>NW_026622744.1:3600000-4200000 GCF_028827025.1 Penicillium cataractarum | reverse complement strand
TGGGAATTGTGAGCGCCTAGGATTTGACTGTTCATTTTTAACCTCTGGAAATGGCCGAATATCAATGCCTCCCCGCCGGCGGGCTAGCATAGCTTGCCGTCTATGCAAGTCGCAGAAGGTCAAGTGTTCGGCAACCTTTCCGACATGCTCGAAATGCGCGCAGCGCGGGGTAACGTGTGTGTATACAAAACTACGGCGCACGACGCGAAGTTCCGTCAGTTCTCAGGTCCCTGGCTTCCAGTCCCTGCATACGGAACGAGTCTTGGATGCAGCCACCCCCAAGGGTGAACGGATTCTGCTGCCTCCAACACTGGCAACTGATGCCCTAGCCATGGCGATACCCAGACACGAGAATGTGTCTCCCCTATCTGCTGTCGACCAAGAACCGCTTGATACTGCTGTAGAGCTAAGCAGTCAATGTAAAGATTGCCTGAGGACTTTTCCCCCGTCGTCTTCGCATCTTGTGACCACCAACAGTGATTGTGAAATTCGTTGCTCACAAGCAGGCGCCTCTCATGCTCAGCCCAGTGGCAAGGTGAACCATCTTCTTGTTTTACTTCTAGAGTCTTTCTTTCGTGAGGAGTACCCTCTCCCTTCGTATTCCTTTGTGCATCCTACATCAACTATTGCGAAGTGCCATGCGGGCACTCTTGAGCCATGTCTTTCACTCGCTCTCGCCGGAGTTGCAACTCTTCATATATCGATGCGCTTAAAGACTGCAGTATATACCCGCAACAATAGTGCTTTCACAGATAATGAAGACGAGGCCACGATGCATTCTCTCAACTGCACATGCCGCGGACTCGCACCGATACGAGCTGCCGAGCAGATCATATGGTCGAGTATTGAAACCCCAACAGTTGCAAAACTGCAAGCTCTTCTGCTCTGTATTAATCACGGCATGCAAACGGGGCGTTTTCAAAGAGCCTTCATGTTAGCTGCCATGGCGGCGCGTTTTGCTACTGCTCTTCGACTCCACCGTGAAAACCCAAGTCTAGACTTTGTTGCGCGAGAAACCAGGAGGCGCATCGTGTGGAGCTTAAAGCTTATCGAGCGATATTTCAGTATTGGACTTCCGGAGTTTGAGTTGTGTCCTTTTGAAACCATTTTTATCCAACTGCCGTGCACTGAGTCAATGTACGATGTCGGAATAGAGTGTCCTTCCGAAACCAGCAACCCTTCATCGCCATTGGAAGACGATCGCGGTGCCTACCGACTGTGCGTCAATCTTGAGACATTACGGCGGGATATCGTCAAACTAGGCAGAGATTTTGCGGTTTGTGGACAAATCTCTCCACAGTTTCCGTCATTAATTGGTTCATTTGAGCGCGCTCTTTCTGAAATTGGCGCCAGATTGCCTCATGGCCCAGAGCTGTCGTTCGATCAGATCAACACTCTGGTTGCATCGCAATGGCTGCCGAGGCACATCGCTTTACAGTTAAGCTGGCACCAGTGTCACTGCGACTTGTACCGACTGCTACTGCAGGGGTATCCCGAGGCTGGACCTCAACATGGCCTCGAAGTGTTCTTACAGCAGGCAAGCAATGATGATAATGAGAATGGATGCGAAGATATCTTACTCCGCGCCGAGCGTCATTGTTTACAGCACGCCAATGCTATCATTATGATCCTGACGATGTTGAACCAACAGTCAACCCGCGTTTTTGGCCTAGAATTTGACACTACAATTTGTGCCTATCATGCAACACGCCTGCTCCTTTTCATTTCCAGGTTTGGAAAAGACCTCAAGAATCGTCCATCCGAAGAGTTCACACTCAGCAGACTGGACCTGAGCCTTGCAGCGCTGCGGAGGTTCTTTCCCCAGAACGAGCTTGTAGGTCCCATCATTACTGAGATGGAGGACAACAGGCGTAAGTTTGCGGCTCGGACTTATCGAGCCCCCTTGTCAGTGCCATGGGCGGTGCGCCGGGGCAATACAGTGATAGCCCAGGACTTTGACGCCCAAGCCGGGCCTAGTGACGTACCATCAGCGCCGACGAATACAGTACCACCACTAGCATCCAAGACAACCGAGGTCCTGGCAGTCCATAGCCTGTTGCGGCAAGCTAGATTCTCAGATAAAGAAAATGCAGATCGTGGGACCAGTATACCGATCGCAGGTACCCCACCTACGAATCAACCTAACAACATCCTCTCACAGACGGATCCTCCAGGGTTTAATGGGATTTCGTCTTCCCAGACAGAATTTGTCCCCGAGAATTTCCCTTCATCAAGTGCCACGGCCAAGCAAAAAATGACGACCGTGGGCGACGCGTTGTCAGGTCAGCCGACCTTGACCCAAGATACAAGTACCGATGCCTTGACTGACCCGACCAGTATGGCACCGGATAATGGCACTGCAATAATGGGAGAGGACTGGGATTTTGCCTCATTTATGCCCTTGCAAGCTTGGGTCATGCCCAACCTCGGCAGTTCGTGGCCTGACCTGCTCGATACTTCGTGGCTCTAGAGGGTAGAACAACGAAGAAGTAGCTCCCTTTGTGGGAGCACAGGTAGCTTGGAGCACATGTGATTGAGCGACTAAGTTTAGATGACAAAGCTTTATTTTTTCATGGCAGTCCTCGGCGGGTAATCCTTGTATTTCCCATTTTCGGTGCTCTTCGTTATTAGTCAATGGTAACCGTGTTTTGTCGTCTTGGCCGGCTTAAATGAGGCCTTATTTTTCGGTTGTCGGTTGGCTGCTAAAGCGGGACATGCAAAGAGCTGCCGTATATAGAATCTAGACCTTCCACCACGTCGTGGTGATTCACGAACATTGTCAATTGGCTGCTCATAAACATATGGAGAATGCGGGGAGAGCTTTCTCCGCATCAAAAACCTGCAGTACGTCATGCGCTTTCAAACTCGTTTTAGTATGAGCCCCAATATTGAGCCCTACAACAGCTATCATCACGAAGGGGGTTATGAAATGCCCTTGCAGGCCTCAGGGCCGGCTGTCGGTGATGGTGCAAAAACGAGGTGTGAGCTCGTTTGCGGGGTTAAGGAGTAGGTACTTTCCGAGTTGGAATCGGCACTCGGACTCCACGAGACCTGTGTGGATAGACTTTATTGGGAGTGGGTCTCATTGCGAATTCGTCTTGTCCGAGTTAAGTGGAATTTATCGATCCACTGAGTTGCGAGTGAAAAGGGTTAATATAGATGGCAACCCCTAAACATTTTAACAAAACGTACACGAGGGCAGAAGTTTTCAAAAAATAACGCCAAGTGGAAGATGCCGAATCTGCCCGTGATGACATTTCCAGTCGTCATGAGAACTGCAACTTTACTATGTCTAGCCACTGCGGCGTCAGCGGTTATTACACCGCGGGATATGTCTTCTGAGGACTCGACAGACTTCGACGCTCTGACTCTTTTCTGGGACTATGGCAAATCTCCACCTGTCTATCCTTCTCGTAAGTATAACCTGCTTGACCGATATGATAGGACAACTGTTGATACGGGCTGTCACTACAGCTAAGGGAATAGCTACATCGAAAGGCTGGGCTGATGCCTATGAAGCAGCCGCCAGGATGGTCGCCAAAATGACCAACGAGGAAAAGGCTAATATCACAACGGGAGCAGCACACCCGAAAAATGGCTGCGCTGGCTGGGCACCCGCTGTTGAGCGAGTTGGCTTCCCTGGCATGTGTATGCAGGGATCGGGTTCTGGTCTCCGTCCTACCGAGCTAGTCACAGCCTACGCTGCCCCGATTTCCATTGCCGCTTCTTGGAATGATGACCTCGCTTTCCGAACTGGCTTCTACCGTGGGCTTGAGTACGAATCTAAGGGCGTCAATGTCGCTCTGGAGCCCGTCTGTGGCCCCATAGGACGTATCGCCGAGAATGGCCGCAACTGGGAAGGCTACGGCGCTGACCAGTACCTAACAGGGCAAATGGTATATCAGACAATCAAGGGTATTCAAGATAGAGGTACTGTATCTGCATGTGTCAAACACTTCGTTGCATACGAGCAAGAGACCAATCGTATGCCGATCGGACACAATGAGTCTGTGTCGTCTAACGTCGACGACAAGACCATGCACGAGCTCTACTTTTGGCCCTTTATGGACGCTATGAAAGCAGAATCTGGCAGTGTCATGTGCTCCTACAACCGCGTCAACAACTCCTATGCCTGTCAGAACAGTAAGATCCTGAACGGCCTGCTCAAGACGGAGCTTGGCTTTCAGGGCTTTGCCATGTCCGATTGGGCTGCACTGCATACTGGCTACGAGGCTGCTGATGCCGGACTTGACATGGTTATGCCTGATAGTGGTGGCTTCTGGGGTACCAACCTTTCTCTAGCTGTCACCAATGGCTCTTTCGCCCAGCAGCGTCTCGATGACATGGCGACTCGTATCTTGGCAGTCTGGGAGAAATTTGGCTCCATCCCGAATCCAGGGCACGGCGACCCGCCGACAGTTGACTGGACTCTGCCTCACGGTCATACCAATGCCATGAAGCATATCTCGCAAAAGACCATCTTCCAAGGTGCGCTCGAGGGACACGTGCTTGTCAAGAATGTCAACAACGCGCTACCCTTAAATAAACCCACAGTTCTGTCTCTCTTTGGATACGATGCTCTTCCTCCTGCGATTGTTGATCCTGTGAGTAGTGTGAAGTGGAAATTCGGATACGAAGCCCTCAACACCAGCTCAGCTGAGGAGCAGATGTATATTGACGGGTACTGGAGCAACGGGTCCACCATCTGGCCTGCTGGGCCAAAGGCAGGCTACGGGGGGACTCTCATCACAGGTGGTGGATCTAGCACATCAAACCCTCCATGGATTGTGTCTCCCTATGCTGCATTTGTCCAACAGGCTCGTGAGGATCTCACTATGCTCTCGTGGGATTTTCAAAACCAGAATCCTGGTGTGATGGGTGGCAGCGATGCATGCATCGTCTTTATCAATGAATATGCTTCCGAAGGCTTTGACCGCGGCGGGCTTGCAGATCCATGGTCTGATAAGCTTGTCAACAATGTTGCTAACAAGTGCAACAACACAATTGTTGTCATACACAACGCGGGCATCCGAATCGTCGACTCGTGGATTGACCATCCTAACATTACAGCTGTGATTTTGGCTCACTTGCCTGGTCAGGAATCGGGAAACAGCTTAGTAGAGCTTATGTATGGAAAGACTTCGCCGTCTGGAAGACTACCGTACACCATTCCCAAAAGGGAGTCTGACTTTGGCGATCTTCTATACCCCACTCACGCTGATAGCACCAGTGAATATCACACTCAAGGTAAGTCATCAAAATTTTCTCATTGCTATAGCAGAAGGGCAAACACCCACTAACCGATTTCTTTCTTTAGCCAACTTTACCGAGGGTGTCTACATTGACTACAAGCACTTCGTTAGGCATAACATCACCCCACGCTACGAGTTCGGCTACGGTCTCACATATTCCGAATTCAAATACAGCAAATTGAAGACCACACTTTGTGATAATGTTCTCCCATCCTTTGTCGACGCCTATGCTGGCACATTGGTTATGGCCGACCCTAGCACAAATCTCACAATTGAAAATCAAAGTCAAAAGCGTCTACCGTGGGGTGGCGCTAAGGCACTTTGGGACAACGTCGCCAATGTCACAATTGAGGTCGAGAATATCGGAAACATGATGGCTGATGAAGTCGTACAGCTGTACGTCGGCATTCCCGGGGCTCCAGAGAAGCAGCTTCGCGGCTACCAAAAAGCAAATATGAGCGTGGGCCACAAGGCACAGATTCAATTCCAGCTCACTCGTAGGGATCTCAGTGTATGGAGCCCGGAGAGACAAGGTTGGGTTCTTCAGAAAGGGGTCTACAAGATTTATATAGGGAAGAGTGTTTTGGATATTCCTCTGGAGGGTCGTCTAGAGGTGGCCTAGAGGACACAGACTGTGAATAGCGTTCTACCTAGGTGATCTTGTCGTCCTGGCAAATCAAACTTTCAGGCTTGTTCGTGGTATCGTTTCAACAAAATATTGATCTTTCCCAGGAGGCGAGGTGATAGTAACGGCTGCCTTGTAGTCGAATTCCATGACGTCGGCATCCCGATCGGCGCCAATATAGCGTGCCGGGTCTACATTTTGACCATACTTTTGTCCTGCTGAAAATGACCGGTTGAATTATGCATATTCAGCCGAGAAAGGTGTAAACCCTATAACCATAACTCCACAACGCCGCGCCGGATAAAAAGCCATCTGAGACGTGCCGTGGATTCAACGAGTGTGTAGGACAGGCTTCGATACCCACATCTCTTCGGGTAAAACGAGTTTCGGCCTCGGCTAAAAAGAACCACAGCATCAACCGAACCGAAACCGGTTACGAAATCGGCCGACTGGCTCTCTCGTCCTTTTCATTCTCACTATTCCTCCCAATGACGCAGCATAACTTCCCTGACCTTCCAACCCCGGGATCCGCCTCCATGCCTCCTCCGCAACCCCGAGGCCGATCCTTGCCGCAGATGGCGCAGGGCCCGGGGCCCAGGAATGGTGCGATGTATCGGCGCTAGGTTATGTTCTCGCCTAGCTCAAGCCCAAGTGCAAGCCACCCGAAACTGGGCGCATTGACCCGTTGGAGCGGGTTTTCTTGAATCGTCAACTTATAAAAAGCCAGCGTGGACCGTGACCAAAGAAGTAGAAGCGATCAAACTTGTCGAGGTTGCCTGCTATCATGTATCGAATCTCGAACATCTACGGTGTGCTTTCTTTGAAAGAAGCAACCCAAGTGAAGGAATCCTGCTAACACCGTAACAGTTCTCGCCGCGTTTGGCACCATCGGCGGTGCTCTCTTTGGTTTCGATGTGAGGTATGAAGTCCTTTTTCAATACTTATCCCAATGATCCACGGGACTAGGGGATAATGCTTACTTTGTCGATAGCTCAATGAGTGCTTGGATAGGCGTGGACACATATAATGAATTCTTCGATCACCCGGACTCGAATCTCCAAGGAGGTGTATGGTTCTATACCCGACTCTTTGAATCAAACGTGCATTGACTGATAATGAGGCTTCTTCGTCAAAAATAGATTACAGCTTCCATGTCTGCCGGCTCCTTCGCCGGGTCTATTGCAGCAGGTTGGCTTTCGGATATTCTCGGCCGTCGTGGTGCCTTGATGATTGCATCTCTAGTCTGGATTGTGGGGGCAATGGTTCAATGCAGCGCTCAAGGCGTTACACATCTGGTGGCGGGTCGTGTTGTAAGTGGCCTTGCTGTGGGCGTAACCTCGTCACAAACCTGCGTCTACCTTTCGGAATTGGCTCCAGCTCGGATTCGTGGTCGAGTCGTGGGCATTCAACAGTGGGCCATTGAATGGGGCATTCTCATCATGTATCTGATTGCATATGGATGTGCTGTTGGAGTGTCGGGGCCCGCTGCGTTCCGAATCTGTTGGGGTATTCAGGCGGTACCTGGCCTCACCTTGTTTATTGCACTATTCTTCTTCCCAGAGTCCCCTCGTTGGCTGGCCGGAAAGGAGAGGTGGGAAGAGGCTCTGGAAACCCTGGCTCTGATCCACGGCAATGGTAACCGCAATGACCCTGTTGTGCAGGTCGAGTTTGAAGAGGTTCAGGAGGCAGCCCGAATAGCTCACCAGGCTAAGGATGTCTCGTTCTTCGCCTTGTTTGGACCTCGAGTTTGGAAACGAACTATGTGTGGAATGAGTGTCCAGATGTGGCAACAGCTGCTTGGTGGTAACGTTGCCATGTACTACGTGGTCTACATCTTTGAGATGGCTGGCATGGTAAGTGATCCTCTTTTATATTCCCATGTCTAGTGCTCTTTCTGACAAATGCAGACCGGAAACACCACTCTCTGGTCATCCGCCATTCAGTACGTGCTTTTCCTCGTGACGACAGGTGTTATGCTTCCGTACATAGATCGCGTCGGCCGCCGCAAGTTGCTTCTTATCGGCTCCGTTACGTGCATGGTGATCCACTTTATCATCGCTGCCGTAATGGCCAGCAAGGGAAACGCCGTTTCCAATGTCAATGGCAACTCCAACCTAACCTGGTCGATCAAAGGTTCCTCTGGCATGGCGGTGATTGCATTCTCATACATCTTCACCTCCGTCTACGGATTTACCTGGGTATGGTCTCCAAACATCTACAAATATTCCGTTTATGAAACTCTCTAACAAAATTCAACTACCTGCAGGCACCCACCGCGTGGATCTACGCCTCTGAAGTCTTCCCTCTCAAGTACCGAGCCAAGGGCGTCGGCCTTTCTGCATCAGCCAACTGGATCTTCAATTTTGCTCTAGCTTACTTTGTCGCCCCCGCGTTTCATAATATCCAGTGGAAGACGTATATCATCTTTGGAGTCTTTTGCTTTGCAATGACTTTCCATGTCTTCTTTACTTACCCAGAGACTGCGGGTCGGTCCTTGGAGGAGATT
This sequence comes from Penicillium cataractarum, assembly GCF_028827025.1. Taxonomy (NCBI): domain Eukaryota; kingdom Fungi; phylum Ascomycota; class Eurotiomycetes; order Eurotiales; family Aspergillaceae; genus Penicillium; species Penicillium cataractarum. The sequence goes on along the minus strand of NW_026622744.1, from coordinate 4,191,617 downwards.
GATATGGTGTTCGATACAGATGCCAAGCCGTGGCGAACGAACACCATCCAAGATAGGTTTGGAGAGGAGATTTCGAAGCACAAAGAAGCTGGCGTCGTCAAGGAGGGGAGTGGAGCTACCCATGCTGAGGTTGCCTAAGCTGATTGGACATTTACGTGACATGTCATGGTCGCTTGCTGTACCTTCTGATAGAATATATGAGTACGGAGGCTGAAGAACACCAGCCGGAAATGGATGGTCTTCGTGTGCAGTCCTTCGATACTTTTTAGGTGTCTCGAATTCCCCCAAAATTAAGCCAGCAATATCCAAAATATTTGCTAAGCTAATAGTCTAGATATGAATTTGAAGCCCCCGTTAGCCAGGCGGTGCTTTTCCACGGAACCCTAAATGGATATATTCAAAATAAAGACATGAACTTTATTTCTCCTGATGGGGCCATTGATGCTATTCACTGAAGGGCTAGTGGATTTGACTATGTGCTATCAGAAAGGCCAACATCACTTGGGACTGCTAAGAGCCTTCACGAGGTGCTCCCAATGCGATGCAACCTTCAAGCCACTGTATAACTAGATCCTACAAAGCATTCTATTTTACTCTTTGGGAAAGAAGGTATATTGGCGGCGATCATCAAAGGTAGTATATTAAGTATACAACATGAAGCAAAACATCAGTCTAACGTGGGTATTGGACCGTTCTCAAACCACAAAAATTCAAAACATAAAAAGAGTAATCAAAGAAAGGTAATTCTCGGCACACGTGCAACAGGGTGATCGTCACGGCATGACCACATTCCCCGCTTTTCTATGAAGAAGCGGCGATGAATGTACTTTAGTGTGCAAAAGCTAGTGACGGGCTTATTTCTCGTCACTCGAGTTGCCAGAGCTATCCTTCTCGCCAATGTGCTCATGGTGGTTGTTGGTAGCACGCTTGGAGGGATTGCTAAGGACACTTGCACGGCGGACGGCGTCGTCCTCGACGTCGTCGAGAGTGCGGAGTAGTTCACCGTTAGGACCGTACATATGCGGCTCGGTGCGGGCGAGCGAGACACAGTCGAAGAGGTTGGTCGTCTTGTGGAAGATGCGGTCCATCTCCTCCAGAGAACGCATTGTCGTCTCGGGGAAGAAGAAGTAGACCACAGGGACGATGAAGGCGTTGCTAAGGGAGATATGTTAGCGAGGAGCCACGTATGATAAAAAAGGACAGGGGAACTCACATGACGGCAAAGATGATATAAGTCTTGTAGCCAATGTTGGTGAATGCAACGGGAGTGATCATGACGACCATGAAGTTCCAAATCCAGTTGGAAGAGGTTGAAAGAGCGTTGGCCGGTGCACGAATCTTCAGAGGCACAATCTCGGCCGGGTAGAGCCAAGTCATACCGAGCCAACCGACTGCGAAGAAAGTGTTGAAAACGAAGAGGAATACCGTCTGGGCAATACCAGCGCGAGTGCCCAGAGCAGTCTTGGGGTTGGCGGCGGAAATGCTATCGGTAACGGCCAAGACAACCATAGACAAAGACATGCCGACGGCGCCGAAAATCATAAGACTACGACGACCGAATTTCTCAACCGTGAAGACAGCAACCCACGAGGCAGCAAAGTACTCGGTACCGTTGATGGCAGAAATGAGGCGCGACAGCGTTGGGGTCAGGCCGACCTGGCCCTCGAGCAGAGTGGGAATATAGTACGTGATCAAGTTGATACCAGAAATCTGCTGGAACATCTGGTTGACATAGGCCAGCATAGTACGGTGGAAGTGGCGGTCCTCGCCCATGGTAAACATGTCACGGAAAGATCCCTTAGCCATTTCCAGAACGGTCGCCTTGATAGCAGTGAACTCGGTGTCGAGGAAGACCTCGTCGGTGTCATCGCCCATCAGGCACGCTAGGACATCGCGGGCCTCTTCCTCGCGACCCTTCAGAATGAGCCAGCGGGGCGACTCGGGGAGGAACATCACAAAGGCGAGGATAATAGCAGCGAAGAAGATCTGGAAAGCCAACGGGAAACGCCAGGCGACTTCGCTAGGATCGGCGAACATCAATCCAAAGTCGATCCAATAACTGATGGTAATACCGCAGGTAATCATAGCCCCCTCGATCATGACCATTTGGCCACGACGATGAGACTTGCAGCATTCAGATTGCCAGGTTGGGACAGTCGAAGTGTTGATACCATTTCCAAAGCCGGTGACGAGACGACCAACAACCAGCTGAGCGAGATCGTACGAGGTACACTGCAGTAGGGCACCAATGACCATAATGAAAGAGCCGATGAAGATAGCCTTGCGGCGACCGAGCATGTTACCAATCCAGATGGTTGGGATAGAGCCTGCGAAACAACCCAAATTGTACGCTGCGACAGTGATACCCTGGCGGGTCGATTGGGCACTCTTCTCGGCGGCTGACCAGCCTGCCATGTGGGCGTCGGTAGTATCGATCGAGGGGAAGTACTTGCGGAATGAGTCCAGCGTCAATAGACCACCGGTGACACCTTGGTCGTATCCGAAAAGTAGGAAATCCATGCCGGCCAGGACGCCGATAGCGACCTGGAGTCGGGTGCCATTGAGGCCCAAGAATTTCTTTGCCATCTTGGGCGGAGTAGTATATGCAGTGGTTATACTGTAAAGAACACTATACCAAGTATACTACACTGGGTGTAGTTGTAGTCCTCTCCCTCCCAGTCTATAAATTGGATATATAGACTTATGATAGCATACGAATGAGGACAAATAGGTCGAGGAAGTGGAGGGATGAAGGAGGAAGAGATAGGAAAAGTAATCCAGAGCAGAAGAGAAGCAAATTAAACTCCAATTGCGACGGGGAGGCGGCCAGATTTAAATCTGAAAACGACTTCAGTCACTCGGGGGGCCGTGACCTCGTTTCAGTGGTTTGGTTTTTAAAAAGGAGAATAATAATTATGTTCAAGTTTCAACACGCTCAGGACTTCCTCTTCTCAGCGTTGCCGAGCCGCGACTTGACCTTCCCACTGCAAAAAGACTGGTTAGTGATTCGAAGATGCGCCTGGAACTTGGATCCACCTGGTTTCTTTTCTTTCTCCGGGGTTATCTCCATCTCCAAGTTAGCAATTCCCCACCTCCACCTTCAGGTCCAGTATCGCCCAATCTCGGTCACTCTCTGGTTAGCACAGACATTCAACCTTCCATGAATGGCCCCTTTCCTTCCAGTTATGATCATATGGCCCCATAGCTCAAAATGATCAACTACCAAATCGAATTCATTCCCCTCATCGATTAATTTCGCAGCACTTTCACAGCCCTTATGGCCCTCACGCAGGGCGTCCAGACTGGATCTTTGGGCCACGCGAATCCAGCACGGCCCAATAAGATATGAACCTCCTTAAAGGTCAATCGGCGTCAGGCTCGGCTTCGCCAGATGGAGTTAGCCCCTACGACGCATCCATCCCCCCAGGTTCACCCGGTTCGGCAGCCTACCCGCCGATCACTCAGCCTGTCAGAGTGTGTAGTTGCCCGGGCCAAGTGGGGATCGACCGAAGCCTCTCAGCCTCTTAGCTGGCTGGGCAAAAGCTTTGGTACGCAACCCTCCCCGCGACCGGTTTCTTCCCACTCCAGGCAAACGTCAACTGGGTCCAGTGTTGCCCGCCATCTGGGGATTATTTTGTGGGTGAAGGCAGAACTTGCCCCGAATCTCCAGGATTTGCCCTATTGACTGGATCACGCATTACACGAGATCCTTTTAGAACCGGATCTCGCATCCAGGCATGATTTTTTGGCTAATCAATCAACCGTATTGTATACTCCGTACATAAATTGTGGAAAGTTTGATCATTATTTGCTGCACGGAATCCAGGCAGCCGCAACCGTGTGCCAGGAAGATCATATTCTTCTTCCGGAAGTACAAAACGACCAGGGTCTTGATGAAAGAATCCAACGGGATACGGCTGGTACAACACTCGCGTAACCCAACAGGTCCAGCCAACCCAGCGAAATGACCCATCCCCTTCTTAGTCGCGCCATCAGTGCGTACCAACGACGAATCAGACTCTATGGCGCTCGAAATCCTACGACAGCCCAGGAATCTTTCCACCCGACCATCGGGAACCCCGGGAAAGAATCGCGAAGCCGAAATTAACAAAACCCGCGTCGGCTGCTTGGCGCCCAGCCGCCGGATGCAAGTTAAGAAGTCCCAAGAGTTTTGAATAAGCCACTGATTAGGCTGGAGGCCTTACAGGATTTCTTGTCCTTCTCTTGGGAGTTTCTTAGAGGCGCTTTGAAGAACTCTTGGGATTGCTTAGAGAGTCTTGGAATTGCTTGGGCATATCTTAGTATTTGCTTGGCTAGACGTCCCTTGGTTCTTGCTTGTGGTTACTTCTGAAATGGTCGGCGGATATCTGCTCTGTTCGCATCAGTCCATAGGGGACAAATTGCCATGCAGGACAATGCAGTGACCCGCTTCCAAGGCCCCCGAATAATGGTACCAGGACAGGCACTATTCTGTCGGGGCAACATCGATAGGTCATCGTCAACAATGGATTCGATGGTGGCGGACACATTTGGCCATTTTCCAAGTTTTGATTCGCCTCCCCCACCCTGCTATCAACAGAATATGGCGACTGTCGACGGCCATCGTATCCTGTAGGAGTACCCACATCAACTATACCACGACCCTTTTGCGAGTGAAAAATTCCTAGAAAGTGACGACTTGAATCTACCTCAATGTCTATGCCGACCGCAATCATCACAGGCCTCCTGAAAGGGCGGCGCTAGCAACCCCCCTCGGCCCACTTGAGCCGGACGCCCAACAAGAGCCGAGTCTGCCCGCGGACGATATTCAACTGGCCAATAGCCTTTTCACAAAAGTCCCACAACAGACCAACTGCCAGTGCAGCCCATTATTCCCTTCTCGTCTTTCAATTCAACCCCATATGTCATGGTCCTGCCCCTGCTACCGTAAGTTGGTCTCCCCGCGATTACGACCGAATCCTGGGGGACAGACAGTGCGACCTACCCGAAAAGGCAGTTCCGGGCTGGCACCATCGTCGATTTGGGGCATACCGACGAGAAAGAAATGAAGATGACACTCGAAAACGGATGCTTCTTTTCATCTCCCGTCACATTTCACTCGTCTCCATCGCTCGCATGGCCTGACGCGCATCATAATATGATAATATGCATCAATATACTCTAGCCGGGCTTCTATTGCCCTCGAACGAAACTTCCCCACCCAAATCCTGTCAAACTCAATCAAATTATCCGAAGTTTCTAACCCACCCTCCCACCATATCCCCTTCCTGTACCTATCCTCTCGAAAGTAGGTTTCTAGAACGAGTTTTCCGCAGTCCATAACCCATGATACCCTTTGCACCACGGTGAGCATCGGCGCCACGAGGCGCCTCCCGCCCGCCACTGAGGTCATCCAACATGACTCGCTAAACCCTGTCCCGCTCAAGGTTTGATCGGGGCAAGTGGGCAAGCCATGGCGTGCGGATCACGGCGAACTGGCCGCTCGGGGAGGGATTGGACTTTGGTCCGTGCTGGTAATCCGGCGCAGGGGCCGAATAAAACCGGTTCCAGGATTATTATCGCTGTAGGGCCGCCGAGGCAAGGAATTTTCCCCCAAAGGGATTGCGCGTGGCTACGGTTGTCGCGTTTGGCTTCCCGGGCTGATGGGCATGGAGACTAACGATGGCGAGAGGTATCGTGGCTGCGCTGATTAGAATAACTCCGTTGGGTATATGCAATAATTTCGATACAAGCAGGAGGAATTGACCTAAACTCCTTTCTATCTGATCTGGAATAATTTCTCGTCTGACCTACAGTACATGTGTAAGCTGTGTTGATTCTGCTACCCCTGGGTAGTAATGCCGAAGTAGGGAGTACATATATCCCATACTCAATGAGGCTGCCCTCGTTGCTTTTTTGCGGCTTCAATAGCTGCAGCTGTGGCTTGCTCCTGATCTATCTTCTGTTTCATATGTCAGAGCTAGGGGCCGCACCGTGGTCGAGGTGCCTGGTTTCAGGGCGACGGATGTGATAATCTCATATGCTGCATACACTGGTAGTGTCCTCCTGCGATACGCCATCCTGTAAGAAGTAATTGTCCAACGAGTTCGTTCTGTTCTAGGTGGTTGGCATCGTAGGGGATGGATGCCCCGTGAAGCTATTTCAGCCTCAGCCACACACAGCGATCTGCAAGGCGTTAATGAGATCTTACCTTGCTTCATCGTCGAAGTCGACTGGACGCCTTGGTTAAAATTATAACGAGTAATAAGATCGGCTTTCTGTTTTAGATCATGATGGCGAGTGGATCGACGGCGGGGCAGTATCGAAGAACCCCAGAAAGTTCATCGTACCTCATGCAAGGCCCCCCACCAACAGTGGCTTTCAGGAGTGATTAGGGAAGGTATTTTTGAAGCTTCGAGGATTGCTCCTGTGATGTGCTATTATTCTCCACTAGGATATATTCTCCAGACCATTGATCGCCACCTGCGGGGAAAAACTCCTGCAGCGCTTCTAGAATCATGAACCTCATAATCCCGTTACTCTATAGCAAGGATGGCCTTGACCGACTTCCCATGTTTTCAAAATAAGAAACCCCTGCATATGTGAATGCAACGAAGATCTCAGCTCGTTCATTGCGGTGTTTTATCACCTTCCACGAAGCGGAAGATGGGTCAACAATCGTCCGTGAGGAGTACCGCCTTAGATATATATCACACATTATGTGGTGGTATCTCCAACAATTCTATTCAGTACCATGGATGTGGAGCACGTGCTGACTTCCTACCAAATCATACTCTACTGACTTATCTACTAAATCTAAATAGAAAATGTCCTACTGCTTTTCACCGCTCTCTCATTCCTATAACAATCTCTCTTCTGGGGTCGTCCTCAATCCCCAGTGATGATGTCAGAAGGATGAAGCTCATGGTCCAAGAATTTCTGTAGTCACATTCCTCGGCTATCTTGATATCCAGAACTTCGGGACCCCTTCATGATCCAATCCTTGCTCTCTAGATATTGTACGTATGTATGGTTAGCGTGCTGCACGCCATGTGACCTGCTTTATCTGTTGTGCGTGCACTATGTTGTCCAGATCCGAAGCTGTTAGGTTTCTCTGGCCCTTTGATTTGACATAGGAGGGGTCGGCCAAAGTACACTGTGCCTCTACATCTTCCGTTGAGACTCGAATATTTAAACTAATTTTCTCCACTTCTTGATCGACCCCTTAGCACCGAGACCTAGTATTGACTTCGGCAACTGACAGCCTCACGTCATGTGGTACTGGTGACAGCATACGGTCGTATTGTAGTACGAAAGTGATACATTTAGTTGCTTTCTAGATTGCTCATACTTTAGAATTGGGAGTAATACTATAAAGTTAGGTCACTGAGAAACAATATGATCTAATGATTTTTCCAATGTAGTACAAGAGCAAAGAGAGTCAAATCAAGTGTGTCCAACCAAGCGGATGTCCATTTGATTCATCCCGTGAGTTCAAGTTCGGTCTTGTCACTTCCGCGCATCTCTATCATAGATTTCCTTGCTATATGATGCAATCATTCGCCGTTTACACATTAATCTCCAACTACCAAGGCGCATTAGATAAATCCCCGGTTGTGGAATGAACAGACGCTCGTCACATAAAGTTTGATGGAGTAAAGAAAGGTTTGGTGGAGTAAAGAGTGTACTCCGAGGAATGTAGGGAGACCTGTACAGTATACCTATTAACAGCCCAAAATTTACCGTGCCGCTAAACTATCCAGGGTTGTATATTAGCTTCTCGTTATATAGACTAGCTGAAATAGATTTTCTTTCTCGCAAGCCAAAATTGTCTCTTAAATTTCGCGAGCTTTTCAAGTGTGTCTATCGCGAGGGTCACGTTGCGATGAGAATCGGTGCATACCGAACAAGCGCGAAGGAATGTATGGCATCAAGGACGGACTTTTGCAAGTACGAATCCCAAAAATACTAACCCCTTGCTTGGCACAATGGGGTTACAGCTAGCTTTAATGTTGCAATTGTACAAAATCAGCTCTCAAGCTCTCTTTACCTGTCAAAACTCTCCCTCATCGACACCTTGGTTGTTCCGAATGTTCCAAAGTACTTGACATCCAGAGGTTTTCAAGGTCTAGGAACGGACCGAGAAAACATTCTTTCAAGTTGATGGCAGAAGGCTCAGTGATGCGAGACAGTCAGGATGACGCATTTATTGACAGCCGAGACGATATCCCTCTCAAAGAATCCCCGAATGATGACAACCTTGACGAGGAGAGTAGAGAATATCCCTCAACACTACAACTGGTACCGATATTGGTTGGCATATGCCTTCAGTCCATCTGTATTGCATTGGTGCGTGGTTCGATTTTTCAACCCTACACTATTCCCATGCTAACTAACGCTGATGACTGTAGGACAACACGATCCTATCAACTGCAGTTCCGAAAATCACAGAGCAGTTCAACTCCTTGGAAGACCTTTCCTGGTATGCCAGCGCATATCTTCTCACAACATGCACAGTTACCCTCCCATTCGGCAGAATATATACCTTCTATTCCACAAAATGGACATATATGATTGCACTAGCATTATTTGAGGTCGGATCCTTGATATGTGCAGTAACACCAACATCAAAGGGCTTAATACTGGGCAGAGCAATAGCTGGAATTGGATCTGGAGGGATGTCACCGGGTGCATTGCTTGTGTTGGCCAATAGTGTCCCATTACATCGTCGCGCATTGCATTTCGGAATCATAGGAAGCGCTAGCGGGATCGCAACTATCACTGGGCCGATGTAAGATTGACTCGGAGTACGGGGTACGAGGACAGAAAGCTGATCAGAATAGGCTAGGCGGACTGTTGACTGATCGGGCCAGCTGGCGATGGTGCTTTTGGCTCAACCTACCCCTTGGCGCGATTACCGCACTCTTCATCACAATCTTCTTCAAAGACTCAAAAAAACGGGCAAAGGCAGAGCCTGGGCGCCTCAACAAGATTAAACAGATGGATCCACTTGGAATTGCTGCTTTCATTCCGGCTATAATCTCGCTGCTCCTGACGCTTCAATGGGGAGGTACCAAATACGACTGGAAAAATTGGCGCATAATTGCGCTTTTCATTCTGTTTGCAGTATTCGGGACATTATGGTGCGCTATACAACTCTGGAAGCAAGACGAAGCCACAGTCCCACCTCGTCTACTCAAGGATCGCAATGTGCTCGGGGCTGTAATACATGCCATGTTTTTGGGAGGCTCTTTCTTCGTCTTTGGTTACTACGTAAGTAACGCAGCCTCGTCTGCGAGGAAGCTCCATCCGACTAACGCCGCATGACAGCTTCCAATATGGTTCCAAGCCATCCAGCAAGTTTCAGCTGCAGAGTCTGGACTCAACAATCTCCCTATGGTTGTAACAATGATCGTGTGCTCTGCATTTGGAGGGATACTCGTCAATCTCCTCGGTTACTACACACCATTGATGTACCTTGGGAGCGCTCTTCTCACCGTTGGCTGTGGTCTTTGTACAACGTTCAAAGTGCATACAAACCACAGCCTTTGGATTGGGTATGAGGTGATCATTGGAGTAGGAGCCGGTGTCGGCTTCCAACAGTGCTACAACGCCCTCCAGACTGTCCTTCCGCTAAAGGACATTCCTATTGGCATCGCTATCGTCACATTCTCGCAAAGCTTGAGTGGTGCCCTCTTTATTTCTATTGCACAAAATGTTTTCCAGAACCGCTTGATCGAGAACTTGAGCGCCTATGCTCCGAAGATTGACCCCGAAGTCATCATCCAAGGGGGGGCAGCGAATCTGGTGGAGCGAATCCCCTCAAAGCTCCTCCCATCCGTACTTTTTGCATATAATACTGCGGTCACTCAGACCTTTTATGTGTCCGTGGGCACTGCTGCACTGTCATTCCTCGGAGCTGGCCTTGTGGAATGGAAATCCATGCGAAAGCCACAGAAATGTGAGAAGATGAAGGATTCACCATGAGATCGATTGTTTGTCAGTGGCGTTTTGATTTAGCATTAAGCGATACTTACAGTTACTAGTGCTTATGAAATTATTATACATAGTTACGTCGAATTGCATCTGCGAAAGTAGCGGCGTCAAGGATATACAACGTGCCATCGTAACAACTAAATGACAGATTTGTTGATGTAAAAGCCATGCGAATTGTTTTTGCTTGTCGGTCAGTTATTGTAACAGAAGTTCTGAGAGGGTTGAATCCTATTTCTACATCAAAACACATGATTCAGGTCGACCATTGTGCTCACCCCAAGCAGCTGCCAGAAGCCCTCCACCAAGATCAGAATCACTAGTAGTATTTCCATTTGACCCAACCCTCAGATTATGACTGTAGAACGCAGCTCGAAGCCACATCGCACGTTCGATCCAGTTAATCTCCTTGAAATCAGTCGAATAGTCGGTCAGGAGAGCCTGGATATGTGCTAACTGCTGGGGGTCTTCTGCCGCAGAACAGCCCACCACGAGGCACAGAGAGACGTAAGCAGCCCCAAGTGGGCGATAACGGCAAGCAATTTCAGCTTCGCGTATGATATGATCGCAAAATGTGTAGGCCTCGGTGATGAGGACAGTGTTATGAGGATCAAACGCTCGAAGAAGAGTGTTCAGAATGAGGGCAAGGGTGACGACCAGCGTGTATCCAGCCTGATAGCGACAGTGTTCAATGGCGGTTGAATCAGTGAAGGAGTTGGAGGCCGGGTCGGACCAATGAGCTAGGTACTGACCCATTCGGTCGGCGTCATCTCGCATTGTTAGATAAACGACTGCGATCTCGGGAATATACGGGTCTGGCCGTCGTATCCATTCAGGGAACTTGGCAAGGGTGCTCAAAGTGTTTGAAGATCTGGGCGGATTGGAATTTCGAGGACGGGGTGCCACGGAAAACCGTCGTGTGACATCTTCCCACCACTGAGAACCCATTTGAATGCGGGGGTTGACAACAGCCTCCAGGATCTATTACCGGATCAGCCAAGAGTACTTGCTGGCCAATTTCTGTTTTTCCTTCTTTTTGTTGATATCTCTCCAGCGTCAAGTTATGAATTGAAATGTTGTCAGGTGGAACCTACCACGGGGACGGTCAGCGTAATGATCATATCCTTTTCGAAACTAGTTTGACATTTGCGCAGATCGGCAATTTTCATGAGGTGGGCGATTGCTTCACCATGGCTCTTTAGTTTATCATCATATCTTCCAAGCCAGCTCTAAGAATGATACAGATCAGTATGAGCTTTTAAGGCGGGAAGCGAAGAGCAGATGCCGGACCTGGCAGATAGTAATTAGGTAAACAGCACAGAGAGTATTCGGGGACTGCGCTTCGACTGGGTCATTCAAGGACTCTCGAAGCGCCCGAAGAGAATTGCAATATTCCATGTAAGCATCTGGTGAAAAGTTTTGGTGGCGAAAATACGGATAGGCCGTGACCACTGCCTTCACAGACGCGTCTAAAGCCACACTACTGCCTAGACGTCGGGGAATTTCCTTCAAGAATGACCCATAGTATGTTATATCATACCTGACGTCGGTGATAGTCAGGGTATTGGCGAAAGAAGTGGCTAGCTCATTGCCGGGCATCTGGGTTGAGATCCGAGGGCAATTTGCTAGAACCTTGGCTGGGGATATCACGACCCGAGCCCGCTTCCGCTCTCCATTTGCCGTCTTCATCTGCTGTGACTCCGCATTTTTGAACTTAAAGCGCTGCTGCCCACTGCCAATACAGATGATCTGCAATCGTCGACATCGCGAGCATGGTTTTAGCTCGTCACACTGGCCTGTGTCTTAGCGAGGGCTCCAATAAAAGTAACCGGGGAAAGTTTCGTACTTTTTTCTTGACGCGTCGACAAGCATCGCAGCCTTTGCTAGACGGGACTCCGGGCATTTCGATCTATATGAATCGGCGCAACGTTTTACGCAAAACGGCAATTGGAAAGAAGAAAAGGGTATCGGCTCAAGGAAATAGGACCCCACTCTCCCTCCTTTCACGGGGAAATGCGATGTTCTCTGTGCAGTGTTGCAAGAAGTCGATAATGTTAATGATTTAGACTGCTCTCAGCAATATCACGGGGTTGAAGCGATGATATCTGCCAGCTTTGAACCCTTTTAAGGTCAAATGAGCTGAAACAACACACCAACGAAGCGTAGGAGGCGTTTTGAGGGCTGAAGCTTGGCAACAAAGCGGAGAGTCGGGCTGCCCTCAAACCAGTGCCAATCAAATGCCTGCTGACATTTGGCACCAGCGGCAAATGCCAACATCCAATGATATCTTACCTCCGATGATCCACTGAGCGCAACGTACAACCTAATTCGGAAGTAGGATCATTCGAGGCCAAACGATTTCATAACTCTCGGAGGACCCTGCCAAGCTAGGCGCAGCTACTGTTCGTCGTTTGCCCCCAAATTACTACCTATATATATCCGCCGATCATTCAAGGAATCAAGTTCATCTGCATGTTAATACATGATAGCCGTTGCTACGTAGGTTGCACCCAAGATAAATCACACCAGGTCAGCCTTGGCGAACAATGCCGCAGCTATAGAACCAATCAAATGGCTATGGGGCTCTCCGATTATACCAACCTCGTTTAAACTACGAATGATATTCAAGAACGGTTGAGTATGGTTAAGAAAGAGCTCTCAAGGAACTCTCGGCCCCCACCGCTTGGCTTCGTCCCTGGGGTTTATTTTCAATAGTTGACAGGTGCCTTTTTGTAGTCGTTTGGTGTTTTTATGTAGGTGATAGATCATAGGTGGGTTTCCTATTGCTATAGTCCCCAATACGTCATAATTCAAGCATCTTTATCAAAAGGACGATTGCTCCGAGGGAACTGGGCGCAGATAAGCTCGTGGTAATATGGGATAATGTGGCTAATAAGAGGACTATGCTCCTGAAGACCCCCAGTGCTTGTAATTACCCACTCTATTACTGGTCAAGAATACTCCACAATATATAACAAAGCTTTATCAAGTCTAGTTTAATATCTCACTCTCAATACTACACAATCCATGTTAGAACTCGCTCGTATTCAATATCCAAAAGGCTTTTCAATATGTTCGTCATTCATATTCAAACCGCGGATTTCATCATTGGTCGTCGCAGCGCGCTGAGAATATTCTTGCCACCAGTCGCCTTATGTTTGAAAGCTTCCTCGATTTCGCCCAAGGATCGACCTTTCGTCTCGTGCATAAATAGCGCACCCACAAATGAAGTCAAGAGAGAGCAACCACCGAACAGAAAATATGCACCGAAGCTGCTCTTTGACAACAAGATAGGGGTCGTCAAAGCAACTAAGAAGTTGAAGAGCCAGTTGCTAGAGTGTGCCAAGGTGGTAGCAGATGCCCGAGTTCTTTGGGGCTGGATCTCCGCGCTATATACCTTGACGGCGACTGCCCAGGTCAAGCTGTAGATGATGGCAAAGATGTAAATGCAAACAATAACAACCCAGCGACCAGCGCCGAAAGTTCCATGGACAGTGTTACCTGCGTAGAGTCCACCAATGAGGAACATTATAGCTCCAAGACCCACGCCTCCGTAGATAATGCTATGCCTTCGCCCCCAGCCATCGGCATAAATCAGACCGGGAATAGTGGCCGCAAAAATCACGAGTGCTGAAACACCGGATGCGAAAAAGCTCGCCTCTGATGAAGCAAGTCCAGCCTGTTGGAATAACAATGGAGCGTACTAGAATCATCGTTAGTTGATTCGGTTGTAGGGAAATAACCGAAGAAAGTTGAGAAGATTGTCACATACGTAGAGAACGCCGTCAATTCCACTTAACTGCTGCATACCCATTAAAAAGACAGCAAGAGCCGTCCGGGTACGAACGTCCTTGGAGAATATGTCAAGGAGTTTATGAACGGCCTTCTCTTTGACAGTTGCAACAGGTACTACAACTTCTGTCGTCTCTGACTGTAGCTCAACCTTTTCACGCTCAGCTTGGCTCACTTCTAACTTGTCCCAAGTCTCAGCGGCCTCTTTATGGCGACCATGTAGTGTCAGCCACCGAGGAGACTCGGGTAGAAAGAAGAAAGTGCTAGCGCAAAGGATCATAGAAAGTGACGACAGAAGAATGAATGGGGTCCGCCAGGACAGCGACGACTGGATGTTGGAGGATCCGTAGCAAGTGAAGAAGCCAACAACCAAGCCGAGGGTAATCAATAGCTGCGGTCCAGTTGTTAAAGGCCCTCTAGTGCTTGTTGGTGAGATTTCACAAATCAAAACCACCAGATTACCCAAGAAGAGGCCTTCCCCTAGACCTTCAACCACCCTGCCGGCAATGAACATTCCAAGGCTGACAGCACCTGCTTCGATCGCAGCCCCAACGCCGAAAACAAAGACACCAATGCTGATGCCTTTCGGCCGCCCAAGTCTATCTGAAAGATAGCCCGCAAAGAAGGATGACAGCGCTGCAGGGATGAGAATCGACGAAACGATAAGTCCATGAATCGTGGCATTCTGGCTACCTCCAAACGACGCCTTGAAAACTTTCATATCGGTTGCTGGGCCGATAATGCCGGTATCCATACCAAAAAGAAGTCCATTCACCGAGCACAAAACACAAGCCCAGATGTATCGCGGCGGCTTCTTCATATGTTCTGGAAGTAGACGCATTGTTGAGAAGGTAAGTCCGGTGCGAATAAAAAAGCCTCTACTGGAGTGAGGTCTCTTTTGAACACACTCCAACCAGGTTTTAGTCAATTAATGTTAACAAGATTGGCGATATAAACAAGAACCCTGCCACTTCAAAAGAAAAACAAGTCTCTCTGTGAATGAACAAAATTGTTCGCTAAGTCGCCAAAGTCCCCTCGTTCCCCCACGTGCCACCCCATCACCCCCCACTGCTCCACTAGATAACGTGAAGCTTTCTCAGTGGCCGTTTGACTGTGGGCATGAAAGAATTTTCATCGCTCAAGTGCGTTCGAGAACATTTTTCCGCACCTTTATCCCGGGACTACTAGCTATACCGGGGCGAAAAAAATGTCAAAGCCGAGAAAGCGGGTCCAAGCTTTCGGGTAAACCCCGCGATCAATTAGCCCAGTTCGAAAGGTTAGCCGAGTATGGTGTACCAGATCAGTACAAAATCTACAAATAATCATCTTCAAGCCTCAGCCTCTGTACAGTTGATTCATGAAATAAACAATCTATGATAGCCCCTCCTGTTATTGTTCTCTATCGCGGATGTATTTGAAAAGGCCATCAACACTCGGTGGTTAAACTTCGGGTAAATTCGTTCAAGGTGGCGCTTAGAACTACCGTTTTTAGCACCGTAGAACCCTCATAATATTACCAAATGAGGAACATTAACATATTATCTCTATCCTTGCTTCAAAGGGTAAGTGAAATTGACCAATAGAATGCTTAAACAAATTGTTAATAATTATTGCTCTATAGCGTCACGACATATCTGGTCCGTAGAATATAGTAGACTTGGCATCTAGGGACATACAAAGAAATAACAGCATCCCTAGATAGCCAGACGGGCATCTCTGAATATAAATACATATATGTCCAAAAACAAGAAGCGAGATGTATTCACGGTAAAGATCGAAAAACGAAAGGCGCGACCCAGTAGCAGCTATGCTACCTAGACACTCCAGCCAGTGGAACCAATCGCCTCAACCCGAATGCCCAGTGACTCCATCTTGGGAACATCAATAACGCATCGCCCATCAAAGAGCCACTTGGGAGACTGCATTTCAGAGGAGATTCGCTCCCAATCTAGCTGCTTCTTTGGGAGGTTGTCGGTGTTATCAGCGCTGGAGTCTCCATACCCAGTGCCCGATTGGCAATCCGGACAGTTGGCAGCGCAGTCTGGCTCGTCATTGAAGTGCTGCTTCGTAGAATCATTGATCTCAGAGTCAGCCGACTTTGTCTTTCCTTGTGAGTTGACGCTGGACGAGGCGCCACTTGAGGGAATAGAGAAGTTCATGAACTCGTCGAATTCGGTGACGAGGAGAATGGCATTCGAGCCGGCGCAAGCTGCGTATGCATCAGAGTACACCTTGATGGATCCACCATCATCACTCAATAGAGGAGGTCCATAATCTTGCAATGAACGAATCTCGTTTTCGATCACCACTGGGTTACAGCAGGGATCAAAGATTGCAATTTCACGGGGATTCTCATCTAGGAGAGTCTTGATGATCTCAAGTGCCGGTGCTTCACGTGTGTCCGAGGTGTTCTTCTTGAAGGCATATCCTAATACGCAAATCTTTTTCGTGACAAGAGTGCTGTTCAAGCGCTTGATAACTCGTGAAGTGAATCGGTTTCGTTGATACTCGTTCATCTCGACAACTTGGCGCCAGTATTCGCCAACTTCCTGCAGACCGAGGGATTCGGCAAGGTATACCAGGCTGAGAACATCCTTCTTGAAGCATGAGCCACCGAACCCGATACCGGCACGAAGGAACTTGGATCCTAGACGGGTATCAGCGCCAATTGCGGCCGATACTTCGTTGATTTCAGCACCCGTTGCCTCGCAAAGTGCAGATATACTGTTGATACTGCTCAGACGCTGAGCAAGCATAGAGTTGGCGACCAGTTTAGCCAATTCTGAGGACCATACATTGGTCGTGATTATTCTCGAGCGGTCAATCCATGATGCGTAAACTTTTGCAAGCGCCTCCGCGGCAGAGAGCCCTTCAGGAGTGGTCGCAGATCCGATGATAATACGGTCTGGTCGGAGAAGGTCCTGTACGGCAGTTCCCGCAGCCAAAAACTCGGGGTTCGAAAGGATCTCAAAATGAGCACCTGGTCTTTGGATACGAATCTATGTAGCGCGACGGCTATGTCAATAAAATTTCGAGAACAGCGGTGGAGAGAACTGAATTAAATGAGACGGATCATACCATTTCTTGGATCATCTGCGCTGTTCTGCAGGGAACTGTGCTCTTCTCAACAATGATAGTGCCATCCCTTGCATGGCGAACAACTTCTTGCGCCACAGCTTCGAAGCTTGTCATATCGGTGGCACAGCCTTTACCGGTACCGCGCATCTTTGTGGGTGTGTTGACAGCAATCAAGACGGCATCTGCTTCACTGATACACCGAGATACATCTGCTGAGAAGAACAGGTTTGGCTTCCGTAAATCTCCCGTCGTGCTCGCCTTCTGAAACTTGGAGGCCTCCCCCAACCCGTCTCGTGCCATGCGCACAACCTCAGCAAGACCCGGCTCATAGATTGGAAGATGTCGAGAGTTCCATCTTCGGATACGACGGTCATCGCGATCAACCACCGTCACCTTGATCGATGGATTCTTGAGTGCCAGGACGGCAGCGGTTGGACCGCCGACATATCCAGCTCCTACACAGCAAATGCTGCGTATAGTCTTGGGTTGGACTTTGGTCTCCAAGTCGCTGTCGGCTTCTGAGGTGGTCTTGGTTCCGTTAGATGCGCTATCATGCTCGTCTGTGCTCTCATCTAGTGCAGGGCTGCACGATGCACTTCGATCAGGCGTTGTCGGTAAGGTTGAGACATCTGCCGAAGCATATGTCTCGGAACCAAACGTCGATTCTGCTGTGGAGAGCATGGCTATGAGAGCAAAATAGCGCTCGAAAACAAGCCTTCGCAACGCTGAAAGAATGAAGACTGCGGAAGAGAAATATGGACCTTCAGGGGAAATTGCAAGAGTCCAATTTCACCCGGGGCAACAAGAGACTAGCCTCCGCGTTCTAGATACGGTGAGGAGAGCAAGAAAGACCTGCTTACCCGTAAACTTCGGTTGGATCGCCTTGGAAAAGCACGAAGTAACACTTGGCCAGTGGGGACGGAGGTGCTATCAATCACAGCACTGATCGTACTATAGAAACCAAGCCACGGAGGGCAAATTGTCCAATTGGGAAATCATAGTACCTGATCTCCGGTGTACTTGAGGCAAAGATATGTGTTATTACTTGTGCATACTGTATACAATCTTCATTACATACCACTAACTGCCAAATACGACACTGTATTTCGAATGCGAAAGAATTAATACATAATCCCTCTGTGATAGCCGAGCAAGTATCGTTAATGCTCGACCTCCAGGAATCCCCACCGTACAAAGGGCCTACTAAGCCTGGCCAGGGGAAATGATTCATTGAGATGCATTGCCTACAGAAAGGTATACGCGTCCTTATGAGAATTGATCTAAGCGTCAAGCAATATAGCGCCATCCAGGTCAGATATTCCGTGACCAGTTCTGCGAAGCAATGCGTTGCGGCCGCTTTTCTGCACGCTGCGAACATAAACCCAATATAGAACTGTAAGACAACTCGAAGGAGTAGCGATCATCCCAAGACCCTTTTTCGTACTCGTATTGTTACAATACCATCGGTATCGACAAGTGGATTTTGTTGAGGGATTCGTGTTTTCGGGCCTTGTAATTTAATTTAATTTCCAGTCCGGATCCTCGCCGGGGTCAATCTATTTTACTCTGTTCTCCGAGTAGATCACGTTCATGAACGAGAACCATATATTATGGATCGACACCATCGTTGGCCGTCTCTCTTTCTCTACTATGAACTAAGCTGAGCCAGCTTCACATCAAAAGCGCGCTTTTTTCCTATTCCTTGAATATGAGACGCGAAGAATCTTAATAGCTAGACGGCCTCAAAAATCAGGGGCCCGCTGGGATGACCCATCTGGGTACCAACCATCATGCGGGCCTATCGGTCTTTCAGCTTGGCATGACGGAAAGACTAGTGCTGATTGACGCTAGACCTCTCTGGCCAAGACCCAATGCGATAGTCCATGCGATACAACATAACCCATTGAGAACGCCAGAAAGGAGTGATGTTTACGGGGATAAGGCTGAATACGGGCGGCGCTGATGCGACCGACGAGAGCGGGATGCACAACACAGTTGAGTGGGCAAGTTCCGCTGCTTGGCCTCTTGGGAGGCCTAACACGCCATCGCCCACGAGGTGTTAATGGTGATAATCATTGGCCGAGACTAAAAGTTCAAATATTCTACCGAGTCTTCCGTAGACTGCGTACTTTTGTACCCAATTTTAGCCTGTTTAATGAGGAAAGTGGGCATCTCGCTCGGTCCTTGGCAGGAAACTCGATCAGCCCTACCTGACAAACCAACGGCAATAATTAGTATGTATGACGACTATATATAAGTGGAAATATGGGTCTTGTCACACTTCGAAACAAATTTCTCATCCAATAATGATGCACTACTAACTAGCTATGAACCCAGTTTTCATGGAGTGCATAACTACAAAAGTTGGTCACTAGATTTGGGAGACTCCCGGGCGATAGCCAAGAAGTACATCATTACCCTAGGACCCTGAGATGGATCTATGATTACTCCACTGCCTCTCGGCAGTGATCCGACTCACCCGAAATTATTGCTATCTGCCAAAGACCAGAATGGACAAACATGCGAAGATACTGTAGATGCTGGGTTGCATATTGTCGTAGTTTTAATTTCCGCTTAGTCCTCTACATTATCAAAGATGATAGGACTTCTACTTCGTTTTCTCTTACAACTTTCAGCTCCAGTGGAATGTCTCAGCCACCTGGGACTGCCACACAGGGTCCGAGTGCAGCACGACTCGCGTGGTTCACAGGGTCATTTGCCAAGAATAGCATTATTATTAGGGGGTCCTCGCCAGCCTCTTAGCCGCAGACTTACTGTACCTAATGTCGTTTCGTGTCCGCTCGTTTGCTCGCCTCCATGCGGAGTGGGGTGTGGTCCGGCAGGGTCGGGATTCTTCCTCTCCACCCAACAGGCTCTTCTAAATGTAGCAGCCTAGCGGTGCCCTTGGCATTGGATCATAAACTGAGTGATGGCCAAGCAAGCAATCTTCGGTATGTAGACTTTCAAGTGCGTATATTGTTATGGTAATACGAGATACAATGCGAAGGTTCCAGCGGGCGGCGGACCCTTGGCTACTCGGGAATCGACTGGTCGGGTTTATCGGGCTTACATCCGAGTTAATCGTAAGTTTAAGTGACCAGTACAGTAAGACCGAAGTTAGCTTGGCCAGAGAAAAGGCCAGATGTGAGTGACGGAAATAGGGAAATATTAATTATGTTCTTTATACGATTATCTGACCTTCATGATGATGAAGCCGCGCGCCTCTTCGAATCTAGCTCAACCTTGCTAAAGAATGCACACCCAGCAAGAACAAGGAAAATTCCCATCCCGTTAAGCAGATTGATAGCGAAATCCCCAAATACGATGATTCCCAAGGCTAGCGTGATGGCCTGTTTCAGATTTCCAGCCACCGTAATCGTAAGTGCACCAGCGATCTTGTTCGTTTGGAATGAAGCGATGTTCAACACAAGGGCAAGCAGCCCATTCCCAAGAATGAACGCAACGGTGCACATGGTACGGAGAACTGATCCATCGGCCGTGCGCTCAGACATGGCTTGCGAAAGAATAGGCAATTCGCCTGCCACGATGCCAAATATAAGTGATTGAACTGCAGCGAGAGGTGCCATTCGGAAAAGAAGCTCCATGGAGGGGAGTGCTAGGGAGCCAGTCATAAGGCGGTTTGTAGTGACGGTCTTGAGAAACACGAGGAAACCCCAGGGTCAGTAAATAGTGGAAAATAGAAGGAAAGAGCGTATACCATACCTTCACCGCTGCCAAAACCACACCCGAGATCGTGACGATCAAACCAATCAAGGAGTAATGGTAATCCCCCGCAGTGCACATTCCAGCACCCGCGACGATCGGGATCAATGATAGATATGTGCCAGTCGCATATGTGCGTGAGAACCATAGACGATAGATCAAAACGGTAAATAGAGGAACGGTATTGCGAATAATCTGGAAGAAGGCAAGCGAAACAAGAGACCTGTCAGGGACGGTAGCTATTAGTACAGAATCTGGAGGAGTTTTGGAGTAGCAAAGCTTCCAAATGGACACGCACAGTGACAAATTCGACATGGCGATGTTGGTCGTAAATAAAACAGAGAATGCCACCAGTATCAAATGTTCCTTACGACCCAACTTGGACAATTTGAAGTATCCCATCTTTAACATGGCGAATGTGCCGAGAGCGCTAAAAGATGTGTGAAGGCACGTCAAGAGCCAAGGTGCTTTGAACTATTGGGCTAGTCAGTCGTTGTGATGATGGCCACCATTCATGATAAACCTTACCGATCCAAGAATTAATTTGTTGTATATTGTCAGCGCCATGCTGAAGCCGAAGTAACATGTTAGCCATATGAATTTTACCGTCGTCGGTGTCTGATATTCTGGTTCTGTGTTGGCGTTGGTGATCGGTTCGTCTTTTCGATTGGCTTCAAGATCGTCAAGATCGGTGTTGGAGGCCGAATCATCCTCGGTGGAAAGCAGAGCCAGCTCTGCCTCCTGCTGTTCTTCGCTTTTTCGGAGCATCTTAAATAAACAGGGGACGCTCCGTTGGAGAGCACTCTAGGTGTTGGTATAGTGGCCAGCCAATTTCACTGCTTCCGAGGACTGGCGGCACGCGGGCAAAAAGAGTGTCGTGTGGGAGGAAACCGGATAAGCAAAAGGGAGATTGTCTACGCTCACCAAGACTGATCTAATCATATTTGCACGAGGGACGATTCATGCGGAGTGCACTTATGCATTAATGCTGTGACTCGAAACTTGATTCACGACCAAACGAGCCCTCGAAATACTGTACATATTACATCGGCGGGGCGTTTTTCATCGTATCTATACCGAGTATCTCGCCGTACGGGGTATCTCGTTTTCGCATACGACAGGTCCGATTTGACCCACTTAAATACCACCGATACCACCGACCTTTACAAATGTAAGACACGGTCGTAAAGCGAGCCCAGTCGTTGCGGCTTCGCATTGGGTGTCAGCAGTGGAATCTCTAGTGCCAAGCACGCCATCAGCCGCATCATTGGACAGACCCACGATGGACCCTTAACGGAAGCGTATCTTTCTCTCCCATGGCACCCCGTGGCGTCTGGGGGCGCGAGGTCTATCTCAGTTTGGTTGTCCATCACACGTCAAAAAAAGGGGGCAACGTTGGATGGCTTAGAAGGCATACGTAGACAATCCGCCACAGAGGGGCCATCATCTGTACAACGGCATCTCCCACTTGCAGTAGTTTCATGACCGGAAGCTTGCGGTCAAAGCCATTATTGATAGCATAAATTACCAGCCTGGTGGGGACTAGTAGGCTTGGCCTGAGGGTCCAATTACCGGTCATTTGCTTTTCCTGGTCGATGTGCATGAGCTGCCGTGTATATGTATGAATTCCTACTAGTCAAACATGAATTCCATCAGTCTCCAACTTGTCTCAAGAAACTAGCGGTACTCGGAACCCGACGGTAGTTGGCGCTGACTTCTCACCCTCCTGGCTCCTAGCCCTCTCGGGGGCTCTTTCAGTGACAGAGTAGCCCAAAAAGTGAAGAGAAAAGGACGCACCGTTGGGTGGGGGGAAGCGAGATCATGCAATTTTCAAATCTGTCAAATCGCTTGAGTCGCTGGCAGTGGGCGGGCCTAGGCAGCTTGTTCGTAATCGCATTCATCACACTCATTCAATACCCAACAGCAACGTCTCGCAGCGACCCGATTTCAGTATCGAAAAATGCCGACAAAATATCGGGGCCTGTCTCTAAATTCCATCTGCTACTCCCAGCTAGTGGCTATCATTTTCGACTATGTCGCGCCCTCGCCTCTGCGATAGCTTTGGGATACCCAGTTTCGGTGTTGAATGGCTGGATGAAAGAAGGCGACCTGGACGCGTCCAAGACACATTTGGCCAAAGTTCGCACTGTCATGCAATACCTGGACAGTTTGCCTCCTTCTTCCGATGATGATCTCGTTCTTATGATCGACGGCTACGACGTCGTGTTCCAAATACCGCCCGACGTTCTCATCGAGCGTTATTTTGACATTACCAAAGCTGCCAGTGCCAGACTTGCTTTGCGAGCTGGAGGCAACTCTACTGAATCGCTCACAGGAGACGAGGCGCCTCGACAAACGATCTTGTTTGGGCCCGAAAAGGTGTGCTACCCTGTTGATTGGGGACGTGTTGGTTGTTGGGCAGTCCCGCAGGATATTGGAATTCCTCGTGGAGCCTTTGGACCGGACGATGGGCAACTACACCATAACCTGCCTCGATGGCTTAATTCTGGCACCATCATGGGCCCAGCGAAAGACATGCGACTGATGTTTGCCGCCACGCTTGACCGAATCGCCCAGCACTATGACCCCAACCACGACTTCAGTGACTCTGACCAAATGTACATGAGCGATGTCTGGGGTGTCCAAGAGTATGCCCGCTCTATGAATGAACTGCGAGAGTATTTCCATGGCGAGGTCGACCTAAACGTCGCATTCCCAACATATGACGTGGAAAAGGTCCTACCCAACGTGACCCCAGATCAAAAAACTGAATACCATATCGGCATCGATTACCGATCGGGGCTCTTCCAAACGCGAGCCGGATCCGACCATATTCTCGAAATGCTCACATACAACGAGACAACGGAAGTAAACGGGACCACGACCTTTGCGACCGTCAGTCAAAATATTCCCGAGACTCCCAACTTCACCCCCTACAAGATATACCTACCCTCCAACCTCGCGTCCTCGATCGCTCGGATTCTCCGATTGGTTGAACCCGCCGTCGGCGCTATACCGAACGTCACAGAGCTCCGTCTCGAAACAAACGTCGTGACTAAGAACGTCTACGGACTCTTCCATTCTACCGGAGGAAAGGACTATATTGACAAACTGTGGACTCAATTATGGTTCTTCCCTTACGTCCGGCCTCTTTTCGAAGCGATGGTTCCCGCTCTGCAGTCTGGGCGGGCCATTGCGTTCGCAGATGGCCGCACATGGGTCCCCTCTCATACGCTGTCTACGAATTCTTCCGTTACCGAGGGCGTCAACGCTACTGGAGCTTGGGCAGACATCGATGGTGGATGGCTGAGCTGGCACGAGCTTTGTGGGGCATTTGAAGCGGAAGTGTTCGATGGATATACACCACCAATGGATGACTGATCCAATATTGTATCAAATACCCCTTTGCATGCCTACCTCGTCGATTTGTTTGTATATTATTGATCTATGAGTTTTAATAAAGACAAGATATACTAGACGACAGTTCACATGGTCAGCGACGCCCGGCAAGGACAACCAGAAACCCCCATCCCATCACAAGCCCTGCTCTTATCAAGATCTAGAGCTTCACAAGCCTCCCAACGAACTTTTTTCGGGATCCGATCGACTTGTTTCCTTGCTTATTATGCTGCATCAAAGGGTCTTTAGACATTCTAGATCACATGAATATTGAATCTCGGTGAGTCAAATCATACAAGAGCTTCTATCTCTAGCGAGCCGGCCCGGTATATCCCCTTGGTCTCGGATAGAATCGGAGAAGGATTAAGTTCAACAAGGCGCTCAATTGTGATAATTCAGACTCATCGTTGTTTTTTTGGGAACGTTTGTTGAGGTGATTATCGGGTTTACAGTGTATAATCCAGAACAACCGGGAAGGATCCCGATGCGATCCTCAACATAACATAATAGCATCACCTGCAGTCTAGGTTCTGCTATGTAGGAACGAGAACCACCACGAGAATCAAGTGACTCATTCAGCTTGTGTGAATCGAAGTCAAAAATGAGCAGGAAATAAGAACGAGACCATTTCCCTGAGATTTGTGACCAGCAATAGATATCATCACGGCAGTTATCGACGTGTTTACCTAAACAATAAAACAAATCTTCTACACCGTCGGCCTGTTTACAAATAAATCAAAATGAATCCTGTTATACTCAGTCATATGCGCCCTCTTCAACATGCTGTCCTCCGTAACAGCCATGTCATCTCACCAAAAGTTCTCATGGTCGCGAATCGACAACATACTACAAACACAAAACTCGCCAACAAGTCATCATGGACTCATCCTATGTGAGCATATGGTTACCCACGATGTTTCAACTCGTGCAGCAACCTCGCTAACAACCTCTTTCCCATTGCTCTAGATATACCCGAGAAGAGATCCTCGCCGTCCGAACAGCCCATCACAAAGCACACACCTGGCAAGATAAGGTAGCACTTGGCTCTGTTCGGTTCCTACGATGGGGCATGGACCTTGTCACAGGATATAAGTCACAGTCTTCCGTCGGATCGAACACAAAGACATACGCCATGTCGGAGGAGAAGTGGATTACACGATTTATTTTCCTGGAAAGTGTCGCCGGCGTCCCTGGAATGGCAGCTGGGATGCTCCGTCACCTTAAGAGCCTGCGAAAGATGAAGAGGGATCACGGGTGGTGAGTGCCACCATTGACTTGAATATCACTGTGACTAACAGAGTTGGTTCAGGATCGAAACACTTCTAGAAGAGGCCTACAATGAGCGCATGCACCTACTCACCTTCCTCAAACTGGCAGAGCCAGGGCCTCTAATGCGACTCATGGTCCTCGGCGCACAATGCGTATTCTTCAGCGGCTTCTCTCTCGCTTATATGATCTCCCCACAAATCTGCCATCGATTCGTCGGATATCTCGAAGAGGAAGCTGTGATCACCTACTCAAAAGCAATCACTGATCTCGACAATGGCCATCTCCCGCAATGGGAGAAACTGCAAGCTCCCCAGATGGCTATCAAATACTGGCAAATGCCCGAGGGCCAGCGGTGTATTCGATCGCTGCTGTTGTATGTACGCGCGGATGAGGCGAAGCATCGGGAGGTCAATCATACACTCGGGAATCTGAACCAGACGGATCCTAATCCGTTCTCGGCTAAGTTCAAGGTCCAGGATGCGCTGCCTCAGCTGCAAGTTGAGGGTGCGAAGAAGGACGTCTAAGACAAGCATGGCTGGTGCTTTCGAATCTTTTGTTTTCCTTGTTGTTGCTGTTCTTTTGTAGAGTTGAGATTGATAGAAAGCTTTCCAGACAGATAGATTTAATAATGATGCAGGTCAAGTTTCTCTCCTATTTCATTCCTCCGAAAGCCCAGTTTGATATGTCTATACCAATATCTAACAAATCCATTTCTAAGTCAAGAAAAGACTCTTGCTAGGAGCTATGTCACTCATGTATTGACTTGACGTGGACAGCCCTTATGAGATGGTTAGCAGAAATCTGACAAAATGTGCTGGTCATGTGCATCACAAAGTATATGACATCAAAAGCCCAGTGGCCCAGTAATATCTGCGACTCAGATGATGTACAGTGATGTTGTCCGCATGATCAATTCAAAGTGAACAGGGCCACGACCTATCAGAGTGCCCACAAAATCCCCGGAGGTCCCCAAAAGGACCAACAACATGAAGATGCCATAGAGGAGAGTGGGCAGAAGAGAAAAAAAAGACATCATGATCCGCCAGAGGCGGAGATCGAACCAGGGTGGAGTCTCCTCCCTCCTAACGGTTTTTGGGAAGACTCACTCTCGCACTATTTTAAGTGGGAATTATCCAAGGGATGTACCACTAGGTCAACACCCCTGTTCGATCTTGGCAAGAGATGCGTACACTGAGCTGTAACTTGTGAGGCGTTCCTTCCCTGGTGATTCACTGGAGAGGTGCGATCTTGTGATGTCATCTATTTGGCATCATCCTGCTTCCTTCCTTCCTCTCCACAAGCTGACAGCAAATTCTAGAGTCTAGCACACTTGTTGACATGAAAACAATCAAGCACATATCAGTCAACTAGGGCTCGACATACCTGACCTCAATGCTCACAAGTCGTTCTTGATGCCAGTGCATACCTTCGGCCTCGACCATGTCTCCTCCTCCACGTTCGCCTCGGGGCCCGCCGAGAAGTATTCGGGCCAAGCAGAGAAGCCACGAAGCAGAATGACAAGATATTCCACCAGACAACGGTGCCCACAAAAGGATGTTTCCTCTAGACCTTCCGGAAACCCTCAACTGGGATGCCAAGCCATACCAGGTTGATCAACCAACAGCGGTGCCCCTCTCCTCCATGATGCTCATTTCCTTGTCAGCATCTGCAGTTCAATGCTGACATTCAATCATTCACTTAGGTATCCTCAAGTAATCCATGTGCGACGATAATGCATATGACAAACCGTTTATCTCGAATGTCCTCAACAAAGCCAAGGAAAGCAACTGCTGGCTGACCATTCCCCCTGGGCCTTCTGGTCCTGCATGAGGGCTGCCATGGGATGTACCCGTCCTTGGGGTGTTTCGATGGATATCAGTACAGGTTACTCCGTGATAGGTCGAGCTCTCGATGTCTCAACCTCTCACCCCACAGCACGCACTCATGGAGCTGCATCGAACGAGCTGGCACCGGAGAAGCGTTGGTCATTGACCTCGAGCATATCTCAGTCCAGCTAGCAGCCTAGCCTTACTCGAACGGCTCTCGCTTCAGATGATACCGCATACACCTGGCCGGTTGTTGGAGGAACGAATAAGGGGCATTTTGAGAGTGTGGTTGTGGAGGATTCTGGGGCTTAGTCGGTGGGCCCTCTGGCACCAGCCACACTTCTACGATAGATCGGTATTTCAGCCACAGCCCGTGCCATCTAATGCTTCCAGTGGACGATCTGGCTCGTTATACAAAATGAACATCGTACCTCGATCTAGTTCAAGCTCTTTTGGGAACTGTATTGATTTTAAATGTTCCGATAGTCATTACACTTAATAAACAATTCATGATTCCCCAAGATCTTCCATCAAGCTCACGCCTAATCTGTACTCAAAGAATATCGGGACTCAGGCTTCCAAAAGTCTGGAGGGCTCAGGTTAGCCAAGACAGCCTTCTCATACATCTACATATGATCCTGATCTCGTGAAAAGTGTTGTGTATCCCGTTCCTCTCGAGCCTCTAGTTACCCTTAGCTCAGGAAATCGGTTATGATGGAAATGGGTCGGTTTCACGTCATGATATATTTCATTGTGTTAGTCTGGTTCCAAATCTCTTATTTTCCATAGATGCTCGCTTCATCACGTTGGAAATGGGTGCATTGAGCTGTACTCTAGCCACCAGGTCAGGTATTGAAACAAAAGCCGCGTGGGGACCCTACGAACCTGACCCGCGGCCACGACGGTTGCAGGATTGTTAAACCTGTCGATTAGGACGAGTTTCTCCGTGCGCAGAATCTCATCCCCTCGCATGAAGTGTGGCTTAATCTGCGTGTTCGTCAGACGAATCTTGGGGGCATCTGCTGATTCCAGAACTTCCCGCCTCGGCCTTTTGAGTGCGGAGAACCAGAATGTAGCACCGCACCTTCAGCAGCGAGAACAGTCGGACGAGACCGTGCAACTTGACGAAATTGACAGCCTTGCATGGAACTGGCAGGACTTTTCTGTGAAGCTCTGGTTGTCATGATCACAAATTTCGAATAACAGGGCCCCAAATGTTGTTGTTGCAGATAGACATCAATCATAGTCTGGGGGTCGTACTTGCTGTAAGGCAGAGATGTTATGTACATACCTGGAAATGAAATTGCAGGATGAATTGCCACAGAAGCCTCTAGAACTTCGTGTCAATGAGGAACTGGTTCATTTTCGGGGAGGCTGCCTAAAATCGAACCAAGCTCGAGATGTTAGAAGAAGGTCGAGGTGTTGCTCATCGTTGCAGCCCTGATGGATAGATACAGAATGGTAAACGTGCCGTAGAAATTCAGGCACCAAGATGTTTGCCATAGAATTTTCCACCGTGGCCTAGATCACAAGGTCCATGGAAGCAATCAAACAGGTATAGAATGACTCTAAATGGAACTTTGCGTGGCAGCTCACCCATAAATACTGCCACCCCTCCCTTTCACCCCACCCTTTCTTGAATCACTCGACCACCCTCTTGTTATCCTTCTGGCAACAGAGACCCCTTCCACCTCAAACCCGTACGAAATGACTCGCTTGCCTGCCTCTCCCGAGGCCGCCCCAAGACCCCCATCTCGCTACACCGTGAGTTGATGAGCACCGTCTAGCCTGAAGCCAGAAACTGACAAAATGTCAGATTAGCGTTGGCCATTCTGCCACCCGCCTACCCGAGGCCGAGGAAGACCCTCACCTTGAAGAAGCCAGAGCCGCAATGCGGGAGGCAGGCAATGTAAGATTGTCCCTTCAGGTGAATCCCAAAGCCTACACTGACAGTGCAGTAGAGAGAGCTGGCCCGTGGCCGTGAAGGACCTGACCAGCTGGTTAGAATGATTGCCATTACCGCGGTTGAGGGTATCAACCAAGCCGCCAGACTGAGCTCGCCAGAGGTCCAGTCCGGTAAGGATCTATCCGTCATGTTGCATGAGGTCTAGGAAATGCTAACTTATACAGCCCTGGACCGTGCAGCCACCGATCTCCCCGGTTTTGCCGACCTCTCCTTCCAGCAGTGTCTCAACCTGATGATCCTCCTAGCCCAGATCATTAAGGATAAGGAGGCTGAGGCTGACTCCCATTAGGAGCAGCCGTCCTGGCATTCGTTCGCCCATCTTTCGGTACAATCTCATGCGTTCCTTCATCACATAGCTTACTCACAAAGCTATCCACAATGAATATCAGGTCTTAATCCTGACATTGACTAAAGTATGATTTTTGTAGCCTGTATCAGTAGTGCTGTGTAGTGCCCATCGACGAAAACCAATGAAGTGATATTGTACTGCTGCCGATACGTCTCAAACTTATGATTTTTACGTCACATCTCTGTGATGCTTCGCACAAATCTCAGTAAGATGTGAGAGCTTTGGATCCCAAATCTTCAAGCTTAACAAAATTCTTGATCAAGGCGATGTCAAAAGTACCATATTCAAGAGTCATCATCTACAATCATGAGAGCCACTCTTGTACTAATGGGAAACGGCAATTCCCATGCCTCTTATAGTTGCAATGATGGGAGAAGTAAGCAATGCCTGCATTATCATGGTATCATACCTTGAATCTCGCAGTGGGCATGACAGTGAAGATTTCATGATGCCAGCCTCTTCGTTGGGACACCAGTGAGGCACCATCGCGGAGAGGCCAAGAGCCCATCGTCAACCAACAAGATTAAACGACTTCGTCTTTCCCCGCAGCTTGCCACCCCCATCCCGTGGTGTAATTAACTTTGCACTCCCCAGGTCGCCGCCATCTATCAAGCTCCCCAGCACAACCAAACACCAAACACACTCGAAAGCACAAGACTGACAAAAGGCCTAGAAGGCTCGTTCTGGAGGTGGAAACGACCCCTCGTCATCCCTCATCGCACAATTTGGCCCCGGAGACCGTCCACAAGAGCAACAAGAGGTGAGCATCTTACCCCGACATGTTCCGCATTTCCGAATATCACGAGAAGCCCTCAAGCTAACGTCTTCGTTAAATTTTAGGGTGAACCCCGATCGCCAGACTTGCGTGGCAAGAGCGACAAGGCGTATTAGCATAACCCGTGCGGAAGGCAGGCGCCTACTATAATAAAAGGCTACACAAGGTGGAGAAGACCAGAATGCATACTATCTTGTCCATTGGTACATACCTCATGGCTGATAATTTTGATGCTTGCGGTTTGTCGGGCTTTTCTTGCACCGTTAGGAGCAAATGGACAGGCAGTTGGATACTCTTACAAGGCTGTTCGCAGCACTGGCCAATTTGAAGCAGACAGAGAAGAAATATGTCTCTTGACACAAATGACTTTGCAGTGTTAAATGGCGGGTTGTGCCGACAACGGATACAAGGACATGATTCTTTTGATGCACAGATGGCCATTTTTCGGGTCGGTGCCATGGAAGACACATGTTCCGAGAATGGTGAGCAATTACTGCGACAGAAATATTCACACAAGTAGCAACTGGCTTGGAAGGACTTATATTCACTGACTTGCTGCCGCTAGCTCATCTAGAGACCACCATTTGCATCCGAAACCCCAGTGGTCTCTTTCACATTTTCTGGGTTCTTCTGCCTTCAATATGTCATAGTCGACTATGTCTTCAATATTGGAGCCGTTGAGGTTTTCAGGCCCTAGAACTGCCTAAGTCAAACTGCATAGTGGCTCAATCAATATCGGTCAAATCCTATGGCAGACGTTGCATGGCGTGATTCGGCGTACCACCAAGCTCATACACACCACGTCGAGTCCAGTCACAACTGCTACCCATCCTTCAATTCCGAAAGGCAATGGCTTAACGCACCAAAGTTAATTCACTTTCATCCCTCCAATCTGTAACCTTTCAAGCACTTGGCGTCCCTCGAAAGCTACTCTTCCTGAAAAGCTTCCTTGTGCGCCATGAAATGCCTGCACTTTCATCAAACTACTAAGGATTCTCAGATAAAGCTTAGTATTGGTGAGATACCCAAACTCGTTCCTTTTTGTCAATTTACCCGGGGCGCTCACGAATCACCCTCGTGGCAAAGATCGATTACATTCCTCGGGGTCACCGCCACATTTGGGAATTCCTGAGAAGCACAACACGATATTCCATATTTCCATTGGCCACATCATGATCAAGGGGTTCAGGGCATTACAGCATCCCAGGGATGGTATTTCGTTCCAGTTACTGATCGAACACCTTCAGATGCTACATACCTAAATCGGAGTCGATGAAAGTCGAGAGCCCAGGCAAGTTGTCCTTACCAAAGACTATAGATAGGAAATCATCCTTTAAACGCTGCGTCATAAGGGTACACTTCTGAAATGCTGGGAATTTATATCGGCGTTCTAAATTTATCCTACTGCTGTTCTAAGTTCACATGGAATACATACTCTTTTTTCTATGGACTTGTTCCTATCTCATGCTTTTATGTGTCGTCCTCTCCATTGGCATGTATGACTTTGGGAAGGTATTATTCTCAAATTCTGGTGTTTCAAAATGTTTTATCTTCTCACACTCTATGACATAAACCCTGTAGCTCTTTCCAGTGGGTTTGCCTGCCCAGTCAGGGCTTCGTACTATGAGCGCGCAGCTAACGACCCGTAAATAGAGGACCCAGTCGCTAGGAGTGATCTACTATGCTTCGTTTGTGGTTTTTAGATCACAATATTCTATCGCACGGTCAAGTTCTAGAGTTCTAGTATCAAAACCGGTGGTATCTTGTAAAGTTATCAGCAGTTGCCGAAATCCACCATACGACCTACTAAACGAATATATATTCCGGCCTCACAGGTCTAGGGACGCACTGCCTCCAATTTCCGAGGACAGTAATTTCGTTGACTGAAATCAATATTTTCCACTCTCGTATCATTGAAAATCTGCCATTGAACATCATGCGCTCATAAAAACTATTACATTTTACAAATCGCCCCTGAAGCCAGATCGTGCTGTACAGTGACCAAGACATCATATCACCCCCAAATTCTTGAGGCCATGTCATGTGTAATCAACAAAGGTTGATTGTTTAATTCTACTCCATCAACACATGATCTCATAGATGATAGTCTCCTCGGTTATATTGTAGTTTATTTTCAACATGTGTATGAAGGTTAAGGTTGATATCCCGCACTGTGAACAGACTGTTTCGCGACCCACTTGCCAGATGTTGGTCGCTCATCTACTCGAACATGAGCAATAAATAGTCTGAGGAGAACATTAAGGTTGACATTTACGCCGCTGATGGAGAAACAAATGGCCAATGCGTTGATGCTGTCAACGGTGTCTTATTGTTAGCGCGCTGCGAGGCAATTCTGTTAGCTCAAGCCTCCGGGTTATCGTGAGAACTTGGCGGTGGACAAAGCCAGATGACGATGATCGGAATCTCCCCTGTTGAAAATTTAGATCGTCAGGCCCAAGGAGATTAGTCCCAAATGCGTGGGTGGCTGGATTTCCACCGGCTTCACGATGAAGCAAATGACGTACACTTTGTGTTATGGGCAAGCTAAGTAGAAGCTCCGACCGGTCGCGAGTCATACTGTAGCCAATGACCCTAAAATCACCAAGAGAGTGGCCTAGAATGTGATTCAAGCCAGCCTCGCCGACGCGACATGATCAGTCGCGTCCGTGCGACCGAAAAAAGCAAAACAATTTCAATAATAACAACATTGCTTTATATCCACATTTTCAGATCCATAGATAAGGATACAAAGCAATGTATGCTTGATATGCATAGTATTGATTACACAAAGAAGCAAATCGAGTGTGGTACCTGCGGGATGCATCGGCAAGGCAAACCCAGCTGCATCCTCATCCTCCTGTCGTGATAGCCTTGCATAAGCCACCAATCATGCCATCACAAGGGATGTGCGTTGTCCACGCCCGATGCTCTGAAAATCTCGATATCAGCGTCCCATAGATATCGCTCTAATTTTGATGGATGTCAATATATTCACGTCTTATGTTGAGACACCAGTTTGGCCGTATCTGATCAATTGATGTTGGTCGTTTATACTACAAGGGTAGAATCGGGTGGGTCTACGATGAAGGGCGTTGGGGGCGCATTCTTGGGAGCGGCTGAGTAGTGGAGGATTTTTCCGCTTAGCTTAATTCATGGTCGCTTGAACATGGAGGAAATTGCTTCGTCTTTTTAGTCTCTAGATCATCCTCAAGGGGCTTTCCTCCACACCATTTTCCGGTTTCTTGCGACCGTGGCAACTCAAGCTTTATAGACTCTCCTGCTGGATATAGGTAGCATTGGGGTAAATCCTAAAACTGTCTCCAATTTGAGAGACCAAGTTCATGATGAGTAGAAGAACCATCACAGCCGCAATAGTCAGTGGCGCTCATGGGTTCGCATGGTCGGTGCTTGGGCCAGGCGCACGAGCAGATAATTTTCTAGTGGCATGTTTTTGGTTATTAACATTTCCTCTTCTTTGGTGTTCTTTCTTCCCCTCGCTAATGAACGGAAGCCCCTTTTTTTCCGAGCTGTCTGGACTCTGATTTTGCAACTTTTCCAAATTTAGCTAGGTAACTACGAGTAGTAAAATGTCATACATACTGATCTCTCCCACATGACGCCATTCTAGGGCCATGGAAGCGAGACGAAATAAGGATGAGCAGAGTCCACTTGGTTGGACATCACGAGCAGCTTCTCGGGGAATAGACGAACCAATGAACGAAGGGGTAAAGGACGGAGAACGGCGAAGAAAAGCATCCTGTGTCTTACTTTTACGCCTACGCTAGCGCGCCACGGGCGGAGGCGAAGGGTCAACGTTAGCCGATCAATTGAGCCTTCCGGGGGAGTAGACAGGAACATAAGAAAAAGATTCATGTGGGAGGAAGATGACGCATAGATCATGGTGAGGGGGAAAGACATTTTGGCTGGGCAAGTCACGATAATTGACCAATGTACCATAATCTACCCCGAGTCACGACTTTGTTCCTGGCTTTGAAAAAAAGCAACGCTCGGGGTTGGCTCCCTCGATTGCCATCCTCGGTCAGCATGAACCAACATAGCTAAGATCGGCGCAGAGTCGCATAGGTCGAATAATCGGTATCTCCACTACGTATTCTATATCCAATCATCATCCTCGGGCCGCCAGAAAAGCCCCGCAGACTAGCCCGAGGGTCGGGCTGTCCGGGGTAGGAAACACTGCCGTTTTGGGGGTCTGGCCGAACCCCCTCATTTCCAAGCCTGCCTAAGCCTGCCCAGTTTGTTCACAGTTGCTGTCCTCTCTCCGCCGATGTGGAGTTCATCCCCGCCTCGTTAGGGATTAGTCCATTGACTAGTGCCAAAAAAGCCCGCAGATGCGCAGACTCAGTGGACCGCCGCAACCCCATGGGCAAAAAGAGTTCCCTCCCGTACATTGCAAATTTAATTAACTGGGCCCTCAAAATTAAGAACATGTGAAGAGGTTCGCGCCTTTTCCCCTGATCTAAGTGGATGGAGCTTTCAAGGGCCCTGCATTGTGCCGAGGGAGGCCCTGTGTAGAGTCGTGACGAGAATGCTAAATGTTGTCAAGATTTTGCCCGCTCTCGAGCCCCAGCTAGACCACCCCCCCGTTATTATTATTATTCTTGAGAGAAGATCTCTCGTCTGCCAATGTAAATCACAGTAACGAGCACTAGCGGGTCCAAGCGATTATAATCCCGGAACTAACCTGCCTTTCTCCTCCCATCACATGGGTTGGCTCATCTCGGTCCCCATACCTCGGTGTCGATCCACCCACCGGTACGTGCCATAGTCCGAGGAAAGCTCTCCTTAGTGCGATGGTGGGCCGAGTGGAGGATTATGTCCTAAAAGGATACCCCGGATGGTCGATCACCACCTCACCAAAATAAAGACCTGGCGCGACCCCGGGGTAAAGAAGAGCTTTTTTTTTGTCTTCCCCAGGCTCTCTCCTCCTTTTTTGTCTCTCGCGGCTCTTCTCCATTTCAGTCCTCTGAAAGCCGACAATTCATTAAAAGAAGAGAGACGAAGCCCAATTCCGATAAAAAGGGGGAACCGATAAAGCGCACCCAACGACAACCCCTATATAGCCGACAATATGCGTTTCGTTCCAGTCCTTGCGACTGCATTGCTCGCCGCGTCTAATATCGTGGGAGCTTCCCCTGCAGCCGCCTCGTCCAGTGCTGCAGCCGCTGCTGCTGATACTACTGTCGCAGCCGCTGCGGCAGCCGACACGGCATCCAGCGCGGCTACTACGGCCAATGTCAATGCTGTCAATGAACCTGCTGCTACTACTCAGGCTGCTACTACTGAAGCGGCCAATACAGCAGCTGCTAGCAACAAGGAGCAGACCAACAATGCTGATTCTGCCAGCACTGCCTCCGCCGATACCATTGCCAACATTGTGAACAGCATTGTTGGTAACACGGCTGCTTCCAACACTGCCACTGCTGCTGGCACGACCGCTTCTGCTGCTTCCACTGCTTCGAGTGCCAAGTCCGCTACTACCTCCTCTTCGAGCTCTTCTTCCGATGTCGAGAGCACGCTCAACAGTCTCCTGAGCAGCTTGACTGGCAGCAGCAGCTCTTCTAGTTTGACTGGCATTTTGGGAGATCTCGGCGATCTGCTTGACGGTATCACTGGTCTTCTCAACCCTAGCCTGCTCTCTCAGATTGAGAAGACCTTCGAGTATTTGTCTACCGGGCTGGCTCCACCCGTCGACACCAACCTTCGTGTTCTTCTTTCCGACGACAACACCCAGGCTATTGCTTCGCTCCTCACCAATGCCAACACTTTGTTAAGCACGAAGAACACGCAAACTCTCAGCAACATCCTTTCCAAAGCCGACAGTTTACTCAGTGACAACAACCTCAACAACCTTCAGAAGCTGCTTAATAACATCGACAAGGTCAATGATTTGGTTGAAAATGCAGACACACTTTTGAGCAAGAACAACGTCAATGCCATTGAAAGCCTCGTTACGAATGCTGGCAGCTTGCTGACCTCGGACTTTACCAACAAGACATCTTCTTTAATTGATGCCGCCTCTGATCTCCTCACGACCGATGTTACCAACGCCCTCAAGAAGCTTCTGAACGCTGTCGTTCCTCTGCTTCCAGAATTGCAATCATTCCTCACCAAGGACACCTTCGATGCTCTTACAAGTCTATTGACCAATGGAAACGCCCTTTTGACCAAGGCGTTTATTACAAAGACGAACAGCTTAATTGATGCCGCTTCGAACTTGTTGACTACCGATGTCTCGAACGCCCTGAAGACTCTGCTCAATGCTGTCGTGAAACTCATGCCAGAATTGGAGTCATTCCTCACCAAGGACACCTTCGATGCTCTTACAAGTCTATTGACCAATGGAAACGCCCTTTTGACCAAGGCGTTTATCAATAAGACGAACAGTTTGATTGATGCCGCTTCGAACTTGTTGACTACCGATGTTAGCAACGCTCTCAAGACTTTGCTCACTGCTGTTGTGAAACTCATGCCAGAATTGGAGTCGTTCCTTACCAAGGATACATTCGATGCTCTTAACAATCTGTTGAGTGAAGGCAACGCCCTTTTGACCAAGGATTTCGTTACGGAAACCAAATCGCTCGTGTCTGGGGCATCTGCTCTCCTCACCACGGACGTCACCAATGCCCTCAAGACATTGCTCAATGCCGTGGTCCCTATCCTTCCTCAATTGAAGGGCTTCCTGACGGCGGAGACATTCAACGAGCTCAGCACTCTGTTGTCAAGTGGATCAGATCTTTTGACTCCAGAGTTTGCTAACTCTACTAAGAGTTTGGTGGAGAATGCTAACGACCTCTTGACCCCTGATCTTGTCAGTGGCCTGAAGAGTATTCTCAACGAAGTCACTCCTCTGCTGCCGTCGATTAAGTCACTTCTCACCAAGTCTACCATCGACGCCATTGGATCGCTTCTCACCAATGCCAACAGCCTCCTCACTCCTGCCAGCGTCAAGGAGATCAACAGTCTATTGAGCAGCGCTAGTGATCTGTTGACTCCATCATTCATCAACAGTACCGACGAGTTGGTTACTGGAGCCCATGATCTGCTCTCACCATATGTCCTCGGTGGCCTGTCTGACCTCCTGAATGCTCTTGTCCCAGTGGTCCCCACCATCAACGACGACTTCCTGAACAAGACGACTCTGAACAACTTGACTTATTTGTTGGGTAATGGTACCGAACTTCTCACTCCCACGTTCGTCGAAGGAACAAGCGACTTGATTACCGAGGCTGGCGAGCTGCTCACTCCGGATATGGTCAAGTCCCTCAAGGACCTGCTCACCGAAGTTGACAACAGTCTTCCGGAGATCAAATCTCTCATTACGCCCGCTTCAATCAAGAAGATCTCTGGTCTTCTGACCAACGCTGAGGACTTATTGAGCGAAAAATTCGTCAATGAGACCTCAACTCTAATTAGTGATGTTGCGGGCCTTTTCCCGCTTCTTGAGGGTATTCTCAACTCGCTGTAAGTCAGTCTTGATTGACTGACTTTAGGCGTTTGGGCTTTATATGACTTTCATGTGTAAATTCAATGATCGAAGGATATACGACCTGAGATATGAATTAATGCGTTTTAATGATACGATTTTTTTATTTTATTATTTACGTTCGATTCAAATTAGATCCTGTGTGTAGATCGATGTATCTTGAGGTAATCATATTAAAATTTGATTCGACTTGGATTTCCTTTGTAGAATACCGTATATTGGGGCATGTATTAGGGCAATGTCGTCGGTTTAGATTTATGGTTCCGTGGCCACGTGCAGCTGGACCCGTTAGCAGGACAACCCCGGAAATTAACCATCTTTCAACCTCGGTATCTATTTCCCCGCATCTGATCATCTGTATTTCAGGGTTTAATTAATTAAATTTGGTTATTGGTATCGGAAGTAATTCCTGCGCAGCCACGAGATCCAGCAGTGCCTGAACTCTGATGGTGTGGGCCTTTCTTTCCAGTAGCGGACCTCCCGGTGTAGATCAGTGGTGGGGCAGGAGTGCGATGCCATCATTTACTCGCAAGAATTAGTAAACACAATGCGGACTAGACATTCTCGCCATTGTTATATCTTGAAATGTAAGAATTCCTAGTCCACCCTGCGTGCTAGCATGGATGCTTGAGATTAACGGCCACTTGGAATATTTAGCCCGCCGGGTGGACTAGGAATTCTTACATTTCATTTCAATGATCATGGAAAAATAACAAATCCCCACGAGGGATCCTGATAATTCAATGCCTTAGTCTCAGCCTGTTGGAGACTACTGAATAGACTGTCATACACCGACGAAGGCATACATGGATCCCAATGTAAAACTCCCTTCGAAGACAATCAGTAATAGCAATCGCACAGAGCCTGGTATCTGGATGGCATATACGCGTAACCAAAGCAATGTGTAGATCCAATAGCAATCTGCAAGCGCGCAAAGAGGAAATTATGCAGCATACCCAATGCATTGCGGCTTGGATGATTCCAATCTTCCAAGGATGTCAAAATTTGAGCGTCTGGGCCATGATGTCGTGTAGAATGGCAAAAGTCTAGTTCTTGACGCTGGGAAAAAGGCCCGGTATGATAAAGGCGTAATTTGCGAGCCCGTTTCGATATGGCCTGTGTGTCAATGCTGGCCTAAAACCTGGTGATGGTAATAAATGCAAGGATACAGAAGAGGAGAAAGGAGAAAAGAGGAGTGCCTTGCTTCTGCTCCTGCCCACGAGGGGAGTCACCTACATCTGAGCCAGGACAATGACCTCCACGGCCTCCATGAATCCCGCGACCCCGAGTCCGGCGAATTCCTCTACCTGAACTAGTACGGCCCCTGTGGACACTGCGGGAATTACCACCATATACACAGGTGAACTTGGCGTGCTCCCCGATAAAAGCCCTGATGCGGGTGCGGGTTAACTCTACTCCCATAGACAAAAGATCAGTGCGACGATCTTACAACTCAGTCACGTAGATGGTGATATTCATACCCTGCAATTGACCGCGCCCTAGTGGTTGGCCCCTTTGGTGAGTTTCTCGACCACTGAGCTTGAAATGCTTCAGCAGTAGGCCTTGAATTGCCTCTTTGGTCTCCACGCCCATCTGGTGCTCCTCATCCCCCCTGGGGAGGGCTACATAATCGGCTGGCTGCCGACAATGCTGACCATGCCCCGGGGTTGAAGGCTCATTGGTTGGTGTTGTCCCTGGCGCAACCGCTGAGCGAGTTGTTGGGTGTATATCGATGGTGCATAGTGTGTTGTCTAGACTGCGAAGGAGGTGAGCTCGACAGTTGGCCAGGTGTGTGAGGTTACCCATTGGCCTTTTGGAAAATGAAATTTGTTGGTATGTAACCCCCTGGCCAGTGGTGGGGCTCTCGAGGTCTTGCGAGAGGACGAGATCGCTGGAAAGACCCGTTGGTAGACCTTCGTTAAAGGAAATGCGTAGAAAGTGGGTAGACGCGCAGGGCACACGAACGTACAGGTAAGGCCGAGCAGTAGTGAGTGAGTGATCTGGCTCATAACCTGATAAGAGGCGTGGTGGGTTGTATTGGTGGGGAGAATGTTGGCAAGATAGGAAGCTCTGGTGAGTAGGAAGAGCCCTGGAGAGGCAAGTAAGCATGTGACCTCTCAACAATAACGATGTCGAGCATCGCTCTGTATGTTCTTCGATGGGGAGAAACAAATCGAATACGTGAATTAATGGGTACCCCGCGGGGTATCTTCCCTCACTGAAGGGCCGAACTTGAAAAGGAGAACACTACGGGAATATGAGAGACTCATTACTATTTCTCGTTGCTCACATGCTAGAAAGATCAGCTCGTACGAGAAGCTAGGACATATTAGAATAGCCTCCATTTTACTCTTTACTATTGCTTGATCACCTTCCAAAAGATAGCCGTAGAGATAATTCTAAAGCTGTTTTTGAATCAGGTTTCGGTTTGCATCGCGCTTGGACTTTCTTGGCGTGGCAAGGCCCATAAGAAAAGTATGTGGGGCCCCACAGTAGATCTGCTACCCGCCTACACTATCAGCGGTAATTCACGCGGAAACCAAGGTGTCAAGTGCATGATGGTCAAGTCAGCCACGTACCTTGCGGTCAAGGAACGGAAATCTTGGCAACGAATTCTTCCTAATCTCATACACGAGACAAAAGCCCATTTCGATAAACCCTAACCTTTCGTCCTCTCACTCATAGATTATGCCTTTTTGTTCCTAGTAGGCCCCACAGCCGTGTCCCCCTTTCTCTTCCCTCCTCTCCGACATTACCCTCCTCCCGTCTGTTCATCTCCCCGGTTGGTCTAATGGTAGGGAGAAATTTATTATTGTTTATATCATGACTGAAAGCTTGATAATATGTAATAAGTGGGTGGTTATCAGTACTTGAAGGATTATCGTATCACATAGGCAAAATTGATATTTTGGATTCGAAAATTAAGGGCTCGATTGTGGTAGACGTGGTATCTCGTTTTTGAAAGTATTTCCACGGGAAGGTAGTCTATTCAAAGGGTGGTCGGTTAGGGAATTCATATAAATTGAATCATCAGCCATGAAACATTGACCTTGTGATTGCAGATATTCATTTCCTCAATTCAGCCAAAGATTCATCTGTGGATAGGCTCATATAGTCGGTTGAAAAAGGAAATATATAGAAATCGAATGTTAGATAGATGCTGAGAGGTCGGTTTCTACCGCTTTCACTCTCCACTCAAGACTGGAATCATTGAGCATGGTGATCTAAGCGCCCATTTTGAAGCTCGGTTGAATGATGCACATTGGTCAACATTGATATCGATCACAATCTCATCAACTGAAGCAAAACACAAGGGTCATGCAGAAGGGATTGGGAATCAAAAACAAGCACAAACAAGGGAAGGGTATAGTCACATATTGGGCTCGATCCTCACCTGAATCGGGATATTGAAAGAAACCAGGGAAAGTGCAAGGATTGACGCAGGCGACTGATGTGAGCAGAACTTTTGCCTAGATCCGACAGTGTGACGACCTCCCGCGTCAGAACACAGGAACGATGTGGGTCGAATGGGTTGAATTTCAAAATCGAGCTTCTGTTTTCACAGCTGCACAATCGGAATCGGAGTAATTGGATGTTTTATCAAGCTCAACATCAGCGCGACATGCATATTGATTGAGGGCGACACGTATGTCGAATCCCCTGTAAGTTTGCGTTGGTTTTACCGTAAGAACGGCTCACGAGGGCAAAAGCCTTTAGGCCTGTTATCGATATTACACTTTCGGCCGACATCGACTGGATCAAGTTCAAGGTTCAAGACAGTGCAGTTCATCTCTCAGGCTACGGCGTGCGGATAAAAACGATGCGCGCCTTAACGAAAACTCCTTAGCTTGAACGGTATACCCTTGGAATTTCAATGTTAAACAAGGTCATCACAGACCGTACTTTCTGGGGTTTTCCTATTTCCTAGGCATGCTGGGGCCGGAGAATTCTTGAAGTAGCTAATATGCTTTCGAGTCTCCCGTATTTCATCAATTAATTTTCTGCGCCTAATTTGCCTGAGCATACAAGATCATTTGATGATGCCCTGGCGTTAATGGCAATAAGCCATCGGAAATTCCTCCTGCCCAAATTCAATGGAACTAATTTAGTGCTGGTCGGGTTATTAGTAAAAAGCATAATACACTCGATTTTAACTTTATCAGTACACTTCGGTTATAAGCGCGGGAATTTGGGGCCAGGCGTCACTCAGCCGCTTTCCTGTGGATATCCTCGACTTTCTAAATAGATATCACGGGTTGCCTTGAAATTAGCCACGAAGTGACTTTTGAATCACAGTAGTGCAAAGGATATTGAATACGTGGAAAAAATTGATAAAATAAAAAGACGAGGAAAAAGACGAGGAAAAAGACGAGGAAAAAGATGGGATCAATTTGTTTTAAGATCAGTAGATCATAGCCCCCCTGATAGCCATACTATTCAGTAAATATCATGAAGCGTGTGGCGGCCTGGCCCCCACAAGATTCAGGGGATCTAGTTTCACGCTAAGCGCAACTTGAACCCGAATAAGGCTAGTCGGATGTAGCCAGACCCAATTAAGTGCCCTCAGCCTCACAAGATCGCCCTCGCAGTGCGGCAATACCAGTAGTAAACATTGATGGATCAAAATATATAAGAAGTTGATCACCCAGTCTAATTCTCTAACCTGTGTTCTGAATTTATCTTTGAAGCAAGCCCGCCATTCGCAATGTCTCAGACCACTCTGCATACCACTCTTCATCCTGTTTCCCAGCCTATTGCAATGTTCCAGCAATTCATCGCAACGGAGCAGCAGACAATAGTCCTAAAAGAAAAGATTCTCTCTCTCTCAGGGGACAGCTTTGACATTAAGCTTGAGAATGGCGCTCCGTTTCTGACAGTGAATGGCAACCGGTTATCTCCTTCTGGGCGTAAGAAGGTCAACGACCCGGATGGCACTCACCTTTTCGATCTTCGCAAGGAACACTTGCATCTCCATACGACCTATATCATGGAGGACCTGAACGGAGACAAGATTTGTGAGGTCAGGAGCAGTCACAAACGTAAGCGCTATCTTCTAGGATCCAGATCCATCGCGCATGATCAAAGGTCAATCTTTGTTGTACGAATAAACTAACGATCATAGTCATCGGTTCCAAGGCTACTGCCACCCTTACCGATGTGTCCGGCAAGGCTATAACTTTGGTCATGGAAGGAAACTGGAATGATCGCACAGCCAAAATTGTCGATGAAGAGTCTGGTCAAGCTGTGGCGACCATTTCCCGGAAACGTTTCACCGGTCGTCATATATTTTTCGGCCAGGACACTTACGTAGTGACGGTGCCGCCCGGTGTAGACATGGCACTGATCGCTGGCCTATGTATCTGCTTTGATGAGAAGAACAATGATTAGTGGGGGAGATGGGCAATAAACTGGCGTACGGAGTCTAGGATTCAGCCAGAAGAGAATAGCGATTTAGTAATACCATATATTTTCTTATGTTTTGATACCCACTATCATCCAGGAAGTGATCGCGGAAATTCTGGATGGCATTCAAATAAACAAAATCATCAAAAAATCTTTCATTCGTCTCTTGCTATTAAATTGAATACATCAAAGTGGCTAGTGTCATCATGGCAGGGGCACAGCAGACCAATGAGCTGGGATGGAGTCGAGATGACCTCTCGGCGAAATTAAGTCCCCTCCGGAGCTAAGGCATTTACCTTCTCTATCACTCATAACACAATCTTTTGTCCCTACATCTTCCATCTCAATCGTTCTTTTGTTCTCGCTCCTCAACTCATTTTCTCTCTACCCATTCCTTCTCTTCCTCCTCGCAACCACTTCTCTCTCTCCCTCTCGACCATCGTCGGGGGGAGAACAGGGGGACCACAGGTCCCCCAACAAGCATACCACAATCCATCATCTCTCTATTAAAACTTCATTCGAAACAATGACTGACGTCATTACGGCTGGGACAAACCCCCCGAATGACCCTCCACCACCGGGTGATGGTCGGCGTGATCAGCAGCCAGCTGATCGGGTGGACCTCCCAATGGAGGACCTGGAAGAGGGCCAGGAAGGCCAAGAGGAGGAGAACGTGGTCGCAGAGGCCTTAAATCCACAGCAACAAGTAAGGTCTGACTCTGAGTAGCTTGATCCTGCGTTTATTAACATTTTTGCAGGGAGTTGTTCCGCCGGCCCTCGCGGGTCGAGCTCAAACGCGTGAGTTTACCCAGAGCTGCCAAAGTGCGGGCCATGAGACTAACCCAGATGATGCAGCGCCGTCGCCATTCCCAATGCGACAGACAAGTATGTTATCCTCCCCCCCCCCCTTGAACATAGTGAGAGCAAGTGCTAAATGTCCGGTGTAGCGCCATATAATGGCAATTGAAGCGGACAACCTCCGGCGGGTGGAGCAGATCGCCCATGCCATTGTAAGTCAAACCAACTTTCTTGACTTCAACTCTCCCTTTTCCCCGCGTTTTTCTTCACAAGTCTCTGTCCCATCGATCGAGTATGTCGATCTGAATGTTTGCAGAAGCTCGGGGATCATATCACTGCGATGAATTCTCTCCTCTGTGACATGCTGTCATACGGAGCTTTCACTGTACTCTGGCGTCCATACACTAACCGTAATATAGAGCTTCTCCTACCAACCCCTTTCGGCCTCGCTGCGAACTCGCGGCGGTCGCGGTGGTACTGTCCTGGGAGGAGTGGGAGATCCCCAGGCACAGCAGTAGCAGGGAATCCTGTGTGATCTTTTGGACCATACTCTCATGGTACTACAAACGTCTTTCATGACCCAATGACCCCAA
Source organism: Penicillium cataractarum (assembly GCF_028827025.1). NCBI lineage: Eukaryota > Fungi > Ascomycota > Eurotiomycetes > Eurotiales > Aspergillaceae > Penicillium > Penicillium cataractarum. The sequence continues at coordinate 4,147,170 of NW_026622744.1, read as the reverse complement.
GCCCACTTTCGGGTGTTCCTTACGAGCAGAACATGGTATATCTGACTTCTACATGATTGCCAGATAGAAGGAATGGCCTAGCTTGACACGCTTTCGGCAGTCTCTGTTTCTGGAGCTCTTTCGGGACGTCTTTTTGAACATCTCTCTAAACAGTCTTGGGAGTATTTCTCTATTTGTCCTTGGAAGCATGAAAAAAAAGATAATCTAAAATTCAAGTCAGGGGTCTTAAATTTGGTTATAAAACCCCACTTTATATGCTCATGTATAAGCATTTCCCGTAGCTGCACTGGAGGTTAATCGCGCTGGACCATTTAATACTTATTAAGCTACGTTTCCAAGTCTAAACTCCTATTATCGTCCGATGTCTAAAGGGTATCGATTGATAGGTTGATTGGTAAGTTGATTTATCATGTTATTATCATTTATTTTGACGAATCTCCCCCCTATGAATCTTGTTGAAACCCTCGCGCGTCGCAGAACGTAGCCAAGGTAAGATTAAGAAGAGCGCTCGGGCAAGAGAGGAGAGTTTCAAAGGAAAGATTTGGGCTGCTGAGCTGGCTCGGGCTGTTCATGGTGGGCTTCTGCAGACTCACCCTCCTCTACCTGGGCCTCAACGGCCTCCCGCTGCTCCTCATCCCCCAGGGGTGGCCATTCGGGGGTAACGCTCCGGAAATAATGACGTCCGCCATTGTGTAGTATGAGGTTTTGGTAGAAATTGAATGAACTTGAGAATTTTTGATGGGAGTTTTTGTGATGGGATTTTTTGTGATGGTAGTTTTTGTGTACTTCGAGTATTAAACAATCACGCTCCTACAAGACGTAATCTTACATAGAACCTACTTTGCCTCGACAAGAAAGGATTCTTTTGTGCTATAGAGCGTAGCAAAGTTTATCATCTACTCATGAGTCTAAGAGATGACACGTCCACTGTGATTTGCTCTAATGCAAGATTCTCTTGTATGAGCTGTTTCGAATTGGAATGAATCACTCTAGAAATAATCATGAGTTTTCCTCAAATACATGACTAACAACCTAAATGCCGTCCAGAGTTCACACAATCACTTCCTGGACGATAGTTATTATTGAATCTAAGCACAGATAGGTTGTAACTACAGGGCTATTTTCCTCGGACCGGATTCTGGGATTTGTACGCCAATTTATTCGCCACGTTGGCTAGCCATTGTTCCTCTTATCGAAGTACATGAATCGTCTGGCGTTCACAACCACTATCCCGGCCATCTCGACGACCCCGACCTCCTCTCCTCCACCCGGACCGCCACTAACTCCGACAAGAGCCGCCTGTTGGTACACATAGGCGTCTATGCGCATCCACGCAAATCTCTACGTCGTCGCTATAATACGTAAACACAAGCGTCAGAAAACGACCTATAGTCGTACGAAGGGGGACTTTACATCTTGCCGTTGAGCAGGACGCAGCATACGTGCTGCCACCCCCCTGGCGAGGGGGCTTCTTGGAGGGGCCCTTAAAGGGGCCCACGTTGGCTGCCTATATCACCATCGTTGAATGGTTGCAGCGGCATGTCCTGTTGCATAATGCGCAGACACAATGGCTCCGCAAGTCAATCCGCCCCGTGAGGAAGCAAGGCATGCTTCGAGGCCAGGTGTATGGCGTTCCAATACGTGGAGCACACTGTTTCACGTTTTCACGTAAATCGGGATTGAGCCGGACACGCTGATCCACATGATGGCTCGATGAGACAGAGTCCCGTGAATAAACGCAAGCATGAGTGAATGGCTCACTGTGGCATGATCGATCATAGCTGAAACTTTGCGGTCGTATACGGCCTTGGCCGTCTCGTGACGTTATATCAAAATTTAGTGCTTGCTCTCATGTATTGTGCGATGGAGATGAATAACATACACTTCTGTCACGCCGGGATTGGAGATGTCGCTGGAATTCATGTGAATTAGGCTCACGAACATGAACTTTGCGGGTTGAGTGAACGATCGCGTTTGAGCTCAGCCCGTGAGGGCTGATGGGAGAACTGAAAAAAAGGGTCAGTAAACGCGTGGTGGCGTGAGTCAGACACGAATCTTACCTATGGTCCTTTCCTCGTCCAAGGCCTCCTCGGCCTTTCCCTCGAGGGCTTCTTCGACGTCCTCCTGCATGGGGACGTCGGGGCGGTCGTGGCGCGCACCCCGATCATCCCCAGGAGGAGGGGGGTCGTTCGGTGGCTGCAGAGCGCCAGATATCATGGGTTCGGCCATTGTTTTTAAGAGGTTGATAGACTTTTGATGAAAATGATGGATTCTTCATGATTTCAAGAGGGAGGCGAGGAGGAGGGGATGAACTGGAGGAGGAAAAGAAAAGAAGAAAACAAATGTTTGAACAATCGAAGGAAGAAATGGTCTAACCAGAACCACATTAATCTCCTTAGTTCCCCAAAAGATGTCCATGAATGCGTTTTCGAATATCTTTTCAAGAGGTCTTTTTAGTTAGCTTCTTAATTGGCTTCATGGATACCCTAAGCAATATCTCTTGGCGTATCTTCTAGAGCATGACTGGCCGGAGAGCTTGGAAGACTGATTGAGTATTAATTATGAAGTTCCACAGTAGAAATGGATGACAATTTCTGTCGGCAGATTGAAATCCCAACTTGACGATGATATCTCATTATGATTACTATGGGCCTCCATTCTATGTGTTGGCAAGATGATTCCTGTTAACTTTGACTCCTGGAGACTATCCGAAATAATCAATGGTGTGATTTTTAGCCCTCTCAGATGGGCTGGGTATCGATGCTACACTAAGATGTGGTTATGCTAAAAAATACATAGGTAAGAATGAAACAAAAAAGAAACTCCAGCAACACTACTCCTACTGCTGTGGCCGGGGATCACGCGCTCCCCCCGACCCTCCCCACCCCGACCAACGCCGCCACCCCGACCTCTCAGGAGCTCCGCCATCAAGGCATCTATAGAACACGTAAACGAGATGATTAGTACAACGATGCTATAGCTGGGGTCGCAAAGATTGTAATATACAATCTGGTGCCTCGCCACGTTGGTTTGCGTTGAAGAATAGTCTCTATAGTACAGTTAGTGCATGGACTCTCGAGCACAATGGGAGCTCCGCATGAAGGCTTGTCATAGCGAAGACAGTGGCCCACGGCAACATGATCCGCGGGCTTCTGTACTTCGCTGGCCCGGCGATGGTGTGGTCTCTGACACAATGTACCTCAGAGCCAGTGCATGATGTCTCAGTGTGTGAGCCACACTGTCTCAATGCAAGTCTCAATCGAGGCACATATGTCGATCGACTTCATCGCTGGATGGAACAAAGATTCGCGAAGACGGCCACAAGGAGAAAGTTGAATGAAAGTAGAAGACTTACAGCTTCCTGGGTCATTGCCTCGAAATGCTGCTCCTCCAGTGCCTGTCGGTGTCGCTATACCGTATATTTAGTAATGCTCTCGCTTCTCCCAGAGCCTGATGATAACATACGCGCTTATCTCGCTGGGACTGGCGACGACGCTGAAATTTTGATCTGAATTAGACTCCTGTTCCTCGATTTCGCAATGTAGAGTGAACGAATGCGTCTCATTTCTGCCTGTGAGGGCTGCTGGAACTGCTTTCAAATAAGTCAATGAACGCGCGAGTACAGGCTAGTTGAGAATGAAATCTTACGCGCTCTGGCGCCTGGTGGGCTTGTCCAGCCTCAAAGTCCTGCATCCGGGCCTCTTCGGCCTGCCCCTCATCCTCCTCGCCCAAGGGGAGGTCAACACGATCACCATCCCCCGGGTTTGGAGGCTCCTTCGGGGGGAGGGCACCGGGCATCATGACCTCAGTCATTGTTGAAGCGGTATTTGAATAGAGAAGTTGATTATTTTGATTACTTTTGATGGGAGGGGGCAGTTTGCCAGGCTTGAGAGATGAACTTGGAGAAGGAAAAGAGGAAAACACCTGGGGACAGGTGAGACTCATTACTATGGCTGTTAGATCGGTAGGCTAGTCATAAAGAGGCTTAGTGTCCGTCGATCGGGGATTTTATTGTGGGGTCATGTGGTCCGTTCGGAACCCCTGTCACGGTACCTGGCACGTGACAGCCCCGATCTGTCAAACACAGATGGGGCATAATACCGCTAGACTAAAAATGCACCATGGGCGACATTCTTAGTCTATACGGGCTTCTTGTTGTTCCGACACGATCTAGTCTACTCGAAAAGCAAGCAACAATGTTGGTATTAATAAAGTGAGGTTATATAAGTAAGAAATGAGTATTTATAGAAGGCAAATTTGGGCAAATAAAATGTTGGAATATTATAGATTAGTAGTCAGAACAGTTTGGGAAAGAAGAGTACTATGCCGCCCAATCGGAGATCAATCGTAGACATCACGCAACCTCTGCTACATTTCCACCCACACCGCAACGAAATCGTCCTCTCAATCGCATATTCGCATCTAAAAGGTGGTACACGCCGATCTGGTGGTATAGTTTAGGGGAGAAGTTTGTCACGTTTAGTGTTTTTTTATCGATTGTGTCCGGCGGCTAGGGTTGGGCTCTTGTTCTTCGTCAGACGTACGCAGCTTTTCGAAGGGGAGTATCATGGATGTATCGCCTGCGGGGAGGAGCAGGAGGTCCCGGATCGTTGTTTGGAGGAGGTTATTGCAGAAGTCGCGGCATTGGATGCAGATTGGAGGGCCTGCTGGTCTTGTCTGGTGTCAGGTAAGTAGGACATAGTTCGGAAGATTTTCTTTGCTTTGCTTACCCGGTACTCAATTCCCGCCATGAACCGTCACGTCCGAAGGCGAGCCTCCCCGACGGAGTCCTGGTTCCAACTGTTCGACAGTCACAGGCTTCGAGGTATTGTGATCTGAGAGCTCAATATCGACACAATTGGTGAAAACCAAGGAGAAGGAACGCAATGTAAATTTTGACATCCATGTCGAATTCCTGAATTCCAAATATCAAGACAAGGAGAAAAATCTGAGCAGCTGACGAGCGCTCAGAAAGTAGCCGAGAGCACCATGGAGGCTGTGAAAGCAAGGAAGGTCATGGTGATTGTTCTGATTAAAGCGGCCGTGTTTGTGTAGTTCCCGTGACTCAGTGTTCTGTGTTCATTCCCTTCAGTTCCAGTGGTATTTCCCCTATGAACACGTTAAGGTGTTATATCAAGGGCCCCATTATGAGCTTTTTTGATGTGGACTGGGTAGCAATGATACTCAAGCCATGTCGATGCCAGTAATACAGGACTAAAGAAAAATTAGAGAGACTGCGAGACTGCTGCTGTTACTGCTCTCGGGGATCACCCGGTCCTCCCAGCTAACAGGAGTAGGACTTCCGGCCCCATCCCGGCCACACCAGTCACCACAAACGTCATCACGGTCCCTCTATCCTCCCTAATCACGGTCTTATAGGCCCCGTTGCCCATCCTCGGGCCCTTGGGGGTGGTCGAGACTAGCCCGCAAGGCAAGCGAATATGGAGGGAGTCGTGGTCCCTCATCGGCGATGGTGGAGAGCCAGAAATTGATGGCTGTGAGTGGGAGGGAGGAAGAAGGAAACGAATGGAAAAGGATTTCAAGAGGAAGGTAGAGGAAGGAATGGAGCAGTTGGTGGATTGAGGATTAGAGGTGGTGCTGGTCAGAGTTGCGGAGGAATAGAATTGTGGTGACTTCCGTTACCTGCTGACAATAACTGCATTGACCATGATAGGACAAAGGGCCGAAGAAGCGTTAAGAGGTAGTGCTTGAAGGGTTTCAATCGCTACCTATCTGTTATATGCCATACTCCTTTTTCGCGCGGTGGTGATGGTAGCAGTACTTGCTCTCATTGTCTCCAGGAGTGGGATGAGAACGAGCTGATCGCGCTGGGATTAGTGACAACACTGGAGTTTTCCATCTGAGCTAGCCTCCATGATACTCAATCTTGCAGGGCTGGCGAGTGAATGAATGCGTATTAACTAAAAGAAACAAATCCCAACACGACCTACATAAAGACCAAACAGAGACAAATATGTCATACTTCTCTGGCATCTTGGCCCTGTCTATATCTTAACAATAGATGTGACATATCCCCTATTCGTGAGAATTTCTTTTGCTATGCCGGTCCATCGGCTAAGGTCCCCGCGTGATTATTCTCCCACGCTTCCCACGCGGGGAATTTGGTACGAGCAGAATCCTCCTTGGTCACCAGAGAGACCTCTCGGCGAGCGCAGATACCACGCGACACCGATCGACCCACAGATCGCCCTTAAATTGCAAGTGTCTACGTCGACTCAGACTCCGGCTTCCAACTCCGATATTTTCGCGCTCTTACGAGACCACATGCTCCGTAAGCAGTTACAGGCCACACATCAGCCTATTGCCCCATAACAGTTCGTGCACACCCCGCAAAAGCCTTCTGGCCCCGTTGCGCCACAGCCTTGGTGCTCCGCGGTGATGAATTCTCCGCCCGGGATTCTACCGGTGTACAGATATAATTGCACAAGTATGACTGGACGAGGGTTTTTACATGGGATTCTTAATATTGAACTAAGCAATTTCAGTGAGAGGATAGTACGTTGTGGGATACTAAGACACCTCAACCGCTGGCACAAAAGTTGGTACGTGGGTTTCTGGTACACCGATTTCATAATGGGTCTGACGAAGTATAGCCTCGTAAGAAATATTGGCTTGGCTAAAGACATTCAGATAGTATAGCATTTCATCAATGCTTTCATTATCGTCTTTTACTGTAGCGTGTTATAGTGCTGTACCGCACACCATTTACGGCTACAGTCGCTATATTGAGCCACAAACCCGGAACGCTTTCCGTTTTACCGGCCAAAAGCATAAATACACCGACATCACGGACGCTGTTAAGCTGTATTACGGAAGTTAATTATCTGTGGCCGAAGGAGCCGTGTTTCTCTTGTTCTCTTCAAGCAACTCCATAGCGCTCGTCGAAGCTGTCACATTGACCCGTGTCATTTCGGCCTCGTACGTGCTTTACGCAATGTCTCTCTCATTTCGCGGTTGAATGAGTAGTACATTGACGGCCATTCCCGGTTATCTGCCCAATTTTTTCTAATTTATTCAACGTACTGAATTATTTATGTATTTATCAGTGTGGCCTTAGGTAGGTGGTGGGTAGATCACGGGGTGCTTCCCAAAAGTTGAGGTCGCTCCTTCCCAATTTGTCACCTGCCCACAATGCCCACTGCCCTCACTTCACCTCCCCCCCCCCGCAGAATATTTTTCTCTCACTCTCTCTCACTTCCTCTCACTTCCTCTCACCCACCCACTTGAACACCAAGAGCACCAGCTTTTCTTTCAGGTGGTTGATTTCTTGACTCTACCAGAGTTATATACTGCTGACTTCAATTCCAGACACGATGCCTGCAACGCGCAAGTCTGATGAGAGATGAGCCCTCGGGTTTGACCGATTCGAAGAAGAAAGCCCTCGCCGTTGATCCCAGTCAACGCTGGCTTCGATCCTTCTTCAACAAGGTGCAGACTTCAACCGCAAAAGCAAGCAATGACATCGAACAATCGTCCCACCTCCCTCATGCCTGTCGACAGTTTCTCTTACAGGGGTCCCCATTTAGGGCCAATGTGGTGTCGAATGAAATTGCGCAACTGGCTTCGGGTGTGCCCAAGCCGGTAGCAGTTCATTTGCCCAGAATTCTACTCCATTGGTGAGCCTTCCCAGGAGATGTATTTCCTCCACGGGTTCTCATCAAGCTGGTCTTGAATTCCATCCAGTTCGTTTCAACATGATGGCACTGCTATCGAAACAACCAACTCATGGGAGGGCTATGCACCTAGTGACGAGAATACATCGAGTTCTACTCGAACATCAAATAGGGATGGCAAACCGAAGCCGAGAACTTCGGAATGTGATGAGAGGGATGAGGCTCGCTTCGATGATTTTACAATGGTTGTCAACTGGAAAGGAAAGTCAAGGAGACCCCCTTTTCGCTTGCGCAAACTCACCTTTTTCTCGCAGAGACAAGGTGCAAATTTACAGACCCGCGAGTCATATTCTTTCTCTTTCTTCAATCCCTCGAATTCCAGATGATGGCGAAGGTGACTCTGTCATCGAAACCCCAGAAAGGCCTTTCGCTAATGAAGAGGAACACACCATATCTTTGTCCTTGACTGTTGTGGATAAGGAGTGCTGTTTTCTGGCAGATGCTGCCCCTGTCAAAGTGCCAAGAGCATTTGCAGAGACGAGTCGACCATCGTTGCCATTTGGTCGATCTTTAAGGAGTCAATTCTCTCACTTCCATGTTGAGGAAGAATCCTTGGAAAGAGGTACGTCTTGCAAGTTGTCATCATTCAGAATATTGCTGATTTCACTCTACTTTGATAAGGTTGAGAATCCTTTCGTTGCGTCTTGCGAGACATCACAGTCAGGAGACATCACCGAGTTCCAGGGCTGATATGGAATGTGGACGTTCACCTTGCTTTGCGACTTTGGTGTCACAAAATGTCCAGAACGCCTTTCCCCTGTCGGTATTCCAACCGGTATACCGTCCACATATTACTGGGAAAGTTGAGATGCAGTTGGCGCGGTGGGTGGGAGGGCAAGCCACTGCAGGTTGTCTGTCAGTCGTGGATCGATTTGAGTTGATCAAGTGTTGTGATTATCTCATTTCACCGAGTCCATGGGTATCCAGTGCCATCACTTTCGCCATGTTGCTTGAAGACCGGCGTTGCATATACTGGTGTGGATTTCCCCCAGAATTGCCGGGAACAACATCGGCCTGGTCACACTGGTGGATCTGTTTGGTAATGGACGAAGTTTTCCTGATGGATTGTTGCCTGATGGATACTTTGCCTCTGTTACAGACCACATTGTTGCTCTTGCGTTGGGAGCCCAGTGTCGACGATCTACTTGCTGTGTACAGCAAGATACGCACGACCAGAATTGACGAGGTACGTTTCTTGATGTCAATGTGGCAGCGGTCGACTGACTGTTAATCAGAGCTTATGGACTGTCAATCTGTACTACGTGCGCGAATTATTGCCACTGACATTTGCTGCTCGGTACTTTCAGCATCGCCGTGCAACCTGAGAGACATTCCGGCAAATCAGCATCGCGAGCATGGTCGGTTTTGTCACAAAGACGGAGGATGTCTATCTTTGTGGCTGTGTTGACGTGAGTTGATTGCCATCAAACCCTTCCTTCGAGCATATTAACATGGAATCTAGGACCGTGAGATTACCCAACCTTTGTGGATGCATGTTAGGATCGAAATCGACGATGAAAATGATTTTCATCGAACTTCGAATTCGGCAGATGAAAATCTGCAGACTTTCTTTTTCCATACATCCTCACGAGATGTGGCAGGGTGGGTGGGTATCGGCTCAAAAAACTTCATTGTTTGGTACGTTGCTCCGCTCGGTCGATATACCATTTCATGCTGGTATCTGACAACTCTTCTCAAACACTCTCAGAACCTCGAGGAAACGGTTCCACTCGGGGAATCACCTCGTGTCACGCCGATCAAGATCGACGATGAAAACGGCGTTCATCGAGCCTCGAGTTTGACAGATGAAATTCTGCAGACGTTTTTTTTTTCATACAGCCCGTGAGCTGTGGGAGGGTGGGCGGGTATCGGCTCATTCTTCATTGTTTGGTACGTCTGTTCGTTCGATTTATCCAATCTCAACCGGAGGTCTGACAACTTTTCTTTCAAAATCTCTTCAAACCCTAAGGACACACTTTCCCTCGGCGAATTGTCTCGTCCTGTTGAGCGACACCACTGAAGACCTTTCCCAGAACAGACCGCGCTTCGCAAACGACGCTGTGACCGTTCCATCTACTCGCCCGAGACAACCGCGCAGTCTTTGGCAATAACACCGTTTTTACTGTGCAGCCAGGCAGTCTCGGTGACAACTTTGGGCAGGGTTTTGGTTCGGACTGTCGTTCTTTGGTTTTCTCTGGTCTTTGAGGATGTCAGGCTCTCTCATGTGGATAAAGCAAGGTCCATCTCTTCTGCCCTTCTAAGAGAGTTCAATTCAGTTAGTTCTCTCACTCTCTCTCTGCAGTATCCCTTCATACCGCTCAGATTAGCTCCCCCAACCTCAAGTGTATGGCTCCATTTAGCGAACATCCTTGTACGGCGCCGGGGCTTGTTCGGATCGAGATTGATGATGTTACGCCATATGGACTTGATCCTCGGGTGATCCCCGGACACAGCAGTAGGAGTGGGTGTTTCTTCTTGTCTTTCCCTTATGTCAGTCAGCTGTTACTTGCGCGCAAAATTGGGACACAGTTCATACTTTGAGAATACCATTGTCCCCACAAGCTCAATCCACTCATTTTCTCCCGCAACGCTTTCAAATCCTTGTCCGTGGTTTTCTTGATCACCAGAAGTCCGTACGTAAGGCTCCACAACACCCTTGTTCACAACATCAACGCCAATCAAACTATCTCCATCGAGCTTCTGCCCGCAATGGGCATATCACTCGTAGAGTATGAGTCGGCATTTGGGTGGGTATCATATTACACTATTTTATGATGAAAATATAGTAGTTTGGGTAATTCCTGGGTTTATCTGAGATATTATCTCTTATTGACTGTATACATAACGCTAGGTTAACTATTGATATCTCGTTGATATCGCGTCCGGATCGGGAATACCACCGCGTCTGGATTTTCTCAACTCTTAACTCCCAACTCCTAACTCTCTATCTCCCTACCTCTCACCCTTTATACCTCTTCTCTTCGTATTGAAAATCATACATTTCTAAATCTATCTAACGTGAGTGCTCGATACTACTAATTACGTTAAGTACGCGATTTTTTGGGATAAGTCTAGGTCTTACTAATGTTCGTTAGATAGATCGATCCGACCCGACGCTCCCCACTATTAGACCTAAGAAGTTCTACAGTCTCGCTAAAACTACGGTAAGTACTCTATTATGACTTTTCTTTTGCTTATTACTTATGTCTATTATGCAGACTACTCCAAAACGTGTCTCAACAAAGAGTGGGACACGCTCAAATCCGAGGACCATCACCCCCAACACAAGCTCCTCGTTAAGCCAACAGACGACAGATAGCCGGACTGAATCCCTGTCGTCTACCAGCTTTTTCAACTTGGTCGACCCGGCTCTTGAGAATGAGCAGGAATTAGATGAGACCCTATGCCATATTAAGGAAGGTATATATCTACGTCGCTCGACCGGGGAGTAAAGCGTGCTTTTTCGGCGTTTTCAAATCTCCGTTCTACAATTTTCGGAATCATGTGCCTAGGAATGACCTAAAAGGCCTTCGATCTTCAGAAGACCTCACCGGAAGCAGCTCTTCCTCGAGGTGTTTGATCTCGCTATCTATGCTTTAAATCATGCAGCTGGAGTCGTTGATCTGAGGATCCAGTCTCTGGCTTGTTGCTTGCAGGACGAGGGTCTGTTCCTCATGGTCGGAAACTTGATCTTTCACAACATCGATCGAGGTCTACCTCGTACTTCAGAAGCTGTTTTCGCAACTGGCTGGGCTCGCTGTACGTATAGCTCGAGTCGTTGATCCTCCCATTCAAGATCACTGACCACACTCTGCACAGCGGACCTCGTATACTCCCACTGGCTAAAATCCACGTGTACCACCTTCCTTGGTCCATTCATTTTTTGCGAGTTGCTCAGTGTGAGAGATATGGAAGAGGGCGAGCAGAGAATGAGTCAGAGATATGGTCGAGTTCGGAGCTATATAACAAGCCAAATTCCATCGATTCATATAACGCATGAAACCTCCAGAATGTAATCATGCTCTTATGTTTTTTCTTTCAATTCCCTCCCAAAAGCCCTGCATTTGCCAACGCCGCGCACGAGAAATCCGATGGCACGAGTCCTCACCAGACTCCCAATATTTACAGTGAAGCATAGCCATCCCAGCATCAACGTCGACCTCCAACGGTGGCTTTAAGTGCCATGAAAGATTAAGTTGTCGCCAAGGCATAGGTCCATCCCAGCGATGGGCAAAATTTAAAAGGTCTTGCTCTGGCCACATATGGCCGAATATGTCAGGCTGAGCAAGGATCGCAAGATAATATTGGAAGAGCTTGTCGTTAGGAGAGGATAGCATCACACCGGCATTAAAGTAATCACGATGCCACTCATTATCGACGTCCGGAGGGAAGATCTGTTTCCGCGCTGGAATATCGGGCGTTGCTGCAAAAGTATAGCTATCTGGGAGCTCGGGTAAATCTGCCGCGGGTAATTTTGAATTATCAACCGGAGAGAGGGTAGTGTTGGTATCTTGAAATAGTGCATCGAGAGGTCGTGTAACTACCATATCCGCGTCTATCAAGGCGACTTTCTCAAAGGGCATCACGGTTGGATCAAAAGCTCGAAGCTTATCAAACACTTCACGGTATTGTGCGACACCAATTTCCAAAGAGTGGTTTAGTCTCTCAGTATCAACCACGATTGCTCCATCTGCTCTTAGTCTCTGGCGTTTGCTTTCGCGCACTGCTTCAGTGGCTAAGATTACGACAGATACCGGACTTGTAAACTTGGTTTCCGGTGCATAAAGTAGCTGATAGACTAGTGTTCGGGCCGCGACATAATAGCTATCAATGTCATCGCCGTCGGAGTCTTTTTCGTCCCACCATTTGCCGAGAAATATAGCGACGGCATATTGGCTTGAACTCGCGGTGGGAATAGGGGTAGTACCAAAATGCAGAAACGATTGATCAATGTTTGCTTGACGAAATGTAGAGAAAATGGAGCCCCGAGAGTAGAACCAGATTCCAAAAAGTACGCTAAAGCTAGCCATCAATGAGATCAGTCGTCTCTTGCGGCTACCTTGACACAGTGGTTTCAGCAAAGCCAATCCGCTTTTCCAGCTTTCCGATAAAGAGCCGGGGCGCATCGGTCGAAAGGATGGAGAAACTTCAGTCGCCATATTAGTGGGAGTGCTGAAATTGATCTGAACGCACTCTATCCATGAAAGACGATTCAAAGGTGGTACCTCTCACAATTTTCGCAGATGATCTGGATTCTTTAAAAGATCCCATAATTATTCTAAACCTTCGAACAGTGGCTTACTTGCACTCTAGATTCTTGCTCGAAAACTCATACCCATGGTTACGGCCGCTATACACTGTCACGTTGGGGTATAGACGTACTTGAGCTGAATATTGATGATGACGCTTGGAACAAACTTAAAATCACAAGAGAAATTTAATCTCACCTTTTCGGCTTCTTTGAATATTTCTAAATGGCTTCTTTCGCTAATTATGGAAGGATCCGATAATTATCCTGGGGAGATGCGCATAGCTGTCGGCAGCGGAAATGGTGGACATATGACATCACTACTACTGTCCGGTCTTCCTATCGTTCTAGATTCGATCCACGACTTCTATTTCGTTCTTAGAATATACATGAGATTTAATGCAATGTCGGCTTCTATTACCAAAAGTCGGAGACCGGTTTTAGGTTATACTTAATGAGGACCAAGTTCCCATCGTCTCTTAAGAATCATCAATTGCTAGAGCTTAACCAATCTGTTACCTTATATCCATGATACATGATATCCTCTATATATCATGAAATATTTCTTCGATTAAACCGTTATCTAGCCTTGACGTAGCACTGGTAAGTTACTCAAGGTAGCCACACCACTGATATATCCATCAACATCCTAATCGCTTTCAAAAAGTTTATATTACCAGCACTAAGAGTCTCCAGCCGTAATTATGAAGCGTAAATTTTAACCACTAATTACCTACTAGATCAGCATACTTAATTCAGTCTACCTCACAATTCTTCATAACATAAAGCAGTACTCTCTAATTTCCGTTTTATTTATTTGTCGAGTTGTAAACTTGATCTAGAGCGTCCAAGACATGATATATGCTAGTCTCTTGCTCTAATATCCGAGAATATCATCGGGACGTCAACGCATTATAAAAACTTCATAAGCTGACTAGAAACCTTCTCCAGTCTCCATAGCACCCGTATTGGCGGCTACAACAACCTCCTTGACAGTAGTGAGAGGAGAGGTCTGGTTTGGATGTGATGATACAGGAAAGTGAATTATTGAGCTTTTTCAGCTGTCATCTCCAGTGCTATTCACTAACACCGCACCTGCGTTCAGAGCCCACGATGGAGCATCCTGGAGGTTCACGTTGAAATTAAGGCGGTTTGTTGCGTAGCAGAGGGAAGAACGTCTTTTCAGTCCTTAGCAGCACGGCCTACGTTCAGTGAGACCACTTCGGATAATGATACCGACCATGCGTCGTCTACAAGCACGAATTTATCATTCGAACGGCGAGTTTAGGCTCCCATGTCGTTCTTGGAATCCATGGCTGAATGTTCTTAGATAATTGCGTCAATAGACTGTTCCAGCCTGCCTATCTATGATATCGGTGCTTGAACGGTCGTTCTTAAGGACCACGGTTGATAGCCGAAACCATGAATTGACTTCCCAAGGTTGCTGCCCCACATGATCGGAAGGGGTGCCGGAAAGAGAAGGAATAAGATACAAGATTAAACCTTATCGTGAATGCGTAAGAACAGGTCTGGAGCCGCTTATCCAGGCTATAGAACCCGACCGGGAACCATTGGAATTAAATGTACAGTGGTGTCTTTGCATTGTATGCTAAGCACATAAGGCATAGCATTACTCAAAACCAGAGACTTATCTATTACACGCTGGTAAGTAAACTTAGCACTGGATGATCTACTTGATGAAGTTCCATGTATTTTACCTCATTCAATCCGGATGCTAATGAGAGCGATAGACTCAAAGCGACAAGTTGTGTGTAGATAGTCTAAGAGAGAGAGAGAGAAAAAAGAGCAGAAGAGTTCAAATGGCCGGCAGGACAGTGGTCATGGCCAGCAATCAGTTTCACGCCTATAAAGGATGGTTGCAGGTATAGGATAGGAATGGTAGGCTCAGTCCTTGAAATATCCTATAACTGCCCCAGCCCTTCTTGAGACCTACTTCGAATCTTTTTCTCTTGTTGTGGAAAAGTGGAGACGTGCAGTTTAGATACCCGACCGGTGTCGGGTGGAAAGCCAAACTGCCCCTTTTCCCATTCGTTCGAGTCCTTTCCCTTCTTCAATCAATCAACTTTCTCTATATGATTCCGAGTGTGCTCATTCGCCCATATGCATACTAGTCTATACCAATTTACCCAGTTTTGATATCTCTTTTTCTGATCTGTAGGCCTTCTATTCCGTATCCCGAGGCAATTTACGAATACTAGGAATATGATGCTTTCTCCCACTAGTTAAAATAGAATAGGGACCTATAGCATTTTATCGGTCACTATCGTCTAGCTATCGTCTAGTGACGTACTCGACTCATCCCTAATTATATAGTCACTTCGCGTAAGTATTATAGTACTTATGACTTCCCACATATCATAATCCTACAGCAAAGAATGCAGTTCCTATAAGGTGCTCGAGGGACCCTCTATGCCTGAAATCCTTGGCACGTATCCTAACTATTTAGGTTTAGCTTGAGAGATACCTTAGGTAGAAAATTTTCTTGACTTCACTATATTTCCTTACCGCCCTCCTAAGTACCTTCGTTGCTTCTTACTACTTCTAAAAATCCCCTACCGTCTACCTAATTAATCATTACGGAAATCTCACGTAACAGCGCTAATACGGGGGAAATGAACACTGATACCTAATCAACTTATATTTGTTAGCAAGGAATAGGATTAGATGACGTTATACGAAGGAAATATGTTATAAAGACCAACACATGATCACGTGATCTCATTATAACTAGGATATAATTTGCAAATAACGAGACTATCATAAGATGTACCCACGCTATGATCGGATAGACTAGATGTCAACATGTGGATTTTATGTAGTCATGCGACGAAAGACCCAATAACCCCTCACTATATCTAGATCTCCTCTATAAGATCTATCATATTGATCCTCAACGATCTCGCACCGAATTGCCTACCTAGGTAGGAGACTGTCTAACAGTCCAAGATGATTACTGATTTTTTTTGTCTGTTTATATGATCTTTTATTATGTATCTTGAGATATAAATATCGTCCTATTTCCTAGTTAAATTGAATCAAGTTTAATATCCCTTTTAATCTTCTCTTTTGATCAGTGTTATTCTTTCATGATCGTGGCACTTCTACTTCTAGAAGTACGTACGACCTCTATACTTATAACCATGTCCTTATACACTACATCAAGTCCTATCTCACTTATACATACATACGTTTCTTGTGTGCACTACCACGACTTTATGCACTCTGTCTAAAGTCCGACACTAGATATATAAGGAGGCTTA
Source organism: Penicillium cataractarum (assembly GCF_028827025.1). Lineage (NCBI taxonomy): Eukaryota > Fungi > Ascomycota > Eurotiomycetes > Eurotiales > Aspergillaceae > Penicillium > Penicillium cataractarum. The sequence goes on along the minus strand of NW_026622744.1, from coordinate 4,130,947 downwards.
TTTTACACGTATATATTTAGTTCTTCGCGGTTAATTATATACTATTACTTAGTTACTACCTTTAGTACTTGCTACTTTATAGTTCATCTTAAAGACAAACTGGCCTATGAGTAGGGGAGCTTACCTCGTGGTAACACTCGGTAACTAACTTACTTAGCGCGTACTCCTTGCAAAATACTTAATAGGACCCGAACTCGTAATGAGGCTTTATATAGTAATGGTATAGTTACGAGATACTCTTAGAATTCGTAGTGGAACTAGGTAAGTATAACCCTAGGACGTTCTAACTCTTAGTGACTAGTCGGCTCCGCGTAACACTTTATACCGGATTAGATCTTCCTGTTCGCATTTAACTAGGAAGATTCTTCTATCTTATCTATCTTCCTACCAACGTCAAATCCTTTGACTTCTGAGCTTGCTCAGAGACTTACTAGAATAGATTCTAAAAACGAAAGATAGCATATCCTAAAAAATAATTTTATTAATAGACTAGATCGCACAGATAAAATGTTGGACTTTTCGGCGGGGTTGACTAAGAAGTAGAGTAAACTCCTCCTAGTTAGTCGTGCGGGGTAGAACGTTGAACAGCGCGCTGGTGTACTCGGTTTAACAGATCAATTCGGTGAGAAGGAAGAGAGAAGACTTTGCAATCTAACAATCCTGCAATCTGGGTCTTCTATCTTGAAAACATAACATTCTTTTTAAAATTCAGATCAGATTACCCCGCTTCTAGGAAACCATATTCCCTATGAAGCTTAGTAGGTTCACACACATGAGCTAATAGCTCTTATATGCCAACGTAAAACTCAATAGAATAGATGCTATAAATAAAAGAGAGTATACCCCAAAAATTCTCTATAGAGTATTCTAATAGATTTATATAGATTAAACTCGATAGAAATAATTCTATAAATAAAAGAGAGTATATTCTAAAGAAGTATCCTTATTTAAAATAATAGAACTTCGCACGAAGGAGTATGTTAATTTCATAAGGGATTCTACGGTCGGAAGATAAGTTAAAGATATTATATATGTATTCTGTAGTCTAACTCTATCAGAAATATATCTCTAGCTCGACCCGCTTATGGGCGCGAAGGCACGGATACTTTGAGCTAACAACCCGCCCTTGCTAAGACTTCTTAATGCGGAACTCAGCGGCCTTCCCTCCCCGTTCTTGTGCAAGATTGCACTTGGGCACAAAAGGAGATAAGGGACACAGTAGTGGTATCATTATGAGTATAAACAACTTCAGGAAACCATTCGGCGCAGATCACAGAAGAGCAAGTGGTGAAGTCATGACTCTGATGTACAGATCACTCGAGCTCTGAACTATGATGATTCAACTCAGGGTAACGTTCAGAGTACTGGGCTGACCGAACGCTCTAGAACTTACCATACATGATTTGAAGAGTCCAAGACTCATCACGGCTGGCAAGGTCAAGGGTCTGGGTCAAAAACTGGAATCTCGCGGGTATTTTCAACTCTAGCCTTGCCGATAAGCGCTAAAGGCTAGAGCTAATTTAGTTCATCCTCTTTCCAACATCAACTTTTCCACCTTCTTGCCTATTCGCATTCTCCTAAATTCTCTTTTAACTCGTCCTCTTCTCGTTTCGTAAGATTCAGAGAGGTTTTAATTATGCCGATGCATAGGATTTTCATCGTTTTGACTGGAAATATAATTTTTGTTACTTTGATTCTGGTCGCTTCCCGCAGTTCATACTATGGCTCCCGTCTAGGCCACACCCAAGTGACTCAAAGGCCTCGTTACATTTTCATTGATATCGGTGCCAATAGAGCGGATACCCTCGAAGTCTTTCTCAAGCAGAAGAGTGCAAAATTTGAATACGACTTCCCTCGCCCCGATTGGGCGACTTACGATCAGGCAGGTGAGCATGCTCAAAGTAATCTCAAGTCTTATGGATCTGTGAATATTTTGACTAAGTTAAAATCTTCCTTGGAATTAGAGATTCATCTATTCGAGGCGAATCCGCACTTCAATGCCGCCCTTCTTCATGCTAAAGAGCGTCATGTTGAACTTGGCGTTCAGGTTGAGATATATCCATCAACTGTTGCTGATATCAAAGACGGTACTAGGATATTTTATCTGGATACTGTTAATACCGCCCATGATTTCTGGGGTTCATCCATTTACGCCTCCCACCCGGATGTTGTTCGATCAAAAAACAATGGAACCGAATTGTCTACCGTCAACCTATCGAGATGGCTACTCATGAATACTTTACCTCGCGATTTTGTCGTTGTTAAGATGGATGTAGAGGGGTCAGAGTACGAGCTTGTTCCACACATGGCGGAAATGGGGGTTTCAGCGGTCTTGGATTATCTGCTTGTTGAGTGGCATCCATCTGTTATTGACAAGGCCGACTTACCGGAAGATGAAGTTACCTTTCGACATGCGAGGATGAAGGCTGCAGAAGAAAAGTTGAAAGCAGAAGGGGTAAACATGCCCCACTACGACTCTTCAGCTTGAGTACAATAAACCAGATCCATTTCCTACCTCTGAGCTTGGAATAATTCCCATATATGTTCTCTCCCACACTATGTCACGCAGCATCCAATCCAGCAAATTTTCCCTGTTATCAGCAAAATGAGGCACGAGGAATCCACGGACATTTCATTTCCTCATTCTTTTCAGCTATATAATGCATAGAAAGGGGCGAATATTTACACTCTATTACTGCCTCCTTATAACCTATCACTACCCAATTTTACTCCGTACCCAAAAGAATCAAACAATAGTGTAAAGCGGTCGTTGATATAGGTTATCTAAATTTTCGGAGCGGCGAATTCTTACTACAAAATGCCTTATAGGACAAGGTGCGAAAGAACCTTGTGCTGAAGGTGTTGTTGTACCTATATAGCACAGTTTATAGAGTGTAACTCATTTTCTATTGGATAGCTGACGCAGATAAAATTCTGCGAGTATTCGAGATACCTCTCGTCACCATTAGAACTCCCTAAAGTTTAGTCAGGCGATCTGTTATACTTCACAAGATTTCTGGCCCTTGAATCTATTAAAGGGAATAAATATTGAAGGGGTATTCTAGCATTACAGTTGAGAAAATTCTCTTTGTTCGTCGCAAAATGGTCATGCGGCGGTTGGGGTTCCCCATATAGTCTCGGTAGTTCGATGTACCTGTTTTTCGTCCTAATTTGAGTCGACAAAGAGAATGATGCTCCAGGGCCGAAGGGAAAAGGGGACGCGATTCAACTCCAATGGGCCATGATGGAGGACTTATTATGCCAAATTTATCCAACGTCCTGAGATAGATCCAAAGTTTCTGACCTGTCCCACAATGCCTGTGAAAGAGCACGCGAATAATTACTCCACCAACCAAGAACCCATCTAACCCAGTGATTACTGGACCTGCTCACCTTCCCACCGAAAATATCTCGAATAAAGTTAGGAAGCTCCGAGACTGTATCTCTAATTTCCAGATACTCTGACTGGCATTTTCATTGACAATTGGCCAGGTGACCAGAATCATGACGTAGTGGGCCCAAGTTCGGCTGTGCATACCAGAGCCCGTTTAGATGGCATCGATCTCGTCGAGACTCGAAACCTAACAAAAAAGACTTGTCTGACCACCCTGTATCTCTTGATCAATTATATCTGACAGGGTGGACCTAGGCGACCGTGGAATTCTCATCCGACAACTGATTTTTCGAGGCATTCGGCCGAGGGGGGAGGGGATAGGGGAATAACACAGGTTAGATCGAGTTGTTGCTTCGGTTGCAGGAAGGAACTTTTAGATGGAATAGGTATAGATACCAAATTTCACTCCAAATACAGCCTATGATCGTAATTTGTCAATTCTTCCAGGTTATCATTACTCACCTCTCACAGTCTAGACGCGGCTCCCCATGAACAGATCAATTCCCTTGGCTAAGATTTCCGAGCCCAGACGCCGCCACCATTCACTAACGGATCCCACTGCCGACCACAACCTATATACTCAGTTGATTCGCACTTGAAACATCCGACAGCTATGATATATACTTCCTCCCTGACCAGATTGCCACTAGTTTATATACCTTGTCATATTTGATTATAGTTACCGTTTCTATGGCGATCTTGGTGTCTGCACTCTCTTCTCGCCGAATAGCTGCTCATCGCTCAGTAGACGACGGACAAGCGCCAGAACGGACGATTGGTCCCAAAATAGCAGGATGACCACTAGGCGGCGTCTAGACTCGGTACAACCTGAAGCTAGGCACCAAAGTCTTTTGATGAAAAGCAACCCACCAATAGGGTTCAGCCGCTCGGGTGTATCCTCTGTCCGAGTTGTATGTTTGCCGGCTCTACAGGTTGATACAGTTTGGTATGAAGGTTCACCCCGCCCACTGCTAAATTGTGCGTAATTTTAATTGGATCTATTCTAACCAACACCTGGATTCCAGTTGTTTCAATACAATACGTCTAATGATGCTCGCAATAGTGTGGATGCTAAAGTCAATTCCAGATCCCTTTTAGATGATTCATTAGAAGGTGAATGCAAGTTTTTGCCTGCTTAAATCCCGTACTTTAGAGTACCAATATCGCGTGAACCATTCTATTGCTTTTACTATATCAATGAAGCAATGAATGAGTGATTTTGAATAATCGGCTTCCTGATGACTGTCGCCGTTTGCGGAACAGGTAGAGTTTGCTTATGTATTGAATTCAATCCACTAACGTCATCATCGTGGTCTTGGCCGCTAAGTGTATAGTACAAGAGGGTTATTGAAAAATGAAGCCAAATTCACACTCATATATTAAACTCCTTAGTCTTTGATTTCTACGGATTTGAGGCTCGACATGGATTTCTATTTTATTACCTTTGGTCTGCTGGCGGTCACGTGCCTTTCTGTGGCTGGTTATCATCATAAGGATGATCTAGGTATCAGGTCATCAACTCATGACAATATTGAAAATGGAGAACGTGATGATATTGAAAGGAAATTCTTAAAAGAGTTTCTTATAGTCTACGTGCTCGTTATGGGCTCTGACTGGCTTCAAGTATCGTTTTCATAGCCGACAAAGTCAAATATACTAACATCGAAATAGGGGCCGTACATATATACTCTATATAAAGACGAAAAAGGGTTAACGGAGAGCACTGTTGCAGGCTTATTTACGTGTGGCTTTCTTTCTGCCGCCATCTCTGCACTTTTTGTCGGGTCACTTGCTGACAAGTATGGCCGACGACTCGCATGCCTTTGCTTTTGCGTTGCTTACGCGGTAAGCTGCCTGATAAAGATCTCAAATGATCTAATTTTACTTTTTATTGGAAGGGTTCTCGGTGGAATTAGCACCACCCTTATGTATAGTGTGTTTGAGTCTTGGATGGTGACAGAATACTTTGCGCAAGGCCTCGAAAAGAGCCGCATGAGACTTGAGTCCGTCTTTGGAATCATGTCCACACTAAATAGCATTGTTGCTATTATTTCAGGTATCACGGGCGAATGTCTGGTAAAAGCAACCAAGACAAAAGTCAGCCCATTCCTGGTGGCTGTTCTATGTTTGAGCTTCGCGTTTTGGTATACGATGAAAACCTGGGTCAGTGATCCCGCGTGAAGAAAACCGCAATCGCACAGCAATTAACATCGAAAGCAATAGAGAGAAAACTACGGAGCAAGTGCTGAACTGAAAAGACTTAATATTGCGGAAAAGTCGGTTTTCAAGATTCTTTTCCAAGGTCAAACCGTCTCCTCTTGTCCTATTTTTGTGCATATTACTGACTGATGTGAAGAGAAACGCATCCTAGTGCTCAGCTTCATATCGTGTTGTTTCGAGGGTTCTATGTACATTTTTGTCTTCTATTGGTCTGCTGCCATGAAATCAGTCCATTACGTCGATACAAGGGTACATAAATCTACCAGCGATACGGAGATACCATTTGGCGTGATATTCTCCACTTTCATGGCTGCAATGATGCTGGGTAGCCTCGGTTTTACCTATATCTCGTCCCAAAAGTCTGGGTCAGTCGTCTTGAAATGTCTCACACCATCAGCACTCCTTGCCCTCTCTATCACGGGAGGTTGTGTTACAATTTTGGTTGCGGCCGTTTCCACATCCGAGAAGATCACTTTTTGGGCCTTTTGCCTGTTCGAGGCCTGCATTGGTGTCTATTACCCATCCATGGGTGCTCAAAGGGCTTTAATCGTTGAGGATTCCATCAGGGCCAATATTTATAGCATCATTCGCATCCCGCTAAATATTTTCGTTGTCTTGGCGCTCTCAGTGACCGCTGAAGGGGACGAGCACCGTGGCAGGGTTTTTTTGACCTGTAGCGGTTTGCTATTTTTGGCAACTTTAGCTTCACTGCTGTTAAAAGATGACAACACAACAAATGTTGACGAGGAGGATGGCGTTAGGCGAATGGAATGAGCAGAGTTGGATACTCTGGGAAATTATTCGGAGGTGTGGTTCGGTATATTGCTCTCCTGATCTCCAGGCCTGATTTATCAATTATCTCTACCAAATTGTCTATGAACTCACTATAATTTATATAACTAGTATTGAGCATCTTTCATTGGTATATACTGTTGGCTCAATCAAGCTACCAAATTGCTTCATTGAGTGAATCTTGACTTTCCAATTATGTATGGACATGATTCTGCAGAGTATCTGTTTTAACGTTTCTAATTTGACACCGGTTGACCAGTCTCGTCTTTTATCGTCGAAACTTCACCTGGAGATGCCATTCCCGTCTAAAGACTTCATAAAGGTTGTATTCAATCGAACACGTGGGTGATATATCCAAGTGTGTGCATTCACTTTGGTGTTTCGTAATAGGTAGGCAATATAACACTAATTTTATATGAACTAGTTTCGCGTTCCTTACAACTACGCTACAGAATAATAGGTACTCCGTGTCTCCCAGATGCTTATAAAAGAGCAGAGCAAGCAAAAATATGCGGCTGAGATGACGATGTCGACAACATTAGTTTCCTCAAAGCGCATACACATCGTTTTACCAATAGTACTAATTTTTAAACCAGAAGCAAACTATCTTCCGAGAATTTTGGTCCTTCAAGTTTGAATTTTTATGCCCCACCGTAGTGATAACAGTGACAATAGCTCGCTTAACCTGTATACACAATCAGAATTAGTGGGTGTTGTGAAGTTAAAAGAGGAATTTATATACGATATACAATGTCTTCTGGCTGAAATCCTGCCTTAAGCTATCTTATAAAGAGATATCAACCCGCTTTCTAGAAGCTTTACATTGAAAGCAACGAAATACAACTATCTAAGAAAATACCGGAAAAAAAAAAGATTTACGTAGGTAAATTGTAGGCCATCAGGGTTGGCGATATATGAGAACAATGACCGCTAGCTATGCACTGCTGCCCCAATTTGGTTATTCATACGAAATCGGGGCATAGAAAGATTGCCGGAGGAATAGTCATGTAAACAGGATGGTTCAATTTGGGTACCATTCAACGAAGTAACTAAATTTGGAGAAACAAGGAAAGAATGTATCTACTGCGATAAGCCCCTTCCCTTTATGGGCGAAAACTTCCATCTGGAATCCCATGTTAACCGGTTAGCTCTCCGTCCGTTCCCCTAAGCCGCTGTAATTCGTAACAAAAATCTGGTCTTGCCATTTTGCACCATCAAGGGGGAGAAGACAAGATTGCTGCGCTGGAACGCCGGGATCGATTGCTTACGTGGCCAGCTTGGCATTCAGAGAATAGGGGTTTGAGGTGAGCGAGCGAAAATTGAAAATGACGAAGACGATAGCCAAGATAGCCAGAAAAATATATGGAAGTTTTGTGTAAGAGACCCGACACAATCTTGGGATAGCTAAGGTTGGGTAGCATATTCTTTAGTTTTCGACAAAGTGGTGGCATTGCAGATTCCTGGAGATACGTCCCTAACATTGCCCGGGAAGTTTCAGTTAGATTCCGCCGGAAAGGAACATGGAGTAGAATGACATGATAATAACGACGTGGAAGAATCAACAAGAAAATCCAGAACATGTGTTATGTCTCTCTACATTGTATGATGGATTACCAAACCTCAATTAAATGATGAATCATGAACTTATGCTGACGAGGAAAATCTTGGCATAGCTTGTCCAAATGCAGGTTATCTCATTAGCCGGTTTTCGTGATCACTGGTGTAAGTTGTCTTGGTTGCTTGTACTTGCTCGCTAGACACCTAGCCATGACAGGGAAATTTGAAGGAAATTTTAACGAATAGGAGACAAATGTATGGTTTGAATTCTAGAACTTATCACATTAAATGCAATTTATTTTAGTGAAAGCACCTTACAGATTGAACCACGAACTGGTTGCCCAAGGCTCGATCTGATTGGCTCGATTATCGGTAATTCAGAATGAGGTGGTCGCTCCCAAATCGATCCTATGGAACCTACAGAGTATATCCGAGGGTGTCAGTAAAGAGAGGAGTTGTGGGGTAAGATTCATTCCGTCCACGGACGGATTAACTATGCAGCCGAAACCTGATTACTAGGCCCCACATAAACCACTTATGACGCAGGGCATTTGATCTAGATTCTCGAGTCTCGATCGAGCCGTCAGCATCAAGAGTTCCACATTTCCTCATATTCTATATGGACAACTTACCGTACAAAAGCTGGCTCGCTGGTCCTCTTTTTCTCTTGAAGATTAAACGGATTTAATTACGACTGACCACTTTTGAACGGGGAAAAATGAGCTGCAAACCCTCATCCACTTCCACCTCTCTTCCAACTAAAGAGAAGGATGTCGAAACCGGACAGGCTTTAGAGCCTGAGTTGGAACAAACGGATAAAACATTCTCAACTGCAGGTACATCGATCTGGATTATCATAAACGTCCTGGCAACTGTTGCAATTGTTAGTCCTAGTCTGGTCCATATTTGCCATTCACGTCCGCAAGCTCTCATTTAATATAGCTTTCTAACCAAGTTACAAGGTTTACGTCAATAAAAAAATCCTCTCGGCATCTTCATTCTCGAATTGCTATTTCAGCTTCGTTGCCTATCACTTCACAATAACTGGCTTGATCCTGTATATTGCGGGACGCCCCCGGATCGCAATATTCAAACCTGTTCGGACCTCCTTAATGTCGATACTTCCGTTGACAATCCTTACATGTGCTAATGTGATATTAACTAATATTGCACTTGCACATAGTTCTATCTTATTCTATCAAATTTTTCGTATCCTGCTTACTCCTGCTACGGCTATTCTCAATCTCTTTGTCTACGGCTCAACGCTGCCCAAAGTTGCTTCATTGGCTCTTCTTCCCGCCTGCATCGGAGTGGGTTTGGTGGCCTATTCTGATGCACTCGCTCCGAAATCTCAGAATCTAAGACAGCCTCCTACCGTGAGAGCCACCTCCAATATTGGAATAATATTCTCAATCGCTGGTTTACTATGCTCCTCGCTATACACAGTCTGTGTTGCGCATTGCCACTCCCGACTGCAGCTCTCCAGCATACAACTCCTTTACAACCAGGTTCCCTTATGTGCTCTTCTCCTTTCAGTTATCTCCTTTATTACGGATGATTTTCCTGTCTGGACAGATCTCACATCTCAGCAATGGTGTCTTTTGTTACTAAGTGGTGGATGTGCTTGCATGATCCATTTATCTACGTTCTTCATCATTAATGCTACTGGCCCAGTTACCAGTACTGTTGTTGCGCAAATAAAAAGCTGTCTGATTGTGGGTTTGGGGTGGATAGAAGATCCTCACAGAGCAGGTAGGGAAAGTGTCCTGGGGATATTCTTGGCGTTATCAGGTATCATCTGCTATTCTTTCGTGATGCACAGGGATAAGGCCAGATGACTTCTTCCCCCCCTTCCCCCTCTAGCTTAATTCAGAGCTACTACATTTGACCGTGATTTTGGGTAAAATGTAGAGCCATGCCAAAAATTCTCTTTATCTCATTTATTGAGGCGCTTTACGAAGACCCCCTGCTACAAACGTAACAAATGGCCTTGCTTAATAAACTTCCAGGGTACTTCATCTATCCATGAATGATTTCTTTTAAGCAAGCAGAAGCAGGCACGTAAGAGTGACATATCTTGCAGGCATCTTAATGATGATTAGATACCCACTGATAGACATATGGATATTACACCGCCCAATATTTGCTACTTCTTAAGCAAGAGAAGTTTGTATCTAAGGGGGCAGAATGGTGGGTTGTCGGTACTTCACCTGTCATTCATAGTTCACGTAATCGAACAAATTGTTCTCGATAATCCTAAACCCTCAAATCCCGAGAGCATGCAAAGTTGATTGGGCCGTTCCATTTTGTGTTGTAATTAGGTCTATGACAGCACCTATTCCATGTATCCTTATTTTCTACTCCTATACTACGTGAGGTGATTCGATTACGTCACGACTCGCCCGGGAACCGAACATATACAGAGGTGGCCTGCAGATTGCCGTTAGATGAATACGGCGCGAACCTGCTGGTCCTTCACATGAATGGTTTATATGGTCAGCGAGCGGCTGAAAATTAAGATTTGTTGTGTGCCATTCTGCTTTTTCTCTTTTTCTACAGCCACCTTACAACATATTGACTTGACTATGCAGCCGCGGCGGTTAAGATCAACTCTTTTATTCTCAACATTTCTTATTCTAGCTCTATGGTTCCTTTATGGGGGTGGAATCGTTTCCACACAACCAAAAGATATAGCCCAAAGACAAAGCTATCATGAATTTTTGCCAAGACACGAAGCACAGTCCCTCTGTGCAGCATTTGGTCTTGATCCTTATCCAGACCGAAGTCAACCTCGCAAAATATACGACCTATTTCTCATCAGCACCGAGCTAGATTGGCTTGAGATACGGATGCATGAGCTGGATAGTTCGGTCGATTATTTTGTTATCGTCGAATCTACCGAAACATTTACTGGAAAGCAGAAACCAATGGTCTTCAAAGACAATTTTTCGCGATTCGCATCGTTCTCGCCTAAAATTCTCTACCGTGCGCTTGATCTATCTCATCTCCGGGAGAACAGTACCTGGCAGCGAGAGGCTTATACACGGAATGCACTCTTTACTACCGTGTTCCCCTCTCTCCTACCACCTGCTGCGCCGTTGCCAGGTGATGTACTACTAGTTTCCGATACCGATGAGATTCCTCGACCTGACACGTTGACGATGCTACGAAACTGTGCCTTCCCGGACCGAGTAACTCTACGAAGCAACTTTTACTACTATTCATTTCAGTGGCGGCACGTTGGCAGTGACTGGCATCATCCGCAGGCTACATTTTATGCCGGTTTGAATGGGACAGTCCTTCCTGAGGATCTAAGAATGCACGGTGGAATGGACGTCTCGAACGCTAGTTGGCATTGCAGCTCTTGCTTCTCCACAGTGGCCGAGTTGGTAACGAAGATCAAAAGCTTTTCTCATACTGAATATGATAAGCCTGAGTTCTGTGAGCCTAGTGAGGTTGTGAGAAGAGTTCGCAACGGACTTGACCTGTTTGATCGTGAGAGTGAGAAGTATGAGAAGACGCCCGTGACGGACGTGCCTCAGTATTTGAGAGAGAACGGAGAAAGGTTTGCTTTTTTACTAAACAGGGATCCACCTGACGGGAATTTTGAGGATTATACACTTTAAAGCCTTGCAGGACCTATTTCGGGGGGAGCTTACAGTTTCACTATCTATCAATCAATATTCGTGGACCCAATCTAACTCTCTTCACATACAGGTGTTACGAGGAGATTTGTAGTCTTGCTTTTTCAGCAGCAGATACAGAAGAAAGCTGAGGGACCGGTACCTAGCCTAGAGATCCGTTCTAGGGTCTAAGCGATTAGGCTGCTTAGCTAGCTCGCTATTAGGCCGAGGTCTTTGACAGGCTACATAGCTAACTATGGTAAAAAGTACGGACCGCAAAGCACCTAGCATTAAAAGGGTATAGGATATACGACGAGTGCGAAGGCATATTAAGGGGTATGATATCGCTTTCTGCGTAGATCCTATCGAATTAGGGCGTAAGGTGGCTACTATGGCCATCAAGAATCAATAGGCGATATCTACCACGCTTGCGGGTATTGGTATGTGGTATAAAGATCTTTGGTAACTAGCGTAGACTAATCTTTTCGGTAGTCTAACCGTTAGTAGAGACTTTAAATCGCTAATCTTTCGGTGGATTATCAAACAAACTTAATATATAGACCTTAGCCTAAAAGACTATACATGGCGGAAGCGAATAGCTATCTACGTATATAGATTCGATCGCAGTAACCTATTCGCGATTACTAGGTTGTAGGATAGACCCCCGCTTATAGTATTCTGCCCTAGTAACCACCTTCTGCGTAGAGATTAGGCCTATTATAAAGCCGGTCTCATCAAAGTTATAGATATCCTCTAGTTATATACCCTTTCATCGATCGTGCGTTATGCGTAGTAAACCACTGCCTGAGGGACTTTAGATCTTCGTTGAGAGCTCTTTAGTAATCTTACCTTCGTGAGAAGCGTGTACGAAGCTTAGGGTGGCGGTTAACAAACGTTAATGACCAATTCTTACTAACGGTAGTCAGTGGCTGGTTACCATGCGTAGCTAGTAGGATGTTGGCTATATCTCGCACTGTAGAGGGCCTAGGGGCTATTCCACCTGTATCCATAGAAATTATCCAATCAGTAAGCGAATTCTCTTCGGTTTGGGTCAATTTCTGACCAGATAGGCGGGGATCTTCGCGAGAGTTCTGTCCATGTAGACGCGTCTGCAGTGTAGAGCGAGGTACTATGTATACGGCGGCTGCGGCGCGTATAGATTTAATTCGGCCATTTTTAGATCGGAAAGGGATAATAGAATCTTACTTTCTTGGTTGCCTGAATTAGGCGTAGATTCAGTGCGAATTGATGGCATGGTAGTTGGTTGAATTAACTACGTAGATTGAAATGGGAGATTTTGGATGGGGTGGCCAGGACGGCCGGGTGGCCAGATTGGCCAGGAATTACGTTATCTACTGCCCAAGACATATTCAAGTCGAAAATTAACATTGGGTAACAATTGCTCAAAACTAATTTTTAAGGCAGAAATTTCGGCAGAATTCACATGATCTACAGAAGAGAAAAGACAAGATAAAAGACAAGATAAAAGACAAGATAAAAGACAAGATAAAAGACAAGATAAAAGACAAGATAAAAGACAAGATAAACGTCACCCTGGTCTAAAGAAGAAGGCATCAGGGCAAAGACGGGTATGAAAGCGGTCGATAAACTGACCAATTATGGGTTTTGAGCAACTGGCGCTTATCGTCCGCCCCACACTGGGCCATATGGATATATGTTCACTTCGCTTTAAGAGGAGAGAGCGATTTTTTATTTTTTTTGTCTTTTTCAACGTCCATGGTTTATCAGAGGCTCCTTGCTCATTTCAAATGACATGCCTAGTCATTTTCTATCAGTAATAATAGCTTTTTCTCTGCATTGCAGGGTGTGACCAACCAGGGAAGTCTCTCAACACAATTACCGGGTTTGTACCGGGATTGTTTCGGTGACGCGGCGTTTGCCACCGGCGTCATACATCTACTGTGCAAGTAGACTCCGGGGTTGTTTTTTTCATCCCAGTTAATCTCGAAAAGTCTGTTTTACCAACACTAGATTCTCATCGAATCAAGGAATCAGCCTTGAGTATGAAGCATGCGTTCTAACCGCCAACCACCTACCAGAGCAGCATGCCTGATTTGGTCTGCCTCGTGAGCCCTTGTAACACAAAGTACTTTCTAACTTCACTCGCTTTATAGCCGGGAGGCTAAAATTCGTTGCGACGGAAGACAGCCTTGTAGCAGAGTAAGACCTCGCACCCATCTCTTGAGACTTGGACCACCCTTATTCACGGTTACTCCAGTGCTCTGCCAGAGGATTGGCGTGTACTTATCGCCCGAGTCAGCGTGGTGGTGTCCGGCGACGGCCTGTGAATAATTCAAGTCACAATGCTTCACCCCACCTCTCAGCTCAATCACAACCGTTATTCCCCGCAGTTATATATGCGCCTCGACAAAGGCCACCCGTGTTGGGGCAGATTTCATCACTTACGGACCGGGTGACAGCGACAAATAGTCTTGGGGACATCATCAATTTACCAGCCCCCGGCATTCGAAATGTGAATTTATTCTCAAGCACGGTCGGAAAGGATGGTTTGATTCCAGCCCCAAACAACGGCGATGAGCATCTGACAGAAACCTCGTTACTTCGGACCTACGTTTCAGATGAAGACATGTGGGTGTCCCATTATACTTTCATAAGTGATTGGCGTAACGCTCTCGTTTATAACACTGATCTTCTAACAGACTAAATGCCTATTACACACACATCCATACGTTTCTACCAATACTACCGCCTCCCATGACGATGATATGTCGCGATGTGCCTGTTTGGATGAGCCCTGAGAGCATTACGGATGGCGTACTAGATAAACACTCCCTCCCTCACTGGCCAACATGCTCACTTACGCTGGCAATATCTGCAATTTTGGCCTTGATACCTCTTTCTCGGCACTCACATGGTGACTCGAACATGCCCTTGAGACGATCACAGGGCCATCTCTTTGCCCAAGCAGCATACGATGAGGTCCACAACGAGATTGACAGGGTGATCAGAACCCCCTCCCGAAGCGGTCCCTCCGGAGGGCAAGTAAACTCAAGCGGATCAAATCGGCTTTACCCTGTTTTAGCTCTTTCTTTACTGAGCGTATATGAATACTGCCAACGAGGGAGCATTTCTCGGATGCGTAGTCATGCAAACCAAGCACTAACTGCGGCTTTGGATTTATCGCTTCATAGCCTTGATGAAACGTCAACAGAGGCGGAGCGCCGGACATGGTGGACTGCGGTAAGTCCATTATCAACATCCTGGATTTCGTTTACTCATTAACTGTGCAGATGCTGGTTTCGTATTTATCGTCTATCGACCACCAAGCCGTAAGTCCTCCTGAATTGGGCCTCTTTGCACCCGCTAAATGAGATCAGTTACCAATCATCACTGTTTCCGATTCAAGAATTACGACCCCACTACCCTCATTTGAAGGTTCATCAGAGGTATTCAGCATCCAGGCTCTGTGATTTACATGAGTTTATCTCTCGCTGACCTCATTCTAGCCGTGGTCATTATTCCTAGAAGCTGAACAAGGGCTAATGTCCGTTCCGGAGCTCTTGAACGAGACTTCAGGGGACCTTTTGATGAGCAACTCATCATCTGATTCTCCTGCGGAAATCACGCGAATTCAATCACATCTTTCAAGCCTGATTAAGAAGTCTAATCTTCTTTCGCGCCTCCCGTGCAAGGAAGGGCCTGACGCTTTTGCCTTGAGGAACATGCTGTCAATTTCAACGCTTTTTATTCATTGGTAAGCCATTAATTTCATTTATTATTCCTCCTTGATTTACTGACGGCCAACTCTCAGTGCTCGCATACGATTACATCGAGCTCGTGCTTTCATGGATATTCCCATGTTTTTGAGGAAATACTGCGACCTTTCTGGAATCGAAGACCAAGGAACAAGCACGGTTACGTCCATGTATTCCGACGATCGCGACTCAAACTTCCCCTTTACAAAAGAGGAATCATCTCTCACCTGCCTCAAATCTGCACTAGCAATATCTCGTGGCATCGAAAGCCTGACGCAGGCTCCATCAAGTCCAGACCTTTCCCAGTGGGCAAATGTCGACAATGCAGCAATGACAGATGACCCAGTGGTTTGTCTACTGCCAATATTTGCATGCTCAGCTATACAGAGCTCATACGTATTGCTCATGTGTCACTATCGCTTGCAGGCCGCGTTAGTGTCAGGGAATTTAGCATCATGTCATTACCTTCTCAATAACCCGGAGGCGGACTCGGAGATTCAAGATACAGAACGGTCAATGCGGGAGATTCGACATGGACTTCAGTCAATCCTTGGCTCAATGAGAGCGGCTCAGATGTTTGAAGGTGTGGATAGCATGATGAGAGAGGTTCACATTGCGTGCAAATTGGCCTTTGGGGCGTTTAACTCTGATTCTTAAAGGATAAACGGAAAGTCTATTAAGGCTTTGCGAATTTCAATAATCAAATATTTCATCTCGACACTATTATCTACCCTTCTTGTTTGTTCAAAGGTCGTAATATTGTAGGATATAGACAAGACTGCTTGAAGACAGTTCGCTATCAAGACGATTATGGTAACAACATGAACAACGATCATTCCTGACACTTCAGGATTGTGGTATAGTTTTTCCAGTTACCTAAGGGCGAGGAAAACTCAGGGAACAAAAATGATAGCGCAACCCTCACTCACAAAGAGCACGGAACCCTTGCAGCAGATCCCACTTCAAATCTTGAGGATCTTCTACTCCACAGCTAATACGAAGTAACCTCTCATCGCATGTAGAGTCACTCATAGCTCTCCATTCAATCAAACTCTCCACATCGCCAAGGCTAGTCGCGTGCTGGAAGATATGCAGCTTGCTCGGCAATCGTTTCGCATGATCAGGGGTCTTAAGCCATATCGCAAAGACTGGCCCAAATCCTCCTGCCATTTGCCGCTTTAGCCATCCATCCTGAATATTCTTCTCCTGCAGTGAAGCGTGACGAATAGACTCGACTACTCGAGAAACTTCGGAAGAGGCATCCCGCAACTCATGGTGAATCCAGGAGACGAGTTGTTGCGCGGTATCAGACTGTCGTTTGACACGAAGTTCAAGAGTCCGCAGAGAGCGGAGGCCTAGCCATCCCTCAAGATTTCCCATGACATTCCCCATTACAAGTCTCTCCGCGTAGAGAGTATCAATCCATCCTTCAGCAACTCGGTCAGGGTGAACCACAAGAATACCACACATCATGTCAGAGTGCCCTCCGATATATTTTGTCCCGCTATGAAGGACGACATCAACGCCAAACTGCAGTGGGTCTTGCAGCGGAGGAGGTGCAAATGTTGAGTCCACGGTGAGATAGGCCCCGACGGCATGCGCTTTTGCACTGTAATAGGAGAGGTTTCGTGCTTCCCCTGTTGGATTGAGTGGTGTCTCAATATGAATGATATCGCCTGGGCCGACCTTATCGAGTTCATCAAGCGATAGTTTTTGAACACCAGTGAGTTTGGTCATCACATCAATATTTCCATGAACGCCATGGTATCCATCGCCGATGAAAACACGCTTCGGATTGAGGAGGACCATGATTGCGTGAAATGCGGCAAGACCCGTAGAGTACGTCATGATTCCCCCATGGAAAATCCTTTTGAGAACCGCCTCGAACCGATTGTTGTTAGGTGAAGAGTAGCGGGAGTAGACGAATGGCTCCAAGGGCGAATTGGGCTATACCAGATCAGTTAAGGTAATTCAAACAGTTGGGGTTATCTGTGCTGACATCGATGTTTTCCCCTGGGACCAATTGGTCTGGGTCCCGTGCATATCTATAGTTGACGGCGACATGCATTGCAGGTGCAATAGCTCGGTGTGAGCTGACAAAATCATCTGCGTGTATAGCCTGAGTCGACATGGCCATTTTAGAAAGAACTTGGGCTAGATCTTCGGATGCCACAAACTGGGGGTGCATCTTCGTGGTCGACTCGGAGGACATCTTTAGGATTTGAGAACGAGCGTCGTGAAAATAAGAATCAAACAAAAGGAAAGGAAAGTCGACGTGGAAGGCAAGAGAGAAATATCTCATGCTGAGCTGGGCCTGATGCTAGTTCTTAAAAGATCCCATCTTATACAAGGTGGGTCTGGCTAACAGAAGAGGCGAGCCCGGCTTTCCGGTGTATGTATCATAGCCCGGTAATAAACAGCAGTTTTCACCGCCAGTCCGGATTGCCGGAACTGTAGCCAATTACGATGCTTTGGCTTCAAAATCTGGCTCGTCAGATCACGATTTGTGATATTCAAAGACAACATGAGCATATTACGGCCAACGCCTGGCAAATCAAGTTCGAGTTACAAAGGACCTTATCGCCACTACTGGCCCGTTTAGGACAAGATTCTCAACGCTCTCAGCATCAGCATGTTGTACGTCTCACTAATTGTTCAAGTACCTAGGGTTTTCCTTTTTTTTCAGGCTTCCACTCGTGTTAGGCTATTAACTACTAAACAGTTCCCTACTTAATGGGGCAGATTTCATGGGCAACTACAAATAATCTTGTGCCCCGCCAGAAGCCTTAGCTAAGTCAATGTACTATGCTACGCAAAGGTAGACATAATCCCAGCCCGAATGTTCCGTCAAAGAGGAAATCCGCTACGCGATCTATATCGATCTCATGTGTATCAGCGCTATCGGTGGAACCGAAGCACAAAGGTCGATAGACAGTGACTGTCGGCCGACAACAAACGTCAACGATCCGATTCATCAAAAAAGCCAGATAGCCTCCAAACAGCTTGCCATCGTAATAACACATTTGTTGCGAGGGACCCAGCTGCTGGACTTCAGAGATAGCCATGGATGAATGAATTCTTACGGATTATATTGGAAATAATCACTGCATAGTGCGGTAATGTATACCTTCCTCTAGGACTACTATACATGTCTCAAAGAATCCGGCAGAAAATCATTAGCCCGGGATACTAAGGATCCATATTAGGACTCAGGTTCTTTTCTGTGGCCAAAATCTGATTTTGGGCCCCAATTTCTTTTGTCTGCCGTATGCAGGGTGCAAAAGCAATTATGCACCGCCCCAATTGGGCCGAAGCGCCTAAGCGGCTGAAGCTCTGAGTCTCCCCACTTTTCAACTCCTCGCGAACAAGGCAAAGGCTATTTGCAGGTTGCAATATCGTCGGCATACATCTTCCTAGGGCTACAAGATGCCTATACCGGCCCCTTCGTCGCGTCAAGACTTCAAGATGGCCATCATATGTGCGCTTCAGCTTGAGGCCAAAGCTGAAGCGAAGCCTTATGTGCGTTTCATCCATGAGTCCGTCCGAGATTTCCTACTTCAGAGGAGTGGCTTCAGCAGAATTCAGTCAGAGAGAATCGATCCAGTAAACTTTATTGGACAATCTCATAACCGTCTGAAAAAATTTTGTTTTAGTTATATCTCTCTATTCTGCCACAGTTCATTGGGCCAGAAATTTGCAAAAATGAGAGAGCTGTCGCGCCGGTCAAGAACAGACAGATCTATACAAATGTCGTTTCCTTTCCTTGACTACGCTATCCGCAATGTCCTTGAACACAGCAACTTGGCCCAGGCAGGTGGCGTTCCCCAAGAAGAATTTTTACAAGCATACTCTAGAGGGCTTTCTGATTTCATATGCATATACAATGCTGTTGAGAAGTTCGCAACACGTCAGTACAAAGATGACTCGTCACTTCTTTATATCCTGGTCAGCAGCGACCTCCATGATCTTATTCCCTTGGAAATGCTTGGTGAATCGCACCCTTGGGATTTGTGTGGCCAATATCTTTGTCCTATAGGGGCTGCGTTTCGCAAAGGAAGTAAGGCTTCTGTTCGGGCTCTTCTGGGGATGCAGATTGATAGAGCATCCTGCAATTTTGAGCCAGAGCCGATCGCTCGTATGAAACAATTCTTTGCCGAACTTGGTCAGCACACAGAAGGGTCGCGAGCAAAAATCAAAAATACGAAGCTTCTACTGAACTTCGCTTTCGACAGTGGCCGCTCAGGATGAAGACGGTAGAAATGCTGTTCATTGGCCAACCCTGGCAGGTGACAACTTTTCAGTCAATCGTCTAGTTAGCCATGGATTCGACTACGAACATTGTGACTCCTTTGGACGGGACCCGCTGTCTTATGCTGCTAAGAGAGGTCATGTCGATATTTTGAAAGCTCTGCTTGAGATAGATGAAATTGAAGTTAACAGGCCTGACCTACCAGGAAGATCCCCAGCCTCATGGGCAGTGGAAGGTGGTTGGACGGAAGAAGGAAAGGCCGTGATAAAAGCATTATTCAACACAAGAAGAGTCAACGTCAACGCCAAAGATAAAAAAACTCAGATCTCCCTTGGCCTGGGTAGCTTTGGGGGCGGGTGCTCCTCGGAACATTTACATTCTGCTCAACCAGGATACAATTGATGTCAACAGAAGGGACCTATATGGGCGAACACCCGTGATATTGGCGGTTATGGCAAGAAATCCTTCCCAAGTCAAGTCTCTTCTAGGATGCGAGCATGTGGAGATTGACGCTCAAGATGTTGATGGACGGACTGCTCTATCTTGGGCCATTGGGCTGCTGAATTTTCCCAGCAGTATGAAAGGCAGTTTTAGCGCATCTGGCCTTCCCTCGTATTCTCGGGATTATGATGTCGTTAAAATCTTGCTGGGTTCGCGGACACCAAACACCGAGCTAACAGACATCTGGGGGGCATCCGCCAACATGGTGGGCCCAGGCTCATGATATCGTTCTGGCTGAGCTAGGAAACAAATCTGAGGAGTCCTTGTGGACGAGGCCTTCCCTCAGATTGCTCATAAAAGTTTATGCTTCCAGAGGTGCTGCTTTAGTGCCTATTGACTCGGAAATCATTAAAGCCGAAATGCAACGTTTTCTGGAGGGAGAATATCTCATGATGAATCCATGTAAAATTCAGCTGAATTTCTGCAATGTGAAATTTGGGGTAAATGGGATGCTCCAAGGAACAGTGAGTAAAACAAATTCTCATTGGGCGTTATATTGATCATCTCAAATGTCACTTAATTTCAACATGACAATCACATTGAGTTACTTAAAGAGAAAGACTACATTATCAAGGCCTAAATAGTTTGTTCTGAATACGTCGCCAGGTCGATATAGAAGATGAGCATTCGCAAATTTCGGGTAGTTTGATTATATAGCAGAGGACAAGGTTCTATCGGAGCTTCGTACGGTAAGTTTAAAGCTGAAACTATTGACTCTGATTCTTGTGTAGGCTGCTGAACTTACTGATATTAGAAGTATCCAGTCTCCACTCGAGGAGCAGCATAACTATGAGGGCTGTAGCAGGATTGATTTCATTGTACCGGGCCAACATGCTGGTTACAGCAATCCCGAGAAAAAGGAAGGAGAAAGGGACAGAGTCAGTCTCGGTCCTTGAGAATGCCAGTTTAATTTCGGGATGCTAGAAGTATAGTGGAAGTTCGCGAAGATTGACACAATCTTTCAAGTGCTACGGATGAATTCTTATAGATCCTTAATCCTCGGCAGCGGGCGCCTCCCCTACCAACTGCTACTCCCCCCATTTTTGGACAGAATCACCCTTCTAATAGCATAAATGTTAATAAGAGCTGACTGGACGGACTATGCTAACTAGAGAGGAAGACTAGCTACTCGCACGCGCTCCTAAACCTTCTAATACATCGCCGTATAGCTATAGCAACAACCGCAAGGACGACTAGTAACACCACCGGGGCGGGAGAGGCGGGCTCTAGCCATAGAACTAAAGCGAACCTGAAAGGAGACCCAGGGAAACAGTGTGGGAAACGTGCATGTACTTTAGGACAAAATTGCAGAAGCTTGACAAGTGGGATTGGAATATACACTAGAAATTGGCACAGGACGGCCTGGGCTTTCGGCCGTCAACGACTCAGTCCCGTTAGGAGCTGTACTCGAGTATAATGCATATCTACCTCTCTTCCTACCCCCGCTCCCCCTATAGATCCTACGGAATGATACTGTTGATTAAAACATCAGCCAATCTAGACTTGAGCCTACCCTTTCCACATTTACTCCAATCTAATAAAAAAACATTAGTTATAGTCATGTCATGTACTATATGCTGTCTATCTATAGATCGATATCGCCCGATAGCCAGCCCGATAAGCCCACCGCCTACCACCGCCTTAGCTTGAGATCTCGATTCTCCGCAACTTAACTCTTCCTCAAATCCTGGAACTCTTGCGCTGCAAGACCACGCCCCAATTCTACTCAAATCTGAGCTTCAATACATTCACGAGCCATGTAAGTATCGTCTGTCACGGACCATCTTAATCCAGCCACGAGACAAAAGCTAATAATACCCAGAACATCTCCTCCTCGAGCTATCCAACACGACCAGTCCAGCTTTACTAGCACGATATTACCACAAGAAGACAAACTTTTCCTCGATCCACGACACAAGACCTACCTACTCACGTTAATCACCCTCTCGAAAACCATACCAACTACCCAAAATGTCCACACAAACCCTCCCAATCAACACCCAACACTGCCGCTTCTGCAACCACCTCCTCCTCGCAACAACCCGCACCCTCAGCACCCTCCCCCGACGCAGCACACCAGGAGCAGACGCATCCCTAATCCTACCACTCGAGAAACTACACACCTCCAACGAACAACAGCCCGACTCCACCACCACCACAAGCAAACACGTCACACTCCTCCTCTCAACGACGATACCAGATCGGCGGGCGACGCTAATCCGGCGCGAAGACGGGATCGAGAAGAGGATTTTACTGCGGTGTGGACGGTGTAGGGTTGTTGTGGGGTATTATCTTGATCGGGTTCATTGGGGGGAGAGTGGGAAGGGTGGTAGCCAGGGTCAAGGTCAGACAGGAGAAGGGGAGGGGGAGGGGGAGGGGGAGGGGCAGGACGGAGAGGAGAGACCGCCGGCGATGTATGTGTTACCTGGTGCATTGGTGGAGACGGAGGAGATGGGTGGGGAGGGAGTTGGGGAGAAGGAGTGGAGGGTTTGGGGCGGGGATGCTTGAGGAATGACTCGAATGGTTGGATATAAAGGATGTACAGAAAAAAGTCTTTACGAGTGCTGTCTGTATGAAGGCATCTACAAGCAAATCATAGAACGGGATCTATGCATAATACATTCCAGTTGATAATTGATCAAATACGTCACAGGAAGCTCCTCGCGCCGAAAGATAAAAGTGAAGAAGCCGTGCCAGTTGTATCCCGATCAGGGTGTGTTCCTCGCAGTAACAAAAAAGAAAAATAACCATGTCCATAACGTAAATTCATCAATCACAACGAAGCCACCAAGGCAGAAAATGGAGAGAAAGAGGGTTTCGAGTTGCGCGTAGCGGGGTATCAGTTGGCCAAGATGGTGCGGACCAGATCGGTATAGTTGATCTCGCCAGAGCTAGTATCGACAGCCTTGAGGAGCTCATCGACTTCGTCATCGGACATTTTCTCGCCGAGGTTGGTGAGGACTGTCGCAGAAGAGATGGAGTTAGCAGGCGTTCCATATTCTCCGTTCAAGCGAGGATGATGGGTAAACATACTGTAACGCAACTGTCCCACACCAATGAACCCCGTCATATCCTTATCAAACACCTGGAAACCGCGACAATACTCCTCGGGCTCACCAGGATCCCGGAAACCACCAGGACGGTTGAGGACCTTCAAAAAGGAATCGAAATCGACTGCACAGAAACTGGTGTTAGCGCGCGATCATCACCATAAGCACTACCCCGCCGAACTCGGGATAAAAACACGACGCAATACGTACAATCACCACCGACAGTCTTCTCCAGATCACTAATCTCCGCAAGCGTAGGATTCTGACCACAAGCGCGGAGCAAATCACCCAACAGATCTCCGGAAACGCGGCCGGTACCGCGGCGATCGAACAGGGAGAAAGCTTCCTTGTAGTTTGTCGAAGCCTGATGATCGTGCTTGTTAGCCATGATGAAAGGTTGGAAAGAGTGTGGATATCGCGAGGGATCAGATGCGTGGGTGCGTGGATGCGTGGATGACAAGTGTAGAAGACGAAGATGACGAAGGGGGTTGTAGTGCGGAGGTTGAATCCAGGGATGGGGGCGGAAGCCAAAAGCGAATCACGACCGAAGTTGGTAATTCGTCAACAGGGGGAGATGACGGAGGTCGGACGAGAATTGGGGTGTCCCTGGATGGAAGTTGGGTGGGTATCTGGGGTGTGAGACAGAGCTTACCATGGTGGAATTCTGTTTTTGTTTAGAGAATGGAAGTAGGGATTGAATGTTTGAAAGGGAGGTGATCGTTGAAGGTGGGAGAGGAAGGGGAAGTTGGAAAGGGAGTTGGCCGGAGACGAAGATCATCCGCGTTGGTCGGGCAACCACATCAACAAGCAGAGTGGGGGATCCATCAGTATGATTTCATATAGATAATAATCTAGAACGATAATACATACTACTAGATAGTTAAATATAGATCATCACTGTAACTCATCTACAGGAATACCATTCATCATCATATCACATTGATAGAATACTCTCCACCATAATTACACTCCTAACATCCTATCTTCTCCTCTTCATTACACTATACATCTGCTATCACATCAACTACGACTGCAACTTCGCAATGCAACTGTCCAGCAGCCGCGCCGCCTCCCCAAGCAACTCCCATCTCGGATTCGCAAACGAATCTCTCAAAATCATCAACATCCCCAAACACCCATTCCTTCCTTTCATCCCCTCCAAATCATTCGGCTCCCTAACTCCTCCAACCCTCAACAGAAAAGCCTGCATATCCCGCCGACGGTCCGCATGCGTCGCCAACGTAGGCGGCGGTCTCAAGGGCCCATCCAACGCGAACCCATAACACCACACCACCAGCGCGGCAAAGTACATTACCCACGGCCGATTAAGCAGGTAATCATCACGCGCGACATACCCAGACTCCACAGCCGGATCCGAGAAACACGCCTTCAAAAACTTGAGCGCGTAAAAGGTGGCGTCCCGGGCAGATGCTTTAGTCGCCCAGCGACCAGTCTTTTCCCTCGCGGTACTATAATCGCGCGCCGTAATAGATCGACCCATTAAGCGGCCGGCGCCAGCAAAGATCTGGAGATCCACGACGTCCACGTGCGAGGCCATATGTGCGAGGCCGTGTAGGACGTCGCGGGATTCCGACTCGGTGGTCGTGACGGAACCGAGGGCTTCGTCAAAGTCGCGTCGCCAGTTATCGTACGAGCGGAGCAGGGCTGTTCGCCATTTATCCCGGCCCCCGAGGGTTTGGCCCACGCCGAGAGAGCTCACTTGGAGATCTCGTTGATTCAAATGCCAGCTCACGCTGAGAAGTCCAGCCATTAGGATAATCCGACCAAAGGTATTCGTCCGGACGGGTTGGCCGTTTAGCGTGCGCTTGAGTCCGTCGAGGAACATGATCGGTCGGACGCCGTGTGATTGCAGACTGGATTGGACTCGGGCAACCTCGGCGGCACTCGTGGCGGCCCACAATGCTTCATCGCAGGGTAATGGTAGTCGTAGTTCATGCGCGACCATCTTGGCCGAGTGTCCAAACATAGTCGCATGGGTCGAGTCAAGGACGAATGCCGCAAAAGCCACACGCCTCGTTGCCTCCGCTTTAATCCAATGCGTCCACGACTCATCCTCTTCTTTAGACTCGGGTGTATCAAAAGAAGACCGACCGATGAGCGAACTCCCACGACGCATAAGCGTAAGCGTCGTATCATGATGAATATGAGCCCGTTCATGCAACGCCCTCGTAGAGAAAGATTTCTCATAAACCTCCAGCAAGAGTAAAGCCTGGAACACCCATAACCGGGCCGGTGGCCGGAAATCAGCATCCATAAAGATCTCCCACCGCAAATGCCACGCAATGAAACTGGCCAATTCAGCAGCAGTCTCCGTAGCAGCTTGACCATGCGCCTTATCCAGCGTAGCAGCCCCAATAGCCATCACAGCGAGAAGCAACAAATTCGGCGTCCGATCCGCAGCAAAAGTAGGCTGATGCAGAATAGGCATTTGCGTATGGAAATGGAACCAATAAGACCCGATATAAGCCTGCATCATCCGCAGACTCAACACGTGCCGATCACTATCCAAATCCCCATCCATAAGCGCATCCTTGCGCTTCCCTTCCGCCGAGTAGGCCGCCTCATTAAACCTAGTCGCCATAAGATGCAGCAACTCCTGCCGCTTCTCCTCCGAGATAATCGCCGGCAAAGAGGTCGAGTCCAGAATACTAGTCACGCTCATGGGGTGCTGTGGAATCACCGTACAAAAATTATTATACGAGGGCTCGTTCATGTAGAACTGATTCTGTACAAACGGCATCATCCCGTACCCCAACGGCGCGAGCGGTTCACTAAACAGCCACGCCGCAAAGTCATCGGCCATGGCAAAGGGGGAGCGATTATACGTCTCGCCGCCGAAAATCGGGTACGCATTAGACATGGAGTCGAATTCTAGCATCGGGTCTGGTTGGCTGATGACGGAGAAATCAGTGTAGCCGGATACAGGCACGCCGGCTGTATCGATGGTAGTGGTGGTAGTAGGCAGGGAGAAATTGTTCGTCGCATTCGAAGGGGATTTGGAACTTGTAGCAGGCGCATCCGTCATGAATGGGTACTCGGCGGTTGTCATCGAAGGCGACGACGGCGAGGAAACCGGGATAAGAGATTTATGCGGGGATTCATCGAGACTGTCATGAGCGAAGCTATCGCGCTTCTGCAACTGCGAGCCACGGGTGGTATGGCGTTCGCGATGGCGAATACACAAATCCTGACGAACGAAAGAGCGATAGCAATTAGGAAAATCGCATCGAAAGATTTGTTTCGGGGTATCTGCAGGGTAAAGCGAGGGAAATGGTTAGCCGTGCCGCGCGTGAAGCACACTGCAGAGATCGATCGCATACGGTTCAACTGGTGGCGGTACAAATGCTCGGCGCGCGAATAACTCTTCCCGCAACCCTCGTGTGTACATTCGAATTTGCGATCGGAGGGAGCGCGCCGACTGCGTCGGCGACGCTTGGAGGGTTGTTCGTCGGCCTCGACCATGATGTCTGATTTAAGCGCGGGGAGCACCATCGGGTGCCATGAGCACGAGGGCGCGCTGCGATGATCGCTGCAGGTGGAGATGCCGAGAAGCGTGAGCCACGTGGGAAACCGTTTTCCAAGTGGGAGGAGAGTTGCAAGAAGAGAGAGGAAGAGAGGAAAGGAGAAGGGTGTGAATGTGAGGGAAAAGCGCCAAAGTCAAAAGTCGTCCCGAAGTCAAATGGCCCTTGGGTCTCCCCGGAAGTGCGGAGATGCTCAGTGGGGTCGAGCTAAAGTTGGCGGAGCTCGGTGAATATTGCCTGCGCCAGTACTGTACCTCTGGTGTATGTATACACTCTTGTATTGAGAAGTTGAAAAGAATGTTTTGGATAGATTGCTCTAGTGTATGCTTTAATTGGAGCGGTATTCTTCTTGTATACTAGCCTAGCATCCGAGGATGCCACTGGGCCGCCACTACCTATGGAAGCGCAAGCACATTATTGCAGTGAATAGCTTCACAAATTTCATAAATCTAGAAATATATTTTTAATTTATTCTATGATTGAATCAAGGTACTCAAATTAATTGTGTGGACGAGATGGAATTGCGGGGTCGCAAGCCTCGAGTGTAGCAGTGTCGGCTGGAATTGCCCCGATATATATATCGACCTCCTGTCTGCTTGGCACGATCTAGTTCACTAGGTCAGAATACGGGCACCTAGTAGGTATCCCTAAAGTACGGGATGAGTACACCTAGTTGGCCGTGAAATACCACTTCAAGTACTTAATCTAATAAGCAAAATCTATGGATTCATTCGTCCAGGCTATGCCTAATCCTCCCCCCACACATAACAATACCGGAATTCTAAAACCTGCCATGCCATCCCTACAAATGCAAACGCAATCACAAACATAAAGATAGACAAAACGTGTCCACCTAGGATTCTCTACCTATCCATCACGGTGCGTGAAAGGGGCGACATGCATAACCGAGGTGTTTTCGTCGAAGCCAGACAGTTGGACTTGAATATCCCATCTGGCCGTCTGGCACTATAGACCAGGCCAACTGATCATAAATCATCGCAAGACCTCACATTCCAGCGATTATACCAGACGGCGCGTGAAGTGAGAGCGGACCCAACACCTGATGTGTAAAACGCTTCCGGGGAGGCCTGGTGCGGACCACGAGAAAGTGAGGATCCAGAGAAACGGAGAAAAATGTACACGGAGAAAACACAGGAGGGTATATTTTTTTAGAGTTATGTTTCTTTTCACCCGCTGAATCGGAATCGGGTGGCCTCCAACCGGCCCAGACCATCACGGGGGGCCACATTGCGGCGGCGGTAAGAGTTGGTGAAGTCTAGATAGAGATGTCAGTACGGTAAGCAAAGCGCTCGCGAGGTGTTGACTCACCCTGCAGCAAAACACGAATCTTCCGGATTTCACCAGACTGCACCTTCTCGGCAATGCTCTTCAACAACCGCTCAGCCTCAGCAGGCTTCATTGAACCCGCTGGCAGCATCTGCAAAGTATTCTGGAGCCAAGCACCAGTCTCGTGAGGAAGCAACTCGAACATGGTCATCATGATGGCGGAAGCATCCGGGAAGCAATCACCGGGGAAGGTGAAGATCATGCCGGCAAGCACACGCTGGGACAGGACTTGACCCTGGGAGGCGATCAAGTTCTTAACGGCCTCGCGCACCTCGGGTGGGTTGATATAGGGTTCCTCATCCGGGCTTGTGAACTCTGAAACCAAGGGCTTTTCAAAAGCAAAGCTGAACAGGTCGCGGTAGTAGTGAAGGGTAGCGATGAGAGGGTCAACCTGTTGCAAAGTGAGGGCACTAAGAGCTGCGGAGAAGATGGGAATGGCCAATTCCGAGGAAATGCACTTCTTGGGGTAGTACCGAACGGCATCGGAAGATAGACGGAAGAAATCCTCGATCACTAGAAAAAAGTTAGATAAGTTATGATACTAGATGATTCTCCACTTACCATCGGGAAGGTTCTCCGGAGGAAGGTCATTCATAATTCGGAGGAAAGCAGTGGCTTGTTGTTCGTAGAAATGGAAAACGGCGTTACTGGTCGCCTCATCAACGTATTCCGCGCCATGAGAGAACTCGCGAACTACCGCATCAGTGGCCCATAGGAAACCACCCTCGCGAGAGGCTTGGAAACCATTGGCAATGCTTTCGGCCAAGGTAGGCAGCAGAGGAATCATGGCAGTTCGGTATGAGATGATCATGTTTCGCCAGCAACGGCAAACACGCTCAAGGATAGGGGTGGAAGACGTGAAATTCATAACGATCGTAGTCATGATAGGGAGAATCTCACCGCAGTACTTCACAGCGGGGTTCTCCTCTCCGGGGGCAACGATGGGAGTCACCACCTGGACAAAGATAGAGATCAGTCCGAGGTGATCGGCCACTGCCCGCTGTCCCTCTTCGTCCTGGGCATTATTGGCAAGGGTCATGATTCGTTGCATGATCGGATCACAGAACATTTTCATCGAGTCGTAAATCTTTTCCAAGGGCTGGACCGACACCACGGCCGCAACACCTTCGGTAACTTCTTCCTGGCTGGCCGGCTTGAGCTTGTCCAGGACAGACTCAAAGAAGGAGTGGAGCTGGCTAATGTGACCACCCAGCAGCTTTTGGCAATCAGTTCCCAGGAACTTGAAGGCCAGGGCGGCCGCTTGCACAACCTCTGCAGATGGATGCTGGAAGCCAGAGATCACATAGTTGAGTTGGGCTTCAAGAGTCTCAGGGTGCATCGATGTCCACTCCGTGTAACGGGCGAGAGCCATGATGGCTTGGAATCGAATCTTCTCCTGCTCGGGAATCTGCACAATCAAAGGAATCAACTGACCCAACACGGTGTTCTCCACAGGGTCAACCATGCGACCCATGGCCCGAAGACCAAAGAGGGGTGCCTCCAGCTCTTGCCAGTGTGGGACGTGCTCGTTGGTCGCTTGCGAGGCGTATTTGCCCACCCACTGCTGAATCAATTGATAGATCTTGCCGAGACATTCGGTCACGCCAATCACAGAGCAGCAATCTTTGAGAACGTCGCCCATGGCGTGACGGAACTGGCGGAACTTTTCTTCTTGCTCGCGGTCACCACCAAACAAATCAGTCTCGCCTTCTTCGGGGGAGGGGAATTCAAGATGTTTGACCATGATGTCCATCAACTGTGACCAGACGTCTTGATAGTTGAGGCGCGCATCGTTGTATCGTTCAATGGTGATCGACTGCTTCAATTCGTACCAGAAGATGAAGGTGATTGAGACAGCCTCACGTTCCCAATCCCGCGCACAGCACTCGAGAATAGCCTCGACCAGACCACGGAATTCACCAGGCATGCGCGCAATGAGCACAACCCAAGCTTCACCGGCTTCGGCGAACATCCGTGTAATTCCCTTGAACGCTTCCAAATCTTCAGCTTCGGCGGTCTCGGCAATCTTGGGTCGGAGAGCCATCAGGCGGGGGTAGAGGGCTTGAATGATAGGGAGGGACTCGTGGACGTCCTTGGTGTCGCGGTAGAGAGTACACATGCAGTCGACACCGGCATCGAAGGAGACATCATTATCCAATGCCTTGAGAATCACGTCCATCAATGGTGAATCGATGACCTGAGCGGCCGGGATTTCGCGAAGCCATGAGGTAATGCAATCGAGGAGGCGAGGGTTGGTGGCGGCGGTAGCTGTATCGTTGTCAATAAAAATCCATGTCGGAGGATTGTGAGACTTACGCGATGATTGAGAATACTGAATCATCAGCTGCATAACCTGTTCCGCATTGTCCTCCAGTAGCTCCTTTGTCCGTTCGATCAACTCGTCCTCCTGTTAAGCTGTCAGTAACTGTAAGAACACTCTAGCCAAATAACCTACCCCAAGGTTAATCTTGCGACCCTCTGTCACCTCCTCGGGCAAGATCTTCAAAAATTCGAGCACACAGTCCCCCGCAGTACTACCCAAAACCGACCCCACCGTGGCCAAAACATCCTTCCAGGCCAGCATCTGAATCGCCAAACTTGCCAAACACACGCATAGCTGAGTCTGAATGGGTCGCGGGCCCGAGGCAAATGCAACGAGTAGGTTGAGGACGGAATCGCGAAGCGCCACTATAGAGTCTGGAGGCAATTGGTCCAAATCGAAGATGATCTGTAATTATCAGCGTCATTCCTCCATCGCAAAAGAAAACCTCCAATTCGTACCTTTCCCTTCAATGTAGTCGCCGCGAACAGTTTAGCTTCCACGGGGACATCGGAAGATTGTAATAGAGCATGCGTAGTTGTCCAGGCCTCGACCTAATTTTGGGCGAAGCGGAAACACGTCAGTAAAGCTTGAACCTCAAAGCAAAACCTCCCGCCAGAAACGTACCGACTTCTGGAACTTCTCAAGGAATTCATGGGCCTGGGTCTTTTCGGACCTAGGCACATTCCCTTGCATGGTCGCGACGGCCGCCAGGACCGGGGCAAATGCCTGCCCACCATCCTTGCTGGCCATTTTGGGAGGAGGGTGAGCGGTTTGAAAAAGGGAAAAGAGGGGATTGCAGATCCAGAAATCTAAATGCGCATCCAAGAGAGAATTAAGGAAAAGAGCGAAACGCAGGCAAAAGCGTGGTAAATAGAGGTCGTGGAATCGCAAAAGATGGCGGAGGAGGGAGAG
Organism: Penicillium cataractarum; assembly: GCF_028827025.1. Taxonomy (NCBI): domain Eukaryota; kingdom Fungi; phylum Ascomycota; class Eurotiomycetes; order Eurotiales; family Aspergillaceae; genus Penicillium; species Penicillium cataractarum. The sequence continues at coordinate 4,099,700 of NW_026622744.1, read as the reverse complement.
GAAGGTGGGATGTTGAAGCCCGTGACTCTGGGTAATGGTATTACCATACAACAAATCACGGGACGCAGAGCTTTCGGTCTTCTTCCCTCCTTCGCCGCAAACCCGCGATCCCGCCCTTCTTGAACAACGTCCCACCTCCTCAATTATCACCATCATGGCTGGCCGCAAGACTTTGTTGGCGCCGATCCACTTTATCTTCAGCCTGTTGCAGAAGCGCAGCACTGTCTCGATCTGGTTGTACGAGCAGCTCGCCTTCCGTATTGAGGGCAAGATCAGGGTAAGCTTGGGGGTTCCTTAGGAGCTTGCGATTCCGTGTCTCTGTTAGAGCTTACTGATGCGATTACCTCTAGGGCTTCGATGAGTTCATGAACCTCGTTGTCGATGACGCGGTGGAAGTGCGCCTAGCTACCAAGACTGAGGAGGAGAAGCGGAGGCCTCTCGGTATGGATCCTTGATCAGTGATATCTGGGGTGGAATGCATGGACAACTGTACAGAATTCAAGACTAATCTACTACGCTCTTCCAGGCCAAATCCTTCTCAAGGGCGACAACGTCTCCCTCATCCAGGCCGTTTGAAGCGAGAATACATCTCACGCCACGACACCTCGCATCGATCTCGTTTCCTTAATACCTTTCTGTCGATTGTTCGACCTACGACCTGCGGTCCAGGTACCGCCCATCACCCACCACGATGGCATCGATCAGCCAGTCATGTTCCATGACGGGAATATCCTCGGCGAGCAGCTGCTCCTGGAGAGACATGGCCACTAGAGTAACGGAGTTTTAGCTTTTTTTTTTCTTCTTTTTGGGACAATGGGAAAAGAAGGTCTGGGGAAATTTATTTTATCTTCATCTTTCCTGGCTGAGGGAGTTTCCTTACCTAGGAATGGCATCTTGCTGCTCCATTGAGAATACCGCTTGAGAAAATGGTCATAATATCCTTTTCCATGTCCAAGTCGTCGAAAGCCCGAGTCGAATGCCATACCCGGCATGACAATTAGATCCAGGCCTTTGGCAGAGAAGCAGTCTCGCCGACCGGGAACCTGCGTAGGCTGTAGAGATGGGATACCCCATTTATCAGGTTGTAAAGACTCGAAGTCCGTGATAGATTCGAGGGCTAGCATGTCCATGACGGAGACCTTGTCGACCGTGTGAATGTATGGGATGTAGACGTCTTTCCCACGCTGGAATGCATCTTGCACGATACTGCGGGTTGATAACTCCCCGCTGGGCATTGACAGGTAGACAGCAATGCTTTTTGCATTCTGATACTCGGATAGCGAGAGGAATTCACTCGTAGCGACGTTAGCTATACAAGTAAAGGCGTGATGTTAGCTTGGAGCGAGCGGATGACTCAAGACGGGGATGCGATGCGCCCGCATTGCCAAAGGAAAACCAACATTGCTGTACAATTGAAGTATTCGACAGTGCCGACAAAGTCTCGCGCATGCGCTTGCGCAGGTCGCGCTTTGCAGTCTGAAGAGCCATCATTACTAGAAACGAACCCCGCGGGAAAGTCGAGCGGAGGGAGAAGAGGAGGATCATTCCAGACGATAAACCCGATAAGAGTGGACCGCGCATTGCTGAGGTCCTTGTTTAGTCCCCACTTGAATGTAGGGATTGAATCAAGCTGACCTGTTCACTCCTGTTTTTGATTCTTGATTTATTCATTGATTAAGGAGTGTTCGTCTCTTTGGCATTATTATTGACTTGGTCGGCATTCATTATGTTGTGGATTTGGACTTTGCTGGCTACGACGGTAGCGGCCAGTATGGATGAGCTGGTCGGGACATGGACAACCAAGTCTCGGAACGTTTTCACAGGACCAGTACGTGTTGTGATGAACGATACAAGAGAGAGGCTAACATGAGTTTATAGGGCTTCTATGATCCACTTCAAGACCGACTTCTCGAGCCTAATCTAACGGGCATTTCATACTCGTTTTCCGCCGACGGATACTATGAAGAGGCTCTATATCGAGCCCTAGCCAATCGTGAGTTTCCGCATCTATACAGGTCCCCAAGAGACCAAGAGCAGCAAACTAACCACCCACTCCCCCGTTCCAGCTGCCGACCCGTCATGTCCGTCCGGAATTATGCAGTGGCAACACGGTTCATATGAACTGCTAGCCAATGGCTCCCTCATTTTGACACCGATTGCAGTTGATGGGCGCCAGTTGCTCTCGGAACCATGCAGACAGGGCATCGGCAGTTATACACGATACAACAACACCGAGCATTTCAAGGGATACTCTGTTCAAGTCGATGATTTCCACGGTATTCAACGCCTCGATTTAACCCAAGCCGATGGCAAGATCATGCAGCCCATGTATCTCACCTACAACCCGCCCAAGATGCTTCCTACCTCGACTTTGAACCCGATGCCTAGGGGTTCTCGCAAGAAGCGTGATATATCTGGGTCAAACTTCCATCTGGTCATTAAAGAAGAGCTCATCAACCCGGATCGATGGTGGTGGTTTGGCGTTTTGATGACATCTCTGGGAGGAGTGGCGTTTTTCTGCTCGTAAGAGAGAATGGTTTCTCTTTGAAGGTCTCTGGCGTTTATTTCTGGCGTTGAGGTTTCATATATTCCCCGTGTAACTTTGAATAATCAAGTCTCTTGTTCTTCCTGTCGCTCTTTATGCCTCGTCAAATGAATGGGGATATCCAAAATATTGTAACAAAACTATTGTACATGTGGAGCATTTTGTTTGCCCCAATACTCTCTGCTCTCTCAAGCAGAAACGGCCTTCTTGACCAGCCCAGCAACCTCTTTTCGGTCTGCGGGCTTGCCATCAAGAGCACCACCGGGGGAAAACAGAGCCTTCAAGACCTGTCCAACCTCCAGCTTCTTGCCGGCCTCCTTAATAGCAGCAATCTCCTTTGAAATCACGGCCTCCACTTCCTCCACCGTCAAGGTCTTGACGTGGCCTGCATACTCCTCCAAAATCGCAATCTGAGCATCTTCTTTCTCTTTCAAATCTGGTCGGTCGGCTTCAGCAAATTGTTGGGCAGCCTCCTTAGCTGCAGAAGCTCGTTTCCGAATCAGAGAGAGCAGCTGAATATCGGTTTGAATGGGGGAGGCAGTTTTGGCAGCGTTGTTGGTTTCGGAGATCAAGGCACGGAGAACGTTAAGGCTGCAATAGTAAGTATAAGGTACACTAGAAGCGCTGTTGCCTAGGCGCAAAGCGAACACTAAATGCCATTCGAGGTTCTGCCTACCGAGAAGTATCTTTTGCTCTCATTGCCGTCTTAAGATCATTGCGCAGAGTGGCCATCAACGGCGGCAGAGTTGGACCAGCCGTAGAGTTCCAGCGCACCGAGCGCAAAGGAACTCGAACGGAAAGGCGCATAGACTGGAACATTGTGAAGATGAATGAAATTTCTGCCTAGAGGAAAAAACAAAGACAAGATTGTACGTCAATGGCAAAGTCACTGAATGCAGACGAAGACGAGGAAGCTCTCTTCAGCCTGCAAAAAGGCGGAAGATCATCTAAAGTGGTCCGTGCGCCTTCCAATTGTTGACTCTCGCTTTTCGCAAAAGAAACTTGAGAAGCAACCCAACCCTACCCTCCGCCTCTCTGCTTATTTCTACCCATCGCCCCCTCCTTCCCAACTCCACACTCTCCTTTGACCGTTCCTTTCCATTGATTGATCCTGCAGCTTCTTGTGTGCTTTTTTGCTCGGCCGGGGAGTCGTGCCCTCTCTCCTCCCATCTCCTCCCCAGCTGTGCACCTACGAATCCGTCGCCATGTCGTACCCGACTTTGCCCACCAACTTCGCGCCCCCGACGCCTCAAAGGCCACTTCCCGGGGCATACTTGCAGACCCCTGCTGTCGCTCGTAATGGATCGTTCCAATCGCCTCCTCAGCAGCGACAGCCGCAGCAAATGCAGCCGCAGCCGCAGCAGCAGCAGCAGCAACCGCAACAACCGCAACAACCACAGCCTCAAGGCATCGCGTCACAATCTCCGCTCATGCCTAGAATGCCACCGGTGGCTTCACAAGCTCAAACCCAGACCTTGACTACCGAGGAACGTGGCGCGCGCACCATCAACGAGACTCTTTTGAAGGAATCGCGGTATCCCGACCTTGACAGCTATCTGTCTCGTGAGTTTTTCTTTCCATTCCCTTCGTGCCATAATTGTTCAAATCTAATATGACTTGCGCAGAGGGCTTCTCCTCCGAATATGACATCCCCGTTTCCCAATCATGGGCTCCCTTCCAAAAAGTCAAAATGTACAATATCCCCGACCAAATCTTCGATCAGTACAATCGTGCCCAAGTATCGACGAGCATGGGTCTCTTCGCCGAGTTGAATCACGCGTGGGTGGCAATTGATAATGCGCTGTACCTTTGGGATTTCACACACCCGAGTCCGCAATTGGTTGGCTTCGAGGATCAGCCAAACAGCATCAACGCGGTCAAGTTGTTGAAGCCGCGCGCGGGAGTCTTCTTGCCTGCAATTACTCACTTGCTGGTGGTCGCTACGACTGCCGAGGTGATTTTGCTCGGTATGGGTGTGGAATCAACATCCAATGGATCCAAGCAGGTCACTCTTTACCAGACTGGAATGTCGGTGTCGGTTCGTGGACTCGATATCAACGTATTTGCCTCGTCCGACGCTACCGGCCGCATTTTCTTTGGAGGATTATCTGACAACGATGTTTATGAACTTACATACCAACAAGAGGAAGGATGGTTCCAAAATCGCTGCCGCAAGATCAACCACACCAGCTCCCGACTCTCCGCCTTTGCGCCATCTCTGAGCTTTTCTAACCTCGCCGCTTTGTCTCAGAAGACCTCGGAATATGTGGAGCAGATGGTGATTGATGACAGCCGAAGACTTCTCTACACTCTGTCCTCCACCTCTACTATCCGAGTCTTCCACATGAAGGAGGATGGTGCCATCTCTCTTGCAATCACTAAAGCGGCATTGGACATCTACTCCAATATTGGACATATCATCGCATCTAACGAGACTTTGAATCCTAAAGTGAAGATCGTTTCTATCAGTCCTGTCCCCGCTGCGGAGGCATCTCGGTATCACCTGGTGGCTACCACTGCCACTGGTTACCGAATCTATCTCAGTGCCACCAACGCTTATAGCTGGGCACCGGCGGCCAACGGCAGCAATGCACCTACCAGCATGCAGGCCCAACATGTCAAGACACCCCCTGTCGACAACACGGCCGCCTTTGCCGCCGTATCAGCGCCCACCGAGTATGGGGTGTCCCGACTGAACGCGGCCGTCACCAAATTCCCGATTCAGTCATTGTCCCCGACCCGGATGGCGACTCGATTCCCACCTGGATTTTTCTTTTGCTTCACTTGCAAGGACACCGCTCAGAGAATGGATACATTGTTCATCTCCTCGCCTGATCCCGGTCGTCTTAACTACCAGCCGGAGAGTGTGAACATTGCCAAGACTGCCGAGTCGGCCGTTTGGTTGAATTTGGGTGGACGTGCGGAGGATATTGGTCTGTGTTCCACTGGGCCTCTCGGAATCTCGGGAGGCGGATATGGCAACGAGCTGGCGGTTCAATTTGACCAGGGAGCGGCTGAAATTGCAATCCTGACCAACAGTGGCATTCACGTCATTCGTCGGCGACGTCTGGTCGATGTCTTTGCTGCCTTGGCGCGCAGTCGTGGTACTGCCGATGGCGAGTCCGGCCTTGAACAGGAAGTTGTGAACTTTATCAAGGCATATGGCCGCAACGAGACGGTGGCTACTGCACTTGCCGTGGCTTGTGGTCAGGGTGTTGAAGTTTCTCCCGATCAGCGACTTACCCAGATCAACGACCCGCACGTTTTGGACTTTGCTCGCAGGGTCTTTATCGAGCAAGGTGGACGCCCGGTTCCTGATGAGAATACCGTTCAGGACAACATCACTCCGGCTATCGATACCATCCACCTTTCTCCCCGCCATGACGGCATTGCCTTGTACATTTCGCGCCTCCTGCGGTCGATCTGGAAGAAGAGCATTACCAAGGTGGGCAAGGGACCGAACGGTGCCATGTCCGTGTCTGCTTCGGTCAGCGCCGCCAAGCTGCGGACCATCCAGCACGATCTGTCCTCTCTTCAAGAATTTTTCAAGGTCAACAAGAGCTTTATCGAGGGTCTAACTGGACCCGAGGAGTTGGCTCGAGTGTCCAACAAGCAGCAAGAGACGGCACTGCAAGCCGAGCACCGTGCTCTGCACTCCCTGGTTCAACTCGTATCCCACACTATTGAAGGCATTTCCTTTGTGCTGGTCCTCTTCGATGAGCGAGTCGACGAGATTGTGGCTACCTTGCCTGACGAGTCAAAGGAGAAATTCCTCAAGTTGACTTTCGAAGAGCTCTTCAGCACGAGCAAGGGCCACGATATTGCCAAGGAGTTGGTCAAGGGTATTGTCAACCGCAACATTGCCAAGGGATCCAATGTTGAGACCGTTGCGGATGCTCTTCGCCGCCGGTGTGGTAGCTTCTGCAGCGCCGAGGATGTGGTTATCTTCAAGGCGCAAGAACAGCTCAAGCGTGCGACGGAAGCCGGTGCTAACTCGGAGTTGGGTCGCAACTTGCTGAACGAGAGTTTGCTTCTTTTCCAGCAGGTGGCCGAAAACCTTCCTATGGATTACTTGGTTTCGGCTGTGGATAACTATATCGCTAATCAGTTCTTTGCTGGTGCGTTTCCTTCGCGTATCCTCTTTGTTTCTCTGCTAACACTCGATAGGCGCCATCTCACTCGCCCTTCACGTTGCTCAACGCTCCGACAAGGCCAACATGGCCCTTTCATGGATCATGGACGGCCGCCCCGAACAGGTGACCTTTCCCTCCCAAGATGGCTTCCCCTGGCTTAGCCATCAACCCTCGCTCATATCTCGTCAGGACCCCCGCAAGCAATACTTCCTCTTCCGCAAACAATGCTACGATCTTGTTTCTAAGGTCATCGTCGCCGTGGACACCCAAGCTGCTTCTGATCCCAAGGTCATTGATGGTCAATTGACTGTGATTGCCAAGCGACAGAACGAGGCTTACGGTGTCATTACCGACTCCTCTGACGAGGTATTCTTGACCAGTCTGTACGATTGGTACTTGGAGCAGGGCTGGAGCGAGCGACTCCTTCAGACCCAGTCGGCATTCGTTGTCAGCTATTTGCAGCGCAAGTCTAATGACGATATTGCTCACGCCGATCTGTTGTGGCAATACTACGCCCAGTCCCAGCGGTTCTTCGAGGCCGCCGAGGTCCAATTCCAATTGGCTCAGAGCTCGTTTGCGCTACCACTCGGCCGACGCATCGAGTACCTGGGCCGTGCTCGTGCTAACTGCTCCACATTAACCCGCGATGTCGGCCGTCAGGAACGTCAGCGCCTACTCCAGGAGATTTCCAACCTCATTGACGTGGCCAACATTCAGGATGACCTCCTGCAGCGTCTCAAGGATGACGATCGTATCGCTCCTGAGCGCAGGACCGAAGTTCTCCGTGATGTAGATGGCCCCGTCCTGGATATCAGCACGGTATGTTTTTATCTTTCCTCGCTAACCCACTGTTTTCATTCTAACACTCGCTGCAGCTCTTCAACCACTACGCGGACCCGGCGAGCTACAATGACATCTGCCTGCAGATCTTCTACATCGGCGATTACCGGAATGCGGCGGACATCAAGTCAACCTGGCAGAAGCTGATCCAGGAAGTGCACCAACGCACAGTGGATCGCGGCACACCGCAGCCATTCGAGGCGGTCGTCGAAAAGGTTCGCAGCCTTGGCAGTCGACTACGGATGTCGGAGACGGTCTTCCCCGTCCGCGAGCTCCTCCCCATGCTGGAACGGTATTCGCTAGAGTTCCAACGCGAGGTTGGCGCGATCTACTGGGTGGTTGATCTGTTCCTGGATCTGGGTGTTGCCCACGACGCACTCTTCACCGTTTTGGAGGCGATGTTCTATACCGACGAGGCGCCCTTCCACGGGTCGAACCGCCGGTACATTGCCAAGGATTTGCTGTATCTGTTGGAAGGATGGTTCCGGGAAAGTGCCCGACTGGGTGGCATGGTCTTCGGAGGAGACAGCCAGGCCGAGCGAGTTTCGGAGATCTTGTTGATGATTATGCAGGCGGGAACTGCGACGACACCGGAGATTACGGAGCGGTGCCAGGAATTGCGGCAACGCATTGAGGATTTGCTACGGTGAATTTAGTTTTGGAGGTTATGGTGAATAGGTCATGGTAAAAAGAGAGCCATGTTTCTTTGCTTGTTTATTCGGATTTTTCAAGGACTCATGGTTTTTGTTCACTTCCCCTTGCTCTCATCTGGACAGTTTCGTCCTTGTTTCTGTAACTCTATTGAACTTCCCGAGGGCGTTATGTATCTGGGGAAATAGTAATGAAATGATTTCGTTGTGCAGGAAAAGGATATCTACGTGGACATTTCTTCCGAATCTCAAAGAGCAAGCCATCATTCATCGTAAGAGGTTTTGGTCATGAAATTGCTATTAAGTGGTCGTAGTTTTCAACCATCCCGAAACGAAGAAAAATATAAGCATTCCCAGAAAGCACGCGGTCTAAACCGAAACACCCAAACACTTGAAAGACCGTCTATCAGATAAAAGAAAACCCAAATCGCTTGCATAAAAAGGGACATGGTCGTTTTACTCGAATTCGTCGTACACGGGGATAGGCTTCTCGCCCAGGGCAATCAGCCGGAAGATATGGCGTGCCTTGGCACCGTATTCTTCATCGAGATAATCCACGATCGCGGAATCTATGTTCATTAGTATCTTCGCATAAAAACAGCGGGACCAAACTCACGAGTAGTCGACCGATTATCAAACATCACGATCGTCCGTGGCTGCCACCGAACTCTCGCCTGGAAATCATGACCGGCAATAATATGATTCATCAAGAAATCCAACATCCACTTAACCTCGGGCTCCTTCATGCCCTGAATCTTGGTAATAAACTCCGCATTCAAGAACAAGCACTTCTCCCCAGTAACGGGGTGCACCCGAATCAACGGATGCACGGTATCAACGGGATCCTTGCGCACCAAACCGCCCGTCAACCGAGTATGCGCAATCATCTTGGCCGAGGAATGCACACACTTCAACGTATCCAAGAACGAGCGCAACGTCGGCGACAATCGCTTATACGCCATATCCGTCGCGGCAAAGACGGTATCCCCGCCGACCTCGGGGCCCTGCAAAAGACCCAACATGACATAACCGGGCGGCTGGATTTCATAACTAACATCCTGATGCCAGAGCGTGGTCGTAGTGCGGGCGTCCAAAAAGCGCGCAATCTCCTCGCGATTGCCATCGCGATGAATAACATGGAAAGCAGGGTGATTCCGCACCGTGCCCGAGACAGGCTGGTAATTGGGTTTACCAAAGTACCGCATAAACGACTCCTGGGCATCGGGCCCATCATCGATCAGATCCTGGTCCGGGAAGGCCAGGACTTTGCGCTGGGAGATGAGCAGAGCGAGTTCGTCTTTTGCGGCGTCCGAGAGCCGGTTTAGCTGGACGCCTTCGATGACGGAGCCGATGCTGGGTTGGATGTGGTTGACGGTTACGCCGGGGGTGAGGAGGTTGCGCATGGCGGGGTCTTTGACGCGCAGGGCTGGATCGAGGTATTCGAAAGGTGGGAGGGGGTCGAACCAGATTGGATCCCAGGTTGGGAGGTATTGGGGGTATGGGGTGTTGATGTGGGAGAGTTTGTCGACGTCGACGTAGGGGATGTTGATGTCGTAGCTGATGGGGATTTCGGGTTTATGGCCGTTGTGGCCGTTATGGCCATTGGCCTTTGAGCGGATGAGGGGGGCTGAGGAGGGCATTGTATAGGAAAGGAACAAGGGAGGAGAATATTATCGTAAAGGTTGAGTGTAGTGTTTGTGTATAGTTGATGTATGGATAGACCCGCCAAGTTCCACTGGGAAAAAGAAAATATTATCAGATCAACCGAACGTTCGTCTAGCTTTTTATATAAACCCACCCTAGTAAGTAGGACTAGTACGTATATCTACTGTGTATATCCCAAGCCGATATACAACCGACCAACTAACTCGGTCCCACACGACCCAATGGAAAAGTGGGTTCACGCATGATCTGGGAATCATATTCTCTTGGATAAAGGTAAATAAAAAGAAAATAAATGCAAAGCAAATGTGCATCGTGGCCCCTCCCCGACCTGCATGATAGCTTCAAACACTAGTCCCCCTTCATCTCCGAGTGGGATAAGGAACTGGAAGAACGAGGAAGGAAAAAAAAAACAAAAATCCGGAATTTAGTATCTCACAAGAGGGTTTAGGGGCGGTAACAGATACGTTTGGGAGGCGATGGAGCTACGAGTTTCTGGAACTAACTAACGGTAGTAGCGGAGCTAACAGAGGCTAACAGGGGTATGGGAATTTGGAAGGAAAAAAAAGAAACAGAAATAATTAGAAAAAAAAATGGGAATTCAAAAAAAAGTGGTCTGTGTGCATCGGTTCGCTTGCTCGGAGAAGCGGTCAGCACAAATCTAGGAAATCAGCTCAAATCATTAAGGAAAGATGAGGCAAGGCCCGATCCCGGGGGGTTCCGACCTGTTAGAGAAGGAGAAGGAGAAAAAGAATGGGGAACATTTTAGGACAAGGGATATGATTATGGGGAAAAGGAAGGAGGGGGGAGGGGAAGGGGAAATGGGGGAGGTGTAGAAACTAGAATTAGATTGGAGGGAAAAGAGAGAGAGAAAAAGACAGAGATGTTGTCGTGGCCCGTTTAGAATTTGGGAAAATTTAAATTAAAATGATTAATTATTTAGGGAGAGTGATTACGGAGTACAGTAGTTGGTTAACTAAGTTATAGAATCAGAAAGAGCATAGATAATCACGGAGTCAACAGTCCCCATTTCCCCGTCATACTTCCGTTCTGGAAAAAATGGGAGTTTTCACCGCTCCCCGAAGAGATACACAAGTGGTAGAGATACACTGCAATGCTAGAATACATAGTTAATTGCGATTATCATCCTCGGTACCGAGTACGGGCTGGCCGTTAAGCTACCGACTTGTTTGTACAGCTAGTTACTCCGTCACTACCTAGGGTCCCTTATCCTCGCAGTGCCGAGATATGTACCCTAACCAGGTAAGCGCTTCGAGTACCGACGATGACACCATGAACTAATATGAACTAGTCAAGGACTAAGAACTAAAAAAGAAACCTAGGAGATCATGCAAGCCTCGGCCTCGAAGAGCCGGCTGGTTGCTTCCGCTTTAGTGGCTTTTTGGCTGCTTCTACTCCGTCCTGTCTGTATAAACGCAGCAGCTTCTCATCCTGCCATGGACTGTGCATCGATAAGGCAGCTGCAGGCGGAATGCCAATGTGCATTATCTGCCGTGATCTGTGCAGACCAGAGTTCGAGGAGGATTCTAATTTTACTGATAGTCCAATTGACCGTAACTTGGTCGTATTCGAAAGGGTTATCTTTGAAGGATCAACTGTTATAGTTCATTCTACTCGGTAACGGAATGAGATCACAAGTCCGTTAGGCACCGAAGACAGAAGTACTCCAGTCCTAATGATATGCGATATCCGATTTCGTACTTTGTAGCTTCCACCGATCAAGCGAAGAAGCACAGAAAATCCCGGTGGAGGTCCCATCTGCCCGGGATGATGCCCGTTTCAAAGCTCTCTCCCCACTTTTTCTTTTCTTTCTTATCCTTCGAGCTTCTGCGTCTAATCCCAATCAAATACCCCTGTTCGCCCCTAATCTTTGCCCTTTTAACCCTCCCCGGTCTATCCAATAATCTCCTTCAATTCCTCCCAAATCACTCCAATCACTAACCTTCCATCCACCATTCCCCCTACCTCCACTTCTACCCCTTCGGCGTCCACGTCCGTAACTCATTGGTTCCCCCCCAAACATGCGGTCTGCTCTAATCCCGCCCGTTGACCTCATCGATGTCGTCTGCTTTCTCCATCAGACCACGTTGCACATGGAAAATAGTAAAAAAGAGAAAAACATACCAGCGCTTGTCTCTCGGCGAACTCGAATCCCGACCGGGGGCACATCATACGAATCGCTTTTTTGTCCCACTCTTTCTTTCCAACTGCAGGGCGTACCTTAGGGAGAGACAAGGATAGTAACCCCGACCGAGCCTATAGCAACACTGTATACAACAGTATGAACGCGGGTCCTTCCATGGTGCACCTCCCAGCGCCACAACAATCCTGGAAACGATACGATGCAATCCGACTCCCGGGTTTCCCTGCTGCATCAATGACGGAATCAGACTAGCCCACTCGACTAGTCTACACTTTCCTCCTTCCCTAGTCTCCTGTCTCCGTCAGGATGCCGAGGGACGGAGCGATATTGATACGATCCATCTTTCCTCCGTCCAGTTAGCATCCACGACGCCGTGACGTGATAGGAACCCGCTCTTCCGTTGCTTCAAAGGTCCCCAGTCCCGTCCCCAGGTCTTCAGGTTTTTTTTTCATTTCGCCTCCCCTATGAAGAGTAATCTTCGTGCGGATAGTCTCCGCGCGGAGGAGAACCCGGGGGAACCGACTACATTAGCTACAGTAGTCTGCTAGTCTCCTCGCCTGATAATCGATAATCGGGCAGGATACCTACCCAAGGTAGTAGTAGACAACTCACAAACCTGTTAGTCAACGATTGCTTCTCCTTCCAAATCGAAAGCCCCCAAATTTCGGGGAGAACGGGAAAAGAAACGAGGCAATTAATTTTTTAGTTCGTGACTGTGGATCACGTCCTTACGGTCGTTTTTTGTCACCATCAGGGACCGGGCCGGAATGTCCACTCGTGCCAGACTTGCGTCTCCCGTGGTTCACCGGTTTAGGGGGGATCCATAGTATCCAGGATTTCTAGAGGGATTGCAGGGGGGGATCCATCGTGTGGCTTGTCGACGTTGTTCGTCATCCGTAGCGTAACGAGCTCGATCCGGGAGATTGACCATTCAAGCACCTAAAGGAGATGTAAGCTGGAAATAGTCGGTCGGAATGAAAAGTCCTCCCATGTGCTTGACTCGGGGGACAAGATGATAATATTCATATCTAGTTCATCTCATATCTCTACTCCCTGCTCTACTCTAGAATCTACTCTGATATCTCTCTTGTAGAGGCCAGTGGACCAGATTCCAGATCTCCACTAAGCTTAAATCCGAGAAAAAGCAAACATGGTCCCAGATCGCCGGTCGAAAGCCCCCACCTGATCGGTCCTTTTTTTTCGTTGAGGCGTTAGTCTTGTTTGTGTCGCTTAGCTGCTTACTGTAGTTGCTGTAGTTACCTTCGCCAGTTGACCTAGTCTATACTGACCAGTTGACATACCCCCTTCATCACCTCCCTAATAATATTCCACTCGAATTCCCTCCCCTTAACCCACTCATCCACATCCACACAAGCTCCTCCAACGGTCCTACTCTAACCCTTTCCAGCCCCTCCGACCTCGGCTCTCGGCATCCCATCACCACAAACAGCACCACCAAGCTCCAGCTCCAGCTCCAGCTACAGCTCCAACACCACTCCGCTCCGCTATCTCCAACCCTGTCCTCCCAGGCCACGATGGCCCCCCTATCAACCCGCAAGCGCGACTGCGCCTACCTCCTCTTCTTCATCACCCACGTCCCCATAATCTTCCTAATCGACACCGTGCCCCTGCAGCCCTCCTGGCTACGCACCGATCTATCGGCGCAGTTGCGGGGGTACTATATCGCGACGTATCGGGATAAATTCTTCGAGGACCCTGCGCCCGTGTGGTTTAGCGCGTTTATTTGGATGGAGTTGCTTTATCATGTGCCGGCGAGTTTGTGGGCGGTTTGGGGATTGATTGGAGGTATGTTTACACCAGAGAGTAGAGGGGAGTATAGAGTGGAGATTGGGGATGGAGCAGATAAGATCAGACCAGATTGAATGGATGGATAGTCTAGACTCCAGATAGAGTGTCCCTGTGACCTCCTGCCTGGAATGATCTGATAACCGCGCTTATACCCTCCTCCATTCTCCCACTATCTCATATCCTATCCTCCTTCCCATCCTCTATCTCAAATAGCATTCGCCATCTACACCTCTCCCCAAAACTAACAATTCCAATCCAGACCACCCCCTCATCCCAGTCCATCTCCTCATCTTTGGCATCCAAGCCTTCGTCACTTCCCTAACCTGCCTAATCGACGTCTGGAGCTGGCCCGATCGCACAACCTCCGAAAAACAACAAATCACCTCCCTCTACGGTCCATACGTTGCACTAGGTGAGTAGCAGACAAAAACTCTACAAAAAGAACAAAAACAAAACAGTCCGACCCTCGGAGCCTTCAAAGCCCGAGCGGGATGCAATGCGCAATTCGGGACACTCTATTCCAATTCCTCCCTTCCGTGTCGTCTTTTCTGCACGAATAACACACATCATGAATCGGACTGACGAGATGCAGGTGCGCTTATGGCTTTGGACATGGTAGTTCGATTGCGTGCTCGGTTGATGCCAAAGAGCAAGCGCGAGTGAGTACGTCATATCCCGAGCTTATGGCGAGCGAGGAGGACAAGACTAGACTAGACTAGACTAGGCCGGACTGGGACCGGACAGGTCCAGTCTAGTCCAATCTAGTCTGGTTTGCATTTGCAAAGGGGTTGTTGGTTGTACATAAGGAGTTCCTCGATGCCAGAGGTACAGGCACATGCAGATCCGCATACACTGTGACGCAGAGGGGATGCAGATCGAAGGTATGAAAAGTACAGGAATCTATGGTATCACTCCTTGCTACGGATCACGGATTACGGATCACGGATTACGGATTACACGATCACACGATCGCCATGCCGGATGCCACCATATAATCGTACATTGCGCTACGGACATGGATACATGACGAGGATATGAGAAGAGCTGGGCAGAAACGAGGGTACTGGAACGAGTACCGGAATAAGGCACAAGGCACGAGGCATAACGCGCAATGCGCACGACACCAAAAAGAAGAGAAGAGAACAGAAGACATGATACAGTCCCGCTAAATACAATATCCAATACCTGGGCCCCCCGCCGCTAAACGCCTGAATATGTAGAAAAAGAGAGGGAAGAATCACGAGACAATGCAACGGCTGTTTCCAACACCAAACTCGATTCCATCATTTCGTGATCCATGATCCATTCTCAGAGCAAGAATCCAATCGCCCTATCTAGATCTCCATTCGCGGCGTCCAGCGCCCGCATCGCCTCTTCACGAGTGAAGCCCAACTCCGTGAGCTTCGCAATAGAAGCCTGTGGCCACCGTGACGCTGGCGCAGGTCGAATGTTGATCCTGGGCGCTGGCTGCTGCTGTTGCGGCTGCTGGGATTGTCCTGAAGAACCACTAGCTTGATGCGTGACCGCACCGGTGCGCGCGCCAACTTCCGCACCATCTGCGCCCTTCACGGTCGGCTCATCCTCAAACTCCTCGGTCAGATGCTTGGGAATATCAGCTTCACCAAGGAACGGCACGGCCTGGTCCTGGATCACCAGAGCACCGCGCTGCAGATCGATACAGGCTTGGTGCCGGCGCAGCATGTCCAGACCTAGCAGCAGATCAATCTGTTTACCCTCCATGACGGTGAAAGAGCAGGGCAGGAACATCTCGCCGATCTTGATCTGCGCCGAGTGTACGCGGCCCAGGATAGGTGCCGTGCCGACACCCTTGGCGATACCACCGTATCGTCGATCTACTAGGCGCATGATGTTGCAGGCGACAGCGCAATCGGGGGACATGATGGTGACTTGGGCGCCGGAGTCGACGAAGGCGTTGAGTCGGTGGCCGTTGACTTCGACGGGGATATAGAGCATGGTGACACGGCCGAATGCTATATAAAGAAGTTAGCTTAGCTGGTATCCCGGGGACAGTGGCGGGCAACGGAGGATCCTGGGTCTTCAACTAAACACACATTCAGGGTGATGCTCCATGGCATTGTGTAGATTCTCCGTAACCGCATTCTGGCGAATAATCTCCTCAATCTCGCGCTGGTTCTCCGGGTTAAACGGGTCAGCATTCAGCATCGCAATACGAGCTTCCTTCTCGGCCTCGGCTTGCGCTTCGCGCTGCTGTTGCGCGAGTAACACGTTCCTGAACTGCTGCGCATTATCCGCCGCCGCCGCCAACTCGGGGTTCTGTCTGCGCACAGCTTCGCGTACGCGTGGATCACCCAGAATGTGTAGTCTGATCGTCTCCGGGTCAGGCATGCCGGGACGCGGGGCGACGTTTTGGCGAGGCGCAGCACTGGGGCCTGCGGCGGAGGGGGGTGCGGCGGTGGCGGAGGACCGTGAGGGGGCTTGAGGACCACTGCGGATGTTGACGTGAACGCCGAGCATATCCCCCTCGCCGATCCCGACCTGGTCGAGAGTCTGTGAGGGGATCTGCAGGAGCTGGTTGTTGAAGACGAGCTGTTGGACTTCGGGGGGAATATCGGTTTCGCTTTCGACGATGGCTTTGAGTAGCTCTATCGTCATGTCGCCGCCAACCTCGAGGTTGATGATATCGGAGTCCGCCTGCTCGGGGCGGATGACGCTAACGGTGATACGCCTGGATGGAGGGGGTGGATGCGTTAGTTTGAAGATCATTTGTAAGATAGCAGGCTGCATTTTATCTCCGAAACTCACATGGTGTCGGGGTGCGGGGAGGAGGAGCTCTAGAGAGGAGGAGGGGGAAAAATAAGGTGCAGGTTTAGGCTGCTCAAGACCAAGAGGGCATTCAACAGGGCCGACAACGAGAGAAAGGGCAACCAGAAAGTAATCAGAGAAGGCGATGGTTAAGAAGAAGAAAGAGAAAGAGAAAGTGGAAGAAGGTTGAAGGAGATGGAAAGTGGTGCGGGTCAGGTAACGCTGGAGCGCTGACTAGGCTCCTTACATACGCGCGCTCCACTATCGCCTTCGTTTACTTCCTCCCTCTTCTACCAAGTCTCAACTACGTATTCCCCCTCCAGTCTCATCTGCTGACAGCTAATTCTAGACCAGCTGCAGGTCCAACGACCCACTTGCCTAACGGGATGATGGTGATGATGATGAGCACAAAGCCTTGCTGGTGGATCCGAACTCCCCGCAATTAGCTCCGGGCTCCAGTTCCGCTTGATATCGAACAGTAACGGCCAAAGCAATTCTGAAACTCGCTTCTCTGCGTCTGTGAAAGATCGGCATCGAGTCACCAGATATCGACGAAGAGGCGGCGCGGCCAGCAGAGACAAGAATGGGAGCCTCTCTCAACACTATATCCTACCTCCTCGGGTGGACAGGCTTATCATGCTAGCGCAAACGTTCCCTCCTCCGTGATGTCAACGGGATGGAACGCAGCCTGTGTCTATCCATCCGGCTGCCCCCGGCCATGTTCCTGTGCCTCATGCCAGTTCTAGCACTGGTCCAGTGAAAGGGCTGAACCCAAAAGTACTGACTAACACCGTTGGGGCCATCCTGCCTTAGCGTGTCCCCATGGGCCGTCCCCTGAGCAGATCTCTGAAACCTGCCAGCTGCCCCTCACCCCCTTCTCGCCCAAGGTGACGGGAATGAGCGACCTCGCATGATCCTAGAGCGGGTCACTCGGCAATACCGTGGATAGACTCGGCGTTTTGCAGCTCGGTACGACTTTCCAGCTCCAAACGCTCAACACTAACGAGCAGAAACTGCTAGTCGAGGATGGGAGGTAGACGGGCGTCACCGCGCACTAGTGCTATGTGTGCTTTGTTCGCTGTGCTCGAAAAGGCAACTCACATAGTAAAGCCCCCTTTACCACCAAATATCTCTACCGATGCCGTTTTTCCTGGAGGTGAGATGCTTACGAAGTAGTAGTGCTGACGCTAAAGGTCTCGGCATCGGCGCGAGCCCGCAGCGGGCGTTCCCGCTCGGATCGACAGCTGTCGATGATGACAGCCTCATCTACGGTGCACGGGGACCACCGGCTATGGCGGTGGCTGCGGGGGACCCCTCTCGATGATGACATTCCTCTCTATTTACCGCGTGGGCCCTCGTTCTCGTCTGTGAATTCAGGCTGCACTATATAGACACGAGGTTTTGGAGTGGCAGGGATCTGGAGAAAAATGCTCCGTCTGTCATATCGTTGGTGCCATCTGTCCCCCACCGTTTAGGGAGACAAGTCTTGAGGACAGCCAAGCGTAGTGCCTCGTCACGAATCAACTAGCTTTCCATCGTGTCGGGTCTACGGCAGCTGTCATGCGCCTGTGCGTGCTAATGCCGATTCCCAAAGGGACGTCCTGCTGGGCTCTAAACATGGATCATACTGCATTCGGCCCGATACAGCAACGGCGACGTTCCCCTAGCGGAGGATTTAGTCACGGCTCTTATGCATGGGCAGTTATCTAGTCATTTATTGAGTACATTATTGGGAAGAAAGACAACGTACCTCGCCCTCTCCATGCTAACAATACCTCATTAGCTACACATCTATTACTTCAACTTGATTTTGTTGATTCAGTCATGGTCTTCGTTATTAGATTAAGAATATGCAATATAGTCGAGCTTAGCTCATAGCGACCCAGAAGTGTTACCGTCCCTCCGCAACGTAGAGCGCAGACTGCGCAGGTACCGATGCAATCGACCGTGGGGCTGCGTATGCCGAGCCTCGACGTCTGGCAATCCAACTTCAATATCATCCGCATTTTTAGCCATCTCAGTGGTTTGACTTTTCCCAGATGGCGTGAGTTCATATCGACTATACGAATTCATTAGAGGACTTGAACCTATTATAAAACCAAATGGGGTGAGACTTACCATGTAGGACATGTCCGCGACCTTCTGACCAGCCATTCATCAACACAGTTCTGATGAAATAAATGCCCACAAGGCAAGACTCGCACGAGTTGATTTTTGACAAATTCATCCGTACAAATAGCACACATAGACATCGCCGTTTCGACAATAGACGTAGTCTTCCCAGAGTCGTTCGCTGGCCGAGCCTTTCCATTCAAAGCATCATTTTCATCATCATATTGCACCAATGGAATAGATTTGAGCAGTGCTTTCGTCATACTGCGTTGTCGCGGCTGTCCCGAGGAATGAGCAGTCCATGGTCCATCATGGCACTGTGTCCGAAGGACGGCGATCGTGATACCCACAGTAATAAGAACAGCCACTATCGCTGCGATAACATACAGGGTGACTTTTTCAGCGCTTGAGAGTCCCGCGCCGTCGGTGGCTGTGGATGTTGACCTAGCCGAGAGCATGGCTGTATTGGAGACGATGTCGGAAGCGAAGCGCACGTAATTTGAGCCCATAATAAACAAATATGAACTCTCGAAACACCCAAATAACTTTAGAGGGTATAATTAATGTCGATATGAATTGTGTGCAAAAATGAAAAGCTTCAAAACATTTCTAAAAAATCTCAGCGCGCTTTTATTTAGCGAGCGGGTGAGTTTGTCACACTCGCCCGCATTCTACTCACCCGCGCCCCGCAAATAGGATCTGCAACTAAATACAGCTCTTGCGTAATTGAGGGGTGGAATTCGCCGAGTTTCAAAACTCTTTTCGAATCTGATTTGCCCAGAATGAAGGGTGTGTTCTGGATGGTGGCTAGAAATGGTATGTTGATCCATGGAGTATAGTTCGGGATCTGAGCGAGTCAGCGGGAACGGCTCGGCGGAGGTGGAAGTTCGGAGGCCGAACTATAATGTCCTGAAGAACTGTTGATTATGGTATAATATCAAATGCGGGGAGCTTACCTATACTTGGTGACGACTCGCCCTCGAGAATTCGACCGTTTGGTTGTGCAGTCATCCGTTTGTACCTGCATAGATTGCTTCTGCAGGTTTGATGGGTTTCTCCAGGATCAGGCCTTAGTTATTTAGGCCCTTTCCTTCTTCTTTTCCTTTCTTTCTTCTTCATCATCGTCTAGATAGACAATTGACTCAGATTCCCCTCTTTGCTTCCTTGTGTAGGTGTCGATGACACCATTACTTGGCGTTCATTGCCACCAGAAATAAATCTACCTTACGCGGCGTGGTTTCCCCCCTCCTAGTACGTTCAAGTCGGACAGTACGGGTGTACAAAGGCCATTAAGTCCGAACGTAAACAAGGGTTATCACCAACTTCCAGTTATTCCAGGCACTCTCCCCCCTCATATGGCCTAGTTGGTCAACCAGGTTGGCGCTACCTGGTTGGCCAGTGGGTGTGCCCCGTGAAGGAAAAATTGAGGGGAAATATGGTTGACTGGTATCCGATGTCGAGCACAACTCCACGGATGACCGGGCACACCCTAAGGGGGGAGAGGGGGCGGGTGGGATGCGAGCGACGTAAGTGAAAGTACCTCGCTCGCGGATATCTTCTTCTTTTATTTTTTTATAAAAACTTATAACTATCTAGTACTCTCTTACATCTTCTATTTTAAATCTTGAATGAGATATTTTAAGGTATTATAGTGGTATAGAGCGAGGTTCTTTGGTTAGTGTGGTTTAGGTGTGGGCCGGGCCAGCCTCTAAAGTATGGACTTCGGCATCGTGGGGTGGTGATTGAGCATTTTGGTGAAGTATATAGGGAACGTGAAGGTCGCGAGTTCGATTCACGAGAGAGGAGGTACTTATAATTCTTTTTGCCCTCTCCCCCTTGCCCTTGTTTTACAAATTTGGCGCGTGGCCCTTATTCTAAAGAGAAATGGGGCAGGCCTATTCGCACGACTGATCTTGAGGGTTTAGCCCCCATGAGGTGACACGATATGATTACTGGGCTGACGCCAGACTGATGGGCATAAATGCGACTTGGGGCGGTCCTGCGCCCGATCAGGCAGACTTCGAGTGGTAATTAGTGACTGTATTCCTGCATTGCTCTTGCTTTCTTGAAAAATCAGGGTTAATACCAGGTAATAATTTGACGCGAGATATACTATGGCGAAGCAGAGGAACTAACTTGATGCATCTTCATTTTCAAACATGGCATACTTGTGAATTGATCAGTAGCCTTCAATCCACTCAGCTAGAACATGAAACTTGAGATCTCCCACGTGGAATCCTTCTACGTTTCCTCGTCGTGCAGACACATAAGCACTGCCAGTCCGTACTTCCAATCACACAGCACCAAACTACAATTCGGCCCCTGGCCCGACACTTTCTTTTCTCTAATACACCCCAGGGCTTATTTACAGCCCCATCAAGTGTATTCCATGCAGAAAATCGGGGCCAAGTACCACACTTTTGTAGTGTCTGACCTACTCATTGGGGGCGGCCCCGTCCCAGCCAGCGGGGGGTTTCTCACCAAGAAATGTTAGATGCACAAGTAGCGTTTCTTATAATAGCGATAATTCACCCTGAGTTTGAGTTTTGATGATAGCTAGCCCAAATTGCTGCGTGTGAGGCACTTCTCCCTCTCTCGTATCATGGAGAATCTCATGAATACATCCATCACGGCTGTGTTGGGTCCGCCACCAGCAAATGTTGACCTTAGGCAAAACCGGACATGGAGAGACAATGCTGCTGTTATCACCATCTCCGTTATTGCGGTAATCGCCGTTGCGATCAGATTTATTGTGAGACTCCAGAGCCAAAAGCCAAGACCCTTTCTGGACGAATGGCTTATTGCGGCGACTTTGGTGAGGGAACCCATTTTATTTGCATGTTAAGCCTTCAAAAAGCTCATCCATTTCTAGGTTCCTATGTTGGCCCTTTTGGCTGCCTCATTAGCCGGTGGCCATTATGGAATGGGAAAGCATGTCTGGCTTGTGACAATTGGTGCCATGGTGAAAATGAAGAAGGTATATAGATGCACCTCCAGAAGCGATGATGTATATGACTCACGAATGTCCAGATCTTATTCACCTATCTTTTCGTCTACCTATTTGAGCTGTTCCTCATCAAGATCTCTATCTTGGCCTTTTACCGCCGCATCTTTGGGCGAAACTGGTCGATTTGGATTTGCCTGTTTCTAACAACTGGATGGACAGTGGGAAGCATGATTGCCCTCCTGGTTAGCAGTGACCCGGTTGCTTATTTCTGGACATCAACCTACAACTCAAAGGGCGGTCATTATCGATACAACTTTTACAACTACTATATCGGAAATGCAGCCGCCAATGTCGTTATTGATGTCTTGATTCTTCTCATCCCGGTCCCGGTGGTCTGGAGATTGAAGTTGCGAGTTACTCAGAAGATCATGATAACTAGCGTCTTCTTTATGGGTGTGTTGTACGTGACCCGCCAATATATATTCTGCGTGATTATTTTCGACCCCGACTAATATTCACGTTTTAGTGTCTGTATCGCCAGTATCGTGCGACTCCACTACCTGACATATCTCAAGGGAACCCTAGATATCACATGGGTGATGAGCAATGTCTACGTCTGGTCCACCGTGGAACCTTGCCTTGGCATAATCTGCGCGTGTTTGCCAGCGCTCCAACCACTCATCCAATCATTCATGAAGGCAGAACATCTACTTTATCTTCGAAAGAGGATACGTCACAGCAAGAAAATGAGTCAAGTCAATCGGTTGCGAGAGCATATCAGCAACACTAGCAGTAGTGACAACAGCCATAGTCGA
Organism: Penicillium cataractarum; assembly: GCF_028827025.1. Classification (NCBI taxonomy): domain Eukaryota; kingdom Fungi; phylum Ascomycota; class Eurotiomycetes; order Eurotiales; family Aspergillaceae; genus Penicillium; species Penicillium cataractarum. Next base: position 4,077,239 of record NW_026622744.1, on the reverse strand, counting down.
TCGGACACTATGGATTCTTTTGACGGCAAGCCCGAGCTGGGCTTGCGAGCTCATGATGATGAAGTTCATCTTACATCGTGCGTGGCTCAGGCCGAGTCGGATAGGTGTCGTAAGGAAAGGGAGAATTTGGAGGAGTTTCTAGGTCCTATGTTTATTCGTGTGGAGCATGAAGTTGAATGGACGGTGGATCGCTCATAGTTTTGCTTTGCTTTATTTATTCATAATTGGATTAAGTTTCAACATATTCCAAAGTACATGTTTTTGAAAGAATCTAGGCAGAATTTATCAATGTCTATGTACAGCACGTTGCTCATCGCTCCTTTTTTGTTGCTAGCTAAGCGATTAAAATGCTGGGTGGAGGTCCGAGGTAGCACTCTTTCAATCCACCAAGATCTAACACGATTTTCTCCAACAGCAAATTTGAGTGATTTAACCTGACTCTGATGATGTGAGCGCCAGGATCAAGCTTGGTGAGAGCGTGATCGCGTTTCCAAACGCAATCCATGACAGCGTCCAGCCAGCCTTCAGCTGGAAGTTTATCTCTTTTCTCTTGAGATTTTGGCAGCAACAGATGACTCTGTGTGGGCTCGTTATCAATTGCAAACTCGTAGGACATAGGATGAGCGGGGTCGATATCAAGAGTCATGTTGAAGATCAGAGTCAAGGTTGGCGAGGACGTCGAAAAGGTGTAGACCGGGTACTCAAGGCATGGCACAGAAGCATCGTCTCCAAAGCCGAGTCCCGCAATAGTCACCGCTCCCTCGCTTGAACGGCCAAGTTCTGGATGATGCTGGTATGGTGCGTTAGTCTCCACCCCTGAAGCGGGGATAGATACACAGCCCTCCGATTCGACGAAGCCACAGAACGATTCAGGGGCTTTCTGACCATTCAGAGGCAGATGAACATGTTCAAAGTCTCCTTCCTTAGATAAAACACTGATCAAAACCTCGTCATCGAAATCCACCGGGACCTGCTCCCAGTCAACCGTTATCCAAACGCGCACATCACCGCCATCGGGAAACAAGGTGCCTGCTGTTTCAGAAAGCTGAATCCAGGAATGAGGAGCAAAGACGCTCCAATGAATAATTTGCGTGCCTCTGGTAAAAATATCAAACCATCTCTTGGTCGGACCATATCGACTCACGGGGCCAAGTGTGAGCCCTGGAACAAGATCCCGTCGACTTGGATGTGTTCGCTCACTCTCCTCATTAATTCGTCCAGCTCTAACACCTTCATGACCCTCCACTGCAACTCCCATCTGCCCAACAATTATATTGCTATTTTGATGTCGCTGCACGTATGCGAGACCGAAGATGGCATCACGCGAAGGCGCGTGCCATGTATCTCCATATCCCATGTGCGGTTGGCATAGCATGTAATTCCACTTTCCATCGAGGAGCGAGTGAAACTCTTGAGATAGCTTGAAATCCGCATCAAAAAGGTCAAGGGCTTGACGCAAAAGTTTGTTTGCTGTGTTCCGCCGTTGGCGCGCATAAAGCTGGTTTCGAGCTTGAACTACCCTCAATTGGGTGAATATAGAGCTTGCCTTTACCGGGTGAACGACAAGCTCCCAGAATGCCGGTCTCTGCTCTTCAGATACTTGTTCGTATACTGACTGTGCCTGTGACTCCAGGTTCTGCCATCGAGTCACAATGTTGTCGGCTTCATTGTAGTGTAGCAAGGCAAAGCTTTCCGGATCAATGTGCTCGTGTTTTCGCATGCGCACGAGTCGATCGTATTCATGCCAAATAGAGACAATTTCAAGACTCAAGCTGGATTTGAAGTAACTGGCCGCGGTTCTTCCCAAAAACTGAGGAATGGTATTCATTTGGACCGAGTCGATGTTCCATGCCATCTCCATCGCAAACGTAAGGGGGGCCTCGATTGGCTTAATATCGCCAACGTTAAAGACCCAGATCTTTCGGGCATTTCTCTGATATGCTTGAGACAGCTGGTGATAGATTTTACCCTGTTGTATGCCACGTCAGTTGATCAAGCTCCGGATGTGTATATGGCAAGTTGTAACATACCAATGAGTTTGAGTTGATCCACTTGTAGCTCCGTGGCGCGCCAACGTATTCAAAATGGTAGTATATCTGGTCAAAGTGTCAGCCATTTCAGATTCAGATTATTCCACATTTTGGTCAGCTTGTCAAGTAATGTGTGGAAATCCACATGCTCCCATAATCTTCCCCTAGATTGAACGAATTCTTGCACTTACTCCTGCACCTCCAGACCTGCTCTGCTCCTCCCCTGATGGCAGGCGACGCAAAGATCCAAAGTTGTCATCCGCGAATAAAAGCGTCACATCCTCTGGAACTGTAAATTCTCCAGCTTCATAGAGATCCTGCACCTCCTTGTACAGTGCCAGTACCTGAGGTACCGCATCTTCACGACCATGTACTTCCTTGAAAAGAGCGCGCTGTTCTCGCAGGACATCTCGCATGACAGCACCCGGATCATCAGTAACCATCTGCTTATCATATTCACCGCGCATGCCTAGAGTGAAATATGATTCGAGGCCCTTTTGCACGCTGGACGCCTTCGCGGAAGAACTGAACAATTTCATCACGGTGCGTGAGCCAGTTCCACGTTCCATCCGCGTGTTTTTGGAACCACTCAGTCGAAGCACGCTGCATTGGCTCGTGATGGGAAGTGGAAACGCAAATTCCATATTCATCTGCGATACGTTGATTCTCTGGATCGTCCAAGAAGAATACAGCACCAGGGTTTGGATACCCCGGCCACATCGCGGGCCACATGAAGTTTGCTTTTAATCGCAGAAGCAACTCGTAGACTTTCTTGTAGAAGTTGCTGTTGTATTTTCCGAAATTCTCCAGCACCCAGCCTGTTAGTGCCGGTGCTTCGTCATTGAGGAAAATTCCACGGAATTGGACGCTCGGCTCGCCCTGAGTAGTGCGTACTGGACGCGCATATATCTCCGGATGGAACTGCGCAGGGACATCTGCCCACCAATACCAGCTTTTCGAGGAAAAAGTATGTCAGTGAGATCATTACAAACGTAATCAACAGTACGACATACGGTGATACTCCAATTTGGCTTGAGAGGGTGTATGTCCCAAAGATTGCTCCTCTCTTATCACTCCCAGCAATCACCAAGGCCCTAGCACATCCAGGAAGCGGGTCATCAACAACACAAGTGATGAAAGATTCCCACCTGCCTCGAATTGTAGCAGTTTCAATCTTCCCCGCCTGCTCCAGCTCCCGAATCATCCAGCATGATTCTATGCACCCGATGATAATAGCGGCCGGTGCTTCTAGGCGGCCTTCTTGTACCAATTCAAATGAACTTGGTTTGCCTCGTACAACTCGACCAAAGTCCTCGGCTAGTGCCCGAGCTGCATGATGAACGCCAGCGAAATCAGCTGAATCAGCTATAATCTTGGCCCCGACAAGATTGAGAAGACCAGGGGAGTCTTTGAATACAACAAGAGAGTCTTCAGACATGACTGTGACACGCAATCACCGCACAGATGCCGAAAACTGCAGGTTGAACAGGTTCATGTCTTACTATTTGGAAGTCGCCGCCTATTTACAAGCCCACTCTCTTTTCGTAGAAACCGCCCCGCTCGAAGTGTAGTCGCGGGGTAATTGCTCCACAACAGGCGGCATAACAGGCGGAACATACCTTTTCGGGTCGTTGTCTCCCCGAGCAGTTCCCGTCAGAGCCGCAACCATTGCGAGTATGGATATTTCCGTTGCCGATATAGCAGTCACAATTCCGAGTTGGGAGCGTCTTATGTAGATGGTCCGGCGAAGCCCGGAAGGGTTATGGAGAATTCAAAACCTTAGCACGGTCTCATTGGAACAGACGAGAATTGGTATACCTACTACGAGACATGAATTCCATTCCTTTCGCAGCCGCTATGGATAGTTTCTTTTCGTAGCTTCTGTAATTGGATAGGAACACCAATCTTGCGATGATAGGGAGACGAACAAGTCCCTTCCGGTGTGTAACAATGGTAGGACTATATGATTTGGGGCTTTATGCATCTAGCTTTGCTCCATGAGTTACTCATAATGTACGACGCATGCTAAGCTATGCATTTTGCGAAGACTGGGACTCGGAGGTCAATCCAACCGATGCGGGGCCACCGTTCATCGACTCTGTTCCAGAAGACGGGGTTACAATGAAAGGCCTTCGTAGAGGTAACGACCATAGGGGCATTTGTGGTCAACATTATGGTCACTCAAATTAATTTTGCTTCTCGTAAGAGCTATTTTCATCTTAATCTTTGGACTCCATGGCGTGTAAACAGATAGGAAGCTCGTTTGAGACTTTTTGGTTGTGGTTTATGTAGTCATTTGCCCCCCTTCTGACCAATCAAATGGCGGTTTGGCCGAGTGGTCTAAGGCGATTGACTCGAATGACATTGAATGATTCAATGTACGTAATCAATTCCCTTCGGGGGCGTCGGTTCGAATCCGACAGCCGTCGATTAATTTTTTCCCGACTATCTTCTATATACTTTCTTGTTGTCTTTCAAAAACAATAATCTAGACGACTAGTACCTATCAAATGAGTCTCCAAATATGGAAGTATACAAGCTTATCATCACTGGAACTGCTGCTAGAAGCAGTCTAGTAGGGCCATGCTAAAGCTGAGGGTCCTGGAACCTCCTTGTGTCATACTCACACTACCTAACTGCCGTAAGAGCGGTATTAGAAACTAGTGTATAAACAATTCATCTCATATTATCTTCCTGGAATTAGTTAGTCTTGCACTAGTTACTCATCACTCTTGTATAATAACACCGTATATCCTTAACCAGCTTTTAGCATTTTCTATAAATGTTCATTGAGAGATTACGATTAGATATCTCTACTAGGTCGAATGATTATATGATAGTAGTCTCTTCCTTCAAGATCCACTCTTTGTATAAAAATAGACTAAAGTGAAGTATAGTTCTTTGTGTGTTATGAATGGTGAGCCGCATGTTGATCATGGCGTTTTTGAAAAAGGTCAAATAAACAAAATCTTTACATTTAGACAACAAAGCAAAAGAATTTTTTAGCACCGTTAAGCCTAAAAGAGCACAGTAATTCATATAAAAGGATAATAATCTCTTTCACCGCCGAAATTTGGTGTGAAACTATTATGCTTTAGTGTGACATCACTTTGCTACATCCTCGAACTGTAATAAAGTTCGGTTAGATACATGTTTGCTTTTGAATCTGGGAGGCTATAATCTAGTAGCATTTCTGGTCGCTGATAATTATCCAATGGCGGTTTGGCCGAGTGGTCTAAGGCGATTGACTCGAATGCTTCCACGTTTGTAATCAATTCCCTTCGGGGGCGTCGGTTCGAATCCGACAGCCGTCGGTTGTATCTTTTTTGTTCACCATTTATTTCATCTATAGTTATGATAGAGAAGTGACAAATACTTTTTGGGATTTATTTTTCCAATGGTTAATTGAAACTAAGCGATTGCATTGTACGTGCTGGAAAGGAGAACTCTAGATGTGATGATGTTGTGTGGCACCTGGCTGACTCTACAAGGATATACTAGAAATCTGCGAAATGTAGCTTCAATGCCACAAAGAGGGGTAATTCGTGCCAATATCTTTACAGAGAGAATATCCCAAGGGACCATCTCGCGAATAATACCACACAACCTGAAATTGAATTACGATTGCAACTCTAGTACGCAAAGGGAGGATAAGAGAAACATATGCTACCCAATTTATAGTATCAAGAGATATCATTCTCCTACGTTCTAATACGTATCATTCAACAAGAAGTTATCACCATCACCCAAGTACAAGGCTATAATGCCAGCGTGTCATCTTACGCAAGCCCCAGCTCTTGATAAAACGCATCAGTACGAGGCTCACGACCCAAAAACTGCGTAAGCGTAGTCATCTCATCCTGACTACCACCCTTCTCCAGCACGGTATACCGGTACCGACGACCATGCTCCTTGTTCATAGGATCATCCTTGAAGACAGTATAGAACATATCAGTCGAGTAAACCTGGGAGCTGAGATAACCATAGTAACCAGCATCATAACCACCGATCAGATGGCCAAAGGTGGCTTCGCCGTGGCCCCAGTCGTCGCTGGCGCCGAGGGCTTCAGGGCCGTCCATTTGGGTGATTTCCTGGCGGAGACGGTTGTAGGTCGCTGAGATGGGGAGGGCGGTGATATCGGCGTGGCTGGAGGGTTCGTGGACGGTCATGTCGAAGATGCCGAAGTGGAGCTGGCGCAGGTTGAAGAGGGCGTCGTTGACGTGCTTGGTGCGGATGAGGTTGTCAATGACATCGTCGGGGATGCGCTCGGATGGAGGTGCGGTGGCGGTCTTGCCACCGCTGCGGGCTTGGTGGGCTTCTTGCCAGCCGGCGAGATACTCGGGAGAGAGGGTGGAATAGTGACGGCTCAGGGCACGGAGCTGCGAGGGCGTCCAGCACCAGTTCTCGAGCATCTGGCTGGGGGCCTCGACAAAGTCCCGCACGGTGTTGGTACCATGGAAGCGGGAGTAGATGGTCTTGGAGACGAGGTCGTGGATACCGTGACCCAGCTCGTGGAAGAGAGTGACGACTTCGTCGTGCTTGAGGAGACTGGGCTTCTTGGCGGTGGGCTTGGTGAAATTGCACACCAGCGCGGTGGCAGGATAGCGGCGGTTTCCTTGTCCGTCGATGAAGCCCTGTAATGGGGAGAATGATTAGCATTTTAGCATTCCCTTGTGTGACTCTTTCAACATACCGGCTGGAGGTTGAAGTTGGCAGCGTGGCCATACTTGCCCTCACGAGGGAACAAGTCCAGATAGAGATATCCGACAAAGCCATTGCCCTCACCAGCATCATCCCACACGCTAAACACCTGCACGTCCTCATGCCAGACAATATCATCACCCTTGCCAGTGGGAGCCACAGCCGCGCGGTCCTCACCAACAATCTCAACAAACTCCAAACCGAACAGCTCCTCGAAGATCTTCAGCATGCCCTCAATGGTAGTCTGCAGCGGGAAGTACTCCGCAATGAGCTGTTGGTCCAAAGAGTAATCCTTCTCCAGCATCAAACGGTCATAGAACCGGTGGTCCCAGAGGTAGTACCGACCATCATCCTTCGGGTCCGTGGCCTTCTTCAGCTCCATCAGAGTCTGAATCTCCCGCTTACCGCCAGCGGTAAGACGAGAACGCAGATCGCCGAGGAACTTGTTCACAGTCTCAGGGGTCTTGGCCATCTTATCCTCAATGCGGAAGGCAGCGTGGTTGGGGTAGCCCAGTAGCCGAGCAGCCTCATCACGAAGCACAATTGCCTCCCGGAAAAGCGGCACGTTCTGGTTGCACTTGTTCTCGTTGGCGGTCATGACCTGGCGACGAGTGTCCGGGTTGGTGGCATACTTCATCGTGGGGAACAGATCGGGGTACTTGAAGGTCAACCAGAGCTTGCCGGCATTCTCACCCTCGCCCTTCTTCAGGCCAGACAGGACATCATCCGGTACACCGTCCAATTGCTCGGGGGTGAACCAGATACCACCGTTCTCCTCGTTCAAGTTCTTCTGGAACTCAATACTCAACTGACTGAGACGCTTCTTGATCTCCTTGAAACGGGCACGCTTCTCGCCCGCAGGCAGACCAAGACCATTTCGAATGAAATCCTTGTGCTCCTTCTCCAACAGCCGGCGGGACTCGGGGTCCAAAGTCTCATTCTTGTTCAAGACAGCATCCACCAGCTTAAACACATCCTCCCGCATAACGGACTCAATGAAGAACTCATCCATGAGCTCCTCGGCCTTAGACGAGGCATCACGGAGCTTCTGGTCCGTTGATACAGCCTGGTAAAAGCCAATGATATGCGCTTCCAAAGCCATCACATTCTCATCCTGAGACAGAGGACCCAGCACGCCGGCGAAAGTAGCCGACTCGGGCTTCACCTCCGCAACAACCTTATCCTGGACAGCACGCGAGGTCTTGATGAGACGCTCCGCATCGGCGACAACGGACTGCGGGGTAGCAGTGAAGACGGGCGGGGCCTGCGGCGGACGCCGGAGGTGAGCGGGAGCCATGCTGGAGGTGGTCAAGTATCGGTAGTAGACTGGAGTCGTAGTACGGAAGTGACCCAGCACGGAAGAGAGGCGGGCGGGGAGACGGAGGAAGGGCGCCACGATGAGGATGGCGAGGAGAAGAATAAGAAAGTGGAAGCGAGCGGTGAACGCAATGCTGGGCGGAGGAGAGGGGGAATGCGGTGTGTGGTGGGGGTGTTTTTGAAACAGGGCGTACTGTAGTAGTTGGCCGATGAGGTGCAGCTGTACCTTCCGTCGTACTATGGGGAACTACGGAACTACGAGCGGGCTGTTTGGCCTGAGGCAGACATCATGTATATAGTGTTGTAGTACATGACACGTGATGCAGACCCGCCCCCGCGTGATGTTGACTTTTTTGCCCGAATTTGGTGGCTTCTCCTTTCTCAGGCCTCCACAATGATGAAAACGATCGAGGACGACCTACTGCCATCGGTTCTACCATCTGATAATCTACTATCAGACTGATCTACTAATCTAGGAATCACTGACAAGGGATATAGGTATCAAAGAATGGATATAGGTTCGTTTCTAGTTCATGACAGATTATTTAAGTGCCCAATCGCTTTTCAGAATGAGAAGAAAAAAGAAAAAGCACTCTTGAAGAAAGGAAAGCACATGAAAACGCCTAATAAACACCACAACCCCCGAGGCCCACGAGAATGCAAAGTATGTCGTCTAGAGCAAAACAGAAAGGACATCACAAAAAAAAGTCTAAGCGGCATCCGCAGTGGGGATGGGCTCGGGGATCTTGGTGACCTGCTGGCCAGCACGGATGACACGCTGGCCCATCTCGTCACGAACATACTCGGAGTTCTCCTTGTGGCTGCGCTTCCAGATCTCGACCTCACAGCCACCACGGATCACACCGACACGCATGGTGGACAGCAGGTTGTGGGCAGCGTTGGAGTGGTAGTAGATACCACCGTTGAACATGGCGGTGGCATCCTTGCCAATACCAGAGCTGATCATGGCCTTGCCACCGGGGTGGTCCTTGATGAAGTCGGTCACGTCGTGGACAACACCGGCGATGGCAATCAGACCACGGCCGTTCTTGGACTGCTCGACATAGTCATCCCACTCCATGACGGGGAGCTGGTCGAGAGGAGTACCCCAGTCCAGACGAGCACGCTTCTGGTCAATCTTCTTCTGGAGCTGCTGGACACGGCCCTTCTCGATCTCGTTGGCACGGAACTGCTTGAGATCGTAGGCGAGGCCGAGCTGCTTCCAGGTCCAGATGGTCCACTTGGTGGGGTCATACTGGTGCCACTCGATGGCGTTGCGGTAGTCGGAGGGGAACTCGTGGTGGAAGTTGTGGTATCCCTCACCAAGGGTGACGAGGGCAGTGATGACGTGGTCACGGGGAGAGTTGCGGTCATCGAAGGGCTGGTCACCGAGCCAGTGAGCCAGAGAGTTGACGCAGAAAGTGGCCTGCTGGACAAAGAAGATGCGCAGGATACCGGCGTACACGAAGCCACCGAACCAATCACCCCAGCCGAGACCAGCAACGAGCATGGGGGCGATCAGACCCATGCCAAAGACGACCTTGAGGTAGTGACGGTGCTGCCAGATGACGACGGGGTCCTCGTTCAAGTCGGAGATGTCGGTACGGCCAATGCGCTTGGGGTTCTGCTTCATGACCATCCAGCCGAGGTGGGAGTACCAGAAACCCTTGCGGACCGAGTAGGGGTCCTTCTCGGTATCGGTGTAACGGTGGTGAGCACGGTGGCCGCGAGCCCACCAGCGAATGGAGCCCTCAACGGCACCACCACCAACAAGGGCGAGCCAGATGCGCAGAGGCATAGTTGCGGAGTAGGAGCAGTGAGCCCAGAGACGGTGGTATCCTATGGAAGGTGGCGAGTCAGTACTCAATTGTCCATTGGGGGGATATCTGATCCGATCATAGATATTGGCTTACCTGCAGTGATACCGAGACCAGTGAAGAAGTAGTAAATGACGGCCCAGATGGCAGTCTTCAGCTGAAGCGGCACCCAAAGGGATTGAATGCAGCCATAGGCCGGGATGCCGAGAATGAGGAAGACGTTCAACCAGTTGACGTGCTTGTACCAGTTGTTGCGAGTCATGGGGGTATCAGCGATATGGACCTTCTTAGTGTCCGTCGCCCGAGGGCGAGAGGACTCAGCCTTGGTCGACATGGTGTGTGTCTCGCTGAATGTGTGGAGGAGGGGGTTGTGAAAAAAGAATGAGAGCGAAAAAAGGCGTGCCAGGGAAGGGGGAGCTTTATTTTTTTATATGAGGAGGCCCACCTGAGACCAACGTTGGGGGGAGGGAAGGGTTTGATCGCCAACGGATGTATGGGGAAGCTCGGCGCAAGGCGAATCAAAAGGCCGTTGCGGTGTGGAATCACAAGATCCCGAGGTCTACCAGGGGGAAAAGGGCAAATGGAAAGAGGAATTGAAGGTCTGAAATAGGCCGATCAATTTCTTTTTCTTTTTAGACCTTTGCCATTCGGTCTTTTTCTGAGTGGCGATCTCCTTCGTTCGTACAAAATTGGATGTTGGGTCCGCCCCAACGCTTTGTGGCCTGAGGCAGCAAGAGGCTGAGATAAGCATATGGGAGGGCCGCCATTGGCTAAACCGGGAAAATACGGGGCCGTCAGGCCAGTCAGGCCATGCTGAGCTAATCCCATTGAAAAACGTAGATGGAGTTTTCGTATGATGGCATGTTGTGTAGTTGCATGTTGCCACAATTCCATTTACCCCGGCATTTACATTCACCCGTCATTTACAATTACTAGTCAACTGTAGTAGTGCTGTATACCTACATTTCTCTCTGCTTGAAACTTCTCGTGCCTTTTCCCGTTCCTCGTTCCTGTACGGAGGAGGCTTCCGCCACGATAAGCTCCCGCCTTCCGTTGGGGCACGTGACACTGCAACATTCCACGGGCCTAGAACGCCATTTCTGTTGGCGGCTCCTCCAGTCACGTTGCTCGGATTATACCCTCATACTGTGACTGTGACTCGGTCAACTGTTCAGTTTCAGCAGCGCCGCTCGAATATTCATCTCCAGCCCTGTAACATGCGCGTCCATAGCGTGTATATCACATGTTCTAGAGAAGGCTTTCCTCACAGCGAATGGCTACCCGTATGGTCCTGATCCTGCGTCACGGCAGTTATGGTGGCAAAACAACACGAAAACTAATGAACTCAACCATTCCGACAGCAATAGCCACCAAGATGGAGCGTCATGGCTACGTCGGCAGAAACTGATCATCAGATACAGATTACGATTGAACAAGAAGCAATGTTGTCGCGACCAATGCTCCGAGGGGGTACTGCCACTCGATCTGCCTCTGGCTCGTGTCAATATCTCTGCCTGAGGCTGAAGCCGAAGCCGAGGCTGGGGGTGACAAGTCGACAACCGCTACCGGCAAGTACGGCCAGATCATTGAATGACGAATGTTGATGGGCAATTGAGATATCTCGATCATTTTTCACCCTTTGAATCATCCATAATTTTCCGATGATGCGGTTGCTGTCATCACCGCAATGCGAGTCCGAGGCAGTCCCATTGACCAGATACAGTGCCCCCTCCAACACAACATTGCAGCACCAAATCGCTTCATGAACAGACCTTTCCAAGACACAGCTTACCTTCCGATACCTTCCTCAAACTAAGAGCCAAGAGATTCAACTGTGACCTCCCCCGCGTTCCAGAAAAACCCGCAGAACCCCCTCCAAAGTTCAAATATAGTTTGAACTTCGCAAGCCCGATTTCCTGGGGTACCGGCTACGGCTACTTCTTATAGCTTCCACCCTTCAGCCACCTTGTCTGAACCCCTGACGTCCTGATAGGCCACTCGGCGCCTTCCACCTCCCACGGGCACCTCCGTCGGCGCCCCTTTCAAGATAAACGATAAACCCCAGATATACATGCAGCGGTAGCGGCAATAATCTTCCCGGGTATCCCGAGTTCCCACGTGTTGCCGATAGGGCGACACCGGGCCTATGAGAAATCAAGGATTGTATGTATAATGACTGCGGAATACTTTTGTATGGATCTCTATGGAGTCCTGTGCACAACATCGTAGCCTAGGACAAGGGGGATCAGCGACAAGCGTGTAATGAAGGGATCCACCAATATCCAATATCATGACTCGGTCATGCAAGATGGTCTACGAAATAGTAGTAGACTAGTCGTACAAGGTGATCGTAATAGCCTCGAATAATAAGCGGCTAAACCATTTCGCTTGCTTATCTCCCCCACCCGGGAGAACTGGGGGGCGGAGAGCCATCTTGAATACGTGATTGGGCACTAGCAATGCAAAGTTGCCCCACGGAAGATAAGAACCAATCCACCCTCGAACGTCCTCCAGCGAAGTGAACTGGACAGTTCGGAGTTAGTTATACTTACCCCGTAGGGACTAGTAGCAGTGCTTGCCTTAGTCTAGGGAAATCCAGTTATGCGATGCTCTTGGCTAATGCCAACCGGAACCAAGCGATCGAAAAAGCATCTTATCGCCCTCCCCGGCTGGCCCTTCTCCACACGGATTCGGGGCCACGAGTTAGAGTTCGCGACACGTCGGGTTGCTTTGTGAGAAGCTTGGCTTTTAATTAATTTTTTTTCGGTCTGGGTTTTTTTTTACCTTTTCTTCCCGAGTAACGACAAGTCTTCGAAGTCGCTTGCTCACGCGATCGAAATAGATATATAATACATTCCCCATCTCCGGTGGAGAATGTGATCTAGTCTTGGAGTGTGCAACGATCATTTGAATACATATCCGATCCACGATATTCTGACACGATGGACGGCCCCGACCAAATCGGTCCTGACCATGGACCGCGAAAAACTGTTGGCGACAAGTTTCGTCGTTTCGTCAAGGCTTTTACTACGAAGTAAGTCTTGTCTTTGCCTGTCCATATACAGCATCACGATAGATGATTCTGGATACGGTCACTAGTTACACACGCTGACTCCTTAAACAGAGAGGGCCTCATCGGCAGCTACGATTATGCATACCTCTTTACCCCGCGTCTCCCATTCACGAAACGCGAGCGCAAGTCCACTCCTTTCTTCGGGCTGGAGGATCGCATGCCAATTCTGTTGGCCCTGATTCTGGGTAAATCTCAACATTATACTCGACGTATTTCGAACCGGAACTGATCCAAAAACAGGTCTTCAACATGCTCTTTCTATGCTGGCTGGTGGTGAGTTTGATATTGACACGCAAACTATCTATATGTAGATGGAATATGGCGAACACCTTGCTAACGTATACTGCAGTCATTTCACCACCCATTATCCTCGGTGGATCCTCCGGTGTCAACTTTGGCGATGAGATCTATCAATACCTCGTGTCAACCTCCTTGATCGTTTCAGGCCTTTTGAGTGCAATGCAAATGGCCCGTTTCCATGTCTACGGCACCAAGTACTACATCGGTACAGGACTGCTGTCCGTGGTCGGTACGTACATCCCCATTACCCATTCAATCCAATCCACGCCTCGATCAATATAAACTAAGACCTCCTCTCAACAGGAACATCCTTCTCCACCATCACAGTCGCCTCCGGCGCCTTCACCCAAATGTACAAATCGGGCTACTGCCCTCTCGACGCAGACGGAAACCGACTCGCGTGCCCTAAAGGATACGGCGCTCTCCTGGGAACATCCTGTCTCTGCGCACTCCTCGAAATCGGCCTCTCCTTCATGAGCAGCCGCATCCTCGCACGCGTCTTCCCCCCAATGGTCACCGGCCCAACAGTCCTCCTGATCGGCGCCTCGCTCATCAAAACCGGTATGCAAGACTGGGGCGGTGGTTCCTCCTGCGTTCCCGATTCCTCGAGTTCAGTTCGGCCCATGTGCCCGAGCGCTACTGCCCCGCACGCACTGCCATGGGGTAGTCCCGAGTTCATCGGATTGGGTTTCCTCGTCTTTGTGACTATCATTCTGTGTGAGCGCTTTGGCCCGCCTATTCTGAAGAGCTGCGCCGTTGTCGTGGGTCTGCTGGTTGGATCTATCGTTGCGGCAGCTTGCAACTACTTCGAAACGTCGGGTATCACTTCTGCGCCCGTTGCTTCCTTCGCATGGGTACATACCTTCCCATTGTCCATCTACCCACCCCTCATCCTCCCATTACTAGCATTGTACCTGGTCATCATGATGGAGTCCATCGGTGATATCACCGCAACCTGCGACGTCTCCCGCCTAGCAGTCGAGGGACCAACCTTCGACTCGCGCATCCAGGGCGGCGTCCTCGGCAACGGTATCACCTGCCTGGTAGCCGGCCTGATGACAATCAGTCCCATGTCCGTCTTCGCCCAGAACAACGGCGTCATCGCCCTGACCAAGTGCGCCAACCGCACGGCCGGTTTCTGCTGCTGCTTCTTCCTGGTTATCATGGGCATATTCTCCAAATTCGCCGCTGCGCTGGTCGCAATTCCCTCCGCCGTACTGGGCGGCATGACAACCTTCCTCTTCAGCAGTGTCGCTATCTCCGGTATCCGGATTATCTCGACGATTGATTTCACGCGTCGCAACCGGTTCATTCTCACTGCGACTTTCTCGCTGGGTATGGGTATTACGCTTGTGCCTGATTGGTGGTCGTACGTGTTTTCCTACAGTGGAGATAACCATTCGTTGGAGGGATTGTTGAATGCTGTCGATCTGGTGATGGAGAATGGATTTGCGGTTTGCGCTATTATGGGCGTGTTCTTGAACTTGGTTATCCCCGAGGAGCCGGATGAGGTTCCTGCGGTTTATAACGCGGCTGAGTCTGAGGATGGTCAGACTCAGACTGTTACTCCGGAGCAGGGCTCTACGGGGAAGAGGGAGTAGTGGATGAGTGTGTGATTTGTTTTTGTGTTGACCATGTGATACCTTAGTTTCTTTCTAGCGTTGTTGTATTTATAGCTAATTTCGAATTGAATCTCGACTATGATGAATTGTATCTCCGTGTAAATGAATAGACATTCGTCTATTCTCTTGAATTAAGATAGAGCTCTTCTTATCTTGGAAGGTTAGCTGGTGGGCACATAATTATGTGAGGGAATGGGCCAGCAGTAATATCAAGTATGGAGAACAACTCATGGCTTTGGACCCCCTTGATGGATCCTGATATCAAATACAAAAGGCATGGAAAGTCTAGATGTGTATAGCATCAAATCCAAGACAATGAACAAGCATTTTTCTAAAAGAGGCACTCAAATAACAAATACCGATGTTTGCCACGGTCCCTTCCGCAAGAACCACCCCATCAAACCATATACTTCACTTCAAACCCTCTCCCATCAACCAACCCACCCCCTGTGGCCTAGTCGGTAACCGTAACTCACCCTGGGTGCTGCCAGACCGCGCCCCTTACATAGGGTATCAGGGTTACGGGGCTAGTTCCCCTGGCGTGTCGGGGTGGATCTTCGGAGAAGCTTACTCGGCGTACTTTGTTGGATTGATTCCTCGCTGTGGGGCTCAGTAAATGGTACTTAGGTTTGAGTCTTCGAGCTTAACTGGGGTTCCTTTTATTTTTAGTGTTAGTAGTTGTGTTTTTGGTAGGTTTTGTTGGTGGTAGGCAGTGAGGGCACGAGGATGATGCTATTCAGACCCGGAATTTGGGACGGGGTGTGAGAACATCAAATTTGGGGTTAAGGGTTCGAATACTGCGTTTGGCAGTTTGATTTAAGGAGGACTTCGTTCTTTATATCACAGGAAACTTCGATTTTGTATATTGTACATATAATACAGGCCAGTCATTCAATCATACACCCTCAACCTTCTCCCCAGGCGCCAGCATCTTAATATACCGATGCTCCCCCGTCTCCAAAACCCGCACCTCATCACCAACAGCAAGGGAACACTCCTCAACAGCAGGCACGAGCTGCAACCCCAAACAAGCATTCGTCGGATCACCCAGATCAACCCGGCGATAGGACTTCAACGTCCGATCCGGCTCTGCCTTGTGCCGATCCCCAGTATCAGGATCCACATTCGGCAGGCGACATCTTACAGTGCGACATGCGGCATATATCTCCGTCTCCCCGATCATCATCCTCTTCCACTGATCCTCAGCAAAAGCCTCGGGACCCTGGACGATGATATTCGCACGGAACCGTCTAATACTCAAGCGTGGGATCGCCTCTGCACATCGTCCAGCGACATCTCGATGGCTGGTGATATTGAGGAGGTGAATCGGGTATGCGTCTGCAAAGGCTGTGTTGGGCTGGAAGCCTATTTGCTCTTTGCCAGGTGCATTGCGGAAAATCTCCCGGTTGTGCGATGGGTGGGCACGGAAGAGACTCAGAGTAGACTTTGAGTGATCGAAGCCTAGATAGGCGTGCAGGGAAGGTGGGATGAGACTCCCGTAGTCGTAGGCGAGAGGCTTGTCCTTCCAGATTCTAACCGGGACAACTGGATACTTGCTGTTCTTGGCCGGGACGAGGGGAACCTGGAATGAACGTCGAGACTCGAGGAGGCGGATTGCCATGGCTATCTTAATAACAATACCCAGGGGACATGACGGTGCGACTCGCGGGTATGAAATGATCATCACGCCGTCCGACTGCATCTCCGGTCGACGGTCGTCGTACTCTGGCGAGGAAGGGTCGGGAACCCAGATCTCCGTGTGGATCAATGCCATACGTTGGAAGCCGGCATTGCGAAGAGTACGACAGTTCCATCCGTCGCCCGTCTCCTCGGCAAAGGCGAATTGGCGATCGAATTTGAGGCCCGTACCTACGACATCGGAAGTCTGTAGTTCGATGCCGCCACAGGATTTGAGCGGGTAGGTGAAGAGGGCTTTGACGCGCCAAGAGGGGAGGCCATTCTCCTCTTTCTGATCACCGGGCACACCATCGTTGTATTTAGAATCATATTCATCGGTAAGATTGCTCTGTCCTGGAGCAAGACCCAGTCGCCGACATCCTTTGGGTTTTTGGTCTGGAGAGGCATGCATCAGAGCTAGCAAGGGGAATACGCCGATGGCCACGATCCAGAGGAGGCCAAAAATGAAAAATGCCCCGAGGGACGAGATTTCGAATGTCCCACTGGTAGAAGACATCTTGATGTCTTGATTTCTTGGGAGTTGTGAAGGGAGTATATTCACCACCTGCAGGCCGAGCCTCTTCAACTTTTTCCGACGAGTCGCCACGGGACCCACTTTGATCGATCCTCCCCACGACTGTCCCGAGCAGCAGTAGAGGGCGACGCCACGAGGACTGGCAACAGGCAACAGGCAACTGGTGATCGAGTCTATAATGCCCTAATAGATCAGAGTCATACTCGAATATGTCACATCCATACATGCCTTGTTTTCGACTGATGCGCTAGCGATGAGCATCAACAAGGACCTGCTCGGCCTCGACAGCCTCGACACGCGTAAGTCGTCAGCCCGTGAGAGACGTGTTTAGCAGCTCAAACTAATTTGTAAATCAAGTCCCCGTGATCTCCATATCCGCCTCACAGTCTTTAAACGCGTCGGCTGCGTTTAGAGAGCCGATATCCACAGGGCTTGCGCGTCTGGACGAGGCATTAGATGACTCGCCTGCCGACCAACGCCGATCTGGTGGGATACTCCGTGGCCAGGTCACCGAGGTCTTTGGGCCACCGGGAGTAGGGAAAACATCCTTAGCGTGAGTTTCTTTCGTCGCGAATACATGAATCCTGAATTGACCCCTGAAACAGACTAGGCGTCGCATCGAATGCACTCCGCGATGGCGGAAAAGTCATCTGGATCGGTAGGATATCCCTGTCATTGTAATCTGATATCTCTATTTTCGAGCCAAAACTGACCATCGTCAGATACTGGCTCACCAATCCCAACATCCCGACTCAAATCCATGACCCCAGATCTAGACAATCTAACCTACTTCCGGGCCCCAACACTACCACACCTCCTCGCCCTTCTCACCCGCCCACCAAAAGGCTTCCCACCTGAGGAAACAAGTCTCCTAGTTATCGACTCCATCTCCTCCCTCTTCCCAGGTTATTTCCTCAGCGCGGCAGAACTAAAAGACCGACTCGCACAAGGCAAAATCACCGACAAAGCCCAGCTACAGTGGTTACTAAACCGCAAATGGAACGTCATCAGCGACGTAGCCACGCATCTATCGCGTCTGGCGGCGCGGAATATCGCCATCCTAGCATTGAACCAGACACATACTAAGATCAAGGGCCAGCCACGCGCGACACTACATCCCGTCGTTGCGGGTGGTACGTGGGAGACGAATGTTCAGACGAGGATTGTTCTGTATCGAGATTTACCTGATATGCGGTTTGCGGAGATTACGAAGAGAGCGGGGAGGACTTTGCCTGTGCGGTTGAATGAGCTGATTGTTCCGTTTTGTATTGGGGAGAATGGTCTTCATGAAGTGGAAGAACCGAAGATTCCTGAAATTCTTGAACCGACGCCTAGTCGGAAACGGAAAGCCGAGAATGAAGTTGCGGATAGTCAAGATGAAGATTCGGAGGAAGAGTATGAATGGATGGGCGAGGCCTTGCTGGATGATAGTTGATCTACCAGCGAAAGAAGAGAAAGACCGGACATGAACAGACTCATGCAAATGCAAGGAATCAATATTACATTATATTTCATAATCATACTCATCCACCATGAATCCCCGGTCCAACCTCCACAAAAACCCTCCCCTCCACAACCCTCGCCCCATCCGGCGTAGACAAAACCTCCTTCGACTCGGGCGTACAAGGCAAATCATCACTCCGATCCGGCGTCTCCGGCGGACGCTGAAACGAACAAAGCGGCAACGTATCCGCCATAGAAATAGAAATAGGATGCCGCGAACCCTGAATAAGATCGACCAATCGTCCCAACACAGCAAACTCCAACTTCAACTTGAGCGAGTAAACAAACCCCTTGAGCGTAATCTGCACGGCATAAAAATTTGCATACTCAAGGCCCAGCAACAATAAATCCATCGCGATAATAGCACAATTGATCCCAATGAGCTGATACATAATCGACCTTGCATCCGGTCTAGCCGTAACATCGGCACCCAGACGAAGCAATTTCACAGCCTCGATAACATACAACGTGCCCAGCAGAGATTCCTGAATGGTAAAGCCCGTAAGTTGAATCTTCTCCATGATATTATACCCCTTGATCCAGGCCCTATCACCGGTATGCACAATATTCGCCCCATACGTCAAAACCGTCGTGGGAATATGCAAAAGAAAGAAATTGGCCACAATCAACCACAGAACCCGTCTCAGTATCTTCTCATCCCTTAACACCAGATGCAGACGCGAGTACAACACGATCGATTGACCCGTCACCATCGTCCACCACCCCACCGTCAACACGGTAACCGACAAGACAGAGTCGGCGCGGGTAAAAAACTTCATCAAGAAGCCGATCGAGTACGGGACGACGCCTATACAGCCTGATGCGAGGAGGGACCAGAAATAGAGGCCGCGCCAGCGGCGGAATGTTGATGGGACGAGGACGACTAGTTCGGCGACGTTGTAGCATGATAGCCCGATGAAGGTGACTAGGATCATTTGCAGGACGTCGCCTTCTGATGCTAGTGCGCCGGAGATACCGTCCAGCAGGTCCTGGGGTGGATCGGACATGGTGGTGGGTGGGAATTGGGTGGTGACTGCGCTTGGCGGGGGTAGAGTAGAGATCTGCAAGAGCAAGAGCAGATATAGAGGGAAGCTCGGTGTACGATATACCTCGGATTGATAAGGTTAAACGGGGGCGAGAGCCACGTTCACCCAGTTTGATACGCGAACATATCTTGAGAGAGGAATGGAGCGGAGGGTGAGAAGCGAAGATGCATGAACGAGGGAGAGAATAGCGCGTCAACGAGGGAACGAGGGAGGGGGATTGGAAGAGTAGGGTTATAAAAAAAGAGCAAGTCGGTATCGCAATGCCAGCCGCGTTGTATGTTGCACAGCGTCAATCCTGGGCGATACTGTGCAGGTCAAGGTAAAGAAAGACAACACAGCAACGGGCTGTAGGGTACGTATGGTAGAGTCGAGTAGTTGGAAAGGAAAGAAAAAGACCAGACAAGTCTGCAACAGAAAAGACAAGACCCAATCCTTCAAAAGAGCTAGCCAATGAACTAAACCCCGAGGATCCCAAGGGTGGAGGATCCAAAGTACAGTAAAAAATGCAAGATGCAACTCCACCTCCCCCCGTCACGTAAAAGCACCGGGAAGGGAAATCGCGATTAAAAGGCACCCTCGAAAATCCGACACAGACACGGCAGCCAAGAAAAGGAAATAAAAAGTAGCGAGTTAAAAGACTGCCCTCTTTTCTGATACACCCTTAAACTTTTCACCAACTACGGAAAGTTAGGAACGGGAGCAGGACTAACAGTCACAGCTAGCACTAGCAGCCCCTAGCGAGTTCCGGGGGCCAAAATCCCGGGGTAGATCGGCGCCAGCGCCAACGCCATTAATTCAATAGTCTGGTATTGGCGATGGGTAGACCGGGAACCCCCTTAGTGTCATATTAGCATGTGCCTCGGGATTACTCCAGAGGGGACTTTACAGTACTACACACTATTCTAGTCTCAAGTTAGGGGGGCTACCGTACGTACGTACTCCGTACAGTATACACTGGACTGGACTGGATAGTGAAAGGGGTCGTAAGTTTTGCGGTTTTCCGTAAGAGCGGGGGTCCGTTTGGTCTGCCGATTGGGCACTCGATTACTCTGTTGTTTAGGAATATACGAGAAATAAGGATGGGAGTAACCGGGAGGCAATAGGCATGTCATACTGTCAGGGAATATGACAGGATGGTCACAGACCACCCTGCGCACCCCCTAAAGGTGGTCCGGTCGCTCCTATTGTCCGCCGAACAAAGCAAAGGTTTAGCCCCAATACCATAGAGTCGAGATTACGTCCGTGCTGTGATAGCGTACCGACCGACATGAGTTACTGGTGGGAAATGAAAATACTGGACAGTCCAAGCAAGGCTACGCAAGTACCCGTCCTGCTGTGGTTGTCCTTGAAATCGATTCGTTGTCGACTACACCGCACTTAGCACCTCCCGTGGACAGTGGACAGATCAAAATAAACAGTCACAGGAGCTAAAAAAAACAATTACAGCATGAGAAGAAAAGGGGGTGTCATTCGAGTCTAGTTCATACTCTGGGCCGGATTAAGCTCGCTCTCTCTCCATCCCCTCATAGGTTGGTCAGGTAGTCCTCGATCTGCTCCTTGGTCAACTTCCTGAACCGCGGGCCTTGAGCACCCTCCACACCCTCGTAGCCCAACAGGTGATCCGCAGGTGGGCCCACAATACCTATCAAGCAAAATTAGTAGTTGATCATACCAGCAAATCAACGCACACTTACCAATCTCTATTGTGTCCCCGTTCATCTCACCCTCAATAGTCTCCTTGAGCGTCAACAGCGCAATGTGGATCGCATCCTCCAGCTCCAACCCCTCAGTGTACCGCTTCTCCAAGAAAGTCTTGGCGCTCGTCGCATGCTTGCCAATGGCCGTCGCCTTCCACGGGTAATAGCTACCGCTAGGATCAACCTGGTACAGACTGGGACCGCCCTTAAGGATTCCACCAGTCTTGCCGGCAGATTTAGCAGGCGAGTCCGAGTCCTTCTTCATATCGGCCGCCTCGGGCTCAATACCCTCATCCCAGCCCGCGACCAACAGACTAACACCGTATGGCCGCACACCACCGGACTGCGTGGCCTCCTGCACCACCCGGGCAACGTCCTGCACCAGTATCCGCGTCGGCGGGTATTCGTTGTAGATGCGCTTGTAGCCCGTGTGCGAGACCTTGCGGGCCTTGTCGACCAGCACGCGGTAATCGGGGCCCATGCCGGCGTAGACCATGCCGATGTCCGGAGTGATCAGGGAGATCTTGGAGAGCGAGGGAGGGTCGATGAGCGGCGAGGAGGATTTCTTTTCGGTGGCGAGGACAATTCCATTGGTGGCTGGAAGAGAGTAGTTAGCTTAAGTTTACACAAGGAGGGTTGTCTGATGGTAGAACGGAGTTCGGTTCTCGTTCTTACCTTTGATGCCCAGGGCCGTGACACCCTGGTTGACCGCATTTAGAGCATATTCTGGATGGAGCTCATTAGTAAAGTTGATTCCCACGGGGGACATCACATTTCGAGTTCAATGTTTGCAGTACTTACCAATCTGCACCAGCTTTCCACTGTAAGACGATGCGAGTTAGCTTCCGGAGCAATGGGGCTTGAGATCAACAAGCTTCAACATACCTGGGCGAGAACGTAGTCAGGGAGAAGGAGTAGCGGTCCGCCATGATATGATACTATTATCCAAAGCACAGCTTGATATGACCGCAGATTCAAATGATGGAGGGGGAAAGGAAGAAGGAAGGGCGATGGAGCTGTAGGCAGAAGACGGGTGACGTTTGACGCGGTAGAGCTTCGGCCATCGCAGCTGTGCTGTGGACAAAGGCGGTGAGTCCAATGTGGATTAGCGGCCACATAAATTGGTGCCTTTTCTTTTCCATCTCTTTCTCTTTCTCCCCATCAGATCTCGACTCCGTACAACACTCGAGGTTAAATGACATGACCCCGTCGACAATTACCTCTCATGGACTCCCCGAGCAATGAGTCGGACTCGCCGGGGTATACGGCCCAAACTCCCCCTCCACCAGAGCCCGAGCAGAGCTATTACCCCTCGCGAGTCTGTCGCATCTGCCTAGACACGGTGCTGCCCACCGTGCAGCCGTCCGAATTTCTCCAAAAGCCCCGCGTGGTCTACGAGTCCACCGACCCCGAGCTAGGTCGACTGCTCCGTCCCTGCAAATGCAAAGGCTCCTCGCGATATGTACACGAAGGATGTCTACAAACATGGCGGCACGCGGATCCCAGATATGGCCGGCGGAACTACTGGCAATGCCCAACCTGTGGCTTTCAGTACCGGCTGGAACGGCTTACTTGGGCTCGGTGGATTAGTAGCTCCGGCACTCAGATTCTGCTTACCATTGGCATTCTACTTTTGACTATGTTCTTACTTGGATTTGTTGCTGACCCTATCATTGAATTTTTCCTCGTCGATTTAGACGACCTCCCCTTGGAAGTGGAGGATCTTGACACATCACAGGCATCGTGGGTGGCACATTTTATCAAGGGACTCGCCTCTCTCGGACTCTTGTCCTTCTTCCGGGTCATGTTTATGATGTCGCCGTGGAATCTCCGTGTTGCAACGGGAGGAGGTCGGTCCTCTAGCCGGGATCGGATGCGTTGGTTGATGATTGTGATTGGCGTGGGCACGTTCCTATGGGTATGTTGGAAAGGAGACTGTCTCCTCGTCACATTTTTCTTTACTTTTGCTAACTAAGTCACCAGGCTGTCTACAAGGGAGTTCGGTCATGGAGTAAACGAACACTAGAAAAGGCGGGCGAAAGAGTCATGGACGTCCCTTTACCAGACGACGAAGATGACGACGCTGCCATGCCACAACCTCATGCCAATGATCATTCCAAGACCGATTAACCTTGCTGTTTTGTCCTTTTTTATACTCTTCGACTCGCACTACTTTAAGTTGCCGTGCTCCTCTCCATGACACGCTGATTAGTCACTGTGCGAAGAACGATTCTCGACCTTCATTAACTCTCAGCTGTTCTATCTGAGACTCTTTGTTGATGACCTCTGGAACGTTTTGTTCCATGTTGTTGACATGTTGTCGCTAATCAGATGGACTTTGAGGGGAAGGCAGAACCATCCCTCGATTAGCAAACGGGAAGCATCCATGATGCTATACACTTTGTTTTACATTACGTTTTACATTGTGTTGTACATTATCTTCTACGCGCTTTTTGGAAATCGAGGAATGGTACATCTTCATGTTCCGTATTCTTAGGGGAGGCGTTGACCATCCAGCGTTTATCTGAACTCTCACTTTCCGTTTATACCCTACGACTCACGTCGAGCTCGTCCACTTAGGCAGATAATCAACTCTCTTCTCTTCTCTTCTCTCTCCGTCTCTGTTTTTCTCTCCCAACCCTCCCTCTCTCAACTCCCACACACCCAACCTTCATTAACACCATCCCTCTTCCCCCTCCGTATTTCTTCATTCCTGCTATTCAGCGCTCCCCACTCACCATGTCAGACACCGAGCCTCTCTCCCTGCTGGACGCAGTCCGCTCTCAACTCACCATCGACTCCGACTCGGAAGGCTCACAGACCACCGCAGTCAACATCACCCACAAAGACACCCAGACCAGCCCCCCAGACAGTCCTCTCGACCAAAGCACATCCACGAACTCAAGCCTCGTCCTAGTCCAAAGCCCCAACGACCGCGAGCCCTTCCCAGAATACGACGAGGGGCTCGCAGATATCTACGAGAAGTGCGATCGCGAGTACACCGAAGCAATCACAGCAGCCGTGCAAGCGGCGATCCGCAAGAAAGAGATCGACCCGCTCATCATCGCGCCACCGGGCCAACCTGAGGGCAAGCGCGTTGCCCTGGAACGCATCAAGGATCTCCTGGCGAACCCGCAGATGCGCAAGACGACCCGCAAGCGTTTCGTTACTCTCACCAATCTGGTCATCCGTCTGGACCATGTCCTCTTCCGACGCAGTGAGGTGTTCCTGGGACCGCGGGATACTGCCGATGCTGCGGCGATTGTTAAGCAGATGCTGCCGTACTTGCAGTGGGCTGATAATATGCTGCGGGAGCTGGTAGCCGTGGCCGACAATGTCTTTGGGATTATGGGATATCTCGCGGAGGAGAACTGTTCTGTTATCCACAAGTATCGACACATGTCGATTGTGGTAGCTGCGTAAGTGATTTCCTTGACAAGCCCTGGCAAAGGTCAATTTGAACGTATCTAACCACTGATATCCGTACAGCCATCTCCGCAAGCCCCGTTTCCTGGAACAGCGCCTTCTCTCGTTGTACCTCGAGCTGTACGATGAGTGGATCCACAACCGTTTCCTCCACATGAGCAACCGAATGATCATGAAGGAGGATAAAGTCGAGCCGGCGTGCCTGACTTTGACCGGTCACCTACATGAGATTTGGGAGATTCTCTCGCGGTCCGTGGACAACTACGCCACATACCGCGTACGCCTGGACGACATTCGCAATGAATATGTCGTGCCAATCCTGGAGATGGTCGAGTTGCCCAACTCGTCAGACGTGGAGGATTTCGTCGTGGAGGAGCTCCCACCCATTGAACTCAACTAGGGAGATGGAAGGACCCGTCAACGACATCTACTCTCTTACACCCCTCTCACGAATCTATGATTAACGAACGATACCCTGATACAACCAACGAGCAGCGTAGCCTCAAATCTATCATCATATGCCATAGTTTTCATATTCATCAGTAATAAAGAAACAAGTAATATCTGATCTCCACACATAACCACCGCCTAAGCATTACAATCCTTATACTCCCCCAACTTAAACAACTTCTTCGCATTCTCCCTCCCAATCTTCAGCCGGTCACTCTCATTAATCGCCATCCCATCAAACCAATCACAAGCATCCTCAAACGTCTCAAACGGATAATCAATACTAAACAAAATCCGATCGGCCCCAACCTCCGCCAAACAAAAGTTAAGCGTCGTCGTCGAGAAATGGCCCGAAGTCGTAATCCAAATATTCTGCGCAAAATACTCCCGAATCGTCTTCTTACACGTCTCCTGCAGTCCAAGCATCTTCTTCCGATCCTCGAACCAGTGGTTAATCCGCCACATGTCGAAGGGGATGTGCTCGCCCAGATGGCCCAGGATGACCTGCAGCTTTGGGTGGCGGTCGAAGACGCCGTTCGTGACCATGCCGAGCGTGTGCAGGGAGACGCCGTGGGCGAAGGAGAGCGGCGGGCCGACGAGCCATTTCCGGTCTGCCCAGAGCTTTTCGTAGATTGTGCCTGTGGGGTTGCGCGGGTGTAGGTACAGGGGCACGTCGAGCTCTGTACAGGTGGACCAGAAAATGTCCCATTTGGAGTTGTCATAGAAGATCATCTTGTCGCCGTCTGGGCCGGCTCTTTGTGTGTCGTTGACTAGGGCGCCCAGGAAGCCGTACTGCGTCACGCAGCGGCGGAGTTCGGCAGCGGCTTCTTGGGGGTCGTGCATGGATAGAGTGCTGTGCAGAGAATAGCATTAGATACTGGTATACCCATATTGACACGGGAGCTTGTGGTGTGGGCAGTACTCACGCAAAAGCCGCAAATCGATCCGGATGCGCCTTCACCTTCTCGGCGATATAATCATTGATTTCAACAGCGAGGCTCTGCGCATCGACCGGATCCCAAATATCCTGTACACCGGGCGCGGTATAAGAAAGAATCTGCAATCCGACACCGTGCTTCTCGGCAAAGTTCAACCGAATAGAATCGACATCGTTGATCTCGGCGACATGCTTGTCGACATCAGTCGCGAACAGGCCCGCCCACCAACGAGTCTTTTCCTGGAATCGGGGCAGCGCAAAGGCTTCTTCGAGGGCGATTTTTCCCAACATGATGTATATGGGTAGACGGTGTATGTACAAGGGTGGAGGGGTATGAAGGAGAGAGGAAGAATCGTGACACAGCTAGAGAAAGAGAGTTATCGACCGGTTTATATGATTTCCCCTCGTCTAGCCCCGCACTTTAGTTTTCGGGAATCGGCAAGGGAAATTGAGTAAGCTTGTCCTTGTCATTTGCCCTCGTTGCTACCAGAGCTAGGTTAATATTGGAACAAAGGTAGAGGCTCGGAAGCTGAGAATCGGAAGCGCGTCATTTACTACGTACTTGCTGCTGCAGCCGACGGGGGGCGCGGACCGCAACCTCCTCCGCATTTAAGCGGGGCGGATCGGCTCGGCATTGGGGGAGTGGGGCATGCGATCCGACGGCGGCGCTTGTAGGTTAAAGATGAGGTAAGTCAAGTGAATAAGAGTGAGAGAGTACAAGAAATGTTTTGAAGTCTGCAGTAGAGACTGGAGAAATGAACGAGTTGGATAAATTGCAGCCCTTTTTCTTAGAGGCCTTTAAAACCAGGCTTGGGTCGTGCCCATCGATAGATAGGCAAGGTATTGTCTCAGACATTTTGATTCGACATATGACTGATAGTATTCTTTTGAAGTGTTATCTGGGGTACCGCAATCATGCCTTATCGATGTGGGTAGGAAGCAAAATAAGTATTTCATGTTCTGGACATCACCGCAAGCTCGACCTTTCTCCTTGGATCCATATATTCGAGATTTACTTATCAAGTTCAATCCAACAGACTGATTGATTCATTTAGAACTTACATCATAGATCTTTTGAAGTTATTTCATTCCCACTATGAAAACTCCGAGGTAGTACAATCAGCCCTCCATGTCGGCGGATTAGAACTATGCGAATGCACAATCGAAACCAACATGCCCAGCACAGCAAACTCAAGCTTCAGCTTGATACTATAAAACATAGGCTTCAGCTCAATCTGGGTAAAGTAATACCCCAGATACTGCAAGATAACAAGTGTCAAATCCATCACAATAGCCGCAATATTGACAGCCAACAGCTCATACAAAATCTTATGCCGACGCGCATCCGCCTCGGGACTCAATCGAATCAGCCGTATCGTATCCACGATATAAATAGTCGAAATGAGTACCTCCTGGGCCGTGAACCAAGTCACCTGGATTCTTTCCATAGCCTCAAACCCATTCACCCACCCAGCAGACTGCGTGAGATAGGACGAGCCCACGTTCAGTATCACTGTGGGGATAACGATCGCAATATAAGCAAACACGATCAACCACCGCACAAAGCCCAGCATGACCGGATTCTGCGAGACCAGGTGTAGCCGCGAATACAGCACGACAGATTGATTCGGAACGAGAAAGACGAACCCGAAATTCGAGAGGAACATGCTCAGCCACAACGGCGCGAGATTGAAGAATTGCAAGCCCTGCCCGATCGTTTGGGGAATCACGCCTAGCAAAGCGGAGGTAAAAAGTGCCCAGAAGTAGAGGCTTCGGTAGCGATGGAAGCTTAGCGGGATTAGCACGGACAGTTCCACGGCATTGTAAAGCGCGATCGACATGAACACGATAATGCTGATGCCAATCGCGGCATTGCCGGTCCCCGAGCTGAGAGCCTGCACCGTCAAAGAAGCCTGCTCGGCCTCGGACATGATTAAATGGCTGCAAGAGTCGTGCGCGGGCGAATGGACAGATCGGTCGGCATGGTGGGCAGAGTTGGTTACGCGCTTGACACGGACGAGCGCGTAGAGGAGGACTGGGGGAGGAACGTGGCGGTGGAGGGCTTTGCTATATAATAGTTTTTTTTGGCGATGTAATGAGCAGGACAATTAGAGAGTAGAGTTTTTCAAGGCGTTGGAATCCTCACTTCTGGTTTGTTTTGGTGGAAAATGAGGGGAAAGACTTTCCCCCGCAGAGTTTAAATCGAAGCGTTCAAGTCTCGAAGTAGATGTGGGTTCCGTGGGTCAACGAGTGTCTATAGCGTGGCTTGAATTTTAAATATGGTTAGTTTGGGTATTTCTCGCGTGCAGTTGCCCATGTGATTCCTTGTCAGGAAAAATGGTGGAAGTTGTAGAACAGGTGGGCTGTTGGACTTGAGTTTGGTGTTGAAGAGGCGGCAAATTTGAACGAATCAACCGCCACAGGTGGCCGACTACTCAAGGTTGGCCCACGTAATGTATTTTAGAGGCAAACCAATAAACTTGGGGAAGAAGGCTTTTAGTTAATGATGGAATAGTTCTGGAAGGGTTGGAGCCTCGTTCCTGTAGAAAGACCCTAGAGAGTAATACATGTAGTAGAAGATCTTCTAGGCTTCGGGAGGAGTCTAATCTTTTTGGGTACCGAGTCGCATGACGAAGACCCCACGGAGTTCTATAACATACTAGCACTAAACTGCACCTATGATAACTGTATACTATCTATATAGCTAGGCGAGATGATTGATATCGATGGTTGCTATCTTCTGGAGATATCACCCACCGCCAAATGCTCTCGAAGGATTTATTTAGGCTTCTCTTGTATTGCCAAATGTTGCTTTCTTAAATAGACAGTTTTGTTCTCCTGGCAGTAGCTTGCTCAATACTTTGATGTTCCCTCCCTCTCTCCACCTACTTTTCTATCTTGCTTCCCCTTTGCTGTCGTCTGTGGCCATCAACATGGACAAATTTGAAGAGCAGGTATTAGCTTATAGGATTCCAGGAAACAAAATAGAACAAAGAGCTCCCCCTCCATGAATCGAACCCTCGACCTCTGTCTACCATACAAACTCGTCGAGAGCCCAACATTCACATCCTCCAAATGCCGCACATAACATACCCCCCAACCCATCCAACCACCAACACGCTTAAAATTTAATTAAAAAGAACAAAAGGATTCTGCTAATTCTTCTGGTTACAATAATGTAAAAATATCCCATAAAATTGTAAACTATCGTTGTGGCAGGGTAATATAAAGTTTTATAAACAAAAAGGAGGCACCCCCGCGCTGAACCTTCCGGGACAAGATACAGTCAAGCTGTCTTGCACCCAGATTATGGAATCAGGCTGGTCAGTTCCAAGTCTTGACCACTAGGCCAAGCGCGGGGGTTACTTATTTTGGGGAGGAAGTGAATGATAACTCTCATTCATGTTATTTTCTTAGCTAAATTATTTTCCTTTGAACTAAAAGACCATGGCCCAGGAATAATAACCCGGACCCCTCGATTCACAAATCAATCCACAACCGAGCCCCAAAATCGCATTATATTTCTCGTCTTAGGATTTATTTGAACTATCGAACACTGCCCTTGTGATTTATATGCCGAGGACGACAGTAGGATATTGTACTCCGCCAAGACAGACAGTCTGACATGCGGCTGTCACGTTGTCTAATCCCGAAAGAGCCTAGCCCCGTAGAGGGGATGGACCCTGATGACGATGCTGACCCCGGACCTAACCCACTCACCCTCTCGACAGTCACGAAAGACCTGAAAGGACTTTGCATACATACTAAGCTACCAATATCTTTCCGAATTTAATCAACCATGGGCGACGCAGGTGGTGGGTTCGGATCTGGTTTCGAAGTCGTCACCGCGAGAAATCAAGAAGAACGCAGCAGCGGACCGGGAACAGGGTCTCCCACTCCCGCACATCTGACGAAGATACTATACATCCCTCATCATGAGGAGGGCACCTCGCACGTTTCGGTCGCGGAAGTCACTGCTCAGTACAAAGAGAGTGTCAAGGAACGTGGGATGGGATCAGCCTCGTATGTCGTCGCGCTTGGACGAATGCCTAAGCCCCAAGCGGGTGGCACTGAACAAGCAACCGAGGAGAATGCGGCTCTCTATAATGTCGAATTCAAAGATGCGGCGTTGACCTTGAAATCTGTCGCGTCATCTTCAAATGCGGAGTCGCTCGTGGAGGCAAATGTGTACGGCCACTCACCCGACATCAACATACCCCGCTAACTGAACAATAACAGGACCATTGAATCTGCAAAAGATAAAGCCGCTATAATCAAATTCAAGTCCCGGGAGAAAGATTCAGTTGACCAAACAGAAGACACCGCGATATCGATGTCGATATCCTCTCCAATCCCCCCAACCTCATTCAGGAAGAAAGTCTACGTGTACCCGTTTTTCGCTTTCCAGATTCCCGGGGAAGACAAGACGTACCTTGAATGGCAAATTCACCCTGTTTCGCAAGGACGCTTGCGATATACTCTCGTGCGCGTCCCACAGAAACATGAGACCGTTGAGGGTGCCGCTCCCAGCATCCCCTTGGAGAAAGATATTCTTGCTATCTATCACCATATCGGGGATACAGTCTCGTTTCCACTGCCGACCAGCGAAGGCGCTCTACTCCTTTCCACTGACATGAGCCCGGAAACCGAGGCTATTGTGCTTGCGAGTGTGCTTGGATTGCTCTGGCAGCTGCGGCAGATAAGCAAGTCTGGAAAAGGGCCTGGAGCTGATCGCAAGGTTTCTAAATTTTTCAAGGGCTTGCTTAACAAGAAGTAAGTTTCAAGGGTTCGGAATGGTGATATAGGAGAAATTTTTATTGGGGAGGATATAACCCAGAGAGGAATCGTGATGTTACTGGATATTTAATGAGAAATGCAGCAGTAGATTTAACTTTCATAGCGCCATAGACGCCTACAGATAGGAAGGAGGAGTCAGTATATAAACCTTCTACTCACGGGAAATAATAAAAGAGGGCCGACTTTGATTGAATTTGAACCTAAAAGCAGACTTTGTAATTCATGCATCGTTGCATCAGATGGTCAAGAACGATAACTACAAAGCTCCGCCTCTCCTCGACAACCGCGGGAACAACTTCATCGCATTCCCAAAGTTGATCATATCCCTCAACTCTGAATCCATTTCATACGACTCAAGCGCCTCAAGAAATGCCGGATAAGCGGTTATCGGAGCATACGGGAAATCGCTCCCATACAAGATGTGGTCATGCGGAACCATCTTCAACAGCATATCCAGGACCTGCGGCGACGAGCTCAGCGCCAGGTCAAAGTGGAAGCTACGGAATGACTCCATTGATTTGTCATGTGTCGTCCCCATACGATGCGAGACGGCAAAGTCTGGTGCCTTTTTCATGGGGGTCGTAACGCGCGAGATTATATAGGGTAGAGCTCCGCCTGCGTGGGAGAGTATGACTTTGCAGGCGGGATACTTTAGTCGAGTTCCGTTGGTGATCATATCCATTGCAGTACGCGTCGTTTCATGGGGGTAATCAATAGCTGGCTGTGGTAGCTTTGAGTTCACGGGGTTGGTATCGACTGGATGGGTGGGATGGACAAAAACCACGCAGCCTCGTCTGTTCAGCTCTGCCCAGATGGGTTCAATATCAGGATGACCAAGATAGGTGTTAGATGACCCGTAGCGAGTGAAAAGAGTGACTCCATCTGCGTGGAGGGTATCTAGCGCATATGCAATTTCCGCGAGGGCATCCTCGGTATCAAGAATGTTGGGTAATGATACAAAAAAGGCGAATCTCTCCGGGTCTTTGTCACGGAGATCAGCACAATATTCGTTCAATTTTCTCGCGAGCTGAGCGCGTGCTTGACGATCAGGCAGGATACAAGCTCCAGGGGCAGTAGTTGAAAGAACTGCTGTTTGAACTCCCACGCGCTTCATCAGCAGCTTGGAAGCCAGCGGGCTCCAATGGGGAGTTGGCCAGCCACTTGGGTCGCCTCCCTGATCTTCAACCGCTGTGGTAATGTTAGTTCTGGGGAACTAAGAGCTTGGCAGTTATCGAGATCTTACCATTGGCATAGAATGGCGGCACACAATGATGATGAGTGTCAATCTTGTTTACTGAAGGTCTGTGGCTCCAGCCGATTGCCTTTTCTTGGAGCCAATCTAGGCCGTGTTCGCTCATCGTGGAGAAAATAGCGGGCTTGTAAAAGTAGAGAAAGAGGAGTAGTCCAACTGGGATCGAAATCAATGTCAACATAGTGAATAAGAGAAATCATTCATGCACATTTTGCGCATGCCCCGTTCTAATTATGTTCATGGTGGATAGTGGCTTCCTCAAGAGGGGGTCCGGAACCATCCCGGTGACGAGTCCGGATCACTCCGCATAAGCCCACATTGCCGTATTATCCGTAGCACAATTCAAATGGAATAGCCTTTATCCATTCAAGATAGCAGTAGACTCTAGATGATGTAGTTTGGCTCTTGGACCGCTTGCTCGCGCTCGCGTGTGGTGGTATAAATGTGTCGGAGACGGGTAGCAGTGGAAACTATACCAAGCTCATCAAAACAGGGTATCTCACCATGAGTACATCGGTTCATTCGCATTTCTCTGCTGCAGCAAACAGATATCCAATCCTTGCAGCTTTTTTCAGTATCATCATATTCCTAGGAACAATCTTCTTGATCCTTCAAGAGGTCTTCACACCCGTCGGAAAACGCAGACCACCCCCGGGCAAGAAATGGAAACTTCCTCCGGGTCCTCGAGGAATACCCATATTTGGCAACCTTTTGGAGCTTCGGAACGCTCGACAGGAGCAGGGTCATAAAATAGTGAGTTCGATGTCTCTGTTGTAACATGGATATCATAGGCTAACTGTATGTAGCACACTGAGCTTGCAAAATATGGCGAAATGACCACTCTTCACCTCGGATCCAAAACTTGGATTTTGCTCAATAGCAAGCGTGTGGTCGCTGAGATTATCGCAAAACGTGGCTCCCTCACAAATGGCCGAAGCCCAATGCCTATTGCCAGTGGAATTGTTAGCCGCAACGGACGATCCTTGCTGCTTCCTCCTTCGCAATGGACTGAAAAGCGACGAGTGATGCACTCCCTTCTGAGTGGAACGGCCATGAAGCAGTACGGCTCATGGCAAGAGCTTGAAAGCACCCAGATGCTTGCAGAATATTTCTTTCAGCCAGAAAGGTGGTACCGCCACCATTATCGATATGCAAATTCGGTGGTCCATCGTATTGCACTGGGTGAGCGGCTTGTCAAGTCAGGAAAGCAATTGGCTGATTTGCAAGATGTCGTCACTCTTTTTGTTGGAAGCATTGGGACTAGCTTGGTCGACTGGTTTCCGGAATTAGATAAGCTACCTCGCGTGTTGCAGCCATGGCGAAAACACTGGGAGAAGCTTGGGGACTGGAATGAAGAGGTCTACAAGTCGTGGTGGGTTCCAGTACGAGAGAAGGTGGAGAATGGGACAGCACCCCCATCATGGGTTCGTGACGTTCTTTTACATCCAGACACAAAGTTCACGGGTAACGATCAGGAGGCCATGTACGTTGCTATGCAGCTTCTAGAGGCAGGATCGGATACGACCAGGGAAGCGCTGAATATCTTTGCGATGGCTGCGCTTTGTTATCCGGACAAATTTCAAAAGGCCAGAGAGGAGGTTGATACTCATTGCGGCACCGAGACGAACTTCCGTTTACCTGGCATCGATGATCTGGAGCAAATGCCCTACATATGCGCTTTTATCAAGGAAATTCTTCGCTGGCGACCTATCTTCCCTTTCACTCCCGACCACGTGCTTACGTCCGATATGGAGTTTGAGGGATATCATTTCCCAGCAGGGGTGGGATTCGTGATTAATGAAATCCCGGTATGTAACGAGTGCGAGGACCCGGAGGAGTTTAAGCCCGAACGGTGGTTGGATGGACATGAGACCGACCCTGCACATGGACTTTGGCAGTTCGGAGGAGGTCGTCGTATTTGTGTTGGTTACAGATTGGCATTCCGGGGCCTATTTATCAACGTTGCTCGCTTGGTGTTCTGCTACGACTACGACGCAGTAGGTTCATGACTAAACAAAGGAATGATCTTGGCTAATATTTAGCAGGCTGAACCCTATGACTCGAAGCAGTTGAATCACCACCGAACAGAGGAACCATTTCCAGTTAAGGTGACCCCGAGAAGTGAGCAGCATGTGAACTTGATACTGAACGAAGGAACTCGACTTGAGGTATTGGAAGATTCTAAACGCCAAATTTGACAATATATCATCATTTGATCCGTTCTTAATTCGTTTTGCGAGGTTGATTTCTAATGGTTCGGCTTCTGCGAATTTAATATTCGTCTAGATAAAATTCTAAATGCACACCTTTCTTGATGAGAAAATGGGTTGAATGATTTATTTTCTGAAACTCGATATCAAAAATTCTGTAATGGTTTTGGTAGTTTGACTCGGAAGCCTGCCTGCCGAAAAGTCCATCAATGGTCCATCGTGGGTTTCATTGCCCATATACAGCGTCACATCGCCAATACTTTTTCTTTCCAGCATCTGGCCTAATTTTTGTATATGATCGCTGAAGACCTCTTCATAACCACCAGTCACTAGAACATGATCAACAGCACTGAAGTCCTCCCACCAGCTTTCCGGCACATCAAGTGCCATCCCCCAGCCCTTCCCTGCGGAAACCTCCTCTTGCCAGGGAGAATTCTCCACAAAGTAGAGGCCCCATTTGTGCACGACCTTCTTACTCAAAACATCGGCACTAAACCACCTGTGATACGAGGGGGTATTGAAATTGAAAGATGTCAGAGGAGATACAAGGAAACATCCTCTTACAGCGCTGCAGCCGTCAAAGATATCCTTTGTGGGGTGATTCATGGGGCGGGAACGGTGAAGATGTGCCATAAGACTTAGAGACAGATGGCCACCTGCAGAGTCTCCTCCAAACACAATCTAGAATAAAACGATATTAGACCTCCTCTTGATAAATCTCGGATGGCATATTGGTACCTCTGAAGGTCTGTATCCCGAGGCTACGAGATGTTCGAGTGCGAGTATGCCCTGTGACATTTGCCTAGGATATGTATTGTCGGGAATCAAATCTTGGAAATCGGTCAGAATATTTGTCTTCCCTTTTCAATCAAAATTCTTGGACCGACCATATGCGAGAATACACACACTGAGCTCGACTCCAGCATTGATGGCCTCATTCCTCACATGTGCCATCCAGTCCAAATGGCCTTTAGAAAGAGGCATCACATAACCGCCACCTAAAGAGTCAGTACATTTCGAGAGTTATAGTAGTGTCTCATACCATGAAAGAAGAGGACCACATTCTTTGCCTTTCTTGGTCCAATCCACAGTAGACGAGTTGAGTTGTCGGCCGCCAGAACGTCTACAGTACGAGCGGAATTGTGGGACAAGACCCATGCATTATATGTCTCAATTGTAGACGGTAGAACGGTTTGAAGGTCTCGAGGATGGGTGTTAGCCATCAGGGCTCCAGCAAAACCATTCCATATGGATGGCCCGAAGGGGAGGCCTTTTAGCCATGCCCGAACAAAGGCTCTAGAAATTCTGAACGCTGCACTTGGCAAAGTCCGGAATAAGAAGGTTAAAACCACGCGCAATTTTGTGCGGGCTGATAGTTTGCGTGTCATTCTTCCAATGCAGAATGGGATCGGGCCAGGCGAGGAGGGTGATGAGCCACCTTCTCTCCTGGGTATTCATAGAGACCAGTATAGGTCAACAAGCAGGCCATAGCCTCGGTTTTGTGCACATGTGAGATAATGCTGCCTCGGACTGTAAAGAGGAGTTAGAGAACCCCCGGTTTCAAGAAAAAGAGGCTCGGACCTAGTAGCTTAGCACTACTATACGGGCCACCTACGCCTACGGTCGGCTGCCCCGGAAGGATCCGAGAGATGGTTTTGTCTTTCGTTGACTCCAAGCGGGTCCTAAATACTATCATTGGACGGGGTAAACTTAACCCCCACAAGCGTGTAGACAAAACCGGAACAGACCCGGGCTTAAAGACCCCATTGTGCCGGAAAGCTCCTGTCACCTACTCACCGTTCCTTGCAAGTCCACCCCTCCATGGAAGGCCTCGCGAGTTTAGATACATCCGCTATTTTTATCGAGTCATCAAACTAGTGAAGCCTGCTCTTACAGGATGCCTCCAAAAGCTGTCGGAAACCCAAAAAGACGTGCTAGAATACATCCTAAGGTCGCCTTGGCCTGCGACTCGTGCAGGGAGAAGAAGATTCGCTGTGATGGAATCAAGCCTATCTGTGGGCCATGTGTGAGACGATCATATCGAAATGATCAGTGTGTTTATAACACGGAGAATTCCCGGTCTACTAGCAGGGACGAGTAAGCCTCCTGCGCATGTACGGCTAGTGACGATTTACCACTAATGCAAAATAGATACGTCCAGGCTCTGCACCAGCGAATCAAAGAACTGGAAGACCTCTGTTTGAAGGCTGGAGCCCATGTTTCAAGTTCCTCAACTCCACAACGCCGGCTACACGGTGATTCCACTAGGCAAGAAGAAATGACACCACAGGGGCCCAGCGTCTCCCCCAGCTCTCGTCGTTCACGTCTGGAACCTACGGAACAGAATCCGACCCCTCCAAGCTCCACGACCAGACTAGCCCCGGGGCATATACTACCACGTACCCAAAGTGGATGCGAGGATAGACACACTGGCTCAGTTGAAGAAAATACTGCCGATGTCTATGAATCGCCATTGTTTGATGAGGGTCAAGACCACATTACAGGTATGGGCCAGGTGATCTTGTCAGGGGCGGGGAGGGAAGACCGAAGGAGATCAACCCGATTTCAGTTCTATGGTACTTCATCCACGGCCTCCCTCATGCGCTTTGCCTATCAAAGGATGCCGTCAAGGCTGGCGGGTGGTTCGCATGCCGAGGCCGCATACAACAGGCTTCAGGACACATCCACCACGTACGGAATGGATGATTTTTCATTACCACCGCGAGCATTTGCAGATCACCTCGTGAAACTTTTTTTCGAGAAAATATTCATTCTCTATCCATTGTTCCACCGTCCAGCCTTTGAAGCGGCCTATCAAAATCTTTGGCGTGGAGAAGACGAACCCAATGTTCCCGCACCCACGGATTTGCAGATTGGAATTGGATCAAGGACAGAATCGGAGCCCACATCGATTGTCTTCCAGTGTGCCTTGAATTTGATCTTTGCACTAGGTTGTCAGTTTGCAGATATTGCACCAGAGGAAGCCGAGTCTGTCGCCAATTCGTTTTTCCTTCGGGCGAAGCATTTCATCGGGCTCGATTTCTTGGACATCAACACGCTTGGCGTGGTTCAGACTTTACTTATTACGGCACTTTATCTGCAAAGCTCTCCATATCCCAGCCGTTGCTGGCACTCTGTCGGGAATGCCTGCAGAGTTGCTTTCGGTTTAGGACTGCACAAATCAGATATTCTTGCTACGTTAACACCCCTAGAGTCTGAAATTCGTAGACGGACTTGGCATGGATGTGTAATAATGGACATGTAAGTCTTCAAATCCTCTGTTTTGTGTGGTTATCATGCTGATACATAGCTTGTAGGACTTTGAGCATGACATACGGCAGACCAAGCATGACCTCGCATCTCGCCCGTGTCCCCCCACCGGATGGTTTAGAAATACCCGGGCGTCAAGGTGGGACCAGGGAACCTTCCTTGATGGCATTTTATATTGAAGCGATCAAGCTTTATGATATTCTGGACATGATTCTAGGTGATGTCTACAATGCCTGGCGTGGCCGGATACGCCAAGATCCACTTCCATCCTCAACCATGAGCCTTGGGAGCCTTGGCATTGTTCTCAGAATTGAAAGAGAGCTGGTATTGTTCAAGACCAATGTTCCTTCCTTTTTAAAGTGGACCACTGGATTACATTCCACCCCTTCCTTTCCAGACTCAAATATGGCGATTGCTCGGCAAAGAAATGTTCTACATGCTAGGTGTGTTGCAGATTGTTACAGCCTTAGTCACTACTTTCTCACCTCTCTATGCAGATACATACACCTTCAGCTCCTCCTCTACCGTCCTATTTTTACTCAAATATATTCCAAGCGAGACTCATCATCTGGACCAGAGCTACAGAATGACTCGTCATCTCAGAGCATAGAGATGCAAAGCACTCTGTATTCTTCCATGTTTAGTAAATGCGCTGAGGCATGTGTGACAGCTGCCATTGATCTCACACTCCTAGTCCGAGAGACTCATCAAACCAACTGTTCCGATGCATGGTGGTACAATGGGTTTTGTATGTTACCGATGCCATTTATCTCACTCTACTTATCATACTAACTATACCACTCTTAGACGTCTCAACCGCAGCAATAGTTCTCCTCATGTCTATATCTGCCCCACCCATCATGGATCAGTCACTTTTGGACAAAGCACGAGATGCTTGGAAAGAGGCAACAAGTGTTCTGGAATCCATGTCATCATTTTGCCGCTCTGCAACCAACACTCTTCAATTTCTACAGGCTGCTTATGTTCGAGCAGTCCCTACTGGTCAACATCAGACCGTCGTAGAATCCGATGCCTCACAGATGCTCCAACCTGATGATCAATATGATCACCTAGTCAACGACTTGACCCAGTTCCCAGTATTCGACTGGGAGGAATTTGCGGAGAACATGGCACCTGAATTGGATGATTTGGGATTTTTGACGGGTTTCAATTTCCATGATAGTTTTGCATGAGATTTACAGGCTTTCCTTGATTAAATACCAGGCCGCAACATCATCCCTGGGCGCCAATACCCTCTTTGAGAAGTTAACCCCTCTGTAATAAAAGCCAACTAATGTACATCAACCAACCCAGAGCCCCAGTTATGACAAATATCGTGTTAAGTTCAAAATCTTCTGCGTGAAGCGAGTACGATGCCCGAGTGTGTTCGACATCTCATGGTCATTCATTCGCTCTTTTTACCTTCCCTCCCTTCGGCCGGTCCCACCCCACAGTATCAGTTCCGTGAATCCAGTCCATCAAGCCGATAGTCCCATAGTTGACACGAAACTTCTCGTGATGTAGATCATGCAACTCAGCAGGTGGAAGTTTCAAAAAGTCATACCCACTGTGGTCAGCCGCGGCCTCCCAGAGCTCGAAGGTGACAAAAGCCATAATGGAGAGGCCATGCGCGCCTTTTAGATACAGAGGCAGTGTAATTGGCAAGACATTAGCCAGAATATGCTCAATCGGATGAGCATACTCGGCTGCGAATGCCACTGGTGTGATGTATTTGTGGTGCATCTTATGAATATAGGCATATATGCTGGGATGATGAAAGGCGCGATGGACATAGTAGAATAAGACCTCTCGCGCCAGTAGCGCAAAGAAGAAATCCCCGACAAAGGTCTTCAGAGAGGGTATGGTTGCGTCCAAATTCATAAGTGAATTATCAAAGCCCACTATGTAGAGCATCATGCCGTGGATGGCCAATGATAGAGCGTGGTTGAAAAGGGAAATCCTGATGCAATGCAGAATTTGTTGGCGAGTCGGCTGTCGGCGAGCGCCTTGTATCTTGTGGCGCTGCGAGAACTTCGGGAAAGCAACATCGATAAGCATGTAAACAGTTGCTGGTATGATGAATCCGAAGATTTGAATCAGAACATTCGCCACAAGTTCGATGAAACCAGGCCTGTATCTGGTTGTGATACTAGTCCAAGTAGTTTGTAGCTGCGAGTGGAGATACATGGTTGGTTCTGCTGTTTGGAAAATTGTGATTCGGGGCAAAGATGCGTTTGCCTCTGCGATTACTAGCAATATTATAATAACTGCTCATATCAATAGCCACGGATTTGTTCCGCTAACTACCAAGACTTTATTTCCAAAATGAGTTTCAATTGATGTCTTCTTACCATGTCATGAAAATTCGGAACAGTCCCGATTCTGACGGACCTCGGAGGTTGACTACATTGACCCCCTGATCACACGACACGACACCCAGTTCCGCTTCTCCGCGTTGATCTACACCTGGTTCTTCCTAGATAATTTATGAAGAAGGTCTCTTGAGCACATGCCATCCCTCGTTTCGGGTGCATTCCGTAGTCACGGGAGTGGTCCAACGTAGCGTAATTTGATATTCAGGGATAGCCAGTGATGGTACTTAAGTTAAATATGCATCCCGCCTAGGGATAAATCATAATATTTTCTATTGGTTTAGTGATTATTGCTGTCTAAAATGGCTTCACAGTCAACCGAAGTTCCAACCTATAGCCAGATAGCCTGCGTTGGTGCTGGATTATCAGCTGTGGCTCTAGGTGCTACATTACAGAGGTGGTACAGCCTTGAAGATATTCGTTTCTTCGAGCGACATCCCACGAGTGGCGGAACATGGTACATCAATACGTATCCAGGTCAGCCAGCAACTACACAACTTTAACTTTAACTCTGAAACTGACAACCGCTAAGGATGCGGCTGCGATGTCCCAAGTGCTCTTTATAGTCTTTCCTTCGCGCAAAACCCGAACTGGACCAAGCTTATGCCATCTAACACTGAAATCAAGGAGTACGTGGATGATGTGGTAAAAACCTACAACCTCCTTCCGAAGATGACCTTCGGAACGGAAGTCGTCCGCAGTATCTGGAGAGAGGACGCAAATCGATGGCTTCTTTACCTACGAGATCTGAAGACAGGACGCGAGTATACCCACGAGTGCCAAATTCTTTTCGCGGCTACGGGGCAACTTGTGGAGCCCCGTCCATGCGAAATCCCTGGTGCGTCGGATTTCAAAGGGAGTATCTTCCATTCAGCGCGTTGGGACCATAGCGTCGATCTCGAGGGGAAGAATGTCGTTGTTATTGGAAATGGATGTAAGTGTCAATTTTTCTCATTTTCTAGGAAGTTTCTGATACAGTTGTAGGCACTGCTGCACAAATTGTGCCGGCCCTGGTCAAGAATGGAGGTGTGAAATCTCTCACCCAGATTGTCCGAACAAAGCACTGGATATTCCAGGCCCCAAACTTTACCTATCCGAAGCTGCTGCAGTGGATCTTCCGCTACGTCCCACTTGCCATGAGGCTCCACAGGTTCCACATCTTTTTGATTGCTGAGAACGATTTCCGCTTATTTCCAATGACAAAGAGCGCAGCCAAACTGAGGGAGAAGCGACGAAAACAGGTGGAAAAGTACATGTGGCAGGCTAGTCCGGAGAAATATCACGATCTTCTCATTCCAGATTTTGACGTAGGCTGCAAGGTACTTCTGCCCTCATTTATCATCTGGTGCATCCTGTTTGAAAGAACGAATTGCTGATCCCACCCTTAGCGACGAATCTTTGACCCCGGTTATCTTGAATCTCTACACGATGACAAAGTCGTCTTGACAGATTCGAAAGCCGAAAGAATAACTGCCGAGGGGATTGAAACCAACAAGGGCTTTATTCCAGCCGACGTTATTGTTCTCGCAACAGGCTTCCAAACCAACAAATTCATCCCCTACATGGATGTTGTTGGACGCAACGGCCAAAACGTTTCACAACACTGGAGTAAATACGGCGGTCCGGCGGCCTACAACTGCTCTGCGCTGAATGGATTCCCCAACTTCTTCATGCTCTTAGGCCCTAACGCTGCGACTGGTCATACGTCGGCCATGATGGCTGCAGAGAAGTAGGTTGCGATTCGATTATTTATTACCCATTCACGAGTTTCTAACCGTTACAACTAGCTCCATAAATTATGCCCTACGTGTGCTCAAACCAGTTCTAGATGGTGATGCTGCTTCCATCGAGGTCACTGCCAAAGCTGAACATGATTACGTGTACTGGATGCAGGACGCGCTGAAAAAGCGCGTTTGGAATGCTGGATGTCTGTCGGTAAGTTAGTTTGATCACTGTCGTCTACTGCCTCTTCTCTGACAGGGCGTGTATAGTGGTATATTAACGACAAGAGCTGGAACTCCATGTCTTATCCCTGGACTCAAGGTCATTATTGGTGGAGAAGTTTGTTTCCCACGTGGTCTGACTGGTCTATCAAGGTTCGCTTTTTAATATCCCTGCGATCTAGCTAACATGTCATGCTGACACCTAGCAGCGTGTGTTGAAGCCGTCGACCCGTTCGTCGTCTTGGATTCTGCTCTTGGCTTTGTTTTGCGTTGGAATCCTGGCAGGTAATCAGTTCGGTGATTCTCGGAGCATCCCCTTCAGCCAGTTCAGGACCTATTGCGCTATAGCGCTGTCCAAGATGCGCATTGGGAAATTAGAGTGACAGGAACGGCAGTCAGAGCTGAACTGTTGGAACAGGCAATCATCTGTATATTCGTTTTCATAATGTATATTTTATCGTTTTTTTGTTAGCTACCTCCATTCTCTTGAAAGACATTATCTAAACTTAAGGGATTTATTTCTCAGGCTAAATATCCAGGAACTCAGATACGCAAGAAAGATGCCCCTTCAAGAATATGAATTCAAGTCTCGTAGAATAGGTGTCTCAGCATTTGACCCTTAATCAAATCTGTTACAGAAAGCTATTCTGCTCTGAAACCACTGAGTCAAGTGGGTTCATGGTTTTTGTGGATGATGAACACACAAAATCTCGTAATGTTGAACTTTCGGCCAATATCTGTGCCATGGGCGTTTTTCATCTTTATCTACACCGTTTGATTGCCAGTTTATCCTCTATTATAAATAGAGCGTCTCAATGAGATATAATAAATATCAAGAGCTGGAGTGTGCTGGCTTGTGCTGTCTTCTTGACAACGAGAGGGGTATTTTTTACATCGCTTCTCTGGTGGTTGCTTTGAGCCAGCGACTTC
Source organism: Penicillium cataractarum (assembly GCF_028827025.1). Classification (NCBI taxonomy): domain Eukaryota; kingdom Fungi; phylum Ascomycota; class Eurotiomycetes; order Eurotiales; family Aspergillaceae; genus Penicillium; species Penicillium cataractarum. The sequence continues at coordinate 4,034,334 of NW_026622744.1, read as the reverse complement.
CAGGCACCATGCAAGGCCCATAATGCCGGTGATTGAAAATACCATCAAGTGTACCATATAGCCTGGATATCCCTAGTGGGGGTGATTCATATGAGCCCTTATATCGGAGCGTTCCGGTTGTCAAGCGAAGTCGACCCTCGGATGGATATTGTGCAGGCATACCGCCATCCGGGTACCTTCCGGCTGAGATACGGAACGGTTGCCAACTTTATATGATATGTCTAGAAAGTCTGAGAAGATGACAAACTGCAAGGAAATTTCAAGTTCTAAGTTCAAGTTGGTTTCGGCAACGTCTCCGGTTTCCACAAGTTCATAAAGAAGTCAGTCGGGATGAGACTTCTGCACCTCCCAGATCGAACATTATTTACGCCCAAATCTGGATTTTGACGATGGCGACCAAACGAACGATCCTTCCCCGTGAAGGCCTTTATATTGACCCAATTTTCAAAGGGCTACGGCAAACACTGCTTCATCCGTTATTCACTTTGGCATGTCTGTACTTGGTGCACGGGGCCAAGTTAAGCGCTGCTGCGCCGTATGAAAAGCCCGTGCAACTGATCGCAGGGACCAGTATCTTCCTGTGGCTTAACGATTGGCTGAGCACCAAAAGTCAAAACAACTGGGTTATAGATGATAACTGGGATTGGAAGAAGGAGCTGGTGGTGGTCACTGGTGGGAGTGGTGGGATCGGCGGTGGTGTATCACAACGTCTCGCAGCTATGGGGGCTCGGGTGATTGTACTAGACATCATCCCTTTGACATATGAACCTGGTATCTCGAGTCCACTTTTTGACAAAAGGCGCCAAATAGCCCAGTCTTTGCTGATTAAATCTCAAGGAACCAAACGCATCGTATACTATAGGTGTGACCTCAGCGACGAGAAGGCAATCTCATCTGTCTGCGAAAAGATAAAACTCGAAATTGGTCATCCAACAGTTCTTGGTGAGTAAAAAATATAAGATAAGACGTAGGTTTCCGGCTGACATTGGTAGTCAACAATGCTGGTTTATCTCGAGGTCGGACTATTGTCGAAGGTTCATACAGCGACAATATCATTACCTTGAAGACTAATTTACTAGCACCTTTCCTACTCTCCAAAGAGTTTCTTCCAACTATGATCCAGCACAACCATGGCCACATTTTCAACGTTGCGTCGATGAGTGCTTATATCCCTCCGCCAGGGATTGCAGATTACGCAGCTTCGAAGGCAGGGTTGATTGCGTTCCATGAGGTGTGTATCCAGCGATACCCTTTTTTTCTCTTGTTCCAAAGTGCTTATTTCTTAGTGTCTTACCGAAGAGCTTCGACGCCAGAATGTGCTCAAAGTTCGCACATCGCTTGCGGTTTTGAGTTTCACAAAGACGCCTCTTTTTAAGGGAGAGACAAATCAATCCCAGTTCTTCATGCCTCTGTTGCATATAGACACCGTCGTGGATAGCATCGTGGATACACTTGATAGTGGACTTAGTCAGACTATCTTTCTCCCTGGTATATTTAGGTTGTTCGCAGGCTTAGTAAGTTATTGTCCAATTATAAAGAGCTACTATTAACGTATTACCTAGCGAGGAGCCCCTATTTGGTTACAAGATTTAGTTCGAGGTGGTAGCAAGTCTCTTAGAGTGGATTTCAAAGGTCGTCAGGAGATTGATCCGAAGACAGGAAGACTTAGGGCTTAGAGGCTTGACCGGTAGCCCTTCCCTGTGATCGTATTTGCTAATAGATGTCCCTTCAATGTGCGTTGGATGGCACAATACAGGATTGACACTATATATAGCTTCTTCTCCCCTCAAGATCAATCAGAAGCCAATTTTATTCTCATGAAAACAAAAATCAGTCTCGCGGAGTTGTGACCTGGACAATCAATGTTGGGATGATTCCGCCTACGACGACGATTCCACTCATTACCCCGGCCGTGCCAATGAAACCTAAAGCACGGAACATGTATGGGAAATAGAAAGGACCGATCTGGAATTTCGTTAGCCGAAGGGTAGATCATGAGGCCGAGGAGAACGAACAAAGCCATAAAGTAGCCTAATGACGTTAAACAACACACCGATCGAGGCAGAGTCATCGGGCGAAGTATCAATGGCATACGCAGTGAGAATGGTAGATTGAATCTGATTGCCAAAGCTGGCAATAGCAATTCCCACGCACGGAGTGATATTCCAACTTTCCGCTCGCTCAAGTTGAAATCCCCAGACCAGAAGCCCAGCAACAATAGTGAGGAAACCGATATAGGTCAGCCAGAGGCGGTCGGCCGGACAGACACGGCCTTTGCGCTTTCGATAGACCTTCATGAAGTAGTCAGACATTGGACCACTAATCTGCTCTCCAATTATGCACCCAATGACTATGGGAATGAACTGGAGACCAGTTTGTTGAGCATTGAGACCGAATTTCTCCCCGAATGTTAGTGGCATTTCGACCACAAAGACGATATTTACATAGCAGAATGTGATAGCAGTGGCTAGAGCCGCTACCAAGATTCGAGGGTTCTTGGCTAGGCGGAATGGAGAGACAAAGTCCGAAATTTTGATCGAACGCTGGTCAAGTCTTTTGGGTAGTAACCGTTTCAAGGACATCCGCAAATTCGAGATCTTTTCCCCGGCGACATCATTCTCAAGTCCCGAAACACGAAGGGTCTCCCCGCCGAAACAGAGGTAAGCCAACGCTTGCAAGAAATTGATAATGGCATAAATCCAGAATATGAATTCCACCCGAGTGTGCTGCACCACGAAGCCCATTATCAAAGGACCAGCTGGGGTACCGAGGATGGTCATCAAAACCCACCAGCCCACCTTCCGGGCATATTCATCCGGAGTAGACAATTCAGCCACAACTCCACTGCCAATTCCTATCGGTGGCGAGATGAAGGTTGCAGTCAAAACACGAGTGATCATCTGGCCAGCGTAACTTTCGCACCGCGCGCCTCCGATGTTGCACACCATACTTGCAAGAACAGAAAATATAAGGACGTAATGGCGGCCATATCTTTGGGTGATAACAATCCAAAAAATAGGCGCAATTCCAAGTAACACGATCTAATTTGATGTTTGTCAACAAAACCGATTTACTCTGGAATCATAGTGAAGAAAAGACACTTACTTGAATAGACACCAGATAGCTTGCGTCAGCAAGGGACACACCATACGATTTTGCCATTGAAGAAGCTGCTGGAACAATTCCTGCTGCCATGAACACAGAAATCATGGAATGAAATGAGACCATTAGAATCATAGCATTTTTCTTCCATTGTGGCCAGTCGACAGCATCACGAGAAGTAGGCTCTATTGAGGATGAAGTGACCGCTTCTTCCAATTTGACAGGAGAGGGCGGTTCAATTGACTCCAAATGTTGGAAGGAGTTCTTTCGCTGAATGTTACCAGAGCCCAGGCCACTCATAGTTGCGGAGAAAGATTGAACTGGGTATGGGCAAGATCTATATTTCTAGGAAAATCTCAAACCGTGGCTTGAATCACTTGCTTCTGATATTTTGACTGCTAGAAAGCATCCAGAACCTCCTTTTATATCCATATCCTGGGTACTTCATTATGTATTCTAGGTTTTAATTCGCCCCAGGACTAGTATAACGCGGGGAAACGGTGTAATACCCCACAGAAATGAGTAGCTATAGTTTCGGTTCTCATCCCGGATTATACAGAGGCTTGATTCCCCGCGTTTCGGGACTGGTTCCGGCGTATCTGGGAATAACAGGCCCTTGATTGGGACAGAAGGATCAGCAAATCGGCCTAGTTCAAGGTTTGGGGTCCGTGTACGCGGGGGTCGGCTCTTCGCCCAACAAAATGATGCCTGGAGCGATAATCGTATGCCCAGATAAACTTCGATGGGGGCTATCCCGAATTCTCGGATCCCTCATGGTCAAGTATTCCTTGTTTACTGTTCACCGCAATTGCATTCTAACCACCATTGACAACTGTCAATGCAGGATAGTTACAGTGGAGTCATGACGCATCGAGTTCAGATACACCCTAAGAACGGCTACGGGTATGGAAGAGCCTCTTAAAAAGATGGCACATGTATTCTAGTCATTCATGATTTCAATTTTAACATTATCTCCAATCACAAGATGAGCCACTTTTTGGGAAGTTAAGACTACGTTCCCACCCCAGAGCCATACTACTATGGCTTTCCAAAAAGTTTGTTCGCATTTCCAAAGTAGATCTTATCCCGTAGCTCCTGGTCAAGGGGGAAACCGTCTAGAACTTGCTTGAAGCCAAGTGATTTGTCGGGGGACGCGTAGGGATAGTCAGAACCTGCATAATACATTAGCAACTGCAGAAGCACAGACTATTGAGAAAGCCTTACCATAGAGAAGATGATCATGGGGAACAACGTCGAGGACCAATCTGAGCACGGCCTCCGAACTGGATAGAGCCAAGTCAAAGTAGAACGACCGGAAGTCTTCCATGATTTCCTCCGAGGTTTTCCCGTAAATGCGGGCGGTTGCAGCGGCTTCCTTAGACACCGTACTAATACGCGTAATCAAGAAGGGCAGGGTACCTCCAGCGTGCGAGAGAATCACTTTGCAATCTGGATAGCTTCTCTTTGTGTTCGTGATGATTATGTCGACAGCAGTTCTCGTGGTCTCATGGGGATAATCAATCGCTGGTTGTGGCAGGAATGGGTTGACTCGAGTCGTATCAGCGGGATGAGTAGGGTGAATAAAGACTACAGCCTTTCTGGAATTCAATTCCTCCCAGATAGACTTGAACTCAGGGCTGCCAAGGTATTGATTTCCAGAGCCGTATCTTGTGAACAAAGTGACACCTTCGGCCTTCAATACATCAAGGGCGTATTGTATCTCCGCCAGAGCGCCCTCGGTATCGAGAAGGCAAGGCAAGGCTGCAAAAAAGCCCCATCTCTGAGGATTTTCATCGCGCTTGGTCGCAGCGAATTCGTTGGCTTCGCGGGCTAATGCCCTCCTCTTCTCAGTCGTTGGGGCGATGACTGCGCCAGGAGCGGTTAGTGACAATATAGCCTTGGTCACGCCGATTTTTTCCATGAACGCAATGTCGCCCTCGGATGACCAGGAAGGTGTCGGCCAGCCAGAAGGGTCACCTCCGGCCTCCTCGACAGCTGTGAAAACAAACGTGTTTAGAATCATCCATTTGTCGGGACGGGAGTTTTGTACCATACCTTGAGCATAAAACTCGGGGACAAAGTGGTGGTGGGTATCGATGAGACTCATTTTGACTTGCAATTTTGGTTGCTGTTTGATAATTTATTTGATCATGGAGAGAAACGAAGACACGCAGAATTTATAACCTCGAAAGTGCCATACCTGGTGTGAGATAATCCCCACATGGAACATGCCGTGATTCCGGCTGCCGATCTACCCGGGTGTATCGTGGAGAAAACAACTCGGTTGATCATTCTACCACCATTGTCATATACATTTTCAAGGGCCCATGAAACGATCTGTCCTGTTAATACACAAGAAACCAAAGTTCTGAAGTCCGAGGTATGTAAGACTATAGCGCAGCGCATTGACCATCTAGATCAGTCGCATCACCCCTCTAGTTGCCTTACAATCGGGAATAAGAAGTACGCAGCAACGGGAACTGTCCCGGTGCCCTTCCTTCCATATCTCATTCACCCACTCCTCTTCTTTGTGTCTATTACGTGTGATTAACTCTAGATTGCACCGTAGGTCTGACCACAGCTCGAAACGGTGCGCCCAAACCCGTATAAAACGCTTCAACCCTCCCTGGATCCTGTTGAACACGCCATTTCAATTAATGAAAAATATTCCCATACTGCCCTTTTTTTCATTATATTGCCACGTATCTAGTGCTATCTATCATACTCTCTGGATGTAAATAGAAGGCAGAAATGCTATTTTAACAGAGCAGATGATGAGAAAGATACAAGTGGAAATACCTAACTTGTACAAGAACCCCAAAGGCCAGCTGGCTCTAGTTCTTTATGCCAGTCCAGCTCACTTTGCACAGAATCAAATAAGCTATGCAAGAATTGCCAGGCAAGAGCTAAAAGGGGCCTGGGAGTACACTACAAGTCAAAATGCCAAGTCTTATTGGTCTATGGTTCGCCACCCCGGAATGGATCCGAGACCGGCCGGGATGCTCCGTCTTTCATTGACGACTTGATCTAGAGGCCCAAGCTTAGTGCTTATTTAGCAATAAGCTTTTAGCCCCTCACAGGGTGGCAGAATTGTGTAGACACCGAGTCAGAATATGGATATGGCGGACAATGGTGGCCACATGAAATTTTCATAATAAGCAGGTCTTGAGCGCATCTTGACAATAACTCATTCACTTCAAGACACATAGCCATGCGCTCCTTAAGGTAATCAGCTAAGAAAGGAGAGTCTGACGGGTGTTATCACCCCACCCCCTTCTTAGCGAGTCTTTATTTTCTAAAGTATACTACAAGTCATCAATCCTCGTCGGTTACGTAGAGCGGCTACACAAATACTGGCCTGCCACTATCGCCCCCTTCCTTGGGAGAATAGTAAAACATGAACGGGAGAGAAGAGAGGAGGAACGAAAAGCAAAGTGATGTCGTTGATAGCTGAATCAAAGAACGAAAGACGTTACGACTGACCACTTGATGACGACCACTACTTTCAGGTCGTCTGACCTGGTGAGATCGACTTGGTCAAGGTAGCCGAAGGGCTCTAGCCTGAGCGAGTGGCATCATTGCCCAAGTCATTTCCCTGGACTTCTCCTTCGGCACTGTCGGTTGTAGAGGGACCAGCGGGGTGGGCACCGGCGACAGAGGCGGAGCCTGTCGGGTGGTGGCTATGGGTGCTGCCGTTGGCATCCTGGGTATCTGAGCTTGGCTCTGGCTCATGCAAACCTTCCAACTGAGGAGACAGGGGACGATCGCTGGTAGCACCAGACCACGACATACTATGAGCCTGGCCGTTTTGAGACGCGAACACGCTTCTGCTGGATCCATAGAGCCCGTACAGGCGCTCGAGGCGTTCAGATTCGCTCAATGGAGAGCGGGATCGTTCGCGGGCTTGGCGCGTGTAGCGGGACTCGACGGCGGAGGAGCCACGGTTGTTCGATTCATGCTGGACCTACTCACATATTTAATTATTGCAGACATAACACCGTAGAGAAAGTGCTTACACTCAGAACTAGTCTGCGATAGAACTCCTCCATATGGTTCAGCTCACGGTCGTGATGCCGGCCCAGAGATTCCCGGACCATTCTCATGTAACAGTTGGGACTTTCAGCGTCTACGGTTTGTTAGTCGCGGCACAAACTGACGGGAAGTATCAAACAACGTACAATGGCCCGGGCGATTACAATCCGGGCAATGGCCATCGTACGCAGGGGGTCGGCCCGCCGGGCAGCCAGGCCGTTCGGCCATGGTGGATGAGAGGAATGGGTAACAGCAAATGGAATCAGAGGGAGAGTGGCTGCGTGTGTAATGCAGGAAGAGATAGAAGTGGAGGAGGAGTTGGTAGGAAGGGAAAATCAGAAATGGATGTTGCAACACATGTATTTATAGGCAAAGTGGGTCCTGAAGCTATTCCCAGATCACCAATCTGGCATATATGATTGGCTAGGCAAGAGGCGTTTGTGCCTTGGTGGATTATCCCGGAAAGTACCATCCTTTTTGTGTAATGTTTGTTCGTCTGCCTATACTTTATAGTACTGTACTATGAGCTAGAATACGCTAGGAGCAAACTCTTGAATTCTGCACTTCTATTGGTTGGGTCTAGTCTTCAGGGTCCACCTTCCCCGGAATAGTGGAGCAGATCCTCCCAAGGCTGGGAGATCTACGGTAGTTGATGCTCGCGGCCACCAACAACCAGCAAGTTCTTGCGCCGAAGGAGTGCTTGAAGACATTTCCAGAGGTAAAGAGACCTGTATGGCCACCGCTATTCTATCGGGATCTTCCAACGACTCCCTTACAAGGCAGCCAATGCTTATCGCCTTATCTCCTGCTGAAGAAGCGCCTGCCTAAATTGAACAACCATGCTCAGGATCAAACCTAGAATTTCCAGAACGTTATGTTAATAAATAAAGATGGGCGGCAAAAATGTGCTCCGTATATGGCAAGCTCACTCTGGAAACCCCAATAGAAAAACAGCAAATTAACTCCCACAAGATCAACCTAAACTTGACACATCCGGTCAAAGTCAAAACTATTCCTCGAAAGGGGCTGCTTTCGTGCCACTCAAATTACCACATGCCACAGCTATACACTCCAGTAAACCCGCAAAATGGTTCCATGAAACTGTGATAAAATTGAAGAAAGCCGGGTCGGGGGTGCGGATCGGGTCTTCGTTGCTTAGTTTCTATTCCTCTTCCTGTATGTTTCCTGCACTCGCTCTTGGCACTACCAGCATCAATATGGAATTCATTGCACCGTCTCACAGAAGTACATTGGAAACCATCAAACTCCCGTGCTGGAATTCGACTCTTCATTATATTCTTTCCCTCTGCCTTTTCGCAATCATTCTCCATTCTGCTAACCTGCCCTTCCTGTCCACCAATTTCCATCTTCCCCACGGTAAGGGTAAGATCTGTTGTGGTATGGAGTAAGATAGATTAAAGTAAAGCGAATGTATTACGATAGTACCGAGCTCTCGAGCAATTATGGGTTCTAGTCTAGTGACCGGTCACGCTTTACAGCTTCTTTCTCCAGAAAACCAGCAGTCTGGAATTATAGTCCCTGGGCAAACTAAAAGCGACTAACTGTATAAGAGTGTACCTTGCAAAATCATTAGGAGCGGAACTTTGAGGATGCTTAAGAGAATTACGTAGGCAAATACTTGTAGATCACCCAAGCCCGATGTTGAGTGGAAAGTCCAGCAAGACTAACTAAACAGATGATTAATCACTTCGCATACATAAAATAAAATAAAATCAAGGGTCCAAATATGCATCGATCTCTGGGCTCCCGGAACTTTAACTGAAGATCACGTTGATCGGAATAGAGTTAGCCCCCACGAGGCTCAGTCCGGGGCAATTTTGAATTTCGGGGGAAAACGTCACACGAGACCAGCAATTTTGATCAAGTCTACCTAGTTGAGTCGCCCGAGTCTTGTCGAGTCTTATAACCAATTAGTCAATCTACTCACACCGTACTCTGCCCAATAAACTGCCAATTCAAATTCCGCAGTCTGCCAAGTGCCAACACTCGAGCTGCGCCCTGCACTACACTCAACCAGCCACTCAGCCTCCCCGCGCGGATCGCCTTTGCCCCGAATGGAAATACGACGACAATTCAGCCCGCTTCTTTCAACGGGGCGACCGTCTGCTTACTATTGACCCTTCGGGCAACTCCTAAGACTCCATCATCCAATCACCCGGAAGAAGAAAAGAAAAAAGGGCTCATTTCAGGCCCCAACCCCCAGTCTAACGACTCTACCCTGGCACACGGTTAATCGGAAAAGGCCCGCTATGATGATGGACGGGATGTGATCCACCGTGCACCTCCACCGCAAGATGAGCAAACTCGCTGCGATCGGTCATTCCCACTGTCATGCGTTTGCTAGCCTGCATTGCTTTGTTGGACTCTCTCTCTTCTCACCTTCTCACCTCGTCTTCTCTGTCATCCTCAAAGAAACAACAAACACGAACTCGGAGCGTCTCCCTCGATCAGAACCAACCCCGCCAAATGGGACTTTCTTAGCTCCGGAGAAGCGGTGCCCACCATGTCAATATCCACACCCAAACCGATCCCCGATAAACTCGATAGAGGCCTATTCGAACAAGACGAACACATCGCCAACTCACCACCCCGCGACAAATTCATTCCCCAGCGATTAACACTAACGGCCGCCGAACGCGCACGGCGCAATCTCAATGCGAAACTCTCGAATCCGCTAGCGGGGTTTAGCCATGCCGAGCTACGCAGGCAGGGTCGCAACTTTGCGCTTACACATGAAATCGGCGATGACGAGGATATCCGAGCTTTCGAACTCGGCGCCGTACTGGCTCAAGCGCCGGAGCGATATGATACTGTAGCTGGATTGAAGAGTGAGGAGAAGGATATTCTACGACGGGAATTCGAGCATCGCTGGTCCCAGCCTTGGACGATGTACGCCGTTATTGCGCTTTGCTCGCTCAGCGCCGCAGTACAGGGCATGGGTAAGTTTCCACCCTTCAGGTCACGAATTCCCTCCGTCCTTCCGCAGCATCTCTAACAATTGCGCGACCCCAACAGACGAAACAGTCGTCAACGGCGCCCAAATCTGGTACAAATACCAATTCGGCATCGCCGGCACTCAATCCCGCGATACCTGGCTAGTCGGCCTCATCAATTCCGCGCCCTACCTCTGCTGCGCCTTCATCGGCTGCTGGCTCACCGTCCCGTTCAACCACTGGTTCGGGCGCCGAGGCACAATCTTCCTAACATGCTGCTTCAGCGCAATAGCCTGTCTCTGGCAAGGCTTCGTCTCAGCCCACTGGTCCATGTTCATCGCCCGGTTCGCGCTGGGATTCGGCATCGGCCCCAAATCAGCAACAGTCCCCATCTACGCCGCAGAAACGAGTCCCCCGGCCATCCGCGGCGCGCTAATCATGCAATGGCAGACCTGGACCGCCTTCGGGATTATGCTTGGGTACGCGGCGGACTTGATTTTCTACCAGGTGGCTGATACGCCGGGGATTGTGGGGCTGAATTGGAGGTTGATGATGGCGTCGGCGATGTTTCCTGCGCTCGTGGTTTGTTGTTTCGTTTTCTTTTGTCCCGAGTCGCCGCGCTGGTATATGAGTAAGAAGCAGTATTATCGGGCTTATCAGAGTATTTGCACGCTGCGGTATCATAAGATTCAGGCTGCGCGGGATCTGTATTATATGCATACCCTGTTGGAAGCGGAGAATGCGATGAAGCTTGGGCAGAATAAGATTCTGGAACTTGTTACTGTGCCGAGGAATCGGAGGGCTATGATTGCGTCAACGATTGTCATGTTTATGCAGCAGGTGAGAAGTTTCGCGGAGAGACGGAGCTGTACAGCTCTATTTTCATTGACATCTACTAATACCCACAAGTTCTGCGGCGTGAACGTCATCGCATACTACTCCAGCGAGATCTTCCTAGTACGTCTCCCATCCCCAGACCGGTCTTATACAAAACCATCCTAACAACACCCAGGAAGCAAACTTCGCACCGGCCGCCGCCCTCGCCGCCTCCCTCGGCTGGGGCGTAATAAACTGGCTCTTTGCCATCCCAGCAATCTACACAATCGACACCTTCGGCCGCCGCAACCTCCTCCTAACAACATTCCCGCTAATGTCCCTCTCAATGTTCTTCACAGGCTTCAGCTTCTGGATCCCGGAGTCCCACCACACAGCGCGCACAGCCTGCATCGCGCTAGGAACCTACATCTTTGGCGTCGTCTACTCGCCCGGCGAAGGCCCCGTGCCCTTCACCTACTCCGCAGAAGCATACCCGCTGTACGTCCGGTCGTACGGGATGGCGCTCGCGACGGCGACGACGTGGTTCTTCAATTTCGTGCTCGGCGTGACGTGGCCGTCGTTGCGGAATGCGTTTACGGCGCAGGGGGCGTTTGCGTGGTATGCGGGGTGGTGTATTGTGGGGTGGTGGTTGGTGTTGCTTTTTATGCCGGAGACGAAGGGGAAGACGCTTGAGGAGTTGGATCAGGTTTTTTCGGTGCCGACAAGGTTTCATGTTAAGTATGGGTTGAGGCAGATTGGGTATTTTGTGAAGAGGTTTTTGTTGAGGAGGGAGGTTGAGCCGGAGATTTTGTATGAGAAGGAGGATGGGGGTGTGGGTGAGGGGGGATATAATGCTTGATATGACGGGAAGATTTGATATGATTTATGAGATATGACATTGTTCTTGTATGTTTGGAGTCTTGGTGGTACATAGTGATATCATAGAGGTCGATAATGCCATTGGGAAAACGCTTTACATGGCTGATTGGTGCGTCTACTCTTTATAGTCTTACTTATTAGATGCTGACGTGTAGTAAGCAATTCAAACTGATTACAGTCATTTCGATATTTGAGAGCCTCCGTGGGCGTGCTGGCAAACTTCACTCAAGTCTAGCTTCTGATAGCCTTACTAAGACCTTCCTCATGCATAAACCGCGTGGCCGAGTACAATTGCCTGGTAATCTAATCTTCGGCTCGTGGTGCTGTTAGTATTTCCAATGATGGTTTTTAGCCTACGAGGTGCGTATGCGGGTAGAGAGGTTTATGTTATAATATTATTCTTCTATTTTTGGTCCAGTGGTAGTATCACCACGTTATCTATTTTCTAACCCAAGTGATAAACATGATTGGTTAAATTGTAAAACATGAATGCAGATTTACGGTCTGGTCTGGCCTTCCCATACGACCCATCCATCCGTCTCGCTTCGCTTCATCTACTCCGCACCGTCCCTCCTTTATTGCTGCTTGTTGGGGATACTCCGGAGACCCTTGTTAATAGAATCAGTCACCTCATCGAGGCAGCCGGCAGCGGCAGCGAAGAAGCCCAGGAAGGCACGGCTAGGTGCCAGGACTCGGCTGAGATATTCGGGGTGGAATTGCACACCCACGAACCAGGGGTGATCGCGGATCTCAACAATCTCCATACGCTCGCCCTTGTCGTCCTTGCCGACGAATGTCAGACCGGCCTTCTCGATGTTGTCGACCATCTCAGGGTTGACTTCGTAACGGTGACGGTGGCGCTCTGAGATCTGGGAGACATTGGGGCCATACAAGGCGCGGAGGCGAGACCACTCGGTGCCATCTTGGAAGATTGATGGATGTTTTCCAAGACGCATGGTACCGCCCATCTTATCCTTATCAACCTGTAAATATTGTCAGCGCGAGTCCATCTAAGACCAATTCAACGGGAACACCTACCTCCGGCATGTAAATGATGGCGTGGTTCTTAGCCTCGGGGTGAAGCTCCTCACTTCCGCAGTCTTCCATGTTCATCACATTGCGAGCAAACTCGATCACAGCAAGCTGCATACCAAGGCAAACACCCAGGAAGGGACGCTTCTTGGTACGCGCCCAGGTAATCGCCTTGATCATACCGGTGGTGTTACGGGTACCGAAACCACCAGGGACAAGCAGACCATCAGCAGTGCAAACAGCGTGCCAAGCCTTGTGGAACTCGGCCGGGTTGGTCTCAAAGGCCTCATCTTCCAGATGGCCTGCATCAACCCAGATCAACTCCAGCTTCTTATGACAGTACATGGCGGCGTGCTCCAAAGCCTTGGACACACTAATGTACGCGTCCTTGAGAGCAGTGTACTTGCCCACAAGGGCGATGGACACCGTATCGTGGGGGTAGTCCTGGCCACGGGCAAGGTCAACCCAGTCCTTCCACATCAGCTTGCCCTGCTCGACAATTTGGGGCTCCCGCTTGATAGACGGGAGATCCAGCAGCTCTCCAAGGGTGCCAATAAGCTTCTGTTTCTCAAGAAGCATAGGCACGTGATAGGTAGTCGAGACGTTGTGCACGGCAATAACCTGCTTGGTATCCATGGAGCACATGTTGGCGATCTTCTGGACGGTGCCATCCTCCAGAGGCAGCTCGCAGCGACAAGCGATCAGGTCCGGATTCAGGCCCGCGCTACGAACATCGCTAATTGCCCTCTGAGTGGGCTTGGTCTTCTGCTCGTCGTGAATGACGGGGACATAAGACACGTGGATCTGAGCAAAGTTGCCCTTGCCAGCCCGGCGTTGGAGCTGGCTGATGGCGTGAATGAAGGGAGCGCTCTCAATGTCTCCAACAGTACCACCCAGCTCGATAATGCAGACATCGGGCTCCCGGCCAGACTCGTCAACGGGGATCTTGGCAACGCGCTCGATCCAGTCCTGGATGGCGTTGGTAATGTGGGGCACAACCTGGACGGTCTTGCCAAGATAGCGACCAACACGCTCGCGCTCGATCACTTGCTGGTAGATCTTGCCAGTCTATACCCAAATGAAACCAATTAGCCACGCTATCCCCGAAATGAAAGCATTGCTTCGGTATCGATTCGTGGTAACTCACAGTAATGTTGTGATCGCGAGTGAGGGTGGTCAAAAGATAGCGCTCGTAGTTGCCGAGATCCAGATCCATTTCACCACCATCGTCCGTCACATAAACCTCTCCGTGCCTGATCAATCAGTAATTGGGTCTGGATACTCGGGGCGCGCAGAAACTGACTCGATTGGCGACATAGTACCAGCATCGATGTTGATGTAAGGGTCACACTATACACGTCGTTTTAGCAAGGGAGGTGTATAACTGGGGTGATCGGAAATATCGAGTAATGTTGTCGATCGGATCAAACGGAGAGTCGTTCACGAACCTTGATGCTAGTGACCGTGAGACCGGCGGATTTGAGGAGCAATCCGGTGCTCGAGGCAATAATGCCCTTGCCAACACCGGAGATGACACCTAAAGGAAGAAACATCCATTAGCTCATATTTCACGGAATCAAAACTGGACAGGACATTCAAAACTTACCACCCGAGACCAGAACGTACTTCATTTTGACGTGAGCTCCCGACCAGGCTGCAAATGCAGTTGGTGGAGGGGGAGGGAAAGAACAAAATTGGCGGCGGGCAGAAAAAAAAAGAGAAAATGAAAGGCGGTGAGGGAAAAGCGCGTTGGACGCTAAACCCGATTGGTCGACCAGATTCGGCCGGATTTTCGAAGAATTTTGTGGAGTATGCAAGGACCGATCTTGGCATTTCTATAAGAGTCATAGTGAAGAGAGCAATTCAAAGCTAGTAATAATTTAGGATTTTATCTTCTGAATGTGAAACTGATCTCCGTAAGCTACAAACTTATCTCTAGTAAAGCCATGCAGAGCAGAGCGTATCATGCAAATGGCAGATCGATCGAGGCTCTGTTGATAAGAGATAAGAGCCCCCGCGTACATTTCACCACCTTATACTCCTTACATTCAACCATCATCATTCCTGTGCGAGAGCACAGAATAATTGTTGGGATAGTATATATTAATATCACATGCGATTTATATTTTCATCTGTCATGATCCAACCTATATGATACTTGTTGAGCAACTGCTAGTCTCAACCAAATATGGGGAAAAGCGCGGTCCCGAGCTAGAACTATACGGGAATGGCGCCTATCACATGCGAATTCAACAAACCACTGTGACTCACGATATATGACGTCGAATACGGGATATGGAGATATCTCATTCATTCTGTGGTGCTATTGATCCAATTGATCAATTGTTGTGAGAAAAATAGGGTCTATTGAAGTAGACTGGCCAAACTGAATGGGTCACGCGAGCACTCGTTAAATGGAGAGAGTCCAGTTTTATCCGGTTTACTTCAGTACTAATCAAGACCCAGATTAGAGTGGCCAGATTAGAGTGGAAACCCCCTCCAGGGTCCATTCTGAATACGTTGGGTATTTTAATGGAAAGTAAACCGATCCTCTAGAGCCGTACCAACTAGGACATTCCAGCCCATTCTCACAACTCAAGCTACGATGCTAAAGTATGATCCGTCCTAGATTGCCTTTAGAAACACCACCAACACTGGAATTCAACTGTCGTTTCTGATGGGAATATTTGCTAACTAAACAACACACGATGATGGCATGATTTGCCGGTACTTCTTCCGGCAGCAAGCTCGATGAAGACGCGGCAAAAGGTCCAGATCATCGCACTTTTTACCCCGTCTCTCCACACGGGCCACAATTCGTTCTAATTCCTCGAATGATATATTGGAATAATCGATCCGGTTGAGAATAAGTTGCAGCTCTTCCTTGGCACATTCTGTGACCAAAGGCACTAGAAGATTCTCGACCCGCTCGGGTCCACCATCGCAAAACGGATCTGCCCCTCGATCGAGCAAGAGTTGGAGGTTTGGTCGTGGCACCGAAGGTCTGTCTTCGCCTTCACCTACTTCCGCTGTGTCCAGACAGGTAGATAAATTCCCAGAATCCATTTTGATGCCATGTCGTAGCAACAAGTTCATTGTGGCAGCGACCGCATCAGCGTCTCCGGTTGGTGAATTGACTTTTCCGAGAATGCTTCTATCGATTGGCGTATCCCAGGTATCGCTTGGATCTATGGGTTCCTGGATTGTGCATAAATTTCTCACAAGACCTTTGTCAAAGAGGACATCCACCAATGCCAAGTCCGCGTGGGTCACGGCGGTAAATAAAGCCCTTCCGACTTCAGTACTCTCAGGCTCAGCACTCTGACTGTTGGCCAACACAAATTCGACCATCGGTCAACACAGTATCAAACGCATCATTATCCAGAACCTGCAAAGGCACACCGCGCTGTAACAATATCTCCAAAGACCTAGTTTTCCAAATCTAAGTACTCTGGAAACGAGATTCCAACTGCCATTCATCGCTGTGACGTACGGATCAGCGCCCTGATCGAGCAGCAGTTCAAAAATCTCCGGATGTGGTATTGCGTTGAATATGACCGCGTGCCTATCGGGAAATTTCCAATCTGGGTCTGCTCCATGGTCGAGAAGGGTGCGCACGTCTAATTAAATAAAAAGCGTATGACTTACTTCCACCAAATCGAGCGATACGCCAAAACGAGCTACATATCCTCCACACTTGTTGTTCGTATCGCCTAGCTCTACTGTAGAGGATTGAATGCCTAAATTAACTGTTGTCAATAAACCGTATACGGGTTAAATCCTCTTGTATATCCGACAGATATTGTTATTCTAGACGGCATGTTCACTTATTGACTTCAGTCGGTTGGTACATCTTGAAGAGCCGCACTGACTGTGCGAGCGGGTAAGTTCCCCTAAACACTTATGAAAAGCAATCTACTAGGGTGACGGAAAATTCCTTCACATAACTGCTTAGCTTACCTGCTAAGGCTGTTTGTGTTCCGTAGGGGACTTCCAACCCTTTTTATTCAGCATGCTTCCTTCAACTCATTAATCTTCTTATCCACCTTCTCACCTCCAACTCCAACTCCAACTCAACACCAACTCAACTATTCCATCACGCGATCAACACTTACTCCTTCTGACTCCTTCCATTACTTCTTTCCTTATCAACTCGAGGGAGACAACTTCAAGATGGCCCCCGCTAGGAAGGAACCGGCTCCAAAACCCAGCCCAGCTGCGAACATGCAGAGTGCATCCAGCGGAGAAGTCTCGGCTAACGCTACCGAAAGTGAGCCAGAATCTTATCCAGAGCCCCAGAAGCCCTTCAGAATGTCAGATCTCGACCTAGATGTCTCCTACGTTGGAGTATTTGAGTTATCCCCTCACGAACCGCGACCACGATGGCCGGAAATTTGGCATGAAAGTGGGACACCATACCCTCGAGGTTGGTCAGCAACTGATCTAAACCAAGATCTGAGGTATGAAAATCGTAAAATTGACCATTATTGAGAGTCGCTAACTTGCCTCCGTAGCAAGCATGAAGCCCGGATCGAGCGATATCGCAAGCAAATGGTGGAGAACAACATGCCGGAACATGCTCGGGAAAAACTTGCACATTATGAAAAGCAGCTTGCGGACAAGATGTAGGTCTTGTCTTTAACTTACAGAACACTGCTATTTGTGTCCTGCTAATCCGCCATTTTCTAGGGAACTGAAGGCAAGATACCCTGGTCTCAAGTGGCAAACTCTTCTACAAATTGAAGAACTTGAGCGAGCTAAACAACGCTTTGCTTTGGAAAGAGATCGCGGGAATATAGTTCCTAGTTTGGAAGCCATCATTACAGCCTATGAGAGCCGCCAGTTGGACGTTTACCCGGATGAGAGGTTGGTGACCTACTGGCACAAGGGCAAGCAGATCAGCCAGCCACGACCCTTCAACTGGGAAGAATATCATATCATTGCTGCTGGGTGTGAAGGTAGAGTCATGTCTGTCTGGGTGGAACCGATTGGCGTCCCGCAACAGAGAACAAACAATATCTATACCGTGCTGAACGTACCCAGAGCATCTAACCTTGACCAAGGTTGATCAAGGGAATGATTGGATCCCCGCTTGCAACACCTTAGCGGCTAGTTGACTCTCTTCGGTCGCTGTGTGATACGCCAAATCAAATTGAAGTGGATCTTTACATTTTCGAGAAAAGAGATGTTGAAATACAGACTGTGCTGCTATTCTTACATGCTCTTTTACACATCCAAGTCCCCGTAACTCTTCCTTTACCCCTCGTAAAAGACAACTTGACATTAGCACTACGGGGTCAACATACGATCTATAAATACAGTTTCTAAGACTTAGGAATTTCTTTCATACCTTCAAAATGTTCACCATCTCTACTTCCTCCTAGTTTCAATTTTAAAAGAAGCAGGATAGACTCCCAAACTTTTTCTCCTCCTACTACAACCACCACCACCATCAATCCAGCCACGGCCATGAACTGAATATTACGGTCATGATTTACAGGTCAGAATCTATAACAAATGCTGAACAAGATTCTGGTAAAAAGAAGATTCGCATTTATTCGGGGACAATTTCTTGCCTGGACAGTCAAAAGGCCCTCCGGCTGATCGTAAATCGAGTTACTATCGTAGCATTGAACGCTCACGGTCTTGTTTGCAATATCCACGTTGGGGTCACTGAAACTGCAAGTACCGGGATCCTCCATCCCGATATAGAGTGGCTCTTGACATTTATCATCACTTCATAAATAATCAGTAAGGCTTTCAATTCCGAGGCTCATATACCGAGAACTCACGTGTAGAAGTTGCATACGACGTCTGTCAGCAATTCAGCACCATTGATGTTTTTTCTCCTGTTATCAAAATTTTATCGGTCAATCTCCCGGCAAATTATGCGCGAGTCATCATACAAGTCAAGAGGAAGCAGAACACATTGATTGTCCGGCTTGATGTCGAGTGATTTGCCTTGGCATGGCTCCTGTGAAAAGAGCACAGCAGGCTGTTGAAAAAATAGTATCAGTGATCTGCTCTGTAGGCGAGTCCTTAACTTGAGACATTTACCTTGACCTCGACAAGTGCATATGTAGCACACGACAAAGCTGTCGCCATAAAGAAGCTACGGGTGATCATGACGTATGTGCAATGGCGAAATGCAGGAGTACTAAGAACGAGGATTTTTGTGCCCACGATCGTGCGAGTATTCCAGTCTTAAGAACTGCATAATTATGATCTTCGGTGACACAACATCTATAGTTCTATGCAAGGCTCGCATTTTATTGACGCACGAATTTCCCGACCGGCGACGGAAAAAGCCATTTTTTCTCAAAACCACGAATTAAATGAAAGAATTAGTAAAGGATGTACAGTACTGTAACTTCAAATAGCGAATTCAAAATTCATTAGATCGTGAAAAGTAGACAGAATCGATTTGACTCCAATCAATCTGCAGAGAATATCAACATTAAGAGCTCCCTGATACACGAGCCTGTCCGAGTTAAGTATAGGACCAATTCTGTCCTCGGCAGCCAATACCGACCACCATGCCTCGCACGTAACTGAAAGATATTTCTGTTTTCCCATACTCATGAGGATCATGATTATTTTTACGTCCATAAAGTATTTTGCAACAAAATCGGTTTCAACTGTACTGTAGAAGTCGCGCGCAGTCTAATCCCGACGCGGAAAGACGCGTTGTGCCGCTAGTCCAAAAGAAGCGTAGCGAGCATTTCGGCTCCAGTGTGACTCACAACTGGAGTTTTTAGACCCATTGTAATGCCAAAAAGTCCACAATTCTCCAACAACAAGCAAGCTGGCGCATAGGAAGCGCGTCGGGCTCATAACCCGAAGGTACCTGGATCGAAACCAGGGTTTGCTATCTTTTTGTAAATTTTTTTCACTTCTTAATAGACGGTTTACAGTTGGAAACACTCGAAAACTGTTTCCGACGAGAAAAGACACTGGGCCTCGACACTCATGATTAGGCGACCGTAGATTTTTTTATCAAAAAAAATCAAATCAACCCGTGGAGAATTCACTGTAGTATCAATATTCTATTCTTATTTCCATCAACCGGAATGATATGTAGTCCATTGGGGTTTAATCATGAACCATGTTGTTGATTAAGGTATGGTTCGAGATATATATCGAGCAAGGCCGGGACCCATTAGGTACGTCCAGCTCCAGTTCACTGAGACACCTACTGGAAACATGGTTGCACTCTCACGGTGGAACTCGCATCCAATGAATCAAAAACGGTGATTTATCAAATTTTAATCAAGTATAATAGCCCGCTAGGCACTCAACTCTAGTTGAGACTTGTCGCGATCGTTGGCAGATACCTTATTTTTTGCCTGAGCGATCAGGCAGTCTCCACTGCGCCGTGTCGCGCATATACTGCAGGGCCCGGAAAATTAATTTTCCTGTCTACAAGCCTTTCACAATCCACTCTGCCTCGAACTTGTCGTAAAGAACGATTCTATCGAGTTTCCGTCAAAATCTGAAACTGAAAATCATGTTTGTGGTGGACAAGCAAGTGTTGTAAGCTCTCGGGTAACATTGCGTCATCAGTTGGTGGATGATACTTTTACCATATACAAGAGTACTCAGAGCCAGGGTACTTACTGTCACAATTCCCCAGAAGACAAAACAATCAATTTGCCACCCCAGCCTTAAAATGAACATGACCCCTCACTTCCTCTCGTAGAATCCCATTACATCAAGCTCTTCCTGATTCCAAGTCATCACAATGGCATTCAATAAAACCGCATGCGATATCCACCTGTCCCTCCATGATGGCGGCACCCACTTAATAGCAATATGCAACAACGACGAGGGCTCCGGGATCACTGGTGACCTTCTCCTTGACCAATGCTTGGGAAGTAAGGATGGTAAGGTGCCACTCGATGGAGTTGATTCGATCGCGAGCTTAACATTATCTCCTCCGTATAGGCCACTTTGTATGGGGTGGAACGAACTTCAGCAAGAATGCGAAGAACGTTACCTTTAGCACTGAAGGACCGGACAGGAAACCAATTCTTCATTCGGAGCTCTTGGATTCATCCGGACATTATGTCCAAGACAAGGTTGATCTTGCTTCTCATATTGCAAACGTTGAGGGCGAACTAAAATACACTGAACCCGAGGATTGACCGGCCCACCGCAAGGTTATGCTAGTTACGGTGATTAATTTGGTAAAATTGAATGTCTGTTCCTTGATATGTAACATGATATCGAATCTTGAGATGCTGTTCCTCCATAAAGATGCATTCGGCTCTTCAGCTCAGCTAGGGACGCTGTGATGCGTGCCTACCACCACATACGGCGACAATCACGGAGGACAAGATCTAGAAGTCCCGACGAGAGCTGGAGCAGTCATATGTAATAAACCTTGTAGCTAGGTAAATTTAGTTTCCCATGTATGACACGTGATGCCATTCAAAATAATGATGTCATTCTCTTCTTTATAAGTCCTTCATTCGCCAGTATCGCCAGGCGCCAAAAACCCTCTCAAATCCCCAGGAAGCTCCAATCCCTCAACAATCATACGATACAAGCTACCTCCAAGTCTCAAACAGAGTCCTTCAAAATGATGCGCATTGCCAACAAACGGGCTGTCCCAATCAGACCTATCTACTATCTACAAGCCAAACACAACATACGCTACCTACACAATAACCTGACCACACCAAACCAAGAGGAAATCGCCATCCTCGACCGCCAAATCCTCCGACCCGACAGAGCAGAGACATGCCAATCCGGCACCGACGACGAAGTCGCGCGTCACAAATCCCCGTACGACCCTACACAAACAGCAGTGGACAAAGAAGTCTCCGCTCTGCGGGAAGAATACAGACTGGAAGGGGACCTCCTGCACGATCCGTTGGCAGTCAGCCCCGCAAACCTACAAGTCAGTCATATACTGCAGTTGGAGGAGGAGCGTGCAATTGCGGGATGGAATCCGCTGGGTAGTGTCAGGGGTTGGACGAGTAAACACAAAACAGTCCTGTTGCGGAGGGAGCCGTATAATTTTCGAGCATATGAAATTGTGTTTCCCTATCTTGGGAAGTACAGAAAGGTTTGCGGTTCCCTGGTGGTGAATTAGTTCTGTTGCTAACTTGTATAGAAGAGCCCAACGGTAGCAACGGTACCTGTACACGGTCATTAGTAGCAACAGTATTGCATTCGACATTCGACGTTAACCATTTGAGCAACCGACTTTTTGAATTCGTCGAAAAAAACTGGAATAATGGGGATACGGGTTTGCGTTGGATCTAGGCCTGGGAATAAAAATTGGCTCTGCATTGGCAATAGCGCTAGCCTGGAATCTTAAAAAATGAAATCAATGCACCTATCGCTATGGAAAACCCCTGAACTAAAACTGGTTAATAATAATATGTGAACTGCTCACTGCTCCCATGGAGCCTGATTCCTCCCATGGTATCCTTGTTCAACACTACGTGCGAGGTTCCCGATGCCATCACTCATCGGCCACAGAGCACCAGTCATAGTTCCCCTTGATGTTATTTCCCCACCAGGCAGGGAACGGATGAGACGGCCCACCAGCCCCAAATACCGCAAAGGAAAGTATGAACAGAACCGTCAGACTAGCACCGTCAAACGCCCCAGTGATAAGATACGAGTAGTCCTTGAAGATGCGCGGGCGATAGTTCCGGAGGTACCACTGGACGTAAAATCCGCCGAGGATCTGGCTGAAGAGGACGCAGGTCTGGCTCTGGTTGTATGGAATGTAGCCCGCATATTGAAGAAACTGTGGCATGTTGATCTCGGAGATATCGAGACGGCTGATCTTCGGGATGAACTAAGGTTGTCAAGTTCGTCAGCCTTGGTTGGACAAGAGTGGGAGGACATTAGTTGTATGATCGACTTACGTAGTAGAAAAGGCGATGTGGAGAGACGACGCCTGCACCGACCAGCAAACCCAGAGGCACAATCTCATACTTTGAGCCGATTTTGTAAAGATAAGGTGCCAGTGCCCACGACGCTGCGTTGGTGTTGTATGCCTGCAAAGTTGCACCACTCCAGGAGGAATTGCCGTTTCCCTCAGCAAGGAGAGCCCGATTGCCAGCAATGATTGAGATCATGATCGCATAGTTGATGAAGCCGCTGAGAATCGTGCCATAGATTTGAGTCAGAAACAAGGCCCGAGGGGGAATCTTGACTGAAAAATATCGGTCAACCATCGCCAAAAAATCAATTCACAATGAATGGGACCAACTTACGATATTCCCATAGTTTCAGATCGTTAGATAGATTAACCGCATTTTGGATCACATTGTGGGACCACGCAGCAAAGTACATGTTCCCAACTGGACGTCCCGGGACGGTGAGACCGGCAATCATTTTGGAAATATTGTTGGTAGCAATGCCATTGCCATAGCGGGCGAAAAGAACGGTGCTCTAGAATAGTAATCTTGATCAGCAAAGTGACTGTGCTAGTAGAGCAAGAGGTACTCACAAAAGGTGAAATGATACTTCCTACTAGCAGAGCCACCACATATGCCCACGCCGGAAGAGTGACATTCTCCCTGAGAACTACGACAAGACCGAGGACGAAGCTGCCGATGAGCACCAAGACATACCACCACCATGAGGTTTCTTTATAGTGTGCTGCCATATGCTGATGATGCCGGTCGTCATATCGACCTTCCTTTGCGCTTTTGTAAGCTTGCCTGACTTCCTTGCCCCAGAAATTAGAGCACCAATCTGGGGTACTATTAGATTGTGATGAAAGCGATGAATGGGTATAGAGAAGATGGGTAGCGTACCGCAGCATTAGCTATGAACATCGCGAATGCAAAGCTTCCGGTGAGCTGACCTACTCAACACCGTCCAACAAGCAGCCCAACAGTCAACCCCCTGGGCCTGCCCGTCGACGTGGGCCCGCCAGGGCTGGACTCCCGAATGCAAGGAAGCGATAAAGGAGTCTCGCAGGCAATACCGACAGTATATGCGTACGCATGACGATGAAGACTGGAAGGAATACACATTAGCGAGGAACGCGAAAGGGAAAACTATTAAGAAGGCAATGAAACAGGGCTTCCGCCAGTGGGTACGTGACACGATCGACAAAGGCCCCCGCGGTCTGTGGAAAGTGTCGAAATGGGCCAGATCTCGCGATCAGACGTCAGGAAGCAGCAATATCCCTTCCCTCAAAGGGGGCGATGGCGGTCTGGCAGAGACTGATCAACAGAAGGTCGATCTGCTCCGCCAGGTGTTCTTCCCACAGCCCCCACAGGCTGATCTCTCTGATATCGAGGGCTCTTCAGATATAACGAACCAGATTGCATTTCCACCGATTAGCCAGCAAGAAGTACGCGATGCAATTAAGCGTGCGCCGCCTGATAAAGCGCCTGGAGAGGATGGTATCCCTAACCGCGTATGGAAGATCCTGGTAGACAATAGCCACTTCGTGGCCATTCTGACAGCAATCTTCGATGCGTGTATGCGAACGGGCCACAATCCTCGCTATTTCCAAGCCTCTATCACGGTCACGCTACGCAAAGGAGGCCCGCGTGATTTCCGGCAGCCGAAATCATACCGACCTGTCGCCCTACTAAACACCCTCGGCAAAATCCTTGAATCTATCGTTGCCACACGCATCGCATGGGCGGTTGAAGAGCACGGGCTCTTGCCGAAGACCTACCTTGGTGGCAGGAAGGGGATCTCAGTGGATCATGCAATCCAGCTGATTCTTGACCGTGTGCACCGAGCGTGGGGACGTGGGAAGAAGGTCTCGATGATACTGCTTGACGTGGCAGGTGCCTACGATAACGTCTCGCACGAAAGGCTTCTTCATAATATAAAACAACTCCGGCTAGGCCACTTTGCACCATGGATTGCCTCGTTCCTTAGCAACAGGAGCACACGCGTCAAATTACCGGGGTATATATCAGATAGCTTCCCAACGGCCACTGGTATACCACAAGGATCGCCTATTTCGCCAATCCTATTCCTGCTATTCAATGCGCCACTAATCACTGCCTGTAGCCTTCGAACGGGCAGTGTCCAATCCATCGGCTTTGGCTGGGTAGACGACGTGGCAGTCCTAGTAGAATCGGAGTCGTACTACACAACACAATAACACTAGAGAAAGTACTTAACAAGGCGAATCTATGGGCTAGACGCCACGCAGCAAGATTTGCACCCGATAAGTTCGAGCTTATTCATTTCACCAACCCTCGATCAAACGATAGCAGCCAAGAAAATGACCAAGAGGACGATACTACCGATATATACGACTTCGACGGTGCACACCCTCAGGGCAACGACCAGTTGCCCGTTAGAATCAACGATGAACTATCGATACAACCAACACAGTCCGCTAAATACCTAGGCGTGTGGCTCGACAAACACCTAGATTTTAATACACATCGCCAGAAATTACTCGCCAAGGCCAACAGCAGTCTCGAAGCCCTCCGGGCGATGACAGGATCAGTGTGGGGTGCCTCGCTATCGGCAATGCGCAAGGTCTACCAAGCGGTGGTAGTGCCCCAGATGCTCTACGGGGTATCAGCATGGTACTGCCCTGCAGCGAGGGCCATGCCGGCCGGTGAACTACGACGCACCATCAACGAATTCACCAAGATCCAACGACGCGCGGCAATTCTCATCAGTGGCGCATTCAAATCGACTAGTGCGGCAGCGCTCAACGTGGAACTCTTCATAACACCAATACACCTACTCATGGACCAAATTATCCAGGAATCGGCAATACGAATCCAAACAGGTGCCATGTGGGCCCAGCCAGAGTGTCTACGTCGACAGCAACCACGATCACCCCAGGAGATCAGGAAAGGGGGATGGAGCCCTCTTGAAGCCCTTAGGTGGAAGAAGGACGGTATTTTGAACCAACAAGGAACGTGGGAATCGCGTAAAGCGTGTGTTCTAGCGCCATGGGAGGCACGGATCCCATGCGTGATCGAAGATGCAGAGGTTGCGCGAGCCTCGCATGACAGGATTATCCAACAAGCCGCACTAGACTGCTCCCCGACAGTCTCGCAGGATCGCACGATCCTATTCTTCACAGATGGGAGTGGGTACGAGGGCCAGGTCGGTGCTTCAGCCGTTGCCCCGCGTGAGGGCATCTTTCAACGGCGATACCTTGGAACCACCGAGGAATCAACAGTGTACGTTGCCGAGCTCAACGGCATTGAAATGGCTATCGCCAGGTTCGTCAACCAACATCGAAATAACATAAGGCTCATCGTTTTCTCCGACTGCCAGGCCGCCATCCAAGCGGTGCAAAACCCAAAGCGATCGTCAGGCCAGTTCGTGCTCGCTTCTATTTATGACCACGTTCAGACCCTTCGATCGCTACAGCAAACGCCCACGTTCGATCAGATTCCCATCGAGATCCGCTGGATCCCCGCACACGTGGGCGTTCCTGGCAATGAGACCGCTGACGTTGAAGCAAAGTTGGCGGCAACGGGAGGTGTGGGGAACGGAGCGGATCAACCCTACCCCGAGGGGCCCGCTGGTCGTGTCCTTCTAGCAGCGACCGCAAAGCGTCGAGTGCGGCGGCGTATCAAAGAGAGATGGGCACAAGAGTGGGCAAAAGAGCGAACTGGCAAGCCGAACCAGCGGCTAGTCAAAGCGCCAGACAAGAAGGTACTTCGGTTATTCGACTCACTGTCAAAACCGCACACGTCGATTTTAATTCAGATGCGTTCGATGCGTATCGCACTGAACCACTTCTTATACAAAATCAAGGCGGTCGAATCAGATCAGTGTTACTGTAGCGAGGGGTCTCAGACACCGAGACACATCTTGATGCAGTGCCCGTTGTACGCTGATCTGAGGAAGACCTTCCTTGACAAGATCCGGATGACCGATCTTGGGGATTCGACGGATTACGATGCAATTGTATCGCACTCGCAGGCCACCCGCTACGTGGCCGAATTCATGCTTCAAACAGGCCTTCTGGGACAGTTCCGGCACGTCGAGATTGAACCAGAACCAACAGGCGACGAAACAACGAGCCGGAATAGACTGGCAGGCATAGGTGGTGAAGATGCTGGGTAGGAGGAACGCCAAGCCCAAGATCTACCGAGAGGTCTTGGAAGAATACATCCAACAACAACGAACGCCACCAATCGAGAACGAAGCAGGAGGATAGTATGAATGCTGGAGAGGGATGGCAGAGACGGAAATGCAGAGGAAGCAGCAGGCCAATGTGAGGGCGGGATGAGAGATATATCGTGGGAATGAGGGCCTTGACGGCGTTTCGGTACTGTTTTTGGGCTGAATTTTGGACTGTTTTACTTGGCAATACGCCGTTTTCCTATGTATCTACTGTTTCACGCGCACTGGCGTTCGGATCACTCTTGCTTCCGCCCGGAGGGAGCGCCTACATAGCCATTACGCCACTAGTTAGGCTGCAACAGGTTAATAGAGTGTTGATTGATTGATTGATTGATTGATTCCGGTGAGCTGGGGTAGACCGTACTTGGCCAGAGCGGATTTGCTGAGTACACCTCCTGGAAATAGTTTGCTTGTGGGATATCTTTTCCCTTCAGCTGTGTGGAAAACAGTAGACATGAAGGGCTGCGACTTCGCACCCCAGCCATTTCCATAGTAAATGGCGAGCATGATGATAAAACAGGTGAAGACCCCCACAGCTTGGTGTAATTGGAATTTGAGAGGCATGGAAGTCTGACTACTTGTTATCTATTCTGGTTAGCTTGGGCCTCATGTTCATGATTGTTGAAGCATTCCTCTTACAAATTGCAAGTCCAAGCATAGCGAGAAGAGCCCGAGGCCTTCGTTGTTTGTGGCACCACCGAAGTGGTTTGTGAGCACAGCTGCCTTGCTACCTGTCGCTTTCTGGGCAGCAAGGCACGACCAACTCTTACATCAGTAATTTTCCATCATAACTGTGGCAACAGGGTGACTTACCGGGATAGAGACCGAATTCAGCCATGGAAAGATATAGGCTGGCAGAAACTCATAGATAGTCATGCTGGAGAAGGCATACCAGAAGAATCGAAGCGGCTTGGAATACTTCACTTCTTGCCAATGGAGACCTTGAAGAGTCTTGACTGTTGGCAAGTACTCCAATACACAGATTCCACGTGCCAGACAGCGATAGGCCGCATAATCCCGCAGATCCCATAACCAAAAAGTCCAATTGAGATAGTACTGAGAATCACCGTCAAGGCGCTCAGAGGCATGTCGTAGAAGAGATTCTGGGCTGCAAAGACGCTAGACGTCACCGCAGCGTTGGATGCTGAAGTAGCCGTGATAGCACAAATAGAGTGTTCCTTCAGACTCCACGGGCCATTGTTCATGACCTTGAGAGCTGAGATCCACCACGGAAGCTTAGCCGGGCCATGCTTCTCCCGCCAGCGAGTTTCAAATTTGTCACCACGGGGAAGGAACTTGGCCCACGCGTTACCCAAAAAGTACGAGATGAGGACGATAAATGTGCCTGAGATATCGACGGAAGTCGGCTTGAACTATTGCACGGAGTCAGTACCGCGTGTAAATGAGAGGGAAGTGTGAACTCACACTGTAGATCTGGTTCATCACTGCCTGAAATCCAGACACCGCAGATGCAAGGACAATACTGCGAAGGGAAATCACGGGATCGAAGTCATCCCGCAAAGGCAGCAAGTGCTGCGCGGCATCGGCGCCAGTTTTGATCACAGCATCGGCGATGCTGATCTCGCTCTCCTCGGCAACAATCTCTTTACCATCGATCTTAACTTCTTCCTTGGTAGAAGCAGGCATATCACGAGTGTGGTCATCTCCAACACCGTCAAGAGTGGGCTGCTCAGAGAAATCTTGAGTCATCTTGGATTATTCTCGGCCTTCAGGGATCTGGGAGGGTTGTCAGTTATCGCCGGAGGTGTTACAGCGGACAGACTAGATACCGAGAAGAAGATTAAGATGGGGTGATTTCTCCTGAGAGAACTATCAGCGGGGTACTTGCAAGCGTGAGAGAGAGAGAGAGCGTGGGATTTTGATACCTTGTGTGGGAGCCGGCGTGGGGTGAAGGAAAGAGGGTGGTGAGTGAGAGATGCGAGGAGAAGGAAGGAGTGTCGGTTGGAAGATTATCCCACGATATCACGAGTCAATTCGACCAGCGGCCAGATACCCGGGGTATTTCTACTTACCATCATCGACTCATCTTTCATAGAGACCACTTAGCCCGCGAACTTCCATGGGTAGCTACAGCAAGCCACTGCTGTCAAGAACTGGCGAGTAACTTAGTCGAGTGACACATGAACACCTCTAATTACGTTGTAGTATATTGCTAAGCCTTGGACTTCCTTTGATGCCACGTTCTGTCTCTGGTCAGCATGTTACACTCGTCCTGGTGTTGTTAAAGATAGTTGCCAGTACCTCGTGGACTTGTCATACCTCAACTGTAGCCTTCGTCAGGATACTCTAAAAAGAGATAATGGGACTAATTTGCTCGATATAGTGCCGCATACCACGCGCTCCAATGTAGGGGGGCTATGAGATTGAGTTCGGGTCTTTTTGGCCACATGTTAACTCGAGATTAGCATTTCCATCTCATCCGCTGGGGGTATTGAAACATTTGAATTGAGAGGGCCGATAGCATGTAAGCACGAACTACTTCTCTCTCTTCTTCTAAGTTTCACATAGTGTCAATGTTTGTCAAGCCCGATCTGTATTGGTAGAAAGCAGATGTACAGTATACCAGCCATTGCAATTGTATGTTATCAAACACCCTCCATTGGACATCCTCAGCCTATATCAAACTCGTTCAAGCAAAAACAGCCCGAGAAACACAAAGTCGAGTTGCCATAAACAACATACCGGCGAGAGCTAGGGAGATGGCAGTAAATAACTGCATGGGAAAGTAACTCGTCCCTCCGGTATTCTCAAGCAGCTTTCCTGCAATAGGGCCAGTTGCAAGAACTGCGAACGAAGATATTGTAATACATATTCCTGCAGGAAATAGTACAGACATATTAGCGACGTGCAAGAAGAAGAGAATATATGCTCCTTACCATTCCAAGAGCCAATCACTTCTGGCGTGGGCGCCAACTCGGAGACACAAGGCGAGAAAATTGCCTGGAGCGCACCCGAGACGATTCCATATGCCACCGCCCATACTATAACGCCCGCATTGTTGTGTGCACCGATCCAGGCAAAGGCGACCGCACCACAAGCAAAAGTTGCTACTACAACCGAGTTGAAGATGCCCAGACCATAGTCAGCTACCAAACCCAAGGCAAAACAGCCCAGGAACGCGCCACCATTCAAAATTGCAGCATCGTAAAACCCCAGACTGGATGAGGCGCCACGTTCCATGGCGTAAGGGGTGATATAGATCTTGAATACCCTGTCAGTACATCATCGGATTTATTGGCTTGTACAACTAACCCATGGTACGTAAAGACCTAGATTCATGAAGAAAATTCCGAACGTGAGCAACATAGTTCGACCGTCAGTAAAATACTGTCTCAGGGGCAAAGACGCGTGTTCCACGCTGGACCGGAATCGACGTTGAACAAGCAGGGTGGCAACAAACATGATGCCAAGCTGTGCGAAGCCGATGATACGCAGGGTCCAACCGAAGGACACTCCTTCGAAATTGAGGAGTCGGTTCGCTAGGACGGGCCATATGATACCTAGAGATAAAATAGAGAATAAGTCATAAGATTTTGATAACCCGGCGACTGAATCAACACCTACCTCCGACCATCTGACCAGACATGACAAAGCCAACGGCTAATCCACGTCGTTTCAAGAACCACTGAGACTGGATGGCCAGGGCTGGTGTAAATATAAGGCCCATGCCAAGTGCCACACAGAAACCCTGGGAGAGCAAAAACTGATAGTACTTTGTTGAGAGAGAGGACATCATATTGCCAAAAACCATGAAAAAGGTACCAAGTGCGAGCGGCAGAGCTGGTCCATGTTTATCAGATAGGGTACCAGACCAGATACCGAAGAAGAAGCAACCCCAGATTTGCACACTGTTGATCCACGCAAGATCGGATGGGCTGGAGTCTGGGAGGATGATGGTCTGGAAATAGCTCTGGAAAACAGATCCACCACTCAAGTAACCGATGCTGGCAATGAATGCCAGGAACCCTCCCAGAGCAGTACGCCAGGCTTGGATACCACCGTCGGGAAAGATCCCATCATTATCAGCCGCGGTTTCTTCCAAGATATCTCCGGCCTCCTCGTCTTTGTGGGAAACTTCAAAGCGCTCGTGGTTGTCTTGGACCTCTCGGATTTTCATGTCTTTCTCGCTTTCTGGGAGCATAATGGATAGTTCAGATAGAAAATATAGATATAGGAGTAACTTTCGTTTGAGAGTGTAAGTTGGTTCCCACACTAAGGATGTCACACAAACCCATACAGAGGACATACAGAGGATTGCCAGTGGCTTCCTTTATATACACGATAGTCAGAGGGGCAAGTGGCAGAGCTATCAGTATCTTTGACCCTAGTTTAACGAGGGCGAAAACTGCCTGCAAGGTTTGGGCATTTACGTCCTACGATTGGCTGTGAATGTCTTGCTATCATACAAAGAACCGGCTGTAAATGTCCTCTTGAACTCAATCCTCCGCTTCCCCGCACTTTTAGGGCATCACGGAGATAGGAGTTGCAAGATACTAATCGTTGGAACAGCGGTCATTGTGAGCAAGGTCGGCTGAATCCATGTGCTCTGGATATCAGCTTTGTGGCTTTCACCGCGTAACTTTTACCAGAATCAGTTAGAGTCGGGGCAGACACAGAGCCTTGATACCGTGGCAAAAGCTTCTACACTTGGATAAGGGGTGTTTTAGGGTCCTTTTACCCGCAAAATTTGGAACTCTATGCATGATACTCCGACCAAAGAACAGTCTGACTGACGTTTGTTTTTGAACCACAGGCAGCGGTTAAGCTTATCGCAATATGGAGTAACCTGTCTGCTTACCGCTTATTCTGTTGTCTTTCAAGTTTCCGGTACCATCTATAATGGCCTTTGTTTGTGAACAGATGTAGCATACCATTCGTGGATAATGTCAGGTGGTCAGATCTATACATAAGTTCCCCGTTCCGCTAGCGCTGACCTAGAGGGTGAATTGGTCTTTAGTTTTCCACATGGGGCCCCACTAAGAAGTAAGTAGCGCGGCTAAAGATAAGAAGGTGCCACAAAAGAAGAATTGGATTGAGTTGCAGTTAGATGAAGTATCCCCTCTTGCATAGCGGGTGGGGTACTATGTTTCAGGTGCTGCCTCGCTCCGAAGTTCTTGCTTCCCCCTTTACCCGGGCTGACTATTATTGGGCTGGAACACCCAATTAATACCTGTAGGGCTCTGTGGGATGCGGGGGAAACTTTGTGATATTGGCTAATGCCATCACATACTCTGGTTCGCTATTTAAACAAACGTCATCTGGTTGCCCAAAAAGGAAATGGGCGATAAAACGATAAGCGCGGCTATTGATAAGATAAGGACAAAGACTATGCCTCAGGCCTCAGGTCCAGATCGTGCCGACCTCGTCCGTTTCGCCTCTATCAAACCTCGTGTTCTAGACCAGCTTGTATCAGCTAGCTCGTCACCCAAATCTCCGTATCCGGTGACATATGGAGCGGACAAGATGCTGGCACCATTTGCCACCTGCGCGGAGCCCACGACACCCCGGACGAGCCGAGCCCTCACGAAACAACACCGGTTCCGCTCCTTGACAGGGTGCCTCACATGTCGCCAGCGCAAGAAAAAATGCGACGAGAGAAAACCAAAATGCATTGGGTGCACACGTAACGGCTTACAATGTGCCTGGCCGGTTGCTGGTACGAGCTCAAAACCTCCAAAATCAGTACTCCGAGCTGCGTCACGGGATTGTAAAGATAGTCCAGATCAGCTCGACCCATCGGCTCGATGGTCGAATCTCACTGGCTCGTTTGTGTCTCTAACGAGAGCATCCACACTTACGGGGACATCAAGCCTTCTCTTTACACATTATATAACTGAAACGGCCAACGTTCTGTCTTCCTTTTCTCCAGATGGAAACAACCCGTTTGTGACTTTACTCGTGCCTCTATGCTGCAATGATGACCTGCTCATGCATTCGTTGCTGGCGCTTAGTGGAGCCCACATGAAGTTCCGCAACCCTGGGATCGAGGTATCTCTGGCGACATACAGACACTACTCGGTCGTGATAAGGACAATTCGGGGTTGTATATCCGAACAGACGGCACTGGATGTACCTCAGGCACTACGAATGTTGTTGACATTGATGATACTATCCTTCTTTGAGGTAATCACATGGATCCCAGGCCTCGCGTCCACAAAACACATGCTAATTGAATGTCTAGACGCTATCTGGAGATGATCAAGGGGCAATGTTCAGCCACCTCCGCGCAAGCCGCCAACTAATTCTCCGATTAGCAGATGGTCCACTGTCATCCAGCACCAATGAAAACGGACGCCTGTTTGCATTTGTCTTGGAAATATACCGCTTTCTCATCCTAAGTAACAATATTATCCCCTACGGAGCTATCAATCGCCGAACCGTGCCTCACGACACCTTCCTCGATGGCATACTCGGCACAATGAACCATTTTGACACATGGGGAGTTATCTTCGGCGACAGCCATGGCTTGTTCGAACTTTTGCCTGACATCGCAGTTCTTGCGGCCCGACGTCTCACAGAGCAAACCGCTTCACAGGCGAGCTTAGAGATGCAACAAGCACTCTACGCCCGAATAATCGAATGGAAGCCCCCAGAATCTACAGCCACCAATCAAAAATGCCTGCCCCAACGAGATACCGCACTGAATCTCTGCCGGGAGGCTGCTCTGCTCTATCTTGAGACGGCAATGGCCCCAGACGCATTAAACGACACTGTAACGTTGGCGAGAGTACAGAAGCATATTGATAACATCATGCTATACGCAGAGCAGGCTGCTGGATCCCCTTACGAGACCATATTTCTGGGTCCTCTGATAATCGTCGGCTCCTGCATGTTGCAAGCTGAACAACGACAGCTACTTCTAGATAGCCTGAGGTCTAACAGATTCCACATGAATCACTGCTTACAGGCTGCTTCGCTTCTTGAGCAGCTTTGGAATGACCGGAGTGGACGTTTATTCGGGCCATATGGTTTAGCGATTATCATGCGCCGTCGTGGGATCAATTTAGGCATTGCATGAATGGAATGCAAGAGTTTTATGGTAAACAATGATGATCAAAAACTTGAACAGACTCGGGTTCTTCATTGAAAAGCACAATTGGTACTAGAAGATAGTCCTACCTTGTGAGAGCAGATCGCTTGTTACCTAAGTAAGCCCATTGGCCAAGGCATTCGAGAAGGCCAATGAAAGGCGTATTATGCAAAGACAAAAACTTGAAGAGGAGTGCGTGGGCGTGGCGAGAACATGCACAATTACATCAACGGAGTCCGCGGGGACCGATGACCCATACGGTGGAACCATAGAGCTAATATTAGCCCCGCGACATTCCTTATCTCTTGTCGATTGCCGCGTTTATCAGGTCTTTAGCGCCACCTTCCTTTCTAGGGAACTACAGGGAACGAAGCCCATTTCAGGCTCTTCTATATGGAGAGTCGTAGCTTCTTATCCTTTAACAAGGGATATTTACGGTGAAGTGGGAGGGGTTGATCAAAGTACAATTGGCGACGGATGCTTTATCACTCAAACTTCAACTTGATCAGGAATGTAAGACTGAAAGCGAAGAATGCCATTCCCGTAGAATGCCTCCAAGTTAATGCACCTCAATACTTATTCTGGAGCTCCGAAATGACCTCCGCAGCACCCCTGTCTCCAGAGCGAACAGCCCCTTCCATATACCCTTTCCACTCCAGTGCGGTTTCCGTACCCACGAAGTGTACGTTCTCGAAGGGTTTGCGAAGAGCGGCCCCATCAACGGAGGTCAGAAGGCCTGGTGGTGAGGCTGGGCAAGGGCCACCAAGGAAGAACTCCTGCTTACTCCATTCATACTCCAAAGTGTTGATCGGCTCTGGGACCTTTAATTTCCCAGACTCCAGATCAACCTTCTCGAACGCAAAGCGGAGCTGGCTCCAGGCAGAAGAATATCTCTCCTCCTGCGATAGTTTAGACCATTTGAGGCCACGGCCCCCGACAATGAAGCAGCTGATTGACCATTGATCATCATCAGGGACACTAGTATCCACGGAGAATAAGATCGGCCCGTTGTCTTGGGATTTGATCTCCCCAGAAAATCCAGCAGTGCGCCACCACGGCTTCTCAAAGACAAATATTATCTTGCTGTAATAGCCCAAGATGTTTTCCTGGGCGAGACGCTGCTTTTCCGTTGGCAGAGCCGGCGAAAATTGGATTTTCTTGTACAGAGGGGTGGCAACGGACAAAATGACTTTCTTTGCCAGGAAGACGGCTTTATTGGCAGACCGAACGGTGCAGACACCGGTATCCGGACACTGCTCAATATGGGTCGCCGGAGTAGAAAGCCAGAGAGAGCCCGCTTTGAGCTTCTTTGCCATGTTCTTGGAGATTGTTTGAGTGCCTTTTCAAAAGTCAGCATCATAGAAATATGAGAATTATCAGTGGCTCCCTACCTTGTCTGATTCGAAGATACTGGGCTCCATGCTTGGTATCAGAGATCACAGCCTGGAATCCAGTTCCAGATTTGCAAGATTGCAAAAAGCTCAGTGCACTGATGTCCTTGCTTTCAATACCGATGAGTGACTGGCTGACGGTATTAAGCAGAGTCGCAATTTGCTCAGATTGGAACTCCTGAAGGCAGTATTCATGCAGGGAAACAATGTCCAGCTGCTTTGCACCGGGACCCGCAATGGGGTCTTCCAAATTCACCTCGGCAGAAATTTCTGTAAATTTTCCAATGACTTGGCCCAAAGCAGCTTGCTCCTCTTCAGTCAACTATATACACCCGTAATTTCATGTCAGCATCAGCGATTAGTTATTCATATGGGAAAGGGAGAAAAGCTTACCGGCAAAACACCATGTGGGGATAAGACAACCCCATCACCGTGCTCCCAGACATCGTTTCCGCTGTCCATTTGAACCTCCCCCTGAAGCCCGTAATGCTTGACGAGTTTGTACATCTCACTTTGCGTGGTGTCATTGATCCAAGCAGCACCGACATCGTTGACGCCGGGACCGCTCTTCTTCGATGGCAGAGTCAGGGTCTTTCCTCCTACTCGGTCAATAGCTTCGACCACAGCACAGGAGAACCCCGCTGCTTGAATAGCCAATGCTGCACGAAGGCCACTCAAACCTGCGCCAATGACGACCACGTCCACCGACTCTCGTGTAACGGCAACGGAATCCATGATAAATGAAGTAGTTTGCTTAGAGTAAAATTTGTGAAGTGGTATTGACTTTGAAGTGCCACTGACAACAGGCGATAAGGGGTACTTTTATAGTTTCCTGACGGCCTAATGTAAACCGCTAAAATAGGAAACCAGTTAGCCACCTTACAAAAGAACCATAAAAGGACAAGCGACGCTATTGATAACATTAAAGGAGTCTCCACTGATGTGATACGGTAACTGAATTTAGGCAGCTGGCGCAAGATTTGCCGCTAATGGCTACGGTGGGAACGAACCAAAGTTTTACTGATTTGTATGCAGAACGAATGTAGCCTTACGAAGGACCCAGAGAGGGTCCGGGCACTGATAGTCTTCAGACACCATCGTCGCTATTGGGCTCATGGGTGGAGTCTGATATGCAAGGCTGCATAAACACTAATATCATGGTGCAAATGGAGTGAAGCCGAGCCAGACCGATCTTCATTATTAACGCTCCCTAGACAGTGATGTCAAGCAGTGCCGAGTAGTTTGTCTGCCGTGTCAATTCTTTGGGCCACTATGATTATTTCTCAGCTGCCGAAGTCAAATCGACCTACTTCGGAGTTTGTTGGCCCGTTGTGGAGAAATTAGCCTCGTCGGTTCAGCTCAACGCCACCCTCACGAGACTATTGCTAAATGTACACCATTGCCAATTCAAGAGCAGGCATTGGTCGCCAAGAATGAATTCCCAACCCAAACACGGTATGTCTGCGTCATGAACTCGGTCCAAAATTCGACGCCCAGCAGTCGGGCGCAAGTTCAGTTTGGTACAGAGGAATAAAGCAATCAGACCACTCGGGAGGGTCGCAAGATGTGCCGAACAAGGAAAGGTCAATCCTGTCGAGTAACAATGCCGTGGCGGTGGGACCCTTCCTACTTCCCCGCATTTTACA
This sequence comes from Penicillium cataractarum, assembly GCF_028827025.1. Classification (NCBI taxonomy): domain Eukaryota; kingdom Fungi; phylum Ascomycota; class Eurotiomycetes; order Eurotiales; family Aspergillaceae; genus Penicillium; species Penicillium cataractarum. The sequence goes on along the minus strand of NW_026622744.1, from coordinate 3,997,334 downwards.
CTTTTTGATGTCCGGCACAATCCGGTATTTGAGTTTGATTCTGGCGTTTAATCTCTTATCTCTTACCGCGCTACCATGGTGCAAGTGGGCGATAAGCTGTTCGAATTCAACCTCGGCAGCTCTTTTGCGTCGGCTGCTTTCACACCCTTGCGCTTGTTCCGGTACGGTTCGGGGGATTGCTTGACGGAAATACTTGATATTCTTACCTTACAGAATGATATAGAGCAGATTTAGTTGCTGAAGATCAAACAACTAGTTGCGATATAAAGCCTTCAACAATAGACCTACTTCAGACATCTAGTTCTCTTTGGTCTAAGTGTAGGCTGCCCGACACAATGCCCTTCAATACGGCATTGACACGGAAATTGGGCATCGCAGGTAAGTCTATTATTCAGTATGTACAGAAGTTCCAAATCTCACATTCGCAGTTCCTATAATTCAAGGGGGCATGCAATGGGTCGCATACGCAGAGCTTGCTGCTGCGGTCAGCAATGCTGGTGGCCTGGGAATAGTATGTTGGATGCCAATTTTCCAATTTGAAGAATTCTGACCTATGATCAATCAATATAGCTTTCAGCTCTAACACAACCAACCCCAGAGGATCTCCGAAAGGAGATCCGTCGTTGCCGCGAAATGACCAAGAATCCCTTCGGAGTAAACCTGACCTTACTGCCCGCGCTCGTGCCTCCAGACTATGCTGCTTACGCGCAAGTGATCATCGATGAGGGTATCAAGATTGTTGAGACGGCAGGAAACAATCCTGGTGCTGTCATCGACCAGCTCAAGAAATCCAACTTGACTATCTTACACAAGTGTACGACGATCCGCCATGCCAAGTCAGCCATCAAGCTAGGTGTGGACTTTCTATCTATTGACGGGTTTGAATGTGCCGGCCATGTTGGTGAGCACGACATCACCAACTTTATCCTCTTGAGTCGGGCTCGCCAGGAACTCAAGGTACCATTTATCGCATCCGGCGGATTTGCCGATGGCCAGGGGCTAGCAGCGGCATTGGCACTCGGCGCAGAGGGAATCAATATGGGTACACGATTTATGTGTACCGTTGAATCACCTATCCATCATCGGATCAAGGAACGTATCGTCGCTGCAGACGAGAACCAGACCGCGTTGGTACTACGCCGGTGGAGGAACACATCGCGACTCTTCAAAAACAAGATAGCGGAAGATGCGCTCAAGGTGGAGAAGGAGAGTACGACCGGTGATTTCAGTGAGGTTGCTCCCCTTGTGAGTGGCAAGCGAGGACGCGAGGTGTTCCTGAATGGAGACGCTGAACATGGTGTACGTTATCTATCCACCCTCCTTGAATTTGGGAACTTGATAATAATATATTACAGGCTTGGACTGCTGGTCAGGCTATTGGGTTGATTCATGATATTCCTACCTGTTCTGAGCTGCTTCCTCGCATAGAGCGGGAAGCTTTGAATGCGATGGAGCGTACGCGATCGATGTACACCCAAGAGAGCAAGCTCTAGGATGTTTAGTCTGAAATTCTGTTGATGAATACTTTATGATTAATTGAAATGCCGGATAATTACAAAATAAAAGTGATAAGAGTCCGCAGATAGAGGAATCAAACATATTTTCCCACTCGTTTTGAGCCTGGGCATCGTGGAACGTGCATGGTGGCTAACGAAAGCAATTTAGCCACTAAAAATTACCGGTGTCAACGTTGTTTTCAGATGTGTAGAATATTTCTTCTTCCTTAATGATTCATATAATACCATAATTCAGCCCATGTCTTTCCATCAACAGCCCAAGACCATAGGGCCCAAAAGAATGTTCATCAGGATCGTTCCAGAGCAATCTTAGCAGAGCACTTCCTTGGCCCGTATTTCTCATCAAGTAATGATTATCGTTCAATATGCTTGCAACGATCTCACGCTGCTCTTCTCTCACCAAGCATGAGCCAATTATCATAATTGGCCACATCGAGATGCAGGAATAGTTCGATAATAATATCTGTGGTAGATGGTGTAATGCTCGATCAAGGAAGGGCTGCAGGTGATGCACTCGCGCCGAGTCATGTTTGGAGAATGGAGAGATGGAAGTTTCCAAAAAGACCAACAAAGCTATTCTAAATACTTCCCTTGTTGCGTTATGCTCTTGATGCTCTTGATGCCCTTCATGTTCTGTCGCTAGAGGTCCCAAGTAGCCAATGCACATCCTAAGCCGATTATATGTCTCGTGACAGTCTGGTGGTAGACCGGTCCTTGTTAATGGCCGTGAAGCTTGGTGCCCGGCGAACAGAGACACGGAAGATATGAGCTCGAAGAGATTGTGGACCCCACTGAACATGACACCAAATGCCCCCAGGTCACGCAAATCGTCAAGTGAGCGCAAAAATGGGTCATAGATGAGAGTTCTATCGCAATTCATGCCGAATGGTGTGATGCTGTTGGACAAGACAATGTAGGAATAGACTTCGGCGACAAATCCAAGCAGCTTTCGCTCTGAAGTTGTCATGTGCTGGTGGCTATTGTGTCGAAGGTGTAGGATCAAATGACGACTGGCTCGCAGATGAGTGAAAGGTGACCCATCCATATTTCCGGAGATCACCTGAAGTTTCCAACCAAATCAGACAACGGGTCAACCGGGACTTGTATTCTGGGTGAAGGCTTACCTCATAGTGAAAAAGGATTAAAATCGCCAACGCTACTCGAAGAAGCACAAGAGGTTCAAATAGAGTAGTGTCATCATTGACCACTCTTGACAGGGTCTGCACTGCCAAGGAGTAATGTCGGTAGGTTGCATGTTCGATCTCATGATTGTTCGGCAATTTATAAAGGAGATGGCCCCCGCTTAGAGCGAGAATGCTGTTCATCAGCAGATCATCATTATATGCAACGGGCAGAAGCCAGGATATCCAAGGTATATCCGGTGCCGGGGCCAATTTGGGACCAGTGTTGTTGATATAGTGCGACAGCAGGATTTGGGATTCCGGAAGTAACATCCCAGCACGCCTAGGGCTCAAAAAGGCTTTCAGATCTCGAGACCACGATGGGACGTAATTTCCGGTATTCTCTATACAGCCGTTGGCAGAGCTTGATGATGTATTGGAATCCATGCTGGTCACCGAGGCCGGAGGTGTAGATGGAAGTGCAGTGCTCGTCCCTAGATAACGGGAATCCCCATCTCGAGCCTCATTAGTGTCAGCTCCACCCAGAGCTCTGACACTAGGGTCTAGCCCAAATATGCGGACTATATGAGGTGGCCAGGTGCATTTCAGCTTGTTGCGTGCGCAAGCCCGGCATTGTGGTTTAACCTCGTCGCATTTCTTTTTTCGTTGACGACAGGAGACACAACCTGTCCTGGTGCGGGGAAATCTTCGATTCATGTTTGAATGGTAAAGATTACGACGGGGGTACTCAGCTGCTTTGTGACGTGAAACAACATTAGTTTAGAGAGTGGGTAGAAAGAGTGGAAGATTGCAAACGTGCATAATTCCTGCGAGATGAAGTTGGCACGAAGGGATAGGAGTGGTGGCGAGTCGGGGCCAACCACATCTTTTGAGCTAAACTATACAGGGTAGCGACCCCAAAAGGCAGAACTCTACTCAATAGGCCAAATAAGGTTCCGTGGGGAACTTAGACCTAAATACCCTTATTTATATAATAATGAAGCTAGATCTGTGCTCGTCTCACTATAAGATCTTAGAAGACAAGGTGTGATTGAGATATTCTCATGACGGTAAAAAAACAGACAGTATAAATCAAAGAAGCTTCAAAATTATATGGCCTTTTACATTATTGCACGGTTATAGCGATTTACCAGTGCCGACAGTTTCCGAATTTAGGTCCAATCGCTGTCGATCTATCGATAAGCGCGGCTACAGATAAGGTCCTTATCGCTCCAGGCACCCAGGTTACACCAGCGCCAAGAAGAGGTTAAGTGGGCCGCAGGATGATCCTCTGGTTAGATTAAGCAGCTCATAACATTATTACCACGTCCTCTGTCGAACACGGTGTCCATATCCCCCTCCCGTCTTCCCATCAGTCTATCTTCGCATGGTGGTTAGGCAATTACCATTCATTACTACGTGGTCCCTCCTTTCGTGCACATAGGGGAACAGTCAACAATGAGTGCCAAAGGAGTCAAGGAGGTCGAGCTGTCTAGCGACATCGACTTCATCAAGACTCCTGCAGCTCAACCTGCGAAGCTCCAGACCGGAGAGGACTGTGGCATTGCCCTGACAAACGTTAGTTCTTGCCATTGATCCCCCTTCTCTCGTCAAGTTGGCTAATCCTTCCAAAGTTCCCAGCCATTCACAATGCCCCGCTGCCAGCCGATGGTCCCGGAAATGAAAGCTTCTCGAACCTCCTCCTAGGCGGCGTTCTTATCGGAGTTCCTACAATCCTTACATACCTGCTCAACGGAGGAAAGAAGACTTTCTTCTTCTTTTTCGTTCTCCTCGTCCTCCCTCTTTTGGTTGTATTTTGGTCCTGGAAATCCAGCTGCAGCCCCCGCACCAACGAAAAAGTCAAGCTTCCCGGGCGACCCATTGAATATTACTTGACCTTCAAGAACGAAGAGGATAAAGCGAAATGGCACGGAAAGAACAAGGTCCCTCTGCAGCAGTTCGCGGAAATGTACCTGGACGGCTTGGTGGATTTCAACGGTGACACACTGGAGGTCCTGGAATACCGTCACGACTGGGCAAACTTCTCGTTTACCTTGGACCTCTTCAAGTTCATCGTCTTCACCTTCTTCAAGGACGTCATCTTCCACACCAAAGCCCAAGATGAGGAACAGATCCGTCCCAATTACGATCGCGGTAACGACCACTATGCCTGGTTCCTCGGCCCTCGCATGATATATACCTCTGGTATCATCTCAGACCCGGAGAAGGAGGAGACCCTCGAAGAAATGCAAGATAACAAGATGGCCATCGTCTGTGAGAAGATTGGCCTCAAGGAAGGCGAGACTATGCTAGACATTGGCTGCGGTTGGGGAACTCTTGCCAAATTCGCTAGTCTCAACTACGGCGCGAAGGTTACTGGACTTACTATTGCGGAGAATCAAACCGCTTGGGGTAATGACGCTCTCCGCAAGGCTGGAATTTCTGAACAACAGAGTCGTATTCTCTGCCTCGACTACCGCGATATTCCACGGACGAAATATGACAAGATCACGCAGTTGGAAATGGGCGAGCACGTCGGTATCCGGAAGCTTACCAAGTTCTTCCGCCAATGCTATGATATGCTCAATGACGATGGTGCTATGTATGTTCAGCTTTCAGGTCTGCGCCAGGCGTGGCAGTACGAGGATTTCATCTGGGGTCTGTACTTGAACAAGTACATCTTCCGTGGCGCGGACGCTTCAACTCCTCTGTGGTACTATGTCAAGTGTCTGGAGCAAGCTGGATTTGAACTCAAGAGGTAAGCATTGTCTGGATGGGGATATTGCCATATGTGCGATGACTAACAAATGGCCAGCATTGACACTGTCGGTGTTCACTACTCTGGTACCCTCTGGAGATGGTACCGTAACTGGGTTGGAAATGTGGAAGCAATCAAAGCCAAATATGGCCCTAGATGGTACAGAGTGAGTTCTCTCCGTAGTCTTCCAAGGTACATTCATGAATTCTAACATGCCCTAGATCTGGGAGCTGTTCCTTGCCTGGTCCGTTATTGCCTCTCGCGAAGGCATGGCCACCTGTTACCAGATGGTCGTAGTCAAGAACCTTAACTCGACTCATCGTATTAACGGTGTTTCCTCTCAATTTGGCCTGGCCGGTGCCCTCGCCACCAGTCAGAAGGCGGGCAAGTCCCAGCTGCGTTAGGAAGATTGCTGTTGTGAGTTGACGACGTGAGGGAATTCTAGACGCACACCATAGGGGTGCCGCGATGGATGATGCTGGGAGTTTGTTTTAAAATGAGAGATGTGTAACGGAGCTCCTCTTGAAGTATCAAAATTCAGAGTTAAATGCTTTACTTGTGAGCATAGCATCTAGATACGTGTTGCTGTGGCCTAGGGCATTACTGTGAAGCAACCTGTTAACTCTATAAGGAATTAAACATCAATAGTGACTTTTGATGATCTGCACTAGTCTTTCAATCATTCATTGCTTTATATTCCAGTGGCGTAATGTTCTATTCAAAAGCGTATTCGTCACAGCCCCCCGGCCAGGCCAAGTCCCCGATTCAGCAAGGTTTCGGCCATAAGATAATCGCGGCTGCAGATAAGAACGAAGTATATTTAGACGCTGCCTAATAACCGGATGCAATTTGAAAGGCTATATCGTGATATAATTCCGAGTAACCCCACTCTATAGGTTGCATGTGTTGAACCGAATACAGCTATAAAGCTACCCCTGCGAGCACACTGAAGAGTCCCGACAGAACCACCTTCTCTATCCACTACACATAACAAATACTCTGACTCTTATTATTCAATTAACTAGATACTTCTCTCAAACCATCATGACACCAACCGCCACAGCCCACGAAAAGTACGATGTGGTGATTGTAGGAGCCGGTCTCAGCGGCCTCCAAGCAGCCCAAATCGTGCAAGCAGCAGGCTTCCGAGTATGCATCGTTGAAGCCACCGACCGAGTTGGCGGGAAGACATTGACTGCCAAGTCATGCGAGAAGGGGTTCAATGATCTAGGTGCTTCTTGGATCAACGATACCAATCAAAATGAGATGTTCAAGCTCTATCAGCGGTACAGTATTGATACTGAGGTTCAGCGGGACACTGGATATACTCTTATTCAGGCATCGGAGGGGGACGTTGTGAAGGTGCAGTATGGAGAGCTTCCTGTATGTCTTCTGTGCTCTTTATATGCCGTTGCCTTTTTCATTCTTCCCCCTTTCGTTTGGGCTGTATGCAAAACTAATTGCGAGCTTATTAGGGCGACTCCGACATCCTCTCCAAATTGCTTCAAGTATTCCGAGACGAATGTTTGCTGATAGACTTGGACAACCCGACAAATTCTCCTCGCTCCAAAGAAATCGACCAACTTACATTCCGCGAATTCTGCATCCAAAAGACCCAATCTGATAGTGCGGTCACCATCGCGGATGTCCTCTCAGTCTCGTTACTCGGAGTCGAGAGTTACGAAGTCAGCGCCCTCTACATGCTCCTCTACTTTAAGAGCGGCGCCGGCATAGACAACATCATCTCAGACCAAAAGCATGGCGGGCAGTACCTACGCAATCGGCAAGGTAAGCGATACCCAGAAACATTATATTCCATGTAGCTTTCTCTAACAAATATTATCAGGAAACCAAACCATCGCCCGGAAGATGGCCGAAGAGCTAGGTCCCGATGTTATCTTCCTCCGCATGCCCGTGATCTCCGTTGATCAGGTCAGACACGGACACTGCGAGGTAAAGACACAAGGAGGCACAACCTTCCGCTGCAAACGAGCCATCGTATCCGTGCCCACCAGTCTCTACCACAAAATCACATTCCATCCTCCCCTGCCAGAGAAAAAGGCCATCCTAGCCGATAACACCACCACAGGCTACTACACCAAGCTAGTCTACATCTTCAAGGAACCTTGGTGGCAGAACGCCGGGTTCTCAGGAGTCCTCGATTCCGAAAAGGGACCTATCATTTTCACTCGAGACACGAGCGTCCCCGTCGACGATCAGTGGGCTATTACTTGCTTTATGGCTGGTGATAAAGGACGAGAATGGTCTAAGTTACCTCGCGCATCCCGGTATAAGCTAGCCTGGGAGCAATTCAGCCGGGCGTTTGGGGAGTACGTTGATGTCCCTCGGCCGGTTAATGTTCTGGAGATGGAGTGGACGAAAGAAGCTTATTTCCTTGGTGCGCCTTGCCCGATTACAACGCCGGGTATTTTATCCATTGTGGGAAATGAAATCGCTGCTCCATTTGGGAGTGTGCATTTTATTGGTACGGAGACTTCTCATGTCTGGCGTGGGTATATGGAAGGGGCTGTTCAGTCTGGTCAGCGGGGAGGTGCTGAAGTGGTTGAGGCTTTGTCGAAGGATTTGACTTACAGTCTTTGATATGCTCCGAGAAACACACTTTACGTGTCTGGACTATGTTAACTTTGCTTGTCATAAATGCTTTTAGCTACTGGATTGTTCTTCTTATTTTCGATTTGAACTGAATATACTCCATTCTCCCAGTGATAACATTTCAGCATAACATCAGACCGCGTCTCCATCGGGAAATAGACCTGGACGCAACCATGGACCACTCTCACTCACATCACCACATCTAGGGAAATCATCCTCTATCCTCGTAGAATTCATCCAGGCAAGTCATCTCTCTACAAAACTTCACTCCAACACCATACCCCGATAGAATCCAGATGTCACCACCCTATCACCCCCAAACAACACAGAACCAACCTCATAATGACCCAATCACCCACAAATACCTCATACCCCAACGACCCCTTCCAAGAAGAATACTACTTCTTCTACGGTACACTCACACATCCCCCTCTCCTATCCCGAATCCTCGCAAACCCCCACAGCCCCGACCTCCGCCCAGCACACATAACCGGCTGGCCATGCATGATGTGGGGCGACTACCCAGCACTCATCAAAAGCTCTCCAAACGATACAATCACAGGGCTAGCATATGAAGTACGCTCAATTCGAGAGCGGGAGCGACTAGTTCAACATGGGACGACAGCGTACAGGATTGAAGTATGTACGATTTACTTCGAGGATGGGACGTGTACGGTTGGGAAGACGTTTGTTTGGGATGGGGATGTGGACGGTTTACGGGAGGGGGTGTTTGATTTGAGAGATTGGTTACTTCAAGAGAAGGAGTTTAGCGTTAGATGAAGGTGTTTTGTTTAGGAAGGTTGATTCATTTTTATCTTGACTATGGCTGGAAAGCTGGGTGGATGGAACTGTGACGATCGTTAGCGAAGATCACACGGCAGTCTCAAAAAGAAGAGAGTAGGAGCTCCATCAGAAAGGTGGTGATTTTTTATCCTCATTCTTTTATTCAGAACAGGTCTGTGTATAAATCTTGCTTCGTCATGGGAGTGGGGGGTGGCATGCATAAACGAGATAGATTTACCATTTCGAAGTCCCATTTACATGGAGTTGGTTGATTGAGAAACAAAATTCCTATTCAATATCTAAATTGATCATTAGCAACGACCACAAAATAGTCTCAAGCAGAATCAAAAGGCAAAATCTTCGTCAGATAGCAGTTGGACATTGATTATGTGTCCTCATTGGAAATCAGAACAGGTCTGTGTGAAATCATGCTTCATCATTGAAGAAAGGAACAAAAAAAAAAAAAAAAAACTTACCAGTTCAAACACTCCCCGTCAGCCGATAGAACTGGTCCATCGGCTGTTGCCTCGACTGCGGCACAACGGAGGGGATAGTCTGTGCCAGTGCGTCGCCTTCAAGATGAACCGTACTATCAACAGTCATGATCGTCACCGACCATCCGATCAACGGTGCGCTCCCATCGGGCGGGAAAGGTGGTTTCGCCCTCATCAGCCACGGGGGCTCGACGTTCGGATGGATCATATTCCTGAGCAGCATCTCTTGCGGAGGACCACCCGGACGAATATCCACCTCCATGATCCCCGTATTTGACCACAGGGGATGCATATAATCAGCTCCCGGCGCCGCAGCATTCCGAGCTAGATGGAACGACTGTGAGCCAAAGATCTCAGTCAAACACGCCCATAGAACCTGCAAGATGACCCCATGCCCAACGACTGCAATAACTGCATTGCCACCGGTAACATGATAAGCCATCTCCGGCAAGATATGGTCCCGTAAAAAGCCATTGACCCGCGCTCGCATCGATGCCATCGATTCGATCTGGGTGACCTCGCTAGACAACCGACCACATCCGTAGCATTGCTCACGCAGCTTGGCTGTTTGGAAGGGTTCCAGGGCAGGCCCACTGCCCAATTGGTACTGGCAAATCATACGGGCGGTATCGGTCGCACGATCGAGATCCGACGAGAGAACACGCGTGAAACGCACCGGCCGATCACGAAAGTACCGCGCTAGCCGGAGGGCCTGGTCTTTACCGACGCCTGTCAGGTTATCCGAGTTGCCCCTTGCAAGACTGTAAGTCAGCTAGGGGCTCTTTGGGGGAAAGAGGGTAAAGGAGCATTCTCATCCGCACACATACAACGCTTTGCCCACATTATGCTCGCATTCTGCGTGGCGGATGAGAAATAGCCTCATGGTGAATGTGCCTGGAGATCTCGAAACAGTTTGATGGTTTCGTTAGAGAAGTCTCGTCAGGAACGATTGGGGGCAAGGTAGGGGGAAATGCTGGGGAGCTGTGGCTGCTAGCCACCACGGATGAGGTCGTGATGAACACACACCCTCGATGGCTGGGGCCAATGGCAGACCGAAGCCGATCGGGGGTTACCCATGGTCACGGAGGACCGTCAATTGGTGTTTTCAAAGTAGAAAACAGCATCTCTGGATGATGAGAGGAATAAGGAATGAGAAGAAGAAGAGAAAAAAAGAAGTGCCTACGCGCTAAAATACGCGGAACGCAACTCATAGTGGAGCAGCCCACTTTGGCTTTGCACTGTTTGCACGCGCAAACAAAAAAAGTGGTGGAAGACGTGCAGCGGGTGCCCAGCGTGGGGATTGGATTTTTTGTGAAGAGAAAACAGTCAGTAAGTCAATTCGATCCTTGAAAATTGATGTGTTGCTGGATAGTGGGTGAGATCTAGCGAGAGAGTAGTGGGAGACTGACAAAATCTAGAACAGTTACTCTATACAGTATACGAAATGGCCGACACCGAGATCGTCAGACCGGAGGAGCAGAGTGTGTCTACCCTGACCAGTACGATACTCAAACCATTGCTAACAAGTATACTTCTTTTAGAGGCTCCCCAATCTCCCTACCAGAATGTCCGTACCAATGGCCGTGCCTTCAACTCGCCCAATTGGCGCATGAAGAGTGAGAACAGCAGCCCGCAGGCCTCGCCCTCCTCGACACGCACCAACACATCTCGAACCGCCTTTGCACGACCGGGACCCCATGTACCCCAGGCCATCTCCGAGGGCCGCCGGCTCTACGTGGGTAACATGCCATACACGGCCAAGACGGAGGATGTGGAGGCGCTATTCACAGCGGCGGAGTTCCCTATGTATGCACACAAGCCACAAGCCCAGGCTGGGCTCGGCCCATAACAAGAAAAGATGGCGCCGACTGAGACATAATTTTTTTTGATAGCGAGCGTATCGACATTGCCGTTGACCCATTCACCGGCCGAAACCCGTCCTACTGCTTCGTCGATCTGCAGACCAAGGAACATGCGGAGCGGGCAATGGTCGAATTGGATGGCCGCGATATGCTGGGCCGCCCGGTCAAGATTAAGCCCGGTGTGGCCAAGTCTGCCGAGCGTGCTGCTGAACAAGCCCCCCGGACACCATTTGCCATGAGCCGCTGGCGTGAGCGTCCAGAGGGCAGCACTACCAGCAGCCCTACTAGCTTTGCCAAAGTCAACAACGATTCCAGCCAACGGGTGTATGTGGGAGGTCTGCCTCGGTTGACCGAGCCGGAGAGCGTGCAGAGCAACATGAAGACTTTCTTCCAGGGATACAATGTGTAAGTGGAGTCGAAAATTTCGAGACTGGAACTTTGCCCCTTCACATCTTGGGATGTTGTCTGTCGTCTCCTTACTAACAGTTTGGTTTGTTTAGTGAGAATGTTAGCAAGGTGTTCACCCCACACCCCGCAAAGCGATTCGAGCCCGGTGACCACTACTATCTCTTTGTTGACTTTAGCAGTGTCGAGGAAGCCCAACGGGCCATGGACACTCTCAATGGGCAGCAAGGCCCATGGGGAGGCCCATTGCGTGTTCAGCGAGCCCGTGGCACGACCAACAATAAGCCCGAGGGCTCGTCTCCGGCGGAGGCTGAAGATAGACCGCTATAGAGGGGCAGACATGCATCATTATAGAAACGGGTTATTAGAAGGGAAAAGGAGTTTATGATATAAAAAGGGCATATGATACAAAAAGACATATATGAGATAGGGTTGGAGATGAAAAAACAATTAATATCATAGACTATCATCCCCAGTACCGGATTACTCCAATCTTTGCTAACGATCTCCTAAAAAGCGGGCTCGGGATGACGTGTGGAGACCGGACAAAATCCAGACTCACCGCATTCACGATAGGCCTCCTGACCACCTGCCAACACGCCTTTGAGGCATTTCTTTTTTTTTTCTTTCTGTAAGAAATTTCCAGTTTTTTTATTATTCTTTTCATATACTTGCATTTCTATCCATTACTCCTTTTTCCCCCTCCTATATTGTACATTTGTTTCCTTGTCCGGTCTGTGGAATTGATCCCACCCCCAATTGCCTCTCCTTTACCTTTATCCCCCTCCGGCTTCGGGTCGGAAGCCTGTCTAACGCTCCCTAATCTTCCCGACGCATCTTGCAATTCTCATTTCCATCAACGCCCACCATGTCAACGAAAAGTGCCATTCGAAGCCAGCAGCAACACAAAGTGTTCATGGCTAGTGTAAGTTGGAATTTCTATTTTCTATTTGCATGCCCTATCAATCCTTCCTAAACTTCCCCTCAATTTCCCCCACGGCTGGGCCCCCGATCGACCGCCAGGATCGAACGCGGGGATCCCTGCATGCCCCTCATACATTTTGCCTCGGTTCCTGTGTTCCTCCTTTCCCTTCGGCCAGATAGGGTTTGTAGCGGCTGGCAGAATCGGGAGACTAGCAATTACCGGACTAGCTAGCTTGCACAAAATGTCCGGGGGGTTTTGTCTTGCATGTATACGAGCAATCAACCCGGGTGTCAGGTCATGCTATTAGTGGGATGCAGATGACCTTACACTTGGAACATCACCGTTCTTTAAGTATGCTGAGCCTATTCGCTGAAAATGATGTATTTGGATGATCGCTTTTCTTTGCAAAACTCACGGCTTCCTATACAATCTTTATCATCTATATGGCTCGAGGAACAAAACGAAGCCAGGCCGCCCATCAGGCATCACGTTGCATCGTTTGACTAAAGCGGTACCGGCCTATTCTGGACGTTGTCGTGTCAACTGATACACGTTGATGTTGACGAGTTCACGCTTTCCACTTGATCCTTTCCTCGTTGTCGTTTTCCTGATTTCTTTTCTTCCCTCCTCTACGTTTCTTCAAGATCCCGTTCCACATCCATCCCCCATCACCATCCCCCTTTCAACCCTACACCAATCGATTCAATCATGTTCGCAACTAAATTTGGTCTCCAGTCCGATGACTACAAGATCTGCGTGGTCATGGTAGGCCTGCCGGCCCGTGGTAAGAGCCTCATTGCTGGAAAAGGTACGTTGTCAGAATCACCTTCTGGGCCCTTCACCGCCCGAACTATACAATCATCGCCGATGAAAAATGAAAAGAAACTAATAAAATCCAAACAGCCATGCGGTATCTTGCCTGGGTTGGTATCCCTGCCAAGGTTTTCAACGTGGGCAGCTACCGTCGCAACGCCACTCCTCAGCCCGCGGCAACCTTCTTTGATCCGCACAACGCAGAGGGCGAGCGCATGCGTCGGGCCGCGGCCGAAGCAGCCATGTCTGACATGCTGCAGTGGTTCAACGAAGGAAAAGGTGTAGTCGCCATCCTGGATGCCACCAACTCCACCAAGCAGCGTCGCCAGTGGATCTATGAATCCTGCCGTGATGCCGACATTGAGACCCTCTTTGTCGAGTCCATCTGTGATGATGAGGAGTTGATAATGACCAACATCCTCGAGGTCAAGACTACCTCGCCTGACTACAAGGGTCAGGACCCGGAGTTGGCTGCGTTGGACTTCCGCAACCGCATCCGCAACTACGAGCTGGTCTACCAGACCATTGATGATGATGAGAAGGACTACACCTACGTCAAGCTCATCAACGTGGGTTCTACCGTCATCATTAATCAGATCAAGGACTACCTGTCCAGCCGCTTGGTGTACTACATCCAGAACCTACACATCAAGCCCCGTTCCATCTGGCTGTCCCGAGTGAGTTGATCCTAGCGAGAATGTGAAGTGAATGTAACGAATATACCGCTAACAACAGCCCTACAGCACGGTGAATCTGAGTTCAACCTGACTGGCAAGATTGGCGGTGACTCCAACATCTCCGAGCGCGGCGAAGCCTACGCCCGCAAGCTGCCAGAACTCCTGCGCAAGTCCGGCGTTCCCCCCAACACCAAGATCGTCATCTGGACCTCCACCCTCCGCCGCACCATCCAGACCGCCCGCCACCTCAAGGCAGAAACCGGCTACGAGAAGCTCGAGTGGAAGGCCCTCGATGAACTGGACTCGGGAGTCTGCGACGGCCTCACCTACGAGGAAATTGCCGAGAAGTACCCCGAGGACTTTGCCGCCCGCGACGAAGACAAGTACAACTACCGCTACCGCGGCGGTGAGTCGTACCGCGACGTGGTCATCCGCCTGGAGCCCATCATCATGGAGCTGGAGCGCAGCGAGAACGTCATCATCGTCACCCACCAGGCCGTTCTGCGCTGCATCTACGCCTACTTCATGAACGTGCCACAGGAGAAGTCCCCCTGGATGGAAGTTCCCCTGCACACCCTCATCAAGCTGACCCCCCGCGCCTACGGTACCGAGGAGCAGCGCTTCAAGGCCGATATCCCCGCCGTCTCGACCTGGCGTGGCAAGGGCTCCTCTGCGAAGCATCAGGAATTCCCCGCAGAGGGTGCGGAGTGCCCGCCCGCCTCTCACTGAGTGAGTTAGGCCCCGGGATAAAGCATTCCCCGTGAAGAGATGAGTTGAACCTCTGGACCTCGATTCGAAAGCACTGGATGTCGTTTCCCCCATTTTTTGTTTCTGGCTTTTATTCTTACCGGATGTCACTCTGCTTTTTTTGTCTTGTTTTTAGGCCTCTCTCTCTCTTTCTCTCCCTCTGGGGTTGAAAGAGAGGGATGGCTGGGAGCTCCCGGATCGAAGGGACTCCTCCATAGCATGGGGTTTTTATGGCGTTTTTTTTGACATCTAGTCTGGGTTCGGGTTCGGGATTGCGTGAGGTGTCTCTTTCTTTTTTTAGTTTCGATACGTGATGACAGATACCAATATTATGAAATCTCCTATTCAATTGTGTTAGATTAGAGTAGATTTAATGAACGATCAAGGGCGATATTTAAAGCGGTAGATGGATAATCTTGGGTATTTCCCAAATTGAAGTACATATGTCCCCGAGTCTCATGGAAGGTGGCTTTTATGCTAAGAGAATAGAATGGGTATCCAGCTACATGCATAGTTCCTGAGATTGTCGACTAAATGATCACCAGCAACCTCCACAACATGATATGACCAGGCATCAAGAACACAAGGTCTCTACTGATGACTTACTGGGAGTTTATTCATTCCACTTATTACCCCTCCATCAAAATGCGATACTTACACTAGCACGTGGTAAATTGCAAATCTGATAAGCCACCCAAATCTTGCCCATACTGTCGGAGCAGGACCAGTAGTGGATACTCGGAAGAAAGGAGATACTATAAACCCGCATGTATTAGTCATTATTATGCCCATCCAAATTGCCAGAAAGGGGCTACATAGCAATTCAGACCTGTTGAAACCCGATTGGTGCACCTAGATGAGCTCAGCAACCCAATTCCGATAGTTATGAGCCCGATTCGCCAGTGAGAAGGGTAGATTCGTCGATTTCGAGACTATACGCCGATGATTGCGGTAGTCCACACACACATACGATCTATCTCACCTTGCCCCTGAACTTCCTATCGCAGTGTACACCGCTGAGAACCGATCGATATGGAGTCAACAGTGATCTCCGCCATGAAGGGCGAAAAGCTGAAAGACCCTCTGCAATGGAGGAACTGGTTCGCACGAATTAAGCTGTATGCACGCCAGAAAAGGGTGTGGGACCTCATTGACCCCCATACCGAAGAAGGTTACCTCGAGGAACCAATCAGAAGACCTCGAAGACCTCAATATCCAGAAGATGGCAACGAATCGGCGAAGAGAGAGTGGAGAGACCGCATAGATATCTATAAACTAGACCTAAGCGAATGGGAACAACAGAGCAAGAGCCTAGACGCTGTTAACGAGTGGATCATCACCAATTTGGATCCAATTCACCATACTTCCATGCTGAATTACCAAACTCCGTACGAAAGGCTTGTATATCTCCATACTCGATTCGGAAGAGCCACAGCCGCAGAAGAAGACGTGCGTACGCAGTGGAAGCGAGTGTCTGCATTACCACCAAGGAAAGGTGCAGATATCGACCAGTGGATCAACGAATAGGATTCACTAAGAGAGCAGGGTGTCAGCCTAGACCTGCCAGAAATAAAGAACGCCAATAAGGATTTCCTTCGTGCGGTCAAGGATCTGCTTCCTATGTGGTGGCAATCCAAATTCGAGGCAATTATATTGCATCAAGAAGAGTGGGATACTCGCGATTTGATTAAAAATTTTAGAGGAACCTATCGTGAGATACATCCACAGAGATCGACCGTTAGTACGATCTCAAAAGCTTCTTTCTCAACACTGCAAGGATTCGAAGAAGCAAAGCAAGAAGATCAATAGCAAGCGCAAGCGCTACAACCGCAGCAACCACGATCCTTACCACCGATTCCAAAGCGCTGGTGCCCATGTGGTAACAAGGCCCATAAACCATGGGACTGCTGGATCATCAACCGAGAGGCTTTCCCAGACAAACCTGTACTGAGATGGAAGGTTAAACGTGTCGAGGAACGTCTTTCGAAAGATGAAGCGTGGAAGACCTGGATAGACAAGATGGTCAAGGATCATAATGAGAAGAACGGGGTCAACAATACCAAGACGGCTAATTCAACGCAGCTCTGGGGCTCGTACTTCACTAGTTTTCCAATCGAGTAGGTATACCAAAGCGTGAAAGCTACAGGAGGATCTAGTGATGATACTCGCAAGCGATGGTTCCTAGATACCGCATCATCAGTGCATGTGTGTAACCAAAGGGACCTATTCACCAAATTCACTCCGAAGGCAGACAACCTAAGGACCGGAGACTCGTCTACCGCTGTGGAAGGAATCGGAAGTGCCATCATGACTAGGATAGGACCCGACGGGTCTATTAGGCCGATTCAGCTAAGCAACGTCGTGTATTCGCCCGGATTCCATGCCAATTTGATGTCTTATGTAGCGCTGAAAGAGAAGGGTGTTCGATGGGACGAGGACAACGAGTGTATTAAGGATTCTGCTGGAGAACCGATCGTCAACGTACGTCTCATCAAACCGCTGAAGATATGGGGATTCGATCAACCAAACCAATCTATACCGGACACTACTGCACATGCGTATGTAGTAGGGACCTCGACCTCGAGGACCTCGGTAAAACCACTGGTTGCAGAAGCTTCAGCAGACCGCTGGCACCGACGACTAGCCCACGTATCCAAACGTGTGGTTAAGAAGGCTACTGAGATGGTGGATGGTATCTAAATCAACGAAGATCTGCCAGATTCGTCACAAGAAGAAGAGGAAAGGGAACTCTGCCAGATATGCAACCTTGCAAGCGCACCACGCCAGATCTCAAGACGACCTATCGGTCGTAGTTTCGGGAAATACGGTCGAATCCACTTCGATTTGGTGCAGTTTCCGCCTGGGTATAATGGCCACCAATGGATGACCCATTTCTATGTGGAAGGTATCAGATTCCACTGGTTGTACACGCATAAACGGAAATATGAGTGCAGAGAAGCTGTTCGGAGGTTTATAGCCCTTGTCAAGAACTGGTGGAATCTACCAATCAAGGCATTTCACTATGATAACGAATTGTCTACGGGTGCAGAAGCTAAACGCTTCCTAAGCCACGAAGGGATCGTCGTCTCACAGATTATCCCATATCATTCGGAACAGAACGGGCCTGCAGAGCGTTCAGGAGGTGTCATCTTGACGAAATCGAGACATCTGCATATCGAGAGTAAACTGCCGAAGGAACTCTGGCCAGAGATGGTTAGTACCGCAGCATGGATTTTGAACCGAATCCCTACCTACCTGAAGGACGAGAACCGCTGGATTGTACCGTGGGATGAAGCACGACAGGATTTCGGCAGCGAAAGGATGAAGAAGGCTAACCTTGCTAATCTTCGCGTATATGGCTCGTTGACCTACTGCCGAATTCGAAAGATCCCACGCCTACAGAAGATCTCTCCCCGCGCAGAGGTTGGATTCTTGGTTGGATACGTCGCTTCGAATATCTGGAAGGTCTGGTTTCCATCGAGAGGAAAGGTCGAGGTTATACGAGATGCACGCTTCGATGAATCGAGAAGATGGAGACCTGATATGCAGTACTAGCAAGAAATCGCATTACCTGCGCCTGAACCGACGATCTTGACCGACGAAGAGCACCTAGATGTCCTACGCGAGGACCTCGGGATACCTGAAGAGCCGTCAACAAACCGAAATACAGAGGAGGATCGGCAGCAAGATCATGACGAAGCTCATCAGGAAGACCCTCTAGTGTCTGGGGTTGAAGAAGGGGATCCTACAGAAGCTACCGCTGAACCTCAGGGGGTGGTTACACTCATTACCCCGGAACCTAACGAGAGAGACCGCCTACAGGCAGATCAGGGTCACCAGACTGAGACCTTACCAGGCTCATTTCCAATCGAAGAGCCTCCAATTTTGCCTCCGAGTCCCGCCGGAGATCAAAGTACCACTACGTCTCCTACTGCAGCTGGTCAGGGGGTAGACAACCAGCCAATATCCCAGGCTACCAACCAGAGATCTTGTCTTAATGAAGACCAGCCGCCAGAGCCGGAGATACCGCTTAAATCTCTCACGGAAGAGAGTACCCAAGAAGAAGAAGATTCGCTTTCTGATAGCGAGCAGCAACTACACACTGAGCTACACACACGAAGAAGCGATGGAATCGACACTGCCAATATCCTCGAGGGTAGCAGAAGAAGAAGACCGAGGGTAAACCCTGACTACCACGCATACGCCACTATCCAACCAGCCGTCGAAAACGAACCACCTGAATTGCTTCGCACGTTCGCAGCAGCGTTATACACCGAGAAGCCGATTCAACGCCACAGAGACGATCTACCACCAGTACCTGATGGGTGGAGAGAGATGATGAAGCATCCAATGGCAGAGGGTTTCCTAGCTGCATGCGCGAAAGAGATACGATCTCTGCAAGAGAAATCAACCTTTACCGCCATAAATCGACCGAGAGATATTTCGAAGCAGATCCTACCACTCCGATGGGTCTTTACATATAAATTCGACCAGGACGGTTACCTCCAGAAGCTCAAAGCGCGAATCTGCGTGCGAGGTGACCTCGAAACGATATCCCCAGAGGATAAGAGGGCGGTTACACTTGCAGCAAGGTCTGCAAGGATGATCTTTGCACTGGTCGCAGCGTTTAACCTCGATCTCCGCCAGAGAGATGCAGTTACAGCGTTCTTGAATAGTAAACTGCCTACCGAGACCTACACAAGAATGCCAGAAGGATTCGATAGACCAGGGATGTGTTGGAAGCTACAGCGTGCGCTATATGGATTGCGCATCTCACCAAAGCTATGGCAACAAGAAGCATCTCGAGTACTCGAGAAACTAGGTCTCACACCAATACCAGAAGACCCCTGTGTCTTCGTTTCACACGGAATCATCGTCTTCTTCTATGTTGACGATATCCTCATTACCAATCACCCATCAGTGCGCGAGAAAGCTAAGCAGCTAGAAAAGGATCTCGAGGCACACTGGGAACTCACAGACCATGGGGAAGCTGAATGGTTCTTAAACATTCGAATCATCCGTGACCGCAGAGAATATAAGCTTTGGTTATGCCAGGATGCCTATATCAGCAGTATGGCAGCCCGATACAATCTAACAGACCGTCCGCCGGTCTACACACCGTTACCAGTGGAAGAAATGAAGCCATACGATGGCACTGCGACACCTGCCGAGATCAAATTGTACCAAGGAAAGGTTGGCTCAGTGCAGTATCCAACCACGATTACCAGACCAGATGCAGCGAAAGCAGCTGCAAAGCTATCGCAATTTCTTCGAAATCCAAGTCCACAGCACCAACGAGCGGTTGATAGAGTGATCTGCTATCTATACACCACACGGTACTTAGCACTGCAGTATGGGGATAAAGGAGATATAGAATCAGTTGAGCTAGCAAGCGATGCATCCTTCGCTGACAATCAAGATCGCAGAAGCTCTGCAGGGTATATCTGCCAGGTTTATGGCGGACCAGTGGATTGGAAGGCTACCAAGCAACCACGGTTACCACGTCAACCACCGAAGCCGAATTGCTTGGATTATCTGATGCAGGAAGATCTCTCCTATGGTGGATGAGGTTTCTCGACCGAATCTCATTCAAACCAAGCCACCCAATCACATTAAGATGTGATAATCAGCAGACAGTCAACCTGTTGACCTCGGAGCATGCCAAAATCGATACAAAGCTTCGTCACGTCGATATCCATGGGCACTGGCTAAGACAAGAGATTAGAGAAGGTCGAATCACAATCAAATGGGTACCTACTGCCAAGATGGCAGCAGATGGGCTCACAAAGATCCTGCCACGCCAGAAACATGAGGATTTTATCAAGATCTTGCGCATGCAGGATATACAGCACCTAATTGAGGTTTGAGGTGTAATTGAGAGAAAAGAGAGAGCTTTTAGATGGTGTTCAGCGCTCATCTCGATTGAATTCAACACTGGCGAAGCTATTCAACACTCGCTAAGCGCTGAGGGGGTGTGTCGGAGCAGGACCAGTAGTGGATACTCGGAAGAAAGGAGATACTATAAACCCGCATGTATTAGTCATTATTATGCCCATCCAAATTGCCAGAAAGGGGCTACATAGCAATTCAGACCTGTTGAAACCCGATTGGTGCACCTAGATGAGCTCAGCAACCCAATTCCGATACATACTCACCGCCTGAGGCATCAGCTGACTCATCCAAAGACGTCACGGGCATGCGGCCCCAAGTCGGACCAGAGAGGAGAGAGCTCCCCCCCGAATCCTAATTCCCAGCACAGCAAGCACAAGAACGGTCCGCGGGGACATGAATTGAGCGCCCACATCCCCCACCGGCACGCGCGATGTTATCCGCATTCACCGCGCGGCCGCTGGTCGAGCTCAAGCCGCGCGACAAATCCAAAATCGACTCCGTCCTCGCATACGGTGACCGCCTCCTGGCCGGCCTGAACAACGGCACCCTCCGCATCTACCGCGTCACGGACGACGGCAAGACCGAGCTGCTCCGGGAACAAGAGAAATTCGCCCGGTACAAGATTGAGCAGCTTGCGCTCGTGAAAGAGGCCAAGGTTCTTGTCTCGTTGTCGGGCGGATATGTCAGTTTGCACGATTCGCAGACGTACGAGCTGCAGGAGCAGCTTGCGGCGACGAAGGGCGCTTCCACGTTTGCGATTACGTCTAATGTTGTGAATGACCCCGATACTAATGTGCCTGCTATCGTGTCGCGGGTTGCGGTCGCGGTGAAGCGGAAGATTCTGATGTGGGTTTGGCGCGATATGGAGCTTGAGCCGGATACTATGGAGTTGAGTCTGGCTAGTGCGATTAAGACTTTGACTTGGGTTTCTGCGACGAGGATGGTTGTCGGACTGAGCTCGAGCTTTGTCATGGCTGATATTGAGTCGGGGCAAGTTACGGAGCTGCCGGGTCCGGGCAGTACGGAAGAGGTTGGGCGGTTTACGGGTGTTGGTGCTGCGAGTATGAGCTACATCGGTATGGGGGGTATGGTGCCACGGCCACTGGCTACGAGGCTGCGGGAGGGTCAGATCTTGCTTGCCAAGGATATTAATACCCATTTCATCGATGTGGAGGGGCAGGCGCTGGGCCGACGACAGATTCCCTGGAGTCATGCGCCGGTTGAGATTGGGTATTCGTATCCATTTTTGTTGGCTCTACATGATACAGCGAAGGGAGTGCTGGAGGTGCGCAATCCGGAGACCTTGTCTTTGTTGCAATCTATTCCGCTGCCCTCGGCTAGTATCCTGCATATACCCCAGCCGAATATCAGCCTCGCGCATGCCGGCAAGGGATTCCTTGTTGGGAGTGATCGGACTATCTGGCGAATGGAGGCTTTGAGCTACGATACGCAGATTGACTCGCTGGTCGAAAAGGGCTATCTAGATGAGGCGATCAGTCTTCTGGGCATGCTTGAAGATGCCCTGTTGAAGGATAAACCTGGTCGACTACGCAATGCACAGCTCGAGAAAGCCCAAAGCTTGTTTGCTTTGCGGAAATATCGCGACTCATTGGACCTGTTTACCGAGGTTGCTGCGCCACCAGAGACGGTCATTCGGTTGTATCCTCGTTTGATTGCTGGTGAACTATCTGCCGTCCCGGAGCTGAATGGATCAGAGGTGAAAACCAACGGCAACGGCAATGGTCATGGCGATCAGAGTGATGGATCGTCCGAGGCGGCACCTGAACCCGCGCCAGTGGGTCAGTCTCTCTACGCACCTTCGGTCAGGTCACTGCTTCGAAGAACTGAAGAAGGGAGTGACACGAGTAGCATACTAGAGGATAAAGACAAAGTCAAGGCCGACAAAGGTGAATCAAATTCCTGGCGATATTACTTGTGCCAAGCTAACAATATCTAGATCTCAAAAACTCCGTCCGTGAACTCCAGGGCTACCTGGCAGATGTACGCCGACGCTTCCAACGATTCCTAGGCCCAGATGGCTCCCTCAAAGCACCCTTCCCGACAGACGCTACGGACGAGGCCGGTGCCTCGGTCCTCAAGTTTCTCGACTTCCCGTCTGAAGAAGATTTCTTGACAACTTTACGTGCCAAAGCCCGATTGGTTGATACAACGCTGTTTCGCGCGCACATGTATGCAACACCATCGCTAGCCGGGTCCCTCTTCCGAATCGCCAATTTCTGTGACCCGGAGGTAGTCATGGAACGTCTAGAAGAAACGGGCAGATACAACGATCTCATCGACTTTCTCTACGGCAAAAAGCTGCACCGCCAAGCCTTGGAACTACTGCATCGATTCGGCCAAGAAGAATCCGGACTACTGTCCGGTCCAACCCGCACCATTGGCTACTTGCAGAACCTAGCTCCCGATCAGATCGATCTCATTTTGGAATTCGCCGGCTGGCCCGTCCGCGAGAATAACGAGCTGGGTATGGAAATATTCCTGACGGAGACTGAAAACGCCGAGACTCTGCCGCGATCACGGGTGCTGGTTTTCCTGGAGGAGATCGATCCTAAACTTGCCATTCGGTACTTGGAGCATGTCATTAATGAGTGGAATGATATGAGCCCGGATCTGCATCAGAGATTGTTGATGCTGTATCTTGACCGCATTAATGCCGATAAGACAGATACTGCGTGTAAGGATAAGTTCTTGGCTATGCTCAAGGAGAGTGAGCAGTATTCACCGGCTAAGACTTTGGATCGCCTGAACCGAGAGGGTATGTGTAGAGCCCTCCAGTCTACATGATTTTTGGCTGACACTGTTTTAGATCCCGATTTCTACGAGGCGAGAGCTATCATCTTTAGCAAAATGGGCCAACACCGCCAAGTGCTGGAGATTTACGTGTTCAAGCTAGGAGACCACGAGAAAGCAGAAGAGTGAGTTCGGTTCTCTTTATAAATACATTCATTTGCTAACCCCGCACAGGTACTGCAACCAAGTCCATCTTTCCGAGGGTACACCCCAGTCCGAAGAAGAGGAAGAAACCTCCATCTACCTCACCCTCCTCTCCCTTTACCTCGCTCCACCACACGGATACCAAGCACAGAACGGCCCAGCACTGACCATCCTCGCCAAACACGGCTCTCGGCTACCAGCAGAAGCAGCATTGAAACTAATCCCCGCAACGCTGCCCGTCCGCGATCTCGAATTTTACTTCAAGGGCCGAATGCGAGCAGCCAATTCATTTTTCAACGAGGCCCGAATCGTGGCCAGCCTGCGCAAGGCACGCGATATGCAGACGCAGGCCCAGCTTGCTCTGGGCGAGGGTGTCCGTGGGGGCGGGACTCGAGCTCGCCATGTCACCGTGACCGAGGAGCGAATTTGTGGTGTGTGTCACAAGCGATTGGGAGGGAGTGTGATCAATGTGTTTCCCGAGTATGTTACCCGTAACCCGGTTGTAGTCTCTTGGCTGTCCTTCCTCATTCTAACTTGTCACAGCAACACCGTTGTCCATCTGGGCTGTGCCAATCGCGTGGTCAGCGTCCGTTCCGGGTAGTCTTCCGTCGTTTCTCAGCATCTGCATTCGCCGGGGGGATTCTTGTCTTTCTTTTTTTCTGATGTTGTCGTGTTCTTCCCCGGCGACTTTCTTTTTGATACCCAGTGTACTGTAGTATACCATTCTCGTTTTGTGAATCTGAATCAAGCATCCTCCTCGACCACTTCCTCGCCGTAGTTCTCCTCTTCCTTGGCCTCCTTCTCCGAGATTGCGCCCTGGGTCTTCTTATCTTCTTCCATGCGCTCAGTCAGGAAGACATTGATTTCCTCCTGTAGCCTGGGGACGAGCGATTGCAGTGTTGTCAGGTGAGACTGTTTCGCGGCGAAAGAGTCTGTGCTCGACGCGGGTGGGATCTCGTGCGTGAAAACTTTGGAGGCGTCTGGTGCGGCGTAGACAGCCTGGAGATTGAGCTGGGAGTTGGTAGCCATGAATGTAATTCAGGCGGAATTGAGAGGGATATGGGATGAAGAGTAGTGTTGATGCAGGAAGAGTTTCGATGGTGGGGTTGAAAGTTGAAAAGACGAGAGATCAGCGGAGCCGCGAGCTAAACCCAAAGAAGGGAGCTTTCTGGGGCGAGGCATCCACGACTCCGACTGGAGTAACCAGACAACCCCGACAGCTGGCACTGCCCACCTACGAGAAACCCACAAACAAGGGCCATGGACGACTCATCATGAATCCTGTCCGATCTACAACATCCCCCGGGCGTTCTACTCGCCCACCCGCCCCCGTATACCGTCACCCACCACCCCAGTCACGACGACCACCTTCGGACGACGAAGACGACGACGAGGACTCTGATGACGACGAATTGGGCCGCCCCGGATCCTCCGGCAGCGATGCTTCTTCAAACATAACCACCGTCTCCGTCGCGCCCATCACCCCGATAAATACACATCCCCCCACCGCTGGCTACTTCTCCCCCCAGATGCGATCCGCCTCGGCCACCACCTCGCCTCAGCACGCAGCTCGCGCCATGCCACAAGACACTTCAGGCGGCCGTCGGCCATCTGGCCGGGGCCCGTCAATTGAACTGCCCCGTCATCGATCAAGACACCATTCACAGGGCTTCTTCGAGCCCTCCTTGCCCACCGCTTCCTCGGACCAGCTACCGCCCGTTTCAGCCTCCCGGATCGCCGCCCAGGCGGCCATGCAACAGATGAAACGAACGCAAAATGTAGTCAACACGTTTGACGATAACGCATCTCGAGTATCCCGGCGCAGTGGAAGTGCCTCTCCGCCTCTCATGCCACCCCCACTACGAATCAACCAACCGTCCCCATCTCTCCCACCCCCAACAGCGCCCAATGCAGCCACGACGGCAGCGAATGTGGTGTTCCCGCGGGCCGGGGCCCCAGCGTTAGACATCCAAATACCGGAGAAGCAGAAAAAGAAAAAGCTCTTCTCAAAACCGAAGCACATTGGTATCAGTCGAGACAAGGACAGTCGGGATCGCGGGTTGCCATCCCCCAGCAAGCTCCCAGGCTTATCGCGCATAGTCAGCGCGTCAACCACCAGTCTGGCCGACCTTCCTTCGAACAATTCCTCCATGTACAATCTCTCCAATGCCTCCGTTAGCACAGTCGTTCCTGCCGATCGACCGCCCGCGCCGCCCGAGAAGGAGAAGGATAAGGATAAGCATAAGCACCATTTCCTGTCTCGGCAGAAGCTTAAGCTTAAAGACCGAGATGATCATTTTCACCATACTCTGCAGCTGTCTTCGGCATCGAGCAATTCACGACCGGCCGATCCCAATGCCCCGCAGTCTTTATATTCATTCACCAGCCCTGCTTCCCCGGCACCGGGTGCTACCTTTGGCAAATCGGTTAGTGGACTGGATCTACTACATGGTGGACGGGCTCTTCGCGAGAAGAAGAAGGAAGAGAAAGCGCTCGCCGAGTCCGAGACTATGGAATGGCTTGCCAATTCTACGAGTGGAGCAACGACTCCTGGTGGATTTGCAGGCCCGTCCTCGCTCAATAGTTCGTCTGGCGTGCTAGGCGAGGCTGTACTACGAGAGGCGTTGTCAGGATTCGGATTGAATAATATGACACCCGAAGACGCTTGGGACTTTCTCAAAGCCAAGTTGCTTGTCATTTTTGACGGCGAGGATGTGCGAATCGCCATTGAAGATCTGAACAAGCTGTTGCTGATCCATTTGCAACGCTGCGTGCATAAACGGGCTCCTACTTCGGTAATTACGGAACTTCAGGAATTACTCGACGGGGGCTTTGCAACGCTAAACGCCAGCTCGCTGGTCGGTATTCCAGACGAGAAACTCGTGCCTCACCTTGTTCAAATCTGGCTATTGGTGTTTGGCACGATTCTTCCATTCATCCAGGCCGTCTTCCTACCGCTGGACCTCGAGTTCAGGGGTCTTGGAACGTTGATGACTAGCCGTGAAGCTCGCGAGTTCTGGGGTGTCCTTCCAGCCGGCGGGTCCCTCGACGTGCGGAATCTAGTCCTGATTGCCTTCCGAGACCGCATCATCTTGAACCGCTACGAAACACTCAAAGCAACATTCTCCCGTCTCAGCCTAGACAGCATCAACTCTGGCTTCCCAATGTTGAGTGTCACCGCTAAAAGCACCGGAGTCGGCGGCCGCCCTGGCACAGCTGCCTCTCTTGATGCAGGACTAGGCAGTTACAACTCCCAATCGTCCACCTTGCTCAGCACCGGCATAGCAGACAGCTACTCCTCAGACTCAATGAGTGCACTAGCCCGCCCACCAAGCAGCGACTCCCGCAGCCGCGCCGCATCAAACACCTCCTCAAACCCAGACCCCCTCATCTTCTCCTCCATCTCCCCACAAATCTCCAACCAACGTCCAACAATCATCCACCGCGGCACATCCGCCGACTCTTCACACGTCATCACCGAAACAGTCGGCCGCATGCTCCAATGCGTCAGCGTCCTCGCCAGCGTCCAAACAGACGACCCCGCCCAAGAAAAAATCGAAATTCTCAGCAAAGCTCTCAAACACAATTGGCTCGGCCGTGGGCGTACAGGTCGGGACCGTCGTGGTTTTGTCGGGGCGAAAATCCGTCCTGTCATGGTTGGCGGAACGCCTAGTCTGGATGATACCGAGTCTTTCACGACGGCTGGGATTAGTATCGGGGCGAGTACGAGTACGAGTGGTTCGAGGGCGAGGGGGGATTCTTCTTCGTCTGAGTGGAGTGGGCAGGGTGCTGGTGTGGGGATGAGTATGCGGAGTGGAGGGCGGCGTGAGTTGAGTGTTGTTTGATTGGGCAAGTCGGTTTAGATATTTGATGATTAATGACCTGGCTGGGATATATCTGGTATAGGATGCTATTTTGAGGAGATTAAGGCAATGGATTTCTCGGTTTATATTTCGATATCCTGTAGGTTCTAGTATTATCTTAGGTAGTATGGAGGTTTTGCATAGTTCGTCTGCTGCCCGACATTGCTCTGTTCAAACTATTTCCAATTAGAGCTGGTGGTAGAGGCTACCCTTCTGATTTATCAGGCCCTTATAGATCAGGAGGACATGAAGATCTCAGTGCACGAAAGCTACAGAGTGCTGTCCTCTCGCCAAGTCAAGAAGCTGATTTTAGGATCAGCACCCTTGTCAAGCAGCAGTTTCACCATCTTCTGGTGCCCGTTCTCCACAGCAAAGTGGAGTGGTGTATGCGAGTTTCTAGCAGGAGTGCTGCCATTGGGATTGGCCCCTTGTCGAGCAGTAGCTTCAACACCCCTTGATGCCCCTTCTCCACGGCATAGTGTAGTAGTGTCAGGTTACGGTAGTTGTCCTCAACGTTGGCATCGGCACCCTTGTCGAGCAGCAGCTTCACCACCTCCTGGTGCCCGTTCTCTGCAGCGTAATGTAGCGGTGTCCGATCGCCCACGTCCTTGGAACTCGGACTATATTGCCTATCGAATAGGGCCGCCGTTGACAGTCCAAGTCCAAAGTATGCCGCAACGTGGAGTCCCGTCATGTGGGTTTCAGTGTCATTCCAATAGTCCATCTTGGAAGCTAGCATGGCCTGGGTGCAGGCGGAAACTTTCGACTCGTTCTGAAGAAATTCCAGAATAAATTCGTCCCCTTCAATCGACAACATACAAGCATGATGTCCCCAATTTTGTGCAGCGTAATCAAAGAGTCTATTCAACTCTAGCCAATCGCAAAACTCGTCTCTCGTTTGACAAAACCCGCTCTCAAAGACGTTGAACGACAGGTATATAACACAGACTTTTGTAATATCGGCCTCTGCTTCCGGAAACCGGTGTTTCTGCGTTTGCTCCATATATTCTTGCGTCGTATAATGGACTAGCCGAATGATGCAGCTTGCTTCGTCGACTGTGACTAATCCAGCACATACCGAAACCATAAGGTCAATTGGTGAGAAGTTATCTCTATCAATCCCACTCATGCCGAATTCCACTGCAAGTGCCTCCTGAAGTTCAAAAGTAGTCAAAGGCCTCTTTGCACAGGTGATCCACGATATAACTTTCATTGCAAGTTCTTTCTGCTCCTTATACTGTCCTTCAATACGTTGAATCGCTTGTTCGTAAGCAAGATCATACGCATCAGTTCCAGTCGGTAGCGCTTTCAAGCTGGTTCTGAGGGATTTAGGCGATGTCTTCCCAGCCAATGAGCGAAGATGAGGTTGTGGGAGTAAGAACCTAGCAAAATCAGCATGTTTCGTATAGAGTGAGAGGAGGCACATACATTCCATCAACCGCCCTAACAATCTCAGTCTTGACTTCTTCCTGAAGTTCTGGGCTGTTGGTCACAAAGGCTGGAAGCTGGGACAAATTGCCGTCTAGATATTTCCGCACATCATGATCGCTTGCACGAATCTCTATCGATGTGTTTACTTCGAACTTCCTCATAACCTCTGGAACATATCTTGAAGTCACGGAGATGTTTGCTCCGCACTCGTTTTGGAGGCTAAAAATCTCAGATAGGAGTTTAGCCTGGCAGCCATCAAATACTTGACATTCGTCAAGTGCATCGACGATAATAAATAATCTCAAATACATGGCAGAGACTGAGTGGAGAACTTGCGAGATCTCGCTGAATGATGGTCTCGTCTGTTTATTGCTGTGGTTATGGTAGAGGGTTTTCACACTGTCTGGCAGGGAACACCGCTCTTGAATCAACTGCTTCAACAAAGTTGCGAGAAAGTGCTCAAAGTTATGTTCGGTCCATTGTCGGAAGTTGCAGTAAATGTATGCTATGCCGACACTGGTATCACTTTGGAATCTATTGTGGAGGTCGTTGACCACAATTGCTGTAAGAACTGTCTTCCCAGCTCCGGGAATCCCGGGGCAGAATAATGTCTCCTTATCTGCGTTTAACCAAGTCTGGTACTCAGCAGAATCGAGGAACCATTGGCAGGTTCCTGCCTGTCGTCTCCGAAGATTGTCGCTTTGCGGAGAGCCATAGTTGACGGGGGTGAGCCAATTAAAAATGTCCAAGTCCTCCTTCCTGTCGAAATTGTATCTTATTGTCTCGATATTTGCCTTTATCTCACCAAGAACTGCCTAGTTATTAGTTCGTACTAAAGATATGAACGTATCTTTGACAGAGGAGTAAGATCTAAAACTCAAAAAACATGTACATTGCTCAATCCGCGGTAATTCCATAACACCTTGTCCAGGAATAATACGCAGAGAATCACAAGACAAGGAAACGAATCCATTGACCCTAAAAAGAAAGTCAGATGCAAAAGTCTCCAAGAATGGGTTGAAAAGGTCTCACCGGCAGCCTCAGTTTCGAAACAAATAATCTTCTCTTTCCGCGCCCACTTATCTCTCAATGTGGCATCTTTCATCACTTGATCTGCAGATCCAAGGGTTCCGTAATGTATGTGAGGGACATTGTTAGGTCTGTCTTTTCTTTTGACAAGCTTAATGTCGTTGAGAGTACAGCAACGTTTACACGATTTCTTCTCCTCTTTGTGAATAACTTCGGACTTGAAGAGGCGGTCTTTGGCTGAACCTTTGGCTGAACCCGGATGCTTGAATTTTGACGCCATTAAGGGATTGTCTGTCAGCACTTGTGAAAGTATTTCAGGAATTCCGTGGCCTTTTTGTGCATGCTGTCCACGAAGCATAGCAACTGCACTCAAAACGATATTTGGGGGCTTATTTAGCTGGCCACCGATGTGAATGAACTCCTTTGACTGCTAGCATAAAAAGCTATACTGTCACGATTGTGGCAGGTCCGGGGCTGACAAAGGGTTGGGTAGCGAACTGGTCAACCCCGTGTTTGACGGGAGATTCCTTGCTGCTTTGCAGGAGGTTCCTTTGAACCTCTACAAATTGGGGATTTCTGTACTGTAGAGAGAATTTCTCCTTTTTTTTCTCCTCTCTAGATCTAGTTGCTTCGTCAAATGGCACTGATTCGGAGCGAATCCTTCGATTTGCATGTAACATATACTACATTAATTATAAGCACGCGCTAGGAGCGTCTAGCAGCGGTGCAGCGGTCTCCTACTATTCAGCCTCCTATCTTACCTCGCTCTGCTAGCCTAATTAGCACTTACCCTTATAAAATGTAAGAACAGGGATTAGACTGCTAATTAAACCTCGTCGTGAATTTCGATAATTAAGGGTGTGAGCCTCCACACAGCAAAGGGCTCCATAAGGAGAGGCCTATACTGAAGAGCGCTCTGTAGCAGGAGAGCCCCAGGGACTTGTGCCTGACTGTCTGTTCCAAAGACTTGACAGGCCCATTTTTAGTACTAGTTCCCTTTGGAGTGCCATCCTGTACTCTTTACTACAATGATCTGCGGTGATATACTCCGTACGTATTACACTGACAGAGAAACCAGAAACCCAATACTTATGGAAATCCTTATTTGGTCAACGAGGGGCATTCAATCTCCAAACTTATAACGTATATCAATGTATGGGCTAAGCAAAGTGAAATATTTATTAAAACTGCACCTGGGGCTGGCGGTCAAATGGTGCCGCGATGAACAAGTAAGAAACCGTCGATGTTGTGGCATAGACAGTATTACTGATTCCTGGATAGCGCTGGTCCTACCTGTCTGTGCAGGTAGGTAGGTATGAGGGAATATTTATCGGGCCCTGTCACAGAACGTGTAGCTGCGACGGCTTACTCTTTAAGCACGCATAATCCCGCATGCCTTGGTGCCTGTGTTTTGCCCCACGCTATCCGTGTTCTAGTGCAAGTTCGCCATGTGGTATTACTATTCCACCGTTCCATGGCTTTTCAAGCCACATTATTGTCAGGCTAAGGCGAGAACGCTGGAGACTGAAATCTTTACCTCATTCATGTCGTAAGTTCGAGCGGTAAGCTTTGATGAAGCAGCGGAAGGTCCACTTCGATTTTGGCTTTAGACTGCGTCACCATCCCGAAAGACACAAATGTCGTCACTTCCCCTCACAATATATGTCTCATTGTCGGTTTGACCGTTCACTGTATATTTTCTGGGAGTATGGCGACACTCAGGATTGCAGATCCCCCGCACGAGGGAGATGAGCTGCAACAGCCTCGATCCTGCGACGAGGGATCAATCATGGGCCCGGCTGGCTCCACTTCGCAATCGATCGCCCAACCTCATCAAGAAGAAATTCAGGAGAGTATTTACAATATCCGTTCCCACTCCAAGATCCCAGTGCGGGTCAGTAGCGGGGTCTCAGCCGATGAGCAGCCAGACGATGACCCCGGGTTGCGAAACCCGGGCGACTTCAAGCAGAGACAGGTAGGCAACGCAACCATGAGGGACCGTTGAGGGCGAACGCCACTCACCATCAACAGGTATTCAAAGGCAAGATGCTGCTATGGCTGGCATATCAATCTATCGGCGTCATTTATGGCGATATTGGCACTAGTCCCCTCTACGTCTTCTCATCCACCTTCTCGTCCCCTCCCTCTCCAAAAGACCTGCTAGGTGCCCTCTCCATTATCATTTGGAGTCTATTCATGATGGTAACTGTCAAGTATGTGCTGGTAATACTTCATGCCGATAACGACGGCGAAGGTGGCACTTTCAGTACCTATTCCCTCCTCAGTCGCTATGTAAGTGCTCCTCGCGATCCCTCTCTCTCTCTCTCACACACACACACAAAAAGCTGACTCATTCACAGATGAATATCACCTGCCGTGATCCACGGGAAGCTTCGTTGGTCCAGATGAAACGGTACTTGTCCGGCGATCTAGAGCACGCTGGACAGATGGTGCGCCACAGCCTAGAGTCCAGTCAATTCGCGCGATGGCTGCTGAAAGTGATCGGAGTCTTGGCCGTCACCATGGTGCTGGCTGATGGCCTGCTCACTCCAGCCCAGTCTGTTCTTGGAGCCGTTCAAGGTATTAAGGTTGTGCAGCCAAACATATCCAAGGGCACAGTGATTGGTGTCACTGATGCTATTCTTATCGCACTATTTTTCATTCAACCGTTGGGAATCACAAAATTGTCCTATGCGTTCTCGCCGATCGTGATTATCTGGCTTGGCATTAATGCGGCATTCGGGATATACAACCTCGCTAATTATGAGGCCGGTGTTTTCCAGGCTTTCAACCCTGGCCTCGCATTTGAATTCTTGATTCGTAACAGAACAGACGGATGGAAGATGCTAGGTGGTATCTTGCTCGCCTTCACAGGTGTGGAAGCCCTCTTTGCGGACCTAGGTGCTTTCAGCCGCAGAGCAATCCAGATAAGCTGGCTGTGCTATACGTTTCCGTGCCTCTTACTAGCATATATTGGCCAGGCAGCGTATCTAAGCGTCCACCCAGAGGCGTATTCGAACCCCTTTTTCAATTCAGCCCCACCTGGAACTCTCTATCCAGCCTTGATTATTGCCATACTAGCTGCTATCGTTGCCTCGCAGGCCATCATTACCGCAACCTTCCAGGTGAGAGTTGTAACTCTTTTATTAAGGGGAAGATCTCACTCTGACAATGCTGGTAGCTTCTTGCGCAAGTGATGAAACTCTCATATTTCCCTCAGATCAAAGTCATCCACACTTCTCGGGTATTCTACGGGCAGCTCTTCATTCCGATCGCGAATTGGCTGCTTATGATTGGCACCGTCTTGATCGCGTCGATCTATAACAATGTAAGGCGTGGCGGCTTTCTCTCGCTGTTTCACTTTTTCCAGAAACTCATTTTATATCCCTTAGACCACGTCCCTGGGCAATGCGTACGGCGTATGCGTCATGTTCGTGACATTTTTCGACACTTGCATGGTATCTCTGGCTGCAATGTTCGTCTGGCGAATCAGCCCCTACATTATCTTCCTCCCGTGGCTCACCATGGCCTGCCTGGATGGTACTTATCTCTCGTCGGCGCTGACCAAGGTGCCTGAAGGAGCCTGGTTCACGATTGCGCTCGCTGCAATTCTTGCAATTTTGTTTCTTTTGTGGCGATATGGTAAAGAACAGCAGTGGTTCGCCGAAGCTGAGGACCGCTTTCCAACTTCACATTTCGTCATGTCCAGCCCAGATGGCCAAATCTCCCTATCCAAACGATACGACAATATTCCCGTCAGCATCACCCGTGGTCTTGGTATTTTTTTCGACAAAGCGGGCGAGACGACTCCGATCGTGTTCAGCCAGTTTGTACTTAAGCTCACCTCCTTGCCGGAGGTGGTTGTCTTCTTCCATCTACGCCCTCTCGAGCAACCTTCAGTCTCCGCTGAGAATCGCTTTACTGTGTCGCGTTTGGCAATACCACATTGTTACCGACTGGTTGTTCGTTATGGATATAATGATGAAATCATCACACCCAACTTGGCGAGCGTGATCACCGACCAGGTCCGGAAATATTTAAAATCGAGAAAACCTCCCGGCCACAAGGATGGGGAAAGGGATTCCGTGGCCCCGGAAAACGCGACAGTGGAGGGCAGCAGGGATGCCTACGCCTTTACTACTTCTGAAATCGCTAATTTGGAAGCAGCATATTCACACAAGGTGCTCTACATTGTGGGGAAGGAGCAGATGAAAATCAACCCCGAGACAGCGCTCATCCGAAAAATATTGTTACGCATTTTTTTGTGGATCCGAGAAAATACGAGGAACAAAACGGCTAACCTCCGGCTGCCAACTGATAAGCTGATTGAAGTGGGGTTTGTGAAGGAGATATGAGTTTGGCGATAGGAGGTCTTGATATAAAATGACGCAGGACAAGGGAATGACTCGGTGACAACTCTAAGCTTCAACGGCGGCGCCCATTTTTGCATTTTGCCTTGCGAAGAATGTAGCAAACTCAATAAAATCTCAAATACTTGCAATTATCTCCGATTCCTAGCCGCAACGTTAAATTACGTTGGCGGATATTGTAAGCGCCGCGTCCAGCGACATCTCGGCTGTCCCTTCTGGTAAGTGGACGGAGAGTTCTTGCCACGAACTCGATATCTGCGTAGCTCCTTTATATAGGCGACGTCTATCCATCCGTGATAGCCTAGGTGATTGTATATCGGGCATTTTCTAAGAGTGACAACTGAAATCGACTAGGTACGGTTTTATATCG
Organism: Penicillium cataractarum; assembly: GCF_028827025.1. Classification (NCBI taxonomy): domain Eukaryota; kingdom Fungi; phylum Ascomycota; class Eurotiomycetes; order Eurotiales; family Aspergillaceae; genus Penicillium; species Penicillium cataractarum. The sequence continues at coordinate 3,962,709 of NW_026622744.1, read as the reverse complement.
CAGCCATATCTAAGGCCACATTATAAGCGTAAAAAATTAGCTAGAATACTACTACCCAGTTACTACGCACATATTTCTTTAACTATCACTAGCCTACACTATCACTATTCGGATTAGACTATCTAAAGTGAAGAAGCATTTTATAGCTTTTTTTCTATATTATATCTACAAAGCACCGCTATGTATTATTAAATCTTCCATTTTTATATTAAATTCTTATTTACTACTTATTAAGGTCATCTAGGTAACTCTGCGTTTTGGAAAAGGTTTCTTGCAGCTAGACAGTACTAATATATAATACTCCCTACGGAGATTTTCTCCGTTAAACCTCCGCAGTAGCGACAGATTATTAATATAAGACTATAGCATCAAAGAATTAAGTAGCACGCTAAAGAGGACCGAAGGTACGAGCCTTAGCAGCTTATATAGGCAATTTCTAGCGATTCCTATTATACGAATTAGGGATTAATAGAAGCTAAGTCTTAGGCAGTATTCAAAAGTAACGACGTAAACATAAATAGTAGGTCAAAAGCGATAGCTACTTTCCCGTTAGAATTATCGACACTAGTAGGATTTACCTTTTCTATTAGCATATACGTAAATAAATAAGGCATTTATTTAATCCTTCGGGAGTTCAATTTAATAGGCTTAGACCTAGATCTAATAGGCCTTTCGCTTCTACACGGCTACACCGCGAGGAGGTAGCAACGTCGGGCTTCGCAGCCCGGACGACATTCACGAAAACGGTTTAATACGATGTATGTAATCAAGGCATTTTCACGTGCGAAGAGAATCATTGATTTATTAGACTATACATGATGAAGGAACATCCTGTTACGCGTTGCCGACCGGTCACTGTGAGTTAGAATGTTCACGGGTTATGCTTGCCTAATTCCAACTGCGGATTCCAAGAGTATCTCTCAATCGTACCGTTGCCTCGCGAGGCCTTACTGCGGGATGGATCCTGTTGAGTATCTTGCAGAACGTGCCAGAAGTGCGCGCCAAGTAAGTCAATCACTAAGTGTTACCACTGAGTGAATCCCCTACTTGTAGGTTGGGTTGTCTTGAAGGTGAACTGTGAAGTGCAAAGTACTAAAGGTAGTAACCGAGTAACAATGTAGGAAAGGTGCTGTCCTAGTAACTTGAATGATTGATCGCGAAGAACTAAATACATGATGCGAAATGAGTGTCCTTATATATCTAGCCCTTCCTACTCCCGACCTACTCCCTGGGAGTAGATCTGGAGTCACCGTATACCCCATCGCCTACTCCTTGGAGTCACGCTGGGAGTATATCCTTGGCGTCACGTGTGGTTTTACCGGGTCCTTGCACTTGTGGTGTAATCTGGGTGTTGGTAAAATGGTGGCCGTTTCCTGCGTCGCGCTAACCGTCTCATGGAGTAAGCGGGTATTGGTTGTGACGGTTAGCCGTAGGCCGTTTCTGGCTTCCGCCCAGAGTGTCTGCCTTGGGGCCCTGCCGGGGCTCGCCCAAGTATACCGAAACGCACGTGACAACGCTAATCCTTAGCGTCCGTGGGATGATTGGCCCTCCGTTGTCCTCAAATAACTGCGGCCCCCGCGCCTCTTGAGGTCCGTAACATCATCCCCTCCTTCCTTGTCCTTTGTCCTCAAAGGATTTAAACGTTGGCCTCTCCCCCTCAGGTAAGTGCATGTTTTTCTTCTTTTTCTGATTTCCCCATCGGCCATGTCCCCCTTGCAACATGCCTGTTGATAACAAGACTCGCAAACAAAATAGGCTCATCCAATACCAGTCCATTCTGACCAACGGGTCCGTTTCCGAGTCGCCTTGCGAACATTGTCTTTCCCGTGGTGTTGATTGTGTGATGGACTCGAAGCACCGTAATTGTGCCGAATGCACCCGTCGCGGTCGCAAATGTGCGAAGAAGTTCCACAGCGAGTCCGAATGGCAGAAGGTGCTTCGTGAACAGAAGAAAGTTGATGATGAGCTCGCTCAAGCCGAGCAACAACAGATGGAAATAATGATGAAAATTATTCGTCTCCGCAAGCAACGACAATTCTTGCGAACTCGTAATGATCGGATGTTGAGTCACGATGCCGAGATAATGGAGCAGTTGGATGCTGAGGATCCTCTCAGTGCTGAGGATCTTGCGGAGCTGGATCGTCTCGCCGATGCCGAGGATGCTCGCGCTCTTGCCGCCACGTCAGAGAATCCTACTCTGACCCAGATGCTGGAGATGAATCCGATGTCGCCGTCTTTCTGGGGCGACCTGGGCCTCTCCGTGGGTGGCGTTGGTGGAACTGCCGAACCAGCCGGTGGCAGCCCATCAGGTTCTCGATAGGTTCCCAAGTGTTCTCCGTTGTATCGTATCCTTTCCATTTCACCAGGTAGTGAGGCTTTCCGCTGACCTTGTTCATGTTCAGGATTTGTTCGACCTCATATTCGTTTTCTGTTTCTTCTTCTACTTCCACATTGGTAGCGATTTCGGCGTTTTTGGGTGCTTTTTCCAATAATGAGACATGAAAGGTTGCATGGATGCGTCGCATGCCGTTAGGTAGCTTTAGACGATAATTGAGCGGTCCTATTTTTTCCGCGATTTCAAATGGTCCCAATTTGAGGTGGTCGAGTTTCGCGCTGGGTCGTCTGGTGCGAATGTTGCGTCGCAAGAGGTAAACTTTCTCCCCCCTTTGAAAGTCCGGCGCCTCCTGGCGCGATTGGTCGTAGTAGAATTTCATGCGCATGTTGAGAAACTCGATGTCCCTTGACAGTTGTAGATGAAGCTGTTTCAAGCCAGTCGCCAATAGTCGAGATGACTCCGCGAGTGGTTGTTTTCCGATTGGTTCTCCGATAATAGTGGGATTAAGCCCATAATTTGCGAAGAAAGGCGTTTCTTTCGTGGTTGCATGCATTGCATTGTTGTATGCGAACTGCGCCATTGGTAGTAATCCTGCCCAGTCGTCTTGCTGGAAGTTCACGTAGTGTCGAAGGTATTGTTCTAAGGTCTGGTTGACCCGTTCCGTTTGTCCATTGGTTTGCGGATGGTACGCGGTAGAGAGTCTATGCTCGATGCCAAGTTGATCCGCCAGTGACTGCCACATGTTGGATGTGAACAGCTTGTCCCTATCCGAGGTAATCTTGCTCGGTGTTCCATGATTGGTGAATACATATCTGAGTAGTAGGTTGGCCATCTGTCGTGCATCGATGGTTTCCGTTGTCGGTATCATGTATGCATATTTGGTTAGTCGGTCGACGACTACCATAATCATGTCGTTACCCTCCGAAATGGGTAGCTTCGTGATGAAGTCCATGGTAATCCATTCCCATGGTTGTTTCGGTGTTTCCGCCAATTTCAGTTCTCCGTATGGTGCGTGTCGCGATGATTTGTTCCGTTGACATGAATCGCATTGTTGAATGTACTTTTTGACTTTTCTGTGTAACGCTGGGATGTAATAATTTCGTGTAATTTTCTCGATGGTCTTCTCAATTCCGTGGTGTCCTTGTGTTGTTTCGTCGTGGTGCAATTTGATGATTTCGTTTTGAAGGTTCCCAGGAACGTACACTAGACTGTGGATGTAGACTAAGCCGTCCCTGGTTAGTGCAGTGCTGTTGCCTAGGATCTTCTGTATGGATTCGTCATTGGTGGTTGCTTCTCGAATCCTGTCGATCCATTCGTCGTTTTGCAATTCGCTGGTTGCTGCGAGTGTTTGATGGTTGTAAACGATGTTTCCTTCCTGATCCGTGGTTAGGATCGCGGGTACTGCCTCCTTGGTTCCAAGTTCGTAGTCCGGTCGTCGACTTAGCGCGTCCGCTACTGCGTTCTCAGTCCCCTTGCAGTGTACGATCTTGAAATCGTATTCGGCCAGTGTTTCTGCGTATCTGGCTTGTCGTCGAGTGAGTTTCTTTGTTGTGGTGAAGTATGTCAAGTTGTGGTGGTCCGTCCTGACCGTCACAGTATGTTTTGCTCCTTCCAAGTATGCCCTCCATGTTTGGAATGCCGACACTATAGCCAGTAGTTCCTTGTCGTGGACATCGTAGTTGAGCTCTGCTGGGATCATCTTGCGGGACCAGAAAGCGACAGGTCTGAGCTTGCCGTCCTTTCCTGGTTGCATGAGTTGTGCTCCGAGCGCGAAGTCTGATGCGTCGGTTTCGATGATGATCGGTGAGTCGTAGTTGAATGTCGCAACAATTGCCTGTCCGGCTGGTTTGTTGTACATTCCTTTGAGTGCGGTGAACGACTTTTCCGCCTCGTCGTCCCATTTGAACGGTATTCCCTTTTTGGTGAATCGGTAGAGTCCGGCCGCATACTTCGAGTACTGCGGTATCAATTTCCGATAGTAGTTGGCAAGTCCAAGAAAGCTCTGTACGTCTTTGACGCACGTTGGTGTTGGCCATTCGAGGATGCTTCTGACCTTGTCTTCTTCCATCCCTAATCCGTCGGGACTAATGGTGTATCCGAGAAAACTGGTGTTCCGGACGTGGAATTCACATTTCTTGAGCTTGAGCGTGACCTTTGCCTCCCTTAACCGTTGTAGCACCATCTTGTTGTGCTGGATGTGTTCTTCCTCGGTTTTCGAGAATACGAGGATGTCATCAAGGTACGCGATGACGAACTTGTCGAGGTATCCGTTCAAAACGTGAAAGATGAATCGTTGAAACGATGCTGGTGCGTTGGTGAGTCCGAATGGCATGACCTTGTATTCGAAGTGTCCGAATTTGGTCCTGAATGCCGTTTTCCATTCGTCCCCTTCCTTGATCCTAAGTCGGTTGTAGGCGTTGGTAATGTCGTATTTGCTGAAGTATTTCGCTCCCTGAATGATGTCTTGGATTTCGTTGATTAACGGTAGTGGATGCCGGTCCTTGAGGGTAATGTCGTTGAGTTGTCGGTAGTCAACGCACATTCTGAGTTCTCCTCCCTTCTTGGGTACAAACAGGATTGGGTATCCTGCTGACGATTTCGAGTGTTGAATGTTCCCCTTCTTGAGGTTGTCCTCAATATATTCCTTCAGTGTCGCTGACTCCTTCTGCGACAGTGGGTAAATCGGCATGAACTTTGGTTCTTGGCCGTCCTTGATCTTGATCTCATGGTCAAACGGACCATGCTCTGGTAGCTCACCGTCTGGTGGTGGCGTAAACACATCCTGGAATTCCATGTATTCCTCAGGAATCTTGTGCTCTTCCTCTGGTGATCCTGTTGCACAGAGGGTCGTTGCGTCGTCTTGGACGAGAACATATTCACTTAGTTCCTCGTCTGTCATGTCTGGTCGTTGTTCCGTGGTGGCGATGTCTCTGATGTCGCTTGTTCGTTTGTTGGGCCTGCCTCCTGGCCGAAAACTCCCCTTAAGTTCTCCTTCGTGAGGGTTCTCATGAGTTCCTGCTTCCCCCGAGCTAGGTCTCTTCAGCGTCATGGGTTCATTTCTCCCGGTCCACACCTGCGTAGTCTGTCGACACGAGCATCTGTCGAAGACGATATTTCCTACTCGCCAGTCGATGGCTGGGTTATGTTTCCTCAACCAAGGTACTCCAAGCACCACATCATATTCTCCGAGGTGTGTGACGTCGAAGTTGATGATCTCGAAGTGGTCTCCAATGACCATTGGCAGTGGTCCGCTTTCGTGCGTGATCCCTGGTCCTAGGCTTTCTCCGTTTAGACCGATGATTGGTGTTGGCCGTGGCTTCTCCACGCCTTGGATCTTGTACTTCTGTTTGTACAATGGGCTCATGAAGTTTCCTGCAGCTCCTGAATCGATCATCACTCTAGTTGGTCGAAGCATGATGTTGGCAGTAACTTTCACATGTGCTCCCCACGCAGTTGCTGCAAGGTGTTGTTCGTTGTTTATCCTCCGGTCTCCGTGCCAGAGTCCCGCGTATTCTGGGCTCCAATTAGGTTTCTTTTCCCATCGTAGCGGCTTGGGTTCCAGGCTTCTGTCGATCTTTCCTTGATAGTGTGTCATGCAGTCATTGTCGTAACATCCGGTCGTAGATCTTAGTCGGTGATCCGGGTGTCGAGCGTATCCTTGGCACGAACACTGAGTCTGCCAACATGGGCAAAACCCATCCTCAATTTCAGGTTTCAGTTTGTGTAGTTCGTATAGTTGGTTGGTGAGTTCGAGTGTTCGGTCGATCTTGTTGCCGATGTCTCCCTCATGATTCCTGAATAAGCCGTGGAGTTCATTCTGTATGCGGTTGATGTCTGCAATCACTTCCGCCTTCTGGGGTTTCTTCTGAGGCTGTACAGTAGTATCCGTTTCTGGGAGCTGGGGTGGAGTTTCTGGGATCTCCGGGGTTCCTGGTGTCTCGATTGGTGTCTTCAGGATCCCTACGCCCCACTCCTGGGAATCGTCGGATAGTTCCTGGGAGTCGGTGGTGTTCCAGGGACCGTACTGGGTCCACCCTTGACTCTCAATATTTTCCCAATCAATCTCGGGAAACTCCGTCGCGTGCTCTGCGCTGTTCAGGCCGCGGTATTCGTCGTTGCTTTCGAAGGTGTCCGTGGTTTTTCCCTTCGATCGTTGCCGTAGCTCATCGATTTGCTCTGGACTCAAAGTTGTCCATTTGGCCAATAGTTTGTCGACTTCGTCTTGGATTGGTTGTTTGACCTTGGGTCCTTTCCTAACCAGTGGCTTCTCGGTAGCCCACTTGGTGACCTGGTCCTTCAGGTGCTCATACTCATCTGGAGTAGCCTTGGTAATGGCTTCCTTCAGGCGCTCCGCTCCGTCGTGAGTGGCCCTGAGTTGTTGGGGTCGTACCTCGTCTTGAGTTGCCCGTAGCTGTTGTGGTTTTGCGTTGTTGCGTCCGTTACGCTCACGCGCCCATGGCTTTGCGTTGTTGCGCCGATTGTGGCACTCACGCGCCCGATGTCCTGCTTTTCCACATTCAAAGCATAAGTTGTTATCTTTTCGTCGTTTTTCTTCTTCGGTTGGGAGCCTCGCTGCGTCGAGCTCCATTGGTCGTGGTCCATAGGGATCGCTGTCCCTACTAGGTCTGTTTGGTCGTTTGTCGTAGCGATGGTGTGATGGCCGGCCAGTGCCTCGGCGCCATCCTTCAATTTCTCTTTTCTCCATTTGTCGGTCATACAGACGGTTGTCAATCCGTACCGCTGTGTCGATGAGTTTTTCCATGGTATCGGGTCGGTCGATTCGTGCGAGTTCATCTTTGATGTGCGGCTTGAGTCCGTGGTCGTAGTACGGGATCAAAGCGTAGTCTTCCCATTGCAATATCGCTGCAAGTTGCATGAATTCGGCCGTGTAGGTTGATGCTGATCCGGTCTGTCGGATGCGCTTCAGCTTTCGCTCAGCTGTTTTCTTGGCGTCAATGTCACCGAAAGTTCGTTCCAGGTGTTGTCTGAACGTGGTGTAGCTAGTGAAGATAGCTTGAGTGGTGGTAGACCATTCGGTGTTGACTTTTTCGTAGTACTCCCTGATGTAGGGTTCAAGCCAATCCCACGCCTGTCCTCTGAGGTAGGCTGACACGAAGATGACTTTACTTCCTTCGGTAATGAGGCGTCCCTTGTTGACGTCGATATGGATGTCCATCTGAGTAAGGAACCCTCGTAGCTTGCTTCGTGTACCGTCAAAGGTCTCAGCCTTTGGAAGCTTCGGTGCTCCGATAGCAGTCGCTGGTGCAGAAGCGACGACCTGTGCATGGAGTTGCTCCATGTGGTCCTTCACGCTTGCTGCATGTTCATTGTAGTTGCCTCCCAGGGTGTTCAGGTTGCTTTCAAGTCTTTTGATGGTTTCCTGAAGTGCCTGGATCTTTCTCTCCTGCTCGTCCTCCCAGTCGTCCTCTCGCGCCGCTGGAGGGCGAGGAGTCTTTCCTCGTGGGATGCTGTCGTTGCCTGCCATGATGACTTTGCTTCACGGTTCAAAGACAGGGCGATCAATGTGTTACGCGTTGCCGACCGGTCACTGTGAGTTAGAATGTTCACGGGTTATGCTTGCCTAATTCCAACTGCGGATTCCAAGAGTATCTCTCAATCGTACCGTTGCCTCGCGAGGCCTTACTGCGGGATGGATCCTGTTGAGTATCTTGCAGAACGTGCCAGAAGTGCGCGCCAAGTAAGTCAATCACTAAGTGTTACCACTGAGTGAATCCCCTACTTGTAGGTTGGGTTGTCTTGAAGGTGAACTGTGAAGTGCAAAGTACTAAAGGTAGTAACCGAGTAACAATGTAGGAAAGGTGCTGTCCTAGTAACTTGAATGATTGATCGCGAAGAACTAAATACATGATGCGAAATGAGTGTCCTTATATATCTAGCCCTTCCTACTCCCGACCTACTCCCTGGGAGTAGATCTGGAGTCACCGTATACCCCATCGCCTACTCCTTGGAGTCACGCTGGGAGTATATCCTTGGCGTCACGTGTGGTTTTACCGGGTCCTTGCACTTGTGGTGTAATCTGGGTGTTGGTAAAATGGTGGCCGTTTCCTGCGTCGCGCTAACCGTCTCATGGAGTAAGCGGGTATTGGTTGTGACGGTTAGCCGTAGGCCGTTTCTGGCTTCCGCCCAGAGTGTCTGCCTTGGGGCCCTGCCGGGGCTCGCCCAAGTATACCGAAACGCACGTGACAACGCTAATCCTTAGCGTCCGTGGGATGATTGGCCCTCCGTTGTCCTCAAATAACTGCGGCCCCCGCGCCTCTTGAGGTCCGTAACACATCCTTATTAAAGAAATCCAACCTATTTTATTAATTAAGTTCATCTTTAATAGGTAAAGCTCCTTGTTCGGATACGGGAGAGCTCTTTAGTTCTAATCGTTTGCGTCGAAGCGAGCTAATCATTTCTCTTCTTCGGTCAGAATATTCACAGTATCCTTAGAGAGGACATAGCCAAGACTAGACTAGACGGGCTTAATGGTCACGGTGAATCTATTTCCGTGATTAGCTCCGATCAGGATTAGGCCACCAAAAAAAGCAAACAGAGGGCTTAGGACTCAAGTAGAAGGGATAGGAGGAGACTTGGAAAGTTTAGCCGAGAGGCTGCTTCAGAGATCTTCGGGGCGTTCGGGTGAAGAATAGAGAGTCGTCAGGGCATTCAAGCGAAATGGGCTGAAGAGGCTGAAGAAGAGCAAAGCGGCAAGAGCACTTGTCCTCCTAATCAAAAAATTGACCCAGATTTAAAAACATACAACAGCCAAAAGTATGGCCGGGCTTACCTAGCGCCCATCGTTCGGTGCTGGGCGCCTCGCCGCTTTACCCGGGCCCGCTTTAGGGTGCTTTAGGCGGCTTCAGGCGGTAGTTCACCTACCTGAATATTCTTCACCCGAAGACCGCCTAGGGTGCAGGGTAGGCTGTCAAAAGGCGTATTTGTACATTTTGGTATAGGGAAAGATTTCGCGAGCGGCCGGTATAGAGAGCGACGATAGATAAACTATAAATACGCGCTAGGAGCGTCTAGTAGCGGCCTCCTACTATTTAGCCTCCCCTCTTATCCTATCCTACTAAGCCAACGATTAATATACGCCCTTATAATAACTAGGACTAAGGATCCGGACACTAACTTTACCTTCGTCGTGGATTTTGATAACTATAATAACTCAGAAATCTTACGTGCCGTCTCCCGAGAACTAAAAAGGACTACCGGCGCGTACTTCGCCTCTATAATAAGTTAGTATCTCTTAATAATACTTTATTATCGGGCGGCTACTTTTCTAGATTAAGTTGTTACGCGGTGCCGACTGGTCACTGTGAGTTAGAAGGTCCACGGGTTATACTTGCCTAGTTCCAACTGCGGATTCCAAGAGTATCTCTCAACCGTACCGTTGCTATGCAAGGCCTTACGTCGGGTTCGGGTCCTGTTGAGTATCTTGCAGAACGTGCCAGAAGTGCGCGCCAAGTAAGTCAATCACCAAGTGTTACCACTGGGTGAATCCCCTACTTGTAGGTTGGGTTGTCTTAAAGGTGAACTGTGAAGTGCAAAGTACCAAAGGTAGTAACCAAGTAACAATGTGCAATTGATCGCGAAGAACTAAATACATGGTGCGAAATGAGTGTCCTTATATATCTAGCTCCTCCTACTCCTGATCTACTCCTGGGGAGTATATCTGGAGTCGCCGTATACTCCATCGTATACTCCTCGGAGTCACGCTGGGAGTAGGCCTCTGCATGGTGCGGTCTTGGTCCTTAGGTCGAGGACCGCGGACCGGACCGCACGGTCTTGCGGTCTCGAATTCGGGGGTTGAGACCGCACCATAGTGAACCGCGGTCCCTTGCGGTCTTCACCACGGTGAACCGCAATTGCATAATTCTACCAAGACCTTCTCTTTTCGGCTACATAAATTGATGATTCATCCCATTTAATTACTGTTATTAAACACTGTTTTGGTCCCTTCATAAACATTTACTGTATTTCAGCATCAGCCACTATGAAAACAGATGAAATATACTCGTATATAGAAAATCTACTATTTAAAATACCTAGACCTGCCAGTACTAGTATATTTCTAAGTTCTAATAGAGAGGTTTAGTAATAATTATTGCTGGCTAGGTGTATGAGGTAAGAAATATATATTTCGATATCAGTACCTGACCCTATCTTCATCTGAGACTTCTTCGTTGAGTGTACATAACCCCCTACATACAGCTAAAATAGGTATTAAGGGTATTATCAGAGAGCTTAGATTCTCTAGTTAACTATTTATCTTGAAATTCTATATTCTACTACTAATATATCATAATAATCTCTTTTCAAAATTGGTTTCTCTGATATGAAGTGTAGACTTAGAAAGAAAAGGAGGATTATACTATTATATGGGCCTTCTAGCGGTCCTTTTCGGTCCTGTGCGGTCCTCCTCATGGTTCTCTGCGGTCCTCTGCGGTCAATCATAGTATTTCCTACTAGCTGTCTATGCGGTCTTCTGCGGTCTTTGCAGCCCTCTATGCGGTCTATCGCGGTTTTTCCTGCGGTTCTATGCGGTCTTCTGCGGTCTTCGTAGCCCTTATCCTATCGGATTGTAGTAAAGTGGAGCCTACTGCCTAATCACTATTACAATTCAATTTGATCTATCTAAATCATGCCTATAGCTTTCTCCTAGAGAAAATCCTTTATTCAGCTTTTTCTAGTAGACGGAAATATTTTAGCAGGTATCTCCTTAAGTCCTTTACCTCCCCCGTCCTATCCTATACTCATTTCGTCAAAATGTTACAGAGTCAGGCCTCCTCTCAGTTCTCTGATCAGTATCCCTCATCGGCTTTTGAGGATAATCCACGAGATACTTTCTCCTTCTTCACATCTGATGGGCTGTTTAACCTCGACGGGCGCGAAACGCCAACTTCTACTCCTAACGTGAACTTACTCCGACCGGCGATTCCTCCTGTTATCCCAGAAACACTCGAACGCGTTGGTCCTCCTAAAAGGAAAAACTATATCCTCTGGACAGAAATGGCGAATGAGGATTTCATCGTCTGGTGGTTAAAGACGGAGTATGGAAGTAAGATGAAACGGAATATCTTTGAGGGTAGACGCAATGCAGAATGTTGGGACCACTTCTACCAGGTCGCTACTATCCAGGATGGGTCTCCTAAGGTAATATGCAAGAATTGCGACCATATCCTTGCCCATCCTGCCGATAAGCGCCGGGGAACATCTACTATGAATAGGCATTATTCGCAAGTAGGTACCTGTCGGAGAGGACCGACTCAGTCGCAAGATATTAGGAAGGCTATCAAGAACGGGGTATGGATAATCAGTCTACCTTTTTCTAATTATTACTAATCTTATAAAATACCCCTTCTAGGCATATCTGTCGTCTCGTAAAGCATCATTTACGCCGCAAGCTTGGATGGAAAGGTTAATTACCTTTATTGCTGCCTCGCGGCTACCCTTCCAGCTTATTGAGCATCCTGAATTTCGCGCCCTTCTTGAGATGGCCCGGCTTGCTCCCTGCTTCCCCGAAATCCCAACTGCAACCACAGTCCGCCGTCATCTTCAAGAGATCGTGGAAGAACGCCAGTATACTCTTCTACAGAAGCTTCCTAATAGTGCTAAGCTCTCTATTGCATTAGATTGCTGGACCTCACCATTTCGCCAAGCTTTTATGGCAATAACGGGCTATTTCATTGACCAAGAGTGGAATTACCGAGAGCTCTTGCTTGGCTTTGAACCTCTACAGGGCTCACATACGGGGGCCTATCTAAGCACTGTCCTGCTTGACCTTCTTGAGAAGCATCGGATTACTGAGAGGGTGTTAACTATTACTACTGATAACGCATCTAATAACGGAACATTACTCGGTAGCCTTCAAGAGGTCGTCGAATCCCTACAGCTACCTAGTAGTATACCGGTTATTCGTATACCATGTATTGCACATGTTATACAGCTCAGTTTGAAGGAGCTCCTTGGTCAGATGGACGCGAACCCAGGAAACGAGAGGGAAGAGATTGAATGGACCGAGAAAGGGCATATAGCTCGGCAAGAGAATAGAAAGATCGTGGATACTCTGAACAAGGTCTAGCTCTCTCTAATCTCTTACTATTATCTCTCTTTCTTTACTAACTCGCACTATATTCTAGGTTCGGAAGGTAGCAGTCTACATCAACAAAAGTCCCCAGCGCCGCGAGAGCTTCATAAGGCTTCAGACGAAAGAGCCTAAGCTTATGCCTATACAAGATGTTCGGACACGATGGAATTCGACGTTCCTCATGCTCAGGCGTGCCCGGCGATTGCAGTCTGCCTTTGATGACTTCTGTGTCCAATTCAACCTCGCTGATGTAAAGATAGACAGAGATAAATGGCGACAAGTTGACTATCTTCTGTCAATCACTTATCCCTTCTTCAAATTCACTTCGTCTCTTTCGGCAACTACAGACGTGACTATCCATAACGTCTTTGGTATCTATAACGCCCTATTCACACATATTGATAAGGCGAAAGTGCAGCTAGCGCGAAAGAAGGTTGGTTGGAAGAGAGTGATGAAGTCCGCGCTTGACCGTGCGCGCGATAAGCTTACAGAGTATTATGGAAAGACTGATGATATTCCTGGTGATCTCTATGCAATTGCGACTATCCTAGGACCACGGAACAAGCTAGAGTTCTTCACAACATCTGAATGGGAACCTCACTGGGGGCCTCGCTATAAGCAGTCGCTAGAGGCTTACATTCAGCCTTACCGGCAGCGCTACGAAGAGGCACAGTCTACATCAACTCTCCAGCCCACAATTCAAGACGTCTCTGACATTGATATCCTTCTGAGACCTACTGTATCTCTTCAGTCAAACGTGACGGCTCCAGATGAGCTTACACGGTATCTTAGAAGTAGTAAGTTAATCTATATACCTCTTCTTATATACTCCTTCTCTTATACCACCCTCACTAGGTACTGTCGAAGCAACCCCTCTCGTTTTCTGGAAAGAACACCAAAATGAATATCCTATTCTGGCAAGCCTTGCTCGAGACATCCTTACAACACCAGCCAGTGGTTCTGGCGTTGAGCGGTTATTTAACTCTGCGCGTGATATCTGCCATTATCGCCGGGGCTCACTGAAACCGCAGACAATCAAGGAATTGATGTTGTTTATGTGTACAACAAAATTTGACGTGGAGTCAGAGCAGCTTGCCCTAGTTGATGAGTATCTTTCTACGCAAGAGAAGCAAGCAAAGAAAGAGCAGAAGGACGCCCAGAAGAAAGAGGAACAATTTGATCCAATTAGTGATAACGAGGAAGACCTATCCACTACTGAAGATTCTGCCGAAACTATCCAACTTCCTAGTGCGCGAGCGCTTGGAAAGAGAAGGGCTACCCCGGATCAGCTATTTGAACTTGACGATGATGACGATGAGGTTCCCCTGCCTGATAATAGCCACTTAGAAGAAGGGAGGACTACTCAGAGGCGTTCATCTGGGCGTGTTCCAAAGCGCTTGAGACAGGATGAGGATTTTGTATATCTTTAATAGAAACAAGAACCACATAAGCTATTCATAAGGAAATCAGTCAATCCTCGCTTTTTCGGTAGAAATCAACAGACACCAAACAAAGAATTATTCTTTACTCCTACCTCAGAATTATATAAAATTAAATATCATTTGAAAGCAGAATACTCAAAAATACAGGCGACTTCTACATAAATTATGCATACCTTGGGTCTAAGATGTTTTGCTTGTTTGCAGGACCGCAGGACCGCACCAAACCGCAGTGGTGCGGTCCCTAAAAATGTAGGACCGCCCAGCGGTCTCAAGGTCTGGGACCAAAGACCGCGCGGTGCGGTCTAATGCGGTCTTGGGTGCGGTCTTTCCGGTCCCGTGCAGAGGCCTAGCTGGGAGTATATCCTTGGCGTCACGTGTGGGTTTACCGGGTCCTTGCATTTGGGGTGTAATCTGGGTGCTGGTAAAGTAGTGGCCGTTTCCTGCGTCGCGCTAACCGTCAGATGGAGTAAGCGGGTATTGATTGTGACGGTTAGCCGTAGGCCGTTTCTGGCTCCTGCCCATAGTGTCTGCCTTGGGGCCCTGCCGGGGCTCGCCCAAGTATACCGAAACGCACGTGACAACGCTAATCCCTAGCGTCCGTAGGATGATTGGCTCTCCGGCGTCCTCAAATAACTGCGGCCCCCGCGCCTCTTGAGGTCCGTAACACCGCCCTACCTAAGTCCGATTATCCGATACTAAATATATAAAATAGCTAACTTTGAATATAAATAACTCGATAATTAGGGGGATAAAATTAAATAGATTATAGTTTTGAAAACCATATATATCGCTCTATATTCTAGTGCCGTAAAATCTTTAGAAAACCTATAACGTTATGTTACATTAAGGTCACGATTTACTATATAGAATCTGCTCCGGATACCCGGTAGACATAGGAAGCTATCTAGGAATAGGAGGGTATCGAGGCGGATATATAGTAACTTTAGTTACCCCGTTATATGCCACGACGTATTCAAGGACTAGCGATTTACACTAATAGGTTACTATACACTGTCACCCCGGACTACGAGTATATATATCGAAGTAAGGAGAGTAATCGCAAATATTAGCGTACAGACTAATATATGTAAGGTATAAGGATAAAGATAAGAAGGGAAAGGGAAGAAGAGGAATATAAGTTAATATAAAAGTTGATAATTTAGCTCATGCCTAGGAAATACCCATAAATCAAATCTATCCTTTAATTTGCTGATATTCGAACCCGTTCCCCGATTCCAAAAAGAAATGAAAAATCAGAAAAAAAAAAAAAGGAAAGGAGAGAAAAAGAAAAAAAGAAAGTTCTAAATCTCCCTCCCATACGGCTTCCCCTTATTCCTCCCCTCCTTAGTCAAAGGCAGTTTATCACAATATCTGAAACTATCAACTTGAATATAACATGGGTTGAACCTCTCATAGATAAGTCCCTGTTTATTACCCTCCACAGAGGCTAACCAGCGGTTCACATCCTCTTCAATGGCTTCCGTGGCACGGCGTTTAAACCATTCATTTTGTCCCTGGTGGCTTTCTTTGTTGACTTTCGTGTATATGGCTGTCTTGAATACCTCTGTAGTCCCAGTTGAGCTAGCCCCAGTTAAGCCGTCTACTTTCTTCCAAGGGCCAGAGTAGGTGTACGCGTAGTAGAAGAAGCCTGTTCCGCCGTGGGGCATTGTTGTTCTTGGGTCTGGCTTAGTTGTTTGGTCGATTTGTTGATATGGTTGTTACGTAGAGGGCTGTATGGGGACGAGAGGTTGGGGACGAGAGGATGCGCAAGGCTTCGTAGACAACTGGTGAACTTCCGTTTGCTAGCAGGCCTAAGGCCTCTCGGGGAGGGGGTTGAAAGCGATTTCCCCAGAGGATAGTTTTTTCTCTTTTTCTTCTCCTCTCTAGCTTTAGTTGCTTCGTTGAATGCACCTTCAAGATTCAGTCTTTTATCTTGGCTGTAACAATGGTATAGAGATGGAGAGTTGGGGGTTATAGGGTTGGTTATGGAGAAAATTTGAACTCCTCGGTCCTTGAACCAGAGACTTCCAAGGCTTGATTCCGTGTGAAATCAGTAGGTGTAGCAAAAGAAGAAGACACACTATTGAGCAAGTGTCAAGGTTTCAAGGTTGATGAGAATCAGAAGACGGTATTCAACATTTGAGCCAAAGTGGAAAATGCTGGGGATTTTGTACCCCTGTGATTTATAGGTGAGGGGTAATTACAAGGCTGTCTTTAGAGCGCTATAGCCGCTGGAAGTAATGAGGCTGTGAAGGCGCTGCGCCCAGACACGTCAGAGCTCCAACTCAACCTTGGAACTCAAAGACCTAAGATGACAACCTTCCAATATTGGAAGACGATGTCTTCCCATGCCTTGTGGGCCAATATATCTATTAGCACAAAGTCGGTGGGATAGCCCATCCATTCTTTGCACTCTGACAGAGGCATATGGCAGCCAATATATCCAGCACGCTGGATAGTCAATTTTCGGAGAAGTTTTGGCACGGAGTGGTCAAATCCAAAGCGCCTGGGCTTACCGCTCGCGTCATGCGAGTGGCCTGCATACCTAGCTTCGATACATGTTTGCCCCAGCCCAGTTCAAAATCTTACAGTCTCGTAAACTCCCACTATCTCTCGATGTGGCAGTGTATCGCCACTCACTCACTCCTATTCCACAGACAGGGGTGAGAGAATCAGGGTATAAAACACTCGATCTTTTCCGTACTATAGAGAATTAGACAACTTTACACTCGGTTCTCTCGATATAAACACGCCGGGTTATCCACATCGCATCGGACTAGATAGCTTACTTAGTCAAGTACAAGAAGTATTTCGAGACTGATTATGGTGCCACTGCATTAAGGACATACTGTACTGTTCGGCGTAAGTTCTGGGAATGCCAGAAGTGGTGTGCTTGCACAGTCAGTCCCCTTTTGTTTACGTAGTTTGTATGAAGTACATTCTGAAAACCCTGGCTAAGTACACAAACCTACTGTACCAGGCCTGAAATCTTGCTGAGCTGGCAATCGAGACTGTGTGTCAGTGCCAAGAGTGTAGTTTTTCCAGAATGAACGCTATAATCCAATAACTATCCACTGCCGCGCAGCTGGGAAGGTCAGTGCGGCGCTCGGGTGACGGCGGGAGATTTTCACTCAGCTTATCACCCTGTCTATAGCGCACTCACCCTTATCAGCCCCGATCGCGCGACCGTAAAGCGGCGCTCGCCCCTTTCTGTAAGAATACTAGTTGTCTGGATAGTGTCAAGATATGTAGGATTGGTATAGACTAGTATGCATATGGACGAATGAGAACTATCGGAATCATACAGAGAAGGTTGATTTATTGAAGAAAGGAAAAGGACTCGAACGAATGGGAAAAGGGGCAGGTTGAGCTGTCCCATGGCGGTGTAACCAGGTATTCAAGTGACCATACCGATGGTCAAGGGTTACCCGCATATTACATACAAATACATAGGAAATCTGGGATGGAAGTGACCAATCCGAGGTCACTGTAATGAATCTCTCCACTTTTCCACGACAGATAGTAACCAGTTGGTCAGGCAAGGCAGAAAAGCACCAAGTCAGATTGCTGGCAAGACTGTTTCTTAAGGAGCTTCGTGCCCCGCTCCCCATAGTCCTAATTTATATACAGTCTTGTGCGAGAGGGGTAGCCAGAGGTTGGACGCCTAAACATATTCCGGTCGTGCCCCGGGGGGGGGGGGGGGGTCTCATAGTTAAGAGAGTGGGGCTGGGGGGCGGTGTTATAAAACACCTGACATGAGGTTATTTACACTTCGGTGCCTCAGGCTTCTCGCTGATGGATCGGCGGCCTTGCGGCAGCTATCCGCTGGCACCTCGTTATCACATCCCAGCGATCTCATGCAGGGGAGCTCCCTGTAGAGGCCACACATTCTGCCCCGCTACCCCTCCATGTTCAAGGATGGAACTCCTTCCTGTTTTGGACGACGAGCCTGTATATAAATCGACTCTCCATGAGGAGGCTTCACGCTCCTCAAGAAACAGTCTCTGAGAAATCTGACCTGGTGCGTTTCTTCTACCTGATTGACAGGCCTTCTACCCTGCAAGTAGATAATACCTTTACACGATCTCACGATGTTATAAATACTGTCTATTTTCTATAGCTAGTTAAATCAAGTTCAATCATTCTGATGAAGATAGAGCATTCTTCTATCATAAGTTGACTTCCGATTCTGAGCCGAATCGTACGACCTGACCTATACGATTCTTTGCCGGATCGTATATTCGACCGATCATGTATAATCGCTTGCTTGTGCACGCACAAGGATTTATGCCGACCCTGTAAATCCGACAGTAACTGTAGAAGCTAAAGGTTAAACTAGAGATATATTAGATATGACCTTAGAATCCCTGAAATTTTCAAGTTCATCGTATAAGGGAAAGGGCGGGCAGTCAGGTCAGGAAAAGTGCCATCAGTGAGGGTGGCCGGCGTGTGGCTTCTGCTCAATCAGTTCTCGGGTGGGTGACGCCGCTTTTGATTCGCGTCACCCGGCTCACCCAGGGTGAGTGCGCTTTAGACGGGGTGAGCAGGAGGGTGAGCATTCAGCTCGGTAACCTTTTATATTCAAGCCAGTATCACGGAACCGATTATAGTCACGCGAACATCTTGAATTATCATCTTATCTGTTGCAAATGGCTCTCAGCAGCCCTGTTATACACCTTAGTCCGGAGGGTATAGTAACTATATAAGAATAATACAAAACCCTTCCAGGGTAGAATTAAACGTCAAAGTTATTCCCCCTCTCTAAGCAAATTCTCCTTGGAAGTTTCTACATAACAAAGGATATTATAGGCAACTAACCTAGGGCTAGGCCTCGTAGCTTTCCTATGAAGACATTGAAATATGCCTAGTCCCCACTTCCCATCGCAACTGCCCTAGTCTCCTCGGCTGAGTCTTCTTTATCGCGCCTATCCGGCGTGTTCTAGGGTCCACAATGAGTCTTCCTCATCGTCAGGCCGTTCCACATTTCTGGCATTGGGGATCGTTTCCTCAACCCCCTTGATCTCCTTGATATTCGACAAGCCTGACTTGTAAAATGCCATCAAGGCATCAATCTGCGCATCCCACTTCTCACAGTGCCCCCTCTCATATCCCCGAATGCAAAGGTATTCCAGACTCTTAGGTAGACCATCCCGTAGCATGAGTGGTTCCCTTTTCTCGTCCGTCTCGCCAAACCCCTTCGCAAAATACAGCAGGAACCCGATTCCTAGGCTCAATCGTTTCAAAGCGCGAAAATCTTTCAGCGAGCCACTATTTCCCCAAAAGGACCGGATGAACTGTTGCTTCTCATCCTCTTCGTCCCTGTAGAGGTCCGTTGCCCTTCCGTCGATTTCCTGGTCGATAAGACCCTCCTGTTCATAAGAGGCGCCTAAGTAGTACATACATGACTCGGCGTCGACATCTAGAACTTCTAGTGTGTCTTTGTGGGGGCATATTGATTTGATGAATGTTTTGACATTGAACAAGGAGTACGATCCATCCAAGACGCCTCGGCCGCCGATGGTATACTGGAATTCTCGCAAAGCCTTGCTGGATTGGATAATACAGGCAAGGTAGGGCGTCCCAAGGGCGCAGTGGTTAAGATGGATTTTGCTGATATTGGATGATCTCGGCACTAGGCGCGAGATGTCATTTTCGTCTTCTCCGAGTGCATCCGTGCCCATCGATTCTATAGACGGGAGGTGGTCGAAGAGTGTCATGCAGTCAATGAAGTCGATGTGGATGTAGAAGCGCTCGTCATCAACTAGGCTCGCTTCGTCGACTATCATATACACCTTGCGAAGATTCTGGAGATATGGGGTGTTGGCCGGGTCCGCATTGGCCCGACGCAGAAGCCGATCGAGGGGATAGTCGACATGCGAATCTCGAGGCCATTTCTCGGCGTCCAGGTAGAATCGGTAATACGATTGGAAGGGCTGTGTCATCGCTAAAGCCTCCAGACCAGGCGACACCGAGATAAGAATTGCCGCCAATGCTTGCGAGATGAAGGTTCCCAGGACCCGACGGGGGCTGTTCGTCTCTTTAGCATTCAGCCGAGGAAGAAGAGGGAATATTTAAAATGTGGATGGCTTCCTTACCTGCTTCCATCTCGATAATAGCTCTTGATGCTATTTGCACCCTGCGTGGTGTTTTGCATGAGCATGTTGATCATAGCGCTTTCTTGGGGACCGACAAAGCCCGCCCTCTGCACAGCCGCGCGGATGAGATTCATTTCGCCCGCGCTGAGGTCGCGCTGCTCTTCCTTCCCTACATAGGAGATCTCGCTGCTGGGCCTCCAGTATTGCTCAATTTCGCGCACATAATGGCCTAGACTGCGCTGCCTGAGGATCTCCATCAGCAAACCAAAGGTCTCGTTAATGCTGGTGTCATTGGGATAGACACGTATCCGGTAAAACCGCTCGCGCGTTTTCATGTCGCATAGGGAGTGTAGTGCACGGCATGACTGCGATAGGGCGGCCAGATCGCGGATTGAGGGGACGTAGAAAACAATTCGAGTAATGATCTCAGGAGGCATGGACAGGAATGCCATCTTGTGGAATTCCTCGCCGGTGGGGTTTTCTCCTGGCTTGGGGAGTCGCAGGTTCGTTTTTAAGCCGCGGGTTCGCGCCCCGCTACACGGACTAGTCTAGACACCCATTGGTTGCCTGAGAAGACTTAGCCTTCGAGAACAGGAAAATTAACCATCATGATTCTAGAGAATATATATATATATATACCGCGAGAATTGTTGGAGGAAACCAGAGATAGGTGGCAGGGGATAGTGCAGCCTATATCCGGCCCTGGGAGAGGCAGAGGTAGAGGCAGGGGGCAGCCAGCAAGAGCATAATCACAGATGAAGCATATCTCATAAAACTAGCTATCGTAGCACTTCTTATAATTCTTCTCTCATATCTGATTTGGTACGAGCAATCCACGAATACTTAATGCTCTCTTATTTAAATTTGGAATTTGCGCCAGATTTTCAAGGGTTTGAGTTAAGGAAGCTGAGCAAAATCTTTTTCATACCCCGTCGTTATCTGAACAATTCACATCTTTAGCAAGATCTAGGGCATGAGCCATATACATAGAGCCCTAAAAAAGCAATATTCTCAAGAGTGTTACTTCACCGGGTGGGTGTTTAGACACTAATTTTGAGCATATTGCATAAAGTCTGGATGGCACAAATGCACCGACGAAGAACCTGGGCATAAGGACAACAGAAATTGTAGAGGGTAATGAAACGCTTTTGGCATAAGTGGCCTACAGAACATTGCTATTTAGGCGAGGATATAGGCTACTGATTATATGGAAGCTCAGTGTCGCAATTTCATATTCAATGTATTGGCCTGATACAGTTCATTGGTGTCGAGGAAGAGCATGGCAGAACCGGAAGGGTGGGTGAATGATCGGGGACCCATACTAGCAGCATTGGGATGGAATTTGCGAACCCCCGAATTGTTGGAGGTACTCGATTCGATCCAGACGCAGATAGGTGTGGGTACCTGGAAGACCTAGGTATTCACCTTCGATAACTTCGTAGTAAACATGAACGAGGACATAAACTATACGAAGCCCTCGGTATTCCCTGGCTTGTGCCCTAAACCCGTGAAAGACGTGTCTCTGGATTTGACGGGAAAACCTTTGAGTGTGGTGCTGGTGTAACCACAATCCAACATTCTCATTTCTTGAGGAGGACAACACGAAGCACGCAAATTCCCTTACTCCCTGCAACCTCGCGTGTCTATTAATGATCAACAGCCCGGTCAGGTACTGGAACTGGCATCACAGTGTCTGTCAAGAAAGCAATTCCTTTACCGAGGATGCTTGGATGGACCGATGCGTGGTGTACTCGGAAGAGAGATGGAAGAACAGCCGGGATCGGCTAACAAGCACACCACCGGGTACAAAGCTCGAGGGTGTGGAGTGGCTAAGGTGTTGTCAACTTGGGCCAGTCGTTGAATTCACTTCGTTGCTAGGACCTAGATATGGCTAATATTGTTTTCTTTTAGCTACGAAGAAACTTTGCCAGTTCTGTACGGGACAAATGTATTCATCCCACGCAGTGGAATTGACTCTTTGTTTATCGTTTCGAGAGTTTTGTCGCCTGGTTGTCTAAGCCTTATCCAATCCATGGATATACTATTCGAACTTTGGGGTGCCTTGAACGAGCCACAGGAAGAGGTAAGAAGCAGCTGGACACCCGTCTACCCTGCATTTTTTGGACTCTTTGGGCAATTTCTCTCCAACCTCCACTCATTACGACTGACAATTCGAATGCCCTCACTACAACATGAGACTGTTTCTCCCAGCGACATGAATGAATTTATGGCGCATTGGGACTGACTTGCTTCGAGTCGAACATGGAAAAGGCTACAGCTTTGCGTTTCTGTCGACTGGTACCTAATTTTGCTAGAGCAGGCGGAAACTAAGAATCGGTGGGAGCTCACCCAAACCTGGTGGCAAGACAGGATCATGAATTATTCTTGTGGCTTCTAAACATCTCAGACCGGCCGCCAGCCATACTAGCTAATAGTCGTTGCCGGAACTGGGGTACCGCTGGTGATGGTGGTAATGGGCCCTGCGATTCTAATACACATAAATACAGACGCCTGTAGACCTGCGCAATTTGTGCTTACGCTTTTATCTGCAAATCTGTGACCAGAGAGTGTACTTGAGAATGGATATGTAAATGCTGACTCGAAGGATAAAGCGGGTACACCCTTGTCCAGAGCGGGAATAATCTCCAAGTATTACTAGAATATACTGCCTCCCTCCCTTCGCTTCGCTCTTCTTTCCCATCTCTTCCTTCGTTTCTCATCCCGCTTGCTCCCCCCAAATTCTTCGCCAGCAACCCCGTCGGCTGGCAAACCAGCCCTATACCTTAACGCCTGCTCACGATAATATTGATGCCTCTGCTCCTGTTGAATCCGTTGCATGACGAGATTTGCCCCAACTTGCCCTTCGATCATACCCATGACGGGATCTCCCCCTGTTTCAGCGCCAATGAATGCGCCGGCGCCCATACCGATCATGTTTGCTTGATGCATTTGGGACGAAGCTGCTGGCCCAGTACCCGGTGCATATTGTGCCATGGCACCTCGTATTTCAGCATTCGACGCATCGGTAATGCGTGGTGGTTGCTCTAGCTGGTGATGCTGATCGACAGAGTTGGAGACGCGTTCTTGCGGGCAGGACTGCGGGATTTGACAGTTCGTTTCTTTTTTATTGTGATCTGGCCGAGGGCTATTAGAGGAGTCGTGACGACGGAACATAGATGTGAAGAAAGACATTGTGAGTTTTTTGCGGCCCTAGAAATTCAGATCACGCCCTCCTTTGAGGTTTTAAAGTCTTTGCTCTTCTTGAGCAAGGTGCTGGTTTGTAACTAGTTAATTTAACATAAGCAGTCCAAAATTAGTAACACGGGACAATCGACTCAAATGAACCAATGGATTCTTTCAGTGGAATGTGTGTGCAGGCGAATACGAGAAAGTGTGTCTGATAATAACGAAGGTAAATATAGTGCCCATTAGATAATTGGTCAAGTGGGGCTTCGAGCTAACCGTCCTAGACCTAGCTGTTCCGTCAAATATGGGTAATAAAACCCTGGAAGATGTAATTTTCTAGATATTTAGGCGTTTCAATATGTATATATTACGATCTTTCGATAGCGGCGGAACCCTACTTACACAATTGCTTAGTAGGCACTGTAGTTAGTTACACCCTAACACTTACTCTCAGTGACTAGTAGGCACCACGTAGCATCAAGGTATTTCAAAGATAGAAAGGAAGATAGACGAAACTATTACGCGGAGCCTGCTAGTCACAATGAGTAAGTGCGTCGAGGATAAATACCTTTCCTGAATTGTGAACAGGGACTACTCCTATTTATAGCTAACTAAGACTAACAAGTCCCCAAATACGAACCCGGTGTGCTTCCTGACTCTCACAGATCTATATACGGCTAACTAAGTTCAGCGCTACTCTGGACTACATAATATGGGCAGCTGGCAACAGCGCGAATCAGCATCCAACAAGGGCCTGACATCGATGTGATTGACCATAACGAGAGATCACCATTGGCCTGGTCTGCGCAGAATGGGCACGAGGCAGTAACTAAGATGTTACTGGAGACTGGGAAGGTGCGTGTAGACTCGGAGGACTTTGGCGGCCGGACACCATTATCCTGGGCTGCAGTAAATGGGCATGAGGCGGTAGTGCAGCTGCTCGAAAAGGCACAATATCCACCATCTTAGAAATGCCAGATCTAGACTACCTCTTGCTTTGAGCGAGCAGGTTAAAGATTCTCACATCTTTGCCGTGTCTCAAGTATGGGATGAACGACAGAAATCATGGACGCCCAGAGACATATCCTTGATATTTGTCCAGTCCGTATTGTAACCAAAGGAGTGGATACGGACATTCTGCAAATCGGGCTCCCGAGGGAGCCATGCCTTAGGCCACGACTGACGTAGATCTCCTTTATTGCACCATCTCTTGCCTGATCCTCCTCTCAATCCGTGAATAAAGATGAGGTCCAACAGGGGTTTAGGTGGTAAGTACAGAAGATTCAACCCGTATGGACCCCAAGAATCCTCCTCTGTTGTCGGCACAGATCTGTTTGGAGAGATGGAAAATTTTCTCGAGGCTCTAGACACGGATACGGCTCTAGCGGTTGACGCTGAGAGGAAGAAAGAAACCTTCGGGGAGGCTTGGTCTTCCAACGTGTCTCCTATATTACTCGCAGGCTAACCGCCACGGCTATTAGGAGCATATCGACGATTGTAATCGAGCAACAGGGTCAACTACACTCTGGAATGGACGAAATATAGCGTGCTAGGTATAGTATCTGCCCGTGGGGTGTTAGGTTTGAGAACACATCGGGTACTGACCCAACCTTCTCTGCACTATGAGCCAGAGACCAGAAAGAACGAGACCGGGGGGCAGGACGCACCCATCTGCAAGGCTCGCGCGTGCATTTCACCTCGACGGACGCGGACAAGGGCCAGATAGACAGCCTCCTCTACTAAGTCTTTCCTTTGATTTGACTTTAATTTTGCTTAAACCCCATTCCACGTGATTCACGTGGGAAGCAACAAAGTTGAGAACTCGGTTCCGAAAGAGTTTGGATCGCCCTGGGTTCCTAGGTTATGGGGCTCTCACGGGAATCCCGTGGTGGATCATCCGGATTTTCGTCCCGCCCCGTCCCGCCACGTCGGCGAATCACCCGGGTAGATAGTGGGGTTCTACTTTTTTAGGATTAGGAGATCTTGGCGGTCTTAGTCACCCTTGATTGAGGCTAAGAACGAGGCTCTCTGGGGAAACAGACTCCTGGCACCATCATCCTCACCCCCTCAACCATGAATCAGTTGAGCGATCGCGGGTTCACCCCACGAGCGCTGGTGGCCGGCCTCCTGGTCGGCATCCTAATCAACTTTTCCAACACCTACTACGGTCTCCGGGTCGGCTCGGGCAGTCAAATGTCCATGATCTCCGCCTTGTTGGGTTTCATCACATTCAAACTGTTCTCTCGACATCTCGGGAGATCCTTCACCCTCCAGGAGAATGTCCTGGTAATCAGCGCCGCCACGGCCACGGGGTGTATGACATTCACGGCTGGCTTTATCAATATCATCCCAGCCCTAGAATACCTCATCGGTCCCGAGGAGAATGGCCCGATCAACATCCCCACGAGCAGCTTGCTCCTGTGGTCCATTGGCCTTTGCTTCTTTGGAACTATCTTTGCTGCACTGCTGCGGGAGCAATTTATCGTCCGAGAGAAATTACCGTGGCCCGGACCAAAAGCCACCGCGCAACTCCTGCATACTTTACACCACAAGTCACAGCCCTTGCCGGGTGGTTCTGACGACTTTCCGTCATCCGACGAGGCCACTGACGGAGATGTTTTCCGTCCCGCGCCAGAGGAACAGCCTCTGATGGCACAGACGAATGATATCCGATGGGAGACGGGCATGAGACGCCTGATCCAAGGCGCGATGATCTCGGGCATCGTGGTGAGAACCCCCTATCCCCGCATGCACAATGTTCCTGTTGGAAACTCGTATCGCTGATGCACTCTAGACCATTGCCATGTTCTTTGTTCCTGTTCTCCACGATCTACCCATCCTGGGGCCCCACATGGCCAACGAATGGCTCTGGACCATGGATCTGTCTCCCGGGTTTTTCGGTGGCGGCATCATCACCGGCACGGCCATTCCCCTGCACATGTTATTCGGGTCCATTGTCGGCTGGGGGATTCTGTCCCCATATGCCAAACACAAGGGTTGGGCACCCGGCAACACTGATGACTGGGAGACTGGATCGCGCGGGTGGATCATATGGGTCAGCCTGGCGGCGTTGCTGGCGGACGCTTCCGTTAAGCTTTTGTGGTTCCTTATCCGCCCGCTCTGGTGGAGCTCCTCCATCTCCACCGGTGATCTTCGTCCAACGAGAGCTGAGGCGGTGGGCGAGGATGTAGAGCCCACGCAGAATCTTCTGGTAGAGCAAGACGATCGGTTGCCTGATTGGCATCCCTCGGCTCGACACATAGATCTGTCGGCACAACGCGATGTGCGACCGCGCGTATTATGGCTGGGGTTCTTGCTCGCTGTGTTGATTTGTATCTTCTCGGGCTACCTTACCTTTGGGGAGTATATCACCTGGTACTATACACTGTTGGCCATAGCCCTATCGCTTCCGATGGCAGCGGTAGGAATCAGATGTCTTGCAGAAACGGACTACAACCCTGGAAGTGCTTTGGGTAAGGATAACCTTCGGAATGGCTGTGAATTAGCTCGCTGACTTATCTATGACAGTCTCCCAGTTGGTCTTTGCGACGTTGATCCCCCACTCTAATCCTAATGGCATCATCATGAACCTTCTCGCGGCGGCAATTTCCCAAGCTGGCTCCAACCAGTCGGGCGAGCTGGCCTATGATCTCAAGATTGGAAGCCTCACCGGATCGCGGCCAGAAGTACAAACCTACGGGCAGATCATCGGCTCGATCTTCGGTGCCTTGATCGCATGCAGTATATACAAGCTCTACGCCTCCCAATACCCTATTCCCGGCCCGCTTTTCCGAGTCCCGGCTTCATTTTTGGTCCTGAGCACGGCGAGACTGCTCATGGGCCAAGGACTCCCGGAAGGTATCACCCCCTTTGTCATCGCAGCCGCGATCCTCTCCGCGGCCGTCACTATTTTTAAGATGCGGTATGAAAACAGGTGGTGGCAGTGCTTTATCCCCAGCGGCGTTTCCTTCGCTATTGGTATGTCGATGGCTCCCAGCCCCCCTCGAAATTGTTCGATACTGACGTCGTTGTCCAGGTATCTATAATTTGCCGTCATATACAATCACTCGTGCCCTCGGGGGTCTGTTTTACTGGTTTTACAAACGAAGAAATGGAGGACGGGCTGGCAACATCGTCATCCTGGCAAGTGGGCTCGTCCTGGGCGAATCCATTGCCAGCATTGCCACTGTTGCCCTCTCTGCCGCGCGCGCTTCGTAAAACTTTATTACATGAAATGATTAACGTGATCTTTATATAAGGGGTGTATACAGTCAGACTACCCTCACAATGCTACCAATTTGCATCATGGTCGCTTGATCTGTAAATGAGGCTCTATCCCTAGATGCATTTCCACCTTTCCCGATGATATTGGATTTCCGAAAGCCCCTAGATTAAACTGGCAATGAAGCCGATACTGAATATGAGGCTCCGTTGAAAAGCTGGCTTGGCATAAAGGCGCCACCCGTGGGGCACTATGATCCTGCAGGGGAGCTGTCTATACCAAAGATGCTTAGCCTCAATACCGTATGGAAACATAGAAAGTCCCCGAGTGAAAATGTATTTAAGCTCGGAAACATCCTCCAAGTTGATCCACCCCGCCAGTTGCCTTTACACCCCCACCGCCCCGGCTTCCCTTCCCTTTTAATCAACTATGTCTTCCAAAGACCTCGAGCTTCTCAAAAAGTTCTTCGCTCAGAATTATGGCGTAAAATTTATCCGCCTGCACTGGGTCGATTACTCCGGGGTTCTGCGCACTCGAATCATCCCCAGAGCACGATCCATCCGTCTGGCCGCAGGTAGCGACACATACCACCTCGCCCAGAACTGCATGATATGCCCCATTTCCACCTCTCCGCGATGCTTCCCCTTAGAAGTGGAAGACTGGACGCTCTATCCAGACTGGACATCGCTGATGCTCTGCGATTTCGCGCCCACCCACGCCTCAGTGATGTGCGCCACCGGGCACAATGGTACCACCACCAGGAACCCAAACCCAGAGCACCTCGCCCGATGTCCCAGGACCCTCCTCCAGACGGTCTTACACAATTTCTACGCCGACTACCCCCGGTTCCAAGACGGTCTACTGCTCGGGTTCGAAATCGAGTTCGTCTTGTTGGACGAGTCGTCGAATCTTGCGAGTTCCCTGGACCGCATGGTCGGGTACTCCCTAACGGCGGGGATACGCGCAGAGAATCTGGCCATCCTCGAAGAGATCGTGACTGCGCTGGAGTTCGCCGGGGTAGAGATCTATCATCTCCACACGGAGACGACGGATCAGTTGGAGATTGCCCTGTCGCCGATGGCACCAGTGCGGGCGGTTGACGCGCTGATGATGGCGCAGGAGACTATTCGTACGATCTGTATCCGGCATGGAAGACGGGCGTGTATGGCTCCCCGTCCGACGCTTCTGAGCTCCGGACCGCTGAATGGGTGTCACGTTCATCTGTCGTTGAATCCGGCTTCTAGCCCGAATTCGCTGATGAATGTGACGGAAGAGGGGCAGATCATGGAGGACCAGGAAGAACAGGCGAACAGTGCGGACTATGCATCCTTTCTCTCGGGGATCCTGCGCAAGACCAAGGCACTCTGCGCCTTTGGTCTCGCCAACTACGACAGCTACTGTCGGGTCCTGGGGGATTGCGCAGGGGAATGGATCGGCTGGGGAACCCACAACCGCGAGTTCCCTGTGCGCGGAATGCGGCCGAACAGGTGGGAGATTCGCTGCTTGGATACCACGGCAAACGTGTACCTATTTGTGGCTGCGCTGGTCGCGTCCGGCATGGATGGCATGAAACAGACAACCCCTCTGACGATCACCGACTGCCCGCTTGCGCCGCAGCTGTATAGCCCCGAGGAGGCTGAGCGACGGCTCCGTGAATACGGTATCACGGAGCGGATGCCCAAGTCTCTCGAGGTGGCCCTGAAATGTGTGCAGGAGGATGAGGAGCTACGTGGATGGGTCGGTGAAGAGCTCTTCGCGCAGTATCGCCGCGTGAAGGATATTGAGATCCAGCATTTCTCGGGCATGAGCGATGAAGCGCGCAGGCAGAAGTTTCTGGATTACTTCTAGACTTACATCGTCTATCCAGCTAGCTAAGGGCGAATGCAGGTAGTCCATATTAAGGAATTAATTGTGGTAACAATAATGAATGCACATGAAACATGCTCAGATCGACCAAAAACAAACCAAGTCATCAAAGTCCTCCATCTCAAGGTCTTTCTTACCTGACTTATCCAGCAAGATCTGCTTTCGGAGTGCGACTGCCCGCTCGACCAGTCGCTTACCTTCCTCAACATTCTGCTTGCCTCCCATCGACTGCAGATGCGTCCCGCGGAGGAAGGACGAGCGTGCGGACTCGTTTCGAAACCACTGCCGGTCTCCCCAGATGCCGAGCGCGCGATCGAGATATTCCCTGCTCGTTTACCACGTCAGCACACCGTGTACGAGCCCGCAACCCGGGTTTAGAAAGCATTTACTGTGCGAGATCATCTTGTCCAAATCGGATATGGTACTCTGCGAGCTTGTGACAGGCATCAGCGGTGCGGTGGTTGAACAGCCCCAGCGTGGCTTCGTATTGTTTCAGACACTCCGAGTGCAGGTAGAACACCTCATCCCACAGACTCTTCGCCTCGGCGTCCATCCCCCGCGCCTCGAGTTGCTTCGCCCGGCTGGCTTTCACATTCCCCAGCGCCTGGAGCACTCTACCGGTCCTGATTGACCAGGAAGAAAGGGACGAGTTAGCGAATTGTGACAACCCGGATCAAACACACCCAACCATTCACCCGTGGGGAGGGGGGAAGATGTACTTGTACGAAACCCGATCCAACTTCCCATGCCGCTCCTCGCGCTGCTGTAGTAGATCCGTCAGCACCTGATCCGCCGTCTCGTGCTGCCCCTGTACCCAATACGCCAGGCCGAGGTTACACGACGGGAATCCAAACTCGTCGACGTCAACTTCCAGCCCCTTCAGCATCTCCACACACTGCTTGAAGTACTCCGTGGCGAGAGCGAACTTCCGAATCATCATGTACGCGATGCCCATCTGGCTGTGGGCGAATGCGAGGCGCAGATCGGGGGTCTTTTTCCGTACCGATTCGGCCTTACGCAGAGCCAGACAGAGGATGTTGTGCTCGAGACAGCCTTCCGCATCGTTGGTTTCGTTGCATAGCGCCCCCATGGTGAGATGCATGTCGCTGATGAGTGGCTCGCTGGTGATGTTCCCGCGTTCGCATAGGTCAAGAGCGAGTTGGAGATACATCTTGCCCTCGTGGGAGAAGCCCCGTTCGTGGAGGTAGACCGCTGCTTCGTTCAAGAGCGTCGGGAAGATGGGATCGATCTCGAAGTTCCCCCAGTCTGTGGCATGCTCGTTGTAAATCTGGTAGAACCGTTCCAGATGCGGGAACAGCTTCTCGCAGATGGCCCATCGCTCGCTCGCCTGACTGCAGAGATCTCCCGGCGGCCACGCCTTGGTGAGCAACGCCAGGACTTGCCGGAAGGTCTCGTACCGCGTCCGTTTGTCCATGCGTGCCCGCACCTCGGCCTGGATGACCCGATGGATCCAGAGCTCCTTCTTGTCGATGTTCCGCTTGATGATCGACGAACCAAGGAGTTCGTACCGGGCGCTCTCGAAATCCGGCGCCGTCCACACTCGACCCTCTCCGTCGTCACCACCGTCCTCAGGCCTTCCCAGTCGTCGCGCACCCAGATAGATCTCCTCCTGGACGCGATCTGGGTTCATGAACGCCAGCGATTTCAGCAACCTGGTGGAATGCTTTCCGAGCCCTTCGAAGCTGTACGCCGTTGCTAGCGTGTGGCCGTATCGGTTATCCTGCATGGGGTTCCCAATTGTGCGCACATCGGCATATCGCGCATCTGACGCATATAGCTCGACGTACTCGCTGATGGTCAGGTGCCGACGGCGGATAAATCCGGCCATTTGCGTCATGGCCAGCGGTAGCCCGTCGAGCTGTGTCGCGACCTTCACGGAGGCTTGGTGCTCTTCCCTATCCGGGGTTTCGTCGGTGCCTTTGGTCAGCCGTCGGAGAAGATACGCCGCGTCCCCAGTCGGGAGGGGTTCGAGATCGATTCCCTGTCCGTTGGAGAAGAAGTGGGTTTTAGCGAAGGGGTCCCGGCTGGTGATCAGGATGGAGCCGTTTCCATAGTAGGGGATGTAGTCGGCGATGATATCAAGGGTGTCCGCATTGTCGAAGATCAGCAGCCAAGAGTAATTGGTCTGGCTGGGGTCACCCGTCCTGTTCGGCGTTTTGGACGGGTTGTTCAGCCATGCTTTCACGATGGCGCGGCTGGACTCCAAATCCTGCGCTTCTTCCGGGCTTTCGAGTCCCAGCTTGATGGAAATGCCAGCGAAGTCGGAGATGAGTTGCGAGACGCCGCCCGCTTCGAGCCAGAAGACCGCGCCGAATGCGTCCTGGCGGGTGTAGGCGTATTCGATTGCGAGGTCGGTTTTGCCCACCCCGCCCATGCCACAGAGGGAGAAGACGCGACTGGTTTGGGCATCACCCGTGTCTGTGGGCGGGGGGCGTGGAAGGAGGTATTTGTCCATTCGTGAGAAGACCCCTGTTCGACCGATGAAGTCGGCATTACGCGAGTAGCTCGCCAGGGAGAAACAGGGGAGTCGGCACGTCCGCGACTGGAGGAGGCGGTCCGAGTTGGACGGGACGTGGCGGAGGCGACGAGGGAGTCGTTGGCTGGTTCGAATGGATTCGCTGGACGAGCCGATAGTGCGCACATCGCCGTGGAGTGATGCTCCTCGAATCCTTTCGGGAGGTTCGATATCGGCCAGATTTAACGGATTGAGCGGGTCATAACCTGAACTGCTGGGCTCATCCGAAGGTCTTCTGCTTGCTGTGTTGCGGGGGGGTCAGTAAGTGACCTACGTCCTAAGGACTGCGGGGGCAGAGCGAAACGTACTGGAGATAGCCTCGAGTAAGGAACGGAGGAACTCTCGCGCGGAGTAGGTTTGGTCTCGAAGCTTCGAGAGGTTGCATAGTTCCATATGCGAGAGGTGCACGCCCAGAAAATGCTCTATCTGAGCGGAAACTGTGGCCGTCTCCTTGTCCACTAGGACCTGGGGCATATCAATCGTCAGTGAGCGGTGGGCTGCACAGGGGAGGAATATGTCGGACCTTCTTCTTGCCTTTGAAGGGCCAATACACACCGGTCCGTTGATAGTGTGTTTCGTATACGGAGAGGACGGGGATCGTAGCGATCTGTTGAAAGGTTGCGGCCAGGTTAGCGAGCTGGAAGACGTCCTTTGCTGGTAGTCGGGACGAGCGTCTCTGCATGGCGAATTTGGCGCAATTATGCAGGACTCGGTTGTGACGGAGCAGGGTGTCATCGTCGTTGGTGCCGCAATGTGGCGTGCCCAGGAACAAGATCCCAGAGAGGCAGTCCACGACAAGCTTGAATCGTTTGTCATGGATGTTTTGATGCGTTAATAGCAGTGCCTGTTGATCTCGTCAACTCCAGCCCGAGGCCCGTCACGGAGGCCTCTCCTACCTTCTTCAGCAGAACCCCTCCTAGAGAATGTGCAATGAAGATAATCGGCCGTTCGGGAAACTGCCCAGAGGATGTTAATTCGTGGTTCATAAGGCTATATCTGGGCCAGGACTCTGGTACCTCCGTAGAGAGTCGCGCGACATCTTCCGCCAGATCATTTCCGGCCGCGAGGAACTTCTCCCACGAGAAGACGTCTTCCTCATCAAATGCCGGCCGGTGGATATAGATATGCAATCGGGAGAGCGCGTCCACGGCGAGCGCCGCGCTTTCAAGCTCATTGCGCAACCCCCACTTGCGAACTGGAGGCGTCTGGTATCCCGGGACCGATATTACACTGCCATGTTACCCATGAGCACGACGCGTTTCGTCGGGGATGGGTAGACCGGCCACATACCTGGTTTGAACCATGCTTCCGTCATTGGGATCGGGACGCAGCTGGACCACACTGCTCAAATTAAGAGAAGAGTGGCCGGTGGTCGGGGTCGTAGTCGTCAGAGAGCTGCCGCCTACAGTTTCTTGGCCTGGTCCATCTGCGTCCTCCTCTTGATGCTTCATTGGCGAATATCTGCCCATAATATCCAGAGGGTCATCAGAGAATAGGACGGGCAAAAGGGCGAGACCCTGTACAACCAGAGGAAATGTTGGTAATTACCCCTCGACATCGTGAGGGTTCCTCCTGAGCCGCAGCTCCATGTGTACCATGTATGTGTACCATGTATATGTACCATGTATCTGTACCATGTACGTACATAGCCTCGTTTGAATGCAGGCCCAATAGGACCGAAACGGGTGTCAGTGCGCCCTCGGGAGGATGCACGAGCATGCAAGATATCACAAGACGGCGCCATGCAAGGATCCGGACGGGATGAGCGCCTCAAGCGACTGGGAGGCAAACCCGGGTGATGGGCAGAAGGATGATCGTACGGAAACTTCCCCTCTTCTCCAAGCCATCTGGACATGGCAGAGCCGCATCAAGAATGGTATTTCAGGTCTCAGTGGAAGCGCCCACAAGGCAGAATCTTTCTTGTGTCACTGATGCGAGTACCCTTACCGTTATTTTCAGCTCCCTCTAAGTACAAACGCCCACGCGAAAAACAAGATTAGCTCCCAGTTATGGAGCCTGCATCGAAGATCCAACCATGGAAGGCTCTTTCGCCAGAGGGTCTGAAGGAAGACCAGAAGCCAGATATCGCTGCTAGGAACCTTGACGAGAACGATCAAGGTGGTGGCTTTGGCGCTTCGGTAAGCAAGCCTGCCGACCGCCAGATTGGCTACCAGGGCTGGAAAGCGGAAGCCTCAACCGAATCCAAGGTACGATGAGACATGATACCCGAGAGAGTTTGCCGTCTGACTATGACAGTGATGGGAGATGCCGCTTGGGTCACTGAGGGGACGAGGATATGATTTTCAACCAACTAAGAGAGGACTACTCTCTCGTCATTCTTTTATTGCGTTGGGGATGTGAATTCTGTTTGCACCGGCTGGGGAAAGCCATGGTGGTCACTGGAATTAGTTTGCCACGAAGCTACTTTTGTACTTGGACGTCCATGTTGTAATTACCTAGGTAGCGGTCCTAACTGATGACCAATTACGAGAGTCCTTTGAATGATGCTTATCGAACCACCATATCTTCATGAAAAAAATTTGATTTCAACATTATGATTCACCACAAAAAAACTAGCTAAATCATGCTACCGCTTCCCTGCTATGCCTCACGAAGCCCAAGGCTTGGACTCCGGATATTCAATGTCAGCGTACATTACCAGCAGACGAACATCTATGCTCTCTCTTCGAGGGATTGTCTTGAGATCCTGCCCTGGGAGAGGGAATGCACCATGCGAACAGGCTAACAGAATCAGTTATCATCTGAACCAAGGTTTGGAGGATACGAAGCGACGTACGGTGGTTATACCGCTTGTCCGAATCAACGGCCTTGAAAACAAGTACCTCATCGGGTTGCTGATCCGGCAGCCAGTACCATGTCTGATTCGAACTGTAATGTAGCATTAGATTTTCGGCGACGTAGTTGGGGTAGATAATGTCAGAGGGCTCAAAGTCTGCTGGGTCGATACTGGAAGCATCGCAGAGAGCAAGAGGCCAGTCCCGGACGGGAACGGAAAGAGGCTTCCAGACACTGTATATGGGGGGGGTTCTATCAGCCACCTGGCAGTAATACGTATCTCACCTAGAGTAGAGAGAATACTGACGTTATGACCTGGAATCGGGAGTTTGTTATCCTCGCCGCATCGTCTCCATATAAGTCGCCGATGATGCTTTTAGACGCTTCCAGAGTGACGTCTATCGTAGCGGTCAGTATTGATACGTACCTAACAAACGGACTATTCACATTCATACCGGCATGCAGCATCAGACTTGGCTGCGGTTTGGGGTGTGGCTTTCCACCAAAGGCTGGAAACTCCGGATCTTTCAGTCGCAACTGTGATAATATATCCCCATAAGTACTGGGTAAACGCCTTCTCCCAGGCCAAAACATACCTGGGAATCCAAGGCTCGAACCTCGTGGGCGCCTAGTTTCTCCTTCAGGTGGAGTTCAAGCTCTTTGAAGTACTTGTCCCGTACGACGTCCTCGTCCATGAAATCCTCGTAGGTCATTTCTGTGGCGAGCCTATGCACTTCGAAGCC
Organism: Penicillium cataractarum; assembly: GCF_028827025.1. Classification (NCBI taxonomy): domain Eukaryota; kingdom Fungi; phylum Ascomycota; class Eurotiomycetes; order Eurotiales; family Aspergillaceae; genus Penicillium; species Penicillium cataractarum. The sequence continues at coordinate 3,927,395 of NW_026622744.1, read as the reverse complement.
CTGCGTGTCAATGGAGAGGGTGGAAACAAGGGGTCGCATGCTTCGCACGCAGACAGTCTGGATATCATGCTTGACGTTGTGGAGGGGGAAGATTTGTTTCGGAAAATAGTGGAAGTTATATGGCTTGACCGTGTCATATAATTCGCTGCGCTCTAGAAAGTGCAATGGGACATCTGGGTGGGTATGAGCCCCCTACTTCGTGTACCCGAAGACTGGAAGCAGCACTCACACTGATCTGAATGATCCATATTGTGTTTTGGCTATAGCAGAATAGCAAGTGAAGAGTAGGTTTCAGTGGTTAGCAGCGAGACTGTGGGAGTGTTCTTTGAATATAATGTAGCAATAGCATCAGCTACACGATCTACTGACGGAGGATTGCTATGCTTACGTCTATATACAGTGCTTACTAAATAATCGTTTAACTGACTCTTCGAGCTAACCTCTTAGATCTTAGCTATTCTGTCAAATATGGGTAATGAAACCCCGGAAAATGCAATTTGCTAGACATTTAGGCATTTCAATAATACGTTACGATTTTTTATAGCGGCGGGAAGTGGGCCTAAACAATTATTTGGTGGGCACTAAAGCGTAGGCTTAGCGGGCAAACGCCTAATTTGCCCCACCTCTGGCATGGACCCCTCCCGTTTCTAGGATGTCCAAGCCACAGAACTCTGGTGTGGACTGCACGGCTGCCGGTTGTTAGCGTCCGTCCCTCACCCTCGGTCCTAAATCCGCTATGACTGGCCACATCTTTATCCCCAGCATCCTTGACCATGTCGGAAACAGTCACACCGATACAGAAGGGACGTTCATTGGATCAAAGAGTCGACCAGGGTCCCGCTGTCTATCATAATAATACCATCTTGTATTGCCTGTGTTTTGTTTGCTAGCCACGTCATCTTTGCATCCGGAGCGGGGTACCTAGTGATGGCTCGACTTATTACCCTCTGATATAGCTGGCTTGGCATGTACAGGTACCTAATCAGCCTCAATTTGAACTTTCCGAAGGTTAAACACGCCCACGCACCGATCCTGGCCAGCCCCCCGGCTCCCTTTGGGTGAAGTGCTGGACCTCCTTCCCCCCTTCCCCCCTGTGCAGCAGCTTGTTGGTTACACTTTCCCATCTCCTTTCACTACTTAGGCATGCGTCTTAAACGAGGGCAGCACACGATGCAAATCCGCCAAAGCTCGCGACTCAACCCTGCGCCACTCACTATGGCTTCCCCCTATTCTGCGGAGAACAAGGCTCATTCGGTCCAGATGGAAGTGCAGGTCACCATCGACGGGGTGGATTATCTTCTTATCCCCAACGGCAATAACTTCCTTTCCTTGGAGGACGACGGTGGTGTGACACCTGCATTGGTGTATGTGACGAACCCCGGACAAAGGATCTCTTCCAGCATTCTGGAAGAGTTTAAGGAAACCGTCCTCGACAAGGACGACGTGTTCCAGCCTGAATTCTTCCGCAATGTGCTGTTCTACGGCCATCCTAAGGCCGATCTGGAAGTAGATCCGGATATCCAGAGCCAGCTGAAGTCGCAATGGGGGACTATCTGGCATGATTTTGTCGAGGGAGATTTTGATGCCGATGTCCGGCCCGGACCTTATGTTTTTACGCAAGGAACAACCTGGCAGCCATGGAGAATATACCGTGATACTCATGGCGCGTTCATGAATACCTTTAAGCCCGCACCGGACTCTACAGGAAGATAAGTGCTTAGGACTCGGGGGGGTGTATAAAAGCCTAATCTTATTGTGCGTATACATTAGTGACACTGGATACGCCACAAGCCGGACTCGGCGGACGAGTTGTCGTGCCGTCACGATGTTACTTTAAACCTTCGCCCGAACGGCCGCTGGATGGAGCCCGAATTAGTGTCAAAGACAACATCGATATCGCCGGACACAAAACCACTCTCTGCAATCGGGCATGGCAGGAGCTGTATCCCGCTCGGTCCGAACACGCCGCTTGTGTGCAGACCATGATCGATGCTGGGGCCGTCATTGTGGGGAAGGTCAAGCTACAAGCCATGATCATGAGAGAAGAACCTCTGGAGGCGGTTGAGTTCACGGCCCCGTTTAACCCCCGTGGCGATGGATACCAGGTTCCGTCGGGGAGCAGTCACGGAAGTGCGGTCAGCATTGGTGCCTACGATTGGCTGGACTTTTCCTTCGGATCGGATAGTTTGTCTCTCCTGATCTTTGCACATGGTGGCTTTCAACTGACATAGAGTCAGCTAATGGCAGCGGCCGCAAGCCGGCGCAATATAACGGCTGCTTTTCTATCCGCCCATCCACAGGGATTATGGATACCTCCGGCGTTGTGGGACAGTTCCCGTGTGTATACTGATATGCTGACGGGGACGGAGGGTACCGATACTAACTGGCTATCTAGCCTCTTCGACATGCCGGTCTTCTTTGGCCGTGATCTTGGAAGATTCTCCGAGTTCATCTCCACGTGGTACGGGAAATCACCGGACCTCCGCCAAGTGTCTAATGCGAGTTAATCCTATGGAGTCAAGGTCTATGTGCCTGGACTAACACCTTGATAGTTCTCTCTGCGCATTCTTTATCCCCAGGACTACCTTCCAACCACAAACCCTGCACAGACCAGACTCATCGACAAGTTTGTCAAGGGCTTAGAAAAGGCGTATCGGGTGAAGAAGGAAAGCATTTCCCTGGCGGAATTGTGGAAGGAGGAACATCCAGCCGGGGAAGCTAATACAGATCTTGCAGAGTATCTGCGATTGGTAAGTCTTTCCTACTGCCATTGACCAGTCGAGATAAGATTTAAACCTGTGTAGACGGGTGGATACCCCTATTATTATGATTCGTACAAAGATCTAGAACAGTTCCGAGTCGAGTACGAAAAAAAGTACAACAAACCGCCGTTCATCCACCGGGCCATGCAGTGGCAGTGGTGAGTATCCTCCAACTCGCCGCGTTATGGCATTACATCATGATCTTAGACTGAAATTCTCCTGCACCAGGGACGTCTCGCGGAAGATCTCTCTGAGCGAGCGAGACATGTACTGGGACCGTTCGGAGAAATATCGAGAATGGCTTCTTTCAAGTGTCTTCAATGCCAAGGACCACAACGAAGTCACCGTCATGATCTTCCCCATTGAGGCCGGAAGACCTAACTACCGAGATTCAGAGTTACCGTTTGTCCTCCCCCATATTGCCCCCGGAGTCCCTATTGATATTAACATCCCGGGTAGTCCTATGGGTATCCTCAGCGGTTATGCATCGCTGAATATGTCGCCGATGATGCGGGCCCCTGAATTGACCGCTATAGGTGAGTCGATCCGCCCCAACAGGTCCTGGAATCAAGTCTTTGACACACAGCGTAATATAGTGGGCGAGTCGAATTATGTATCGAATGTGACCAAACGCGAAGAGCCGTTTCCCATTGCTGTATCTGTGATCGGAGCACCTGGTATGTGTCTTCCTGAAACTTAGGATCGTGTCGATACGGCAATGAATTGCTGAACCACCGCGTATAGGAACCGACTTGATCCTTGCAGATATCGTTCGGAAGGGAATGGAGGCTGCGGAAATCCCGACTACGGTGAAAACTGGGCGTTTCGTACACGATTGAAAATTGCTTTGGGCTATATCTGGGATAGTTTGGGTCAATTAGGAGTAGTTAGTAGTGGCAATCCTTCAACTACGTATCTATCACTCGTACTGGCTCTGTCTTGGCGGCGCCTAAGAATGATTCATTTCTACGAGTAAACAGAAATGCCCTTGTTAAGTCTGGGAGTAACAGGATCTCTTCGCGCCCAAAAAAAGCGGTCTTAGCGATGTCTAAGCCTCCTTTGGATTCCTACTGCACCTGATTCAGACCAGTACAGCGCCGCTAGCGATCCTTCAGCCTGAAAGTCGAGGCTGATGACAGGAGGTGATTTGCCGCCCCTGTTCCTCAGCTGTTTGCCTTGTTCCCTTCCCCCGTAGGTAGAAGGGGCATTTAATGGTTCGTATTCCCCCGCCAGATGGTTCATAGCTAGGGTACAGACCGTGGCATACATTACTACGAGGTCGTAAACTATCACTCCAATGGTTCCACATCAAGGTACTCGCCGGAAGGTCACCTTCCCTTCTCTAAATAGATTCTAACGCAGCCTATCGAGCAGGTCCCTCATTCCGACAAGCCGTCGAACGCCTGCACCAGCAGTCCAGCGACAAATCTGTATATCCACGGCCGGATCTCTATAGCCTGGGCCAGTACTTGAAGTCGTCGCCTAATCCCTCAAAATTTCCGAATGCGACGACCAGTGGCTATTTGACACCCTCCCGCTCTTCCGAGGGAGACAAGACATCGAGCTTCGCGGTCGTCCATGATTTAAACGGGGGCACCGCAACGAGCTTTGGACCGTCGCCATCTGAGCTGGCGCAGTTTGCGAATCGCCCGTTAACCCCCAACCCGGCGATCCTTTTCCTCCGAGGCCACGCCTCCCCCAATGGCTGAACTGCGTTGGTGATAAATATGACATTAACCCGGAGCTGTTTCACCGTCATATGCAATTCCCTCCGTTCGCCCTGGGCGATCGAGACTTGTATGCGTCGCCCGCGTTGCCCTCATCGTCCACGCGGGTCTTTCAACTGACTATCTCCACGATCTGCGACCGAAACGTGACCGGTACCCCCTACGAGCCCGAAGATCTGGAAGACGCCCGTCGCAGTGAGGTAGCGGCTCTGGAGGCATACTTTCGACGGCTTCGTAGCGAAGCGCAGGTCACGGATTCCTGGGTGCGCAACTGCCTCCTCTTCAGTAACCGCGAATATATTCTCGAGCAAACCATCTCGATCGAAGTGGGCCCCTCGCAGGGCGACCCCTGGCGCGCGGTCGTCTGGCTCGACAATGGGACGGACCTCGCGCGAAGCGTCGAAGGACCCTGGAGTCCCCGTCCCAATACCCGGTCCTGGGAGACCTTCTTCTATCCCATCATCGTGCACCAGGCCAACAGCTCCAGTGGCACGCCTGCGCCCGTCCGCGGGCGCTCCTCCTCGTCATCCTCGACGGTGCGGTCCTCGTCCGCACCCAGGCTGGAAGACCCGTCCATCTCCCCGCCAGTCCCCAGCAACGCTGCAGCAGGCACATCGTGGAAGGCGGCGCAGAATATCTGCCTGCTTCCCTTTTACTACGGGGCGAAACTGGACCGCGAGACCGCCACCCAGGACGCCGTCTACGCCCTCAGCGAGGTCTTCCAGTTCGCCGCGTCCTCCGAGCTCCAGTTCCTCAACTTCATCCACAAGCGCATCGATCACGAGCTCTCGTTCATCGGCCAACATACCGTCATCCGAAATAACTCGGTCTCCCTGGTGAACCTCCGCTACATCAAGAAACACCTGGACTCGCACGCTCAGCGCCTCGCGGATGTTGTAACCATCCTGCGCAACCGAGACTCGCTGGACTGGCCATGTGCCCCCGGGTCGCAGAAAGCACAGCATACAGCTCGTCTGCTCCTCACGGACTTCGATTACCTCCTCGCCCGGGCGGAGGCCTTGGCCCGAGCGTGCGAGCACGGGATGGACACGCTCGGGAACAGTTCCGTACTGGAGGAGGCGAGACGCTCGACGGAAAATGCGGCGCGCGTTCACAAGCTGACGGTTATCGCGACTATTTTCATTCCGCTGTCATTTGCCTGTTCGCTATGGGGGATGAACTTCAAAGAGTTTGGTACTGGGAACCAGCCATTGTGGCTATTCCCCGTTACGGCCGCTCCGGTGCTCGTAATTGCTGCTGTGATATATTGCTATGATTTGATATTGTTCTGGTATAAGCAGGCAAAGCACTATGTGTACAAAAACGATATGGGCTGAGGCGGCTGATTCCGGCCCTGTCGGCACAGACTTTAATTCCAAGAGTATCTCTCAACCGTACCGTTGCGATGCTACGCCTTATACGGACTCGGATTTTTTTGAGTATCTTGCAGAACGTGCTAGAGTACGCGCTAAGTAAGTCAGTCACTGAGTGTTGAGCTCCCCCATTTGTAGGTTGGGTTAAAGGTGAACCGTGAAGTAAAGACCAACTGAAAGTAGTAATCAAGTAAGAATGTACGATTAATCGCGAAGAACTAAATGTATAATGCGAAATAAGTGTCTTTATATATCTAGCCCTTCGTGGTGTAGTCTATAGTCAAGTCTTAATAATGACCACTCAGTCAAAAATTGGTGAATTTGTTATCAAAATGTATAGTTCATGTAACCGGCCCCTTTCATAAATTACTATTTATTACGGACCCTCGTTATTAGTAATTTATGAAAGGGGCCAGTTATCCCGCTAATGAGTTATCTCATTTAGCTTCTAGTGACAGCTAGACTCAGGTAACCTAGCATAGGACCTTGAGAGGAAGGCCTTACTGACGGTATTTCCTCCACAGATTCACTCTCGGCAAGAAATACCCGAGTCTTCTTTCATGGAGGTCCCAGAGGCATGCGACACGGGGTTAATATCAGCGGGGGCACTTTCAGTTTTTGGTGTGGACCGTCTTTAGCTTCTTTCGTGGAGGCATACATAAATTGTCCTTGGTAGTAAGCAGATGTTAGTGAAATGGCATCATGTATATATTTCAAGAAGAAGAATTTTTGGGTCGACTTACTGGGTCAGGCTTGGTCTCAGAAGCCTTCGCCGGAGCTAGACTCTTCACGGGCATCTGTGTGGGGCCTTTCCCTTTCTCAACGAATAGTTCATCGATATTTTTGAAGGATATCTGTCCGAATAGAGAGTCTTCAGGTTCCGTGCGTACGAGATGACGAAAGTTAGGGTTGTCCATGATGGAAGCGGATGGACTCCAGGCAGAAGCTGATTTTGGGAGTTCGGGGGAAGAAACGCGGTTGGATAAAAGTCGTGAAAAGATTAGCGGTCATGAAGCAGAAGACAGATGCCCAAAATATTTAGGAATTTTCAACCGTAAGGTCCATGTCGGACTGTGAGGCGAAGATCAAGGCTTGAAGATATGAATGGAAGTTGCAGCTTCGCTCGCAGATGGGAGATCCCGTTTCGAAAATCGTTGCAAAAATACTATAGCCCAGTGTATTTGAGGGCGACACACATACCCTTTTATCTTCTCTATTTTCTTTTCAATCAAGCTTAAATGTTGGTCAGACTTGTTTGACCGAGTCATCTTATTTTGATCGGCCTCTTGCGGTAAATTCCACGTGGCTACTCTAGATATATATCTCGAGGTCAAGAGTCGACATACGAGCGTTCTAGACGGAAGGTGCCGGTTTAACAAAGACTCGACAATATAACACGGTTTCACCACACCTTAATTTAGGGTAAATATACACTGGTGTGGATACTTGGATATAGAGATCAACTAGAGCTCTGAAATTGGGAATAGACTCTCTTGGCGGGGTTGGCGACGAGAGAAGCCTAAACTAAGATGGAAGGCTAAAGTACGTTTCAAATATACAAAGACTGTAATTATAGAATGCCTTGAAAATCCTATATAAAAGGCTACGTGATCGTGGCTTCCGGTGCGTGTTGTGATATTCCTTCAGTCAACACCGCTACCGAGCGACCACCATTAGTAGACAAGTTGCGCTAGCCCATATAGGCGAGTTCCTTCCCCAATCTGGATTTATTGCCGCAGCATCTTGGTAGGAATTCAAATACGAGGTATTGTAAGGTACAATAAAATCAAGGCGAGACAAGCGAGATATATCCATCAAAACCCACCGCGTCTGCACAAACGATCTTTATCCAGTACCTACGTGAGTGTGAGTTGAAATCCTTACGGCGTAGTATAGATTAAAAGCCTCGTAAATGTTCCAAACTCTCAACAAGTCACAACCCGGAGAGCTCTAGCATAGGCCTAAGTCTTCGTTCTACGATCGAAGTATACCTATATGATCCAGGAACTACGCTGTATGAAGTTAGAGAACTTTCAACTACCACCAATCCATTATACAACGACCTCTGGATGCAAGAGATGGAGAGCTGGAATGTCAACAGGATGTATCAAACTTTTCAGTCCAGGTAAAAATAAAAGGATTTATCATAAATGAAAAAGCCAGCAAAACATTAAAGTTGACTAGGGACAAACCCTTGTTTTGGGTCGCCAGGCTAGTCGCATTGCCTTTATTGTCTTACCAATATACCATTGCCTTCTTTTTTTACTCCTTATTATTATCCTCTCAAAGATAGAAACATTCTGATTCTCAAATTAAACATGGCAATGGGCTTGGAGAAAGCGGCGTTAGGTGGAAGTGGCTAGGCGCCACGGCCCAAACATCATGATTGTATTTGTCCATCATTTCTCCCTCAATTTTCTTATTTTAATTCTTCAATTTGTTCAGAATTGTCTATATTGGCTCCTGATCTGATACATCTCCGAATCCTCTCAATCCTAAGCAGATTATTTGAACCCTTTCCTGACGCCCCTTGCTAGCCGGCCTCGACCCAAACCGATATCCGCACCCTCAGGGCCTCAAAAACGCTGGATAAAAATTAGTGAGCATCCATTTTATGATTTGGTAACTTCAGACACATGATCAGAAAAGAAGTAAAATAGGCTTTACGAGCGATTGGATGTGAAGGACTCAAAGGGATGTATTCAGGGACGGGAATGTGTAAGGAGCTGGAATGCGAGAAGCTCTCTCTCGTGGCAGATGGATTCGACGCTCTTTGACTGGCTAGTTTTCGGAATACTTCCGTTACTATTGGTCAGTTCAAAAAGCTTGGAGCCGGACAACTCTGTGGCTCCAGTGGAATGAAGTTCAGGTGAGTGGTTTAGTCATCTATTCAGAATTTCTGTTCTTTTGCGTCGCTTATTCTTGACCGAACATGAAAGTAAAGCTCCTCAAAAGCCACAGTATGAAGTGGCAATCTGCTGGGCAAATAGAAGAGCTGGATCTAATTCCTCTACAGTTAGTCTCCATGGTTACAAATTCCTACACTAAGGGGCCGGCCCGACCTTGACTGTAGTGTGCATTCTATAGTGATTGTTGTTGATCAACAACACTATTATCCGGGAGCTCAACGTCTATTCTCAACATCTGTAACTACACTCTCCTTAGATATAAAAGGCTCTATCTTTTGGGCACTCGAATATGTTCCCCATCGCCAATTCAGTCGACAACATTCGCCAACCCGGAACTCCGCCATCTTTCCTTTTCTAATCTTGACATTGAGATTCAATTGCTGTCTCTCATTAAGCTTCGCAATTACATTTCAGAACCACATTCATTTAAAACATCGTCTGAGATGAAGACAGTCATTTGGCTCTCGTTTTTCGGTGTCGGTGCGCTCGCGCATCCATCGGGTCTGGTGAGTGTCCAAAATTCTTGATGACTACGTGAACATGAACCAATCTAAACGAATTTAGTGGTGGGGCACTGATGAGTGCTACCCAAGCCCGGAGAATACCGACAATCAGTGCTTGGAGCCTCAGAAGACTGGTTTTGACTGGTCTGACCTGGGCAACGGAGACTATTGGAGCTACGAGGGCTTCAATTTCGTTGGCTTCACCCCCAACGATGCCTGTGGATCTTCCGGGGTAAGTCGGCCGAGACTAGGTCATTATATGCACAATGTTAACATCAATAATAGGGCAAGTGCATCGAGGGAAGGCTTTCCCGCGACGATGACTATGCTATCAGAGTGGAAGCGACCCAGGCGCCGTTCTCCGTCAGCAACCTCCATCTCTCTACCTCGCGGGACACCCCGGTCATCCTCAACTACCAGATGGCAGATGGCTCTATCTGTCGCCAGCATGCTTTGGGTTCGACTAGCGGAGCTGATATTACCAACGAGCAGTGTGGTAACGCTGTTGCCGTGGAGTTCACCTTGCCCGAGGACAGCCAGTTCGGCGAATGTGATATGAGCATCCATCGTATGGACTTTGACTGTTCTACCGGAACAAAGCCTCCCACGGAGATTCCTCCTCACTCGTCGCATACTCATCCAGAGTCTACTCCTACTCCTTCAACGTGCACCTCAGGTACAACCACGGTGCCCACCGAGTCTTGGACCAAATCGACAGTGTGGACCTCCGAGACAAGCAGAGTGACGGTGCCCACGGTGCCCACCGAGTCTTGGACCACTTCGACAGTTTGGACCACCGAGGAGATCACAGTTACATCTTGCGCACCCACAGTTACTGACTGCCCTGCGCACTCTACTACCGTGGTTACTTCCACATATGTTGCATCTACTACCGTGTGTCCGCCTCGTCCAACAACTGATCGCATAACCGAAACTCCTCCAAGCCCGACCAACCCAACCAGCCCTACTAGCTCCAGCCCGCCAGTTGTCCCTGCTCCATGCCCTGAGATTGTCCCCAAGTGCTTAAACACTTGGCTCTCTGTCCCCAAGTGTGACTCCAACAGTGATGCTGCCTGCTTCTGCCCGTCTTCTGAGTTCACTGAGAAGGTCACGACCTGTATTCATTCTTGGGGCACGTCTGAGAAGGAGGTCGATTCTGCACTCTCCTACTTTGCAGGTATCTGTGCGCCTTACGTCCCCAAGAACCCAGAGATTATCGACATTGTGCCACCCAGCAACACTCCCACGGATGAGGTTCCCCATCGTACCGTCACTGCCCCGGCTCCTGGTGTGACTGCGCCGCCACAGGATATTACCCCAGCCCCCACCGCGCCCAAGACCCCTTGCACCACCATGTCTTGGTCCTCGCGCACTGTTACCGCGCCTTTGGTTGAATTCAGCACTATTCCCGTTGGCACCACCTCTACCGTTGCCTTGGTGCCTGGTACCATGACCGACACCCACCCGACGACCAGCCATCGTACTTGTTCAACATCGACGACTTCCACTTCAACTTTCTCTACTTCCACTAGCTCCAAGACCACCACCTGCATTACCCATGCCCACAAACCCACGGCGACCATTCCCCTTTCTAATGGCGGATCACGGGTATCGTTCCCAAGCATGTGGGCCTTTGGTATGGTCTTTGCTGTGATGTGGCTCAAGTAGATCATTTTTCCTTAAACTTCTTCTATATACTTGACTTGGTTCGAATAATAGTCAAATATAAGACAAGCTTTTTGCATGGGATGTGTTTCAAAAGTTCAACTAGTGTAAAGGTGGATGCCGGCGACTTGGCCCGAGATTTGATTCGACTGCAGCGCTCCGATCTCTGTCTCAGATCTATTCCACTTACTAAAATGCCTAGAAAACTAAAACCATACTAGCACCGGGTATAAACAGTGAACTATCATCACATAGTTCATTTAGTAATGAAGTGCCGGACCTTCCCCAGACTCGCTCGGCAAGTGGAGATCGGGAGGGGCAAATAACTCGACGTCTCCCGCTTCATTCAGAATCTAAGCGTACGGTTCTCTCCTAAACTCAGCATCTATGGAGAATCACACCGATAGTCCTCGAAAAAGGATCCGTCTTTCCTTTGCGTGCAATTACTGCCGCTCAAAAAAGACCCGCTGCGACGAAGAACAGCCATGTCGAAATTGTCGTCAGGCGGGGGTAGAATGCATCACCACAGACAAGAGACGCGCTGGAGCGCTCGTATCTAGCAGACGACGCACCGTCACCGCAGAATCACCATCTCAACAAGCAATTCCAAGGACACCAGACTCTCATCTTTCAACCGCCACTCCCTCTGCTAGTCAAGACCGCCCGCGACTATGGAGCCAGTGCTGGGGACGCGAAGGCTGGAAAACCGGTCGTCTCCCAATGATGCCGCGATTCGTCGGAGCCAGTACGGTGGAACTCATGACTGAATGGCTCGATATGGCCTTTTATCGTCTCCAGGGATCAAAGACCCATGCTCTATCCCCACAGGTGAATCAGGAATTTGCAGCCGAGGTTCCCGACAAAGCCCCTGAATTGCCTTCGCTGGAGGAAGTGCAGGCTTGTATGAACAACTTCTCGGATACTCTCGGCCAGCTTTTTCCTTTCCTTGACCGGAGCGTTACGGAGGCGCTATTCACAACCGAAGAGCTGGCATCTACGGTACACCCATGTCGACCCTCAGGCGTGTCCCAGCGGGCACTGATCTATTTGACGGTCACGGCCGGAATGATGGCCATGCCCGCATCGGAAGGCTCACAAAGTCTAATTTCGTCCTACATTGCATATTGCAATTCATTGCTAGGCCATATTGTTGCCACACGCTCCCTCAAATCAGTACAGGCTATCCTTCTCTTTGCAATGGTCCTTCGCAGCTGTGACAAAATAGCCTGGGCTTGGGATATTCTCACAATGGGCGTATCGATGGCCCAATCCATCGGTATTAATCAAGCCCGATCTCCGAGCTCAACTCCTGCTGGCCCAGCAGATAACCAAGGATTCAAAACGTGGTGGTCCATGTATGTCTTTGAAAAGATCCTGTCATTTGAACTAGGCCGTCCTTCCATGGTATGGGATCGCGATTTGTCGGGGACGCTTGCGGCATCTGTTCTACCCGAAGCTCAAGATGACTCGGATCAGCAATTTTGGCAGGCATCTACCAGTCTTTCAAATATGCTTCATGAATTGCAGGAGCGATCAGCAAAGGCATGGAGGCGGGAAGCTTGGTTGCCTCAAACGGTTGAGCAGGCAATTGAAGAGAAGCTTCAAACTGGAGGGGAACTTTTAGTTTTACTTTGTGAATGGCAGCAGAACTTGCCAGATAGTCTAAAGTACGTGAAAATTACCTGCAAATCGTGTCGAGAAATCAGCTAACAGATCTCCTTTCAACTTAGACTCCGGTCTACGGCCATCCCCAGTTCTTGTAATGGAGCTCGATCAGCGTTCCTCGCCTACTATTATAACCTCGGGTAAGATTCGGACGCTGTTCTCCTTTGGCAAAGTTGGCTAACCTCCGGAAATATAGTGTGATTTTGGTACATCGTTCAACTCTTCTAGTTGACCCAAATGAATTACGTGAAGTGGTCGAGAGGTTTGCACCGGACAAACCATGGCGTCAACGCCTTCTCAGCGGACCTTCCGTGATTACCGAGGCAGCTCGGGAAATGATCAAGCTTTTTGTTCCACTCGTTGACTCTGGAATTCCCAATTATCTCACGTTGATGACCTCTCCACTTGCTGCAGTATACGCTCTTGCAGTTTCCATCGTTCGGGAGCAAAAGTCACTACTCGTTCGATCCGATTTTGAGGTGTGTCGGTGTGTCTATATTAGATAAAATTTGCTAACTGTTCCGCTAGTTGATGAAAGCTGGTATGCAAATCAGCCGACAGCACTACCGAAAGCATGGCACGGTGAACAACTTCGACGATATATTGCTTGACCTGGAAGGATACATCTCCCACCTTCTCGAGGCACCAATGCCAACCCGACTCGAATTGACGAGCTTGAGTTCTGCGAATCCACTTCTCAACGACTCCCTGCTAGACGACTCATTACCATTTACGTCCCTTGCAGCACAGTGGGGACCCTCCGCTCTTGACTGGGCAGGTTGGGATTGGAATGATTTGAGTCATTTATTTCAACATAGTGAATGAACAATTTATTCCGACAATAAATACATGAATCCGTCAGTAAAGATCTCTCTTCAATTTTCCCCGCTCGTCCAAAGCTTAAGCCATCTGCTCGAGGTAAGGAATACCAGTCAACTTGAAACCCCGATCAGAGAGCTGCACCGGCTCACGAGGAGAAGAGCGCTGGTATGGGTCTGCCTCTCCGTTCCTGTACACCGGGAGGTCAACAACGTGCATCGCGTTGGGCCAGTGGGTGGTCATCTTGGTCTCCTCAAAGGCCTTCTTCTTGATGAGGAGTTGCTCCTTAGTAGCATCTGCGACGGGCATGAAGCAGGTGTACACGCAGAAGCGCGGCTGGTTTGTCTCGGAGGAGACATTGTAGTGAGGAGTGCGAGAGTCCCCTGCATAAGTCTTGTTAGCTTCATAGATGATGAGAAAATGCTAGAATGTAAACTTACAAAGGAGAAGGTCACCGGGTTCAGCCTCAATCTTGATCCACTCGCATCCCTTCTTCTCCAACCACTTTAGGCCCTTCTCTGTGAAGCCATACCACTCCTTGGTCCTGAAAGCATAGTTAGCATCAGTAATACCTCTTGAGCAATAGTGCCGGTAAAACTTACCAAGACCAAATCTTCTCCTCCTCATTCTTGAATTCCTCATGGAACTCTTCACTCAACAAATGCGCCCCCTTGCATACAATCAAGCCACCATCCTTCGGCCCGTTAGGAAGCAAGTTGACCAGACCCTGCAGGCAGCGGAATCCAGGCTTCTCAGGGTCCTGATCCTGGTGGGGCCAAGGCTTGTTTGGCTGAATGTCCTTGCGGTTGGGGAATCCAATACCAATGGAGTCGAAAGAGACGATAAGGTCCGGGGTATCATAGACCTTCTCGAAAGCCTCGATGACGTTGGGCTCTTGGCGCACGCCCCAAGTAAAGGATTCGTGAGAGACGGCGTATCCCAAGCACATACCCTTCTCGTTGATATCGGGAAGGTGGTCTTTGTGAATAGTCGAGGGATCATCTCTCTTGAAACCGAGGTTGCTATTCAGTCTTGGTTAGCACGCGATAAAGACACCACAGGGGGTATGAACGTACAAGCCCTCCAGCCACTCATAGATACCATCGGCATACTTCAGCGCCCGCTCGCGGGGAACGGCGCCCTTGACAACGGCAAAGCCATTTTGCAGCAGGTCATCACGGAAGTCTCCATACTTCACATCCGTGCCCTTAGAAAACAATCGTCCCGAAGGGGCGGTAGTCACGGTTTCCGTTGTCGAGCCCATTTTGCAATTGTTCACATGAAACTTGTTTGGTAGAATAGAGTTTTTTTCTGAGAAAGTCCAAACCTTTATACTTTGTTGACCACTTTACCCCATGATCCGAGTTGGACACACGATCCAAGAACCTGGGGACTCCGGTCCGGCTGGCCGGTTCGGCTCGGCTGGGGTCGCTTGGTGGGGCGAGGAGCTACACAAAATGATGCATTGACCTCGGCCATTGCGATCAGACGAATGATAGCGCCTGGATAGCAATCGAGGTTTGAGGCTTTGTTTCTGTTCGTCGGCTATACACTCGACTGCATCACCCTGCCTTGTTGTCTGCCCCAACACGCCCACATCCCGGGGTTCACCAAGGTCTACACTGAAAGTGGCGACTAGCGAATCCCCCTCTGAATCAAAGCTTGACACTTGAAATATGATCATGTTGAATAGAAGAGGTACTGTTGATTTCGCAATTGCAAGTGGCACGGACATTATGGGGCCTGGGGGCACTGGGCTACAGAGATGCTATTACTATGTTCTTCGTTATCTATGTAGTTTGCAACGGGCTTTAGGATCCGGCTACTGGCACGATAAATTAAGTCTAGTTCGGTTGGCATAGTCTCTGTCGAGAAGTCTGAATCTAGCCCACAGGAAAAGTCTAGATAGATACGCTTTAACTTACACCCTTTCAAACGATTTTTCCTAAACGTCTTTTATACTATCTACTATGACAACTTTAGGATTTTCTCTCGAGCTAATTCGTGGGTTATTATGAACAAACGCGTCAAATTTTTAGCTAGAGAATAGTACAGAGAGTGGAGCTGCACGTTTACCCCGTACTCATTTAAACTACATCTTGTGGACTTCAGGGATAGAAAAATAAAAAATTAATTCACAAAAACAAAAAACTATGGCATGCACTCAGTCATTCCTCAGTTCACCTTGTCATCAACACCGCACCACTTCTGAGCAAACCGTCTGATCCGAGGTCCCAAGAAGAACACCGGGACAGCGATAAGTGCAAATACAGCACAAATGACCACCTCGACAATCATGGTACCATCATAACCAAGGGTATGAACAGCAGGCAACGTAGCATAGCTGAGACCGAAGGAAATGAAACCTCTTCCAGCACAGATCACAACCAAGAACGGCGCAGCGCGGGTCGGGAAGCTATCCACGGCATAGGTAATACCAACGATGTTTGCGCCCAAGAAAGCGAAGAAACTAGCGTTGTAGCCAATGACGACCGCTGCCGCACTCCATTTCTCCGGGTTTTCAGCAGCCTGTCCGTAAATAATTCCACAGACGATGCCGACAATGGCGGGGATGATGATAACTGGCAGACGGTATTCAGGCTTGTAGAGGCCACCATTGCGACGACTGAAGAACTTGATCACGAGATCACTGCCGTAACCCAAGAGGGGCAAGAAGACGAGACAGCAAGCGATTTGTCCAGCTTGAACGTAGCCCAGGGCTTCAAAGGCAAAGGAGTACGGAGGACCCATCAGGATGGTTGAGAAGGTGGAGGCCTGGAAGACGTAAACACCGAGGTGGGCACCGTTCAGCAAGAGAAGCCAAAAGATGGTTGGGATAAGGAAGCCCTGCAAGATTTGCTTGTAGAAAGTCGGGATATCACGCAGACGGGGCTTCACAACGATGGGTTTGATGTCATCAATCCAGCGGCGAGGGGCGTACTGTTCGCCTCCATCGGTACCAGGCGCGCCAGAGATCTTGGAATCAGGCAGCGACTCCCCACGCATGGCCTCCTCTGATCGCTCAAAGTGAGACTCCGAGACGAAGATCACCGACAACACGAAGATGGCCGCGTTCATGATAGTGAAGAACCCGTACCACCATCTCCATCCCCAAGCACTGACCATGTAGGTGGAAATGACGAAGAATACGCCGGCAGCAACGTTTTGGATAAAGATAAACCAGGCAATCTTTCTTCCACGCTCGTGCAGGAAGTGAATCTCCTGGACAATCATTGGACTCAACGCTTCACTCTGACCGGCGGCAAGAGACATGATATTCCGACCAGCGATATGGCTTCCCAAACTCTGCGAGCATTGGCACCAAATGCCAGCGGCGATGAGCAGGAGCATCGATGCAAGGAAAACAGGTCGACGACCACAGGTAAAAGCGAAGGGCATAGCAATGAGGTTTCCAATACCCATGAACAGTGTCGGATAGGTCATGAGGTCGCTCGCGCGGGCTTCTTGTCCGGGGTAGGAAGCTTCGACAACGGTGAAGATAGATCCCATTCCAGAGGCAAGTACAACAGCTGTACAGCTGTAGGCGGAGACGAGGACAAGCAAGACCCATTTGCGCCATGCGGGCAGGTTCAATGGATCTTGGAGACGTGAGCGCTGAACGCATGCTTCATGGCTGGACTATAACATACCTCTAGGATCGGCCGATGGTGTCGGGATCAGCACCACCTCACCTCCACGCAAGAGCTCAACTTGTCCATCTCCAGGATGTCCAGACATCGAAGTGTCATGGGCAATTTCGACATGGGAGATGTCGGACTTGTCCATGTTGAGAAATTGGATTGAGCAGATTTGGAAGATTCAGGAGTCAGGCAGCGTCACCGTCGCACACGCAGAAACTATATGCATGGCAGCTCCAAGCGCATTTATAGCTCAATTGACTGGGACATAGCTACCCTTGTCTTCGCTTTTTCCTCGCTTCGATTAACCCCGTATCCTGGGGTACGTCCGCCCCACTCCAAATCCGGGGGCCCGGTTGATTCCCCAGTGCCCGCAATCCGAAGCGAAGCGAACCGAGCCGGGAAGTGGGCGAATCAGACGTTTCGAAACACTTTATTATGCGCAGTATCCTCGACGCAATTGTTGTGAATTGTGAAAAAAACAAAGCAAGGTTGTTCAAACGTTTCTTTTCCTTTCATAATGACTGTCAAATTCAATGTCGATGTGCCTTGTCAGGAGCTGAAGGCGCCGGAGGTTGGCCATGGAGGTTATCAAGAACTCAACCCACGTACCGAGATTCTCTCAAGCGGTAGTGTGACTGCACCTGGACGACGAGCTCTGTCTTGCGACATCCTCGTGGAACACGATGTTGCTATCCCCATGAGAGACGGGTGCAAGCTCTATGCCGACATCTATCGACCCACAACGGCCCGAGAGAGATCCGTCCCCGCAATTCTCTGCTGGAGTCCGTTCGGAAAGAAATTCAACGGCATTGACTCATTGAAGCTCATGACGCCTTGGAATCTCGGTATTCCCGATGGAACATTGAGTGGACTGGAGAAATTCGAAGCTCCTGATCCTGCTGAATGGGTGGATCGCGGATATGCCTTGATCAACGTTGACTCCCGCGGTGCTTTTGATTCTGAAGGCGTGATGGCTATCATGGGAACGCAAGAAGCCGAGGATGGATACGACACTATTGAATGGCTCGCTAAGCTCCAATGGTGCAACGGAAACGTCGGTATGGCTGGCAATTCCCATCTGGCGATTATCCAATGGTTTGTTGCAGCTTTGCAGCCCCCATCACTCAAGGCTATTGCCCCTTGGGAAGGCTGTGGTGACCTGTACCGTGAGCAATTTGCGCGCGGTGGAATCTATGGCGGAGATTTGTTCGACCACCTCATTATCAAGTACATGCTGCGCGGCCGCAATGGCATGGAGAGTTTCCGCAAGATGTTTGACCAACACCCTCTTGCCAATGACTGGTGGAACGACAAGAGACCCGACATGAAGAAGATCAACATCCCCACATATATCACTGGCACTTACACCAACACCATGCACGGCATGGGCGCCATCAGAGGCTGGCTCGAGGTTAACTCGCCGAATAAGTGGCTTCGTTGGCACCCATACCAGGAGTGGTATGACCTCTGGGGCAACCAAGAGGGACAGGAGGAGCTGTTGTCTTTCTTCGATCGGTACTTGAAGGGTATTGAGAATGACTGGGAGTCAACGCCGCGAGTGCGCATGTCTGTCCTGAGATATGGAGAGAAGCAGCCTTTGGCCGAGGTGGTTGAAGAAGACTTCCCCCTCCCACGCACCAACTACCGCAAGGCATACTTGACTTCCAACGGAGCTTTGAGCCTAGATCATCCGGTACCCAGTTCTGGATCGGTCTCGTACAACTCGGAGGATGCAAAGGACCGGGTGACTTTCACATATAAGTTCACTGAGCGAACGCAGATCGTCGGAATGCCCAAGGCTGTTCTGTGGATGCGCAACGACGACTTTAACGACATGGACGTGTTCCTCGTCTTGAACAAGCTGTCCGCTTCGGGAGAGCGGTTACTCAACCTCAACATCCCCTGGACCAACCTCCCAGTCGAGAAGATTGCCGATATCCCCGCGGACAAGCGCACCGAGGTCATTCTGTACCAGGGACCCACGGGTATCCTGCGAGCATCAAACCGGGATATTGACCCATCACGCTCAATGCATGAGAACTGGCCCTACTACACGCACGAGAAGGAAGAAAAGATTGAGCCGGGCACCGTGGTGCGTCTGGAGATCGGTATCTGGTGCATGGGTATCGAGTTCGAGGAAGGGGAGAGCCTAGAGCTTTCTGTGAGTGGAAGTTACCAAGGATTCTCGAACTTCGGAACAAGCGAACATACCCAGAACAAGGGGAAACACTGGGTTCACGCCGGAGGGGAGTACGATAGCCACCTGGTGCTGCCATTTGTATAGAGGCTTCTTGGACGATGTGTTTCTGTCCACGTATGATATTAGTAAGAAATTAAATAGAGTCAAATTACATGAAGTTTTTTTCAATACCATGGTTGTGTCAAATGTGTAGCCAGGGTAGTCCAAAGTGAAGTATCTTTCGTGGTCCCTTACTCTGGTGTATTGTAAGTCCCATATGAGCAGGGGAGAGGGCGGGAGGGACAAGAGCCATAGAACGGTCTGGGCAGGCTTATATCCCTGGATGTAAGGGATGCAGAAGTTCCGAGGTCATCAAGGGATTGAATTTAGATGGCCTCCTGAATTTTTCGATTTCCCTTGTATCCTCCTTTCTCTCCCAATCCTCGCCCTTGTCTTAACTTTTAAGCCTCGAATCTTAACGATAATTAAGCTACATCCCTGTCCCAGAATCGGACTAGCCGGTGGGGCATCCCGCATTTAGATGGGCCTGGCCCGTGGAATCGGACGCCGCTTAGTCAGGATTGACCTAAGGCATAGTTAGTTAGTTACTTATCAGTAGGAGTTCAGGAATCTACAAATCTATCACCGTCGGGAGCACTGTCAAGCTTGTATGATTTACGTGTAAAGCACGGGCTTACCAGTTGACTTGAACTTCCACTGTGCCCATGAGTTAGTGTGGTTTAACATGGACACAACATAAAAGTGTGATAATACAGCGGGTTTACTCGAAGAACTTGATGGACTACTTGGGGTCTCTATAAGAAAACCACAAAGTAAGACGTTGGTATGATCGGGATCCATGAAAATGAAACATTAGTTGCATGAATGTAAAAAGAAGAAGGTGTTCCAATGCCAGCGTCCCGGATCATTGCCCCGAAACAGGCATTTGCAAACACACAACCAAAACGAAAATACCGAATCCAGTGTCGTAGCATCATTTGTCGTGTCATCGTAACCGAAAAAATAGCATTCACTACCATTGCACATAAATGCCAAATCACTTTAGCGGAATCCGCCACTCGGGAAAAACCTCGGCCCCGCATATCCATGGGCGATGATGCTCTGAATATCGATGTTGCCATCACTCCGAGGGCTCCAAAGTTTGATGAGAATGAACCGTCCGGAACTAGAGTAGATGTCAGTAACAGGAAATCAAG
The DNA here is from genome assembly GCF_028827025.1 of Penicillium cataractarum. NCBI lineage: Eukaryota > Fungi > Ascomycota > Eurotiomycetes > Eurotiales > Aspergillaceae > Penicillium > Penicillium cataractarum. The sequence continues at coordinate 3,906,935 of NW_026622744.1, read as the reverse complement.
CGACAAACCCAAGCGTTCACATACGGAGGTGGATCAAACTTAATGCTGACCATGCTCTTCTCTCGCTCAATGAAGAACCGCGCATGGGGTTTCAACACTTCAAAAGTTGGCGAGACTCCGCTGGACCCTGCCGGAGCAGAAGATGGAGGGGGAATCGGGTTAACTAGGCTGGCCGGGCGACGTCTCTGCGTGGCTTGGAGGCGTTGTAGCTCGATGCGGCGTCGATGGACGTTACTCAGATTATTATCGTCGAGATCCTCGTCCTCACTGATACTGTCCTCGCTCTCCGAGCAGAGATCATCGTCTTCTTGAACTTGCTCCAGTTCAGCAACCGACGGGCGGTCCTCGTCTTCCCGTTCCATGAACAGATTGTCTTCTGGATATTCATCGTACTCGGTAGTGATGCGGAAATCGGCCTGTGGATCGTTTGCAGCCCGGCTGGCATTGTCGTTCTCCGATAATGCCTGCGAAGCAGGTCCCATGAGCACGGTTCGATCGAGAGATTGCAGCGGAGATCGAAAAGAGTTCAGGTATTCCTGGGATGGCTGTAAACCTGATCGGCGATTGCGACGGCGGCGGCGATGACTGGAGTATTGGATTTGATACTGGGCAGTGCGGGCAAGTAATTCATCGGACGTCATAGACACAAATACCATGCCTTCTTGAATTCTGCGATCGGTGGTGTCAGCAAAGTTCTAGTAAGTAGTAGACCACACGACATTAACATACGGTGAATCAAATCCGGTCCGCGGAGCTTTGATAACGATCTTCTTCAGGCAGAAAGGGGCCTCACCACGGTGCTGAAGAACAATATTGCAGCGATCGGATTTGGTGCAGTAGACTGACTGGTCATTCCGAAGAACATTATCCGGGAATGAACTATCTCCATCAGGATCGTAGATTCCCCCATCACAGCTGGCAATCTCCATCTTCAGAGGCCCGGGAACTACCTGGCCATTATGGCCATAGTTGAAACCTCGGAAGCCTTCTCGGTTATCATCCGCATCAAGCTTCCGTCGCTTCAACCGTCCACGGCCATCGCGGCCCGAGGAAGCAGAAGATGACTGTGGCATGAGGGGCGGGATGGGGATCGGGTCGGTGATATTGCTACTGCCTCGCAGGTCAGGACGGAACGAGCGACGACGAAGGCTTCTGCTGCTTGTTGTTGGGCGCGAAGGGTCTTGATAAGGATTTGTCCGGGCGGGACTTTGGGCATTGATGCCAAACTCGGCCCGCACTTGATCCCACAGCGTTCTGTGGCTCGACCTCAGAGATGCAAAATCGATCTGCGGGGGGCGTGGGATGTTGAAAGAAACCGGCTCTTCAGAATGAGGCTCACTGGAGCTGGTGCGATCCCGGATCTGGTCGAGATTATGCTCTTCGATTTCCCTATCCAAGGTTTCCAAAGCACGAGAGGTTTCGTCGGCGTTTGAACGGTTCCTTCCGGAATGAAGGAGACTCCGTAGGTAATGTAAACGGGCTCCGGTAGATGGCCTAGCAGTCTCAGCGGCTCGTGGATTCTCTCGAGGCGTCCCACCAGTCTGGTCCATATGTTCTTCGGATATCCTAAGCAGCTCGGACAGCGACTCCGTTGTTTCACCGCTTCCCACGTTCTCTATTAAACGAACCCAAGGTGACGAATTTGTGTCGGTAGTAGGCCGATTTTGCTGGGCATTCAAGGTGTCAATCAGGTCTTGGGTGTGTGGATATCGTTCACGGAATGACTGTTGACTGAGTTGACCGTCAAACAGACGAGGGGGTCGGGGCCAGAGTGAGGCAGGAGGATAGTCGTAGTTTCCAGAGTTTCTCAAGTTGCTCGAGTTGCCTGGATTTCCTGGGTCCCCTGGTGGATTCCCAGAATTTCCTGACTATTCGATCATCAATCAACGGTGTTCGTGGGGCTCGCAGAGATCGGGCACGAAACAAAGCACTTCGAAACATACCATCCTGGTGGGTTAGTCCGGGCGGATACCGCTTGGGAGTACCGGATTACCTTGGCGATCGGAGGGTTTTCCAAAAGGAAGAGAGACGGAGTCTCACGGAGTCAAGAAGGAGTAATCAGAGATACGCCCTGCAAAGGGCCAGCCAAAATCAAGAGCAGGATAGGTGTATCTCACTCAGATATGTGATGTGTTCGAGGGGAAAGCAGATGGCGCTTGCTACGTCTATGGTTATCGCATCCACGTGATCGCGGATTAGATCATACGTTTGTGGGGAGAGCTTGAGCTTCTTTCTTTCTATTCCCGTCAACAACCTCAAAATGGCGGAAGCAGAGAACGGTCAGGCCATCAGCGCAGGTAAGACTGACTAGGGCAGACTTTTTGATGAGTGCGAAATAGCGTCAAGATCTCAGATACTAATCGAGTTCTACTCTAGATGAGATTGCGCTCTATGACCGACAGATCCGGTTATGGGGAGTGCAAGCGCAGGAGAAGTGAGTCTCTCAAGCACGGCCAATCTGTCTAGAAAACATCTAATACAATCTCTAGAATTCGATCTGCGAACATCCTCCTTATCACCGTCAAGGCCCTCGCCAACGAAGTTGCCAAGAACCTGGTCCTAGCGGGCATCGGCTCGCTCACTATCATCGACCATGAACCCGTTACAGAGACCGATTTGGATGCACATTTCTTCCTAGAAGAAGCGCATAGAAATGAGGATATTATCAAGCAGGGAAAGAACGTAAATTGCCCTCTCCACAAGTATATCCATGACGGTTCCAATCTAATGAAATCCAACCCTAGCGCGCCGAAGTTGCCGGTCCTCAAATTCACCGAATGAACCCTCGTGTCAAACTCCACATAGATACCTCCGACGTGCGCAGCAAGGATCCCGCATTCTTTGCCCAATTCGACGTCACAATCGCAACCGAGCTAGACTTCGCTACGAATACCACCATCAACGCGGCATGCCGTATCGCCAACAGACCCTTTTACGCAGCCGGCCTGCACGGGTTCTACGGCTATGTCTTTGCCGATCTGATCTCACACGACTTTGTGATCGAGCGGGAGAAGTCGAACGGGCCCACGCAGCACCAGGAGACGCTCACGAGGAGCATCGTGAGTGTGACGACCAAGAAAGAGAGTGAGAAGGGTGAGAAGGGGAACAAGGGAAAGGTAATCGAGCTGGTTACCAAGCGCGAGATTTATTCTCCCCTGCAGTTGGCCAACACCTCCCCATTGCCGGAGGAATATACCAGACTTCCCCGGCGCCGGAAACAAGTCACGCCTCTGCTGAGCTGCCTTCGTGCGCTTTGGGAATTCGAGAAGATTTCCAACGGCAGACGGCCCAGCTTCGCGCATCAGGATTTGGAGGTGTTCACAAAGCTTGCGCGGGAGAGCCACCAAGAGTTAAAGCTGGATTTGGCCACGCTGGATTCCTCGTTCCTGCGCCAGTTCCTGCAGAACCTCGGCTGTGAACTTAGCCCAGTAGCAGCCTTCCTCGGTGGTGCCTTGGCTCAAGACGTGATCAACGTGTTATCTGCCCGTGAGCATCCACTACAGAACATGCTGCTGTTCGATGGCGAGAAGTCCATCGGCCCTATCTACCCATTGCACCCATTCTTCCCGCCAGAGCTGGACGTCGGTTCTCTAGCTGCAGTCCCACCGGTAGCTAACCCGATTGTATTGGACCCCACCACGACGACCAATCTTGCGAGTCATCCAGCTCCCAACTCTGCTGTCAATCTTACGATCAACCACACAGCCAATCCTTGATCTCACATCAGATATGTTCTCTTTTGGATACACGGGACAAGAGAGCTTTTTTCTGGTTTGGCGTACTATGGAATGATACACTGGGATTCAATGGGTTTGACGATTTTCTTTGGAACTTTGATTCCTCGGATAGATGATTGCATGTCTTTCAATGTACGATATCTTGCGGAATGCACTAGTTTATTACTGTTACAGATCTTCGGTGTCGGCTGTTCTCCTGAATTCCAACAAAATAGGATAATTCTCGACGCAAAAGAGACGGTTTGGGAATATTATCTCTCCCGAGTCAGTCTCAATCGTGATCTGGCTGTTGACAGTGAGTTGGAGAGCCTCTTGGTAAATATCAGTCCTTACATTCACTCATGAGGATCAGCAGGCTGGCTCTATACCATCCCTTGTTCCTTGTATATGACCTATCTCTGTGATGCATTGAATACGGGTAGGCTAATCAAAGCTACTTCGGGAGATAAATCCTAGGTTCACTAGCGACGTTGGTCCGCCAGTATTTACTCAACCACATACACGTATTCCGGTTCAAGATCTTGTGGATCCTCCATACTGCAATAAGTCTTTCTCGTGCAGTAAGATGAAGGAATCGGCCATATAAAGGAGGATATGTAACCCAAAGAAGAGAATACTAGAATATCTTATATTCATAACCTAGTTAACAGGATCATTGACTAGTCTATTATCTACTATCTAAAGCTGTACCTTTCTAAAATGACAACATTCTTCATACAAGTCAGTTCATTAAGATCAAGATCGAGGAGAGAATTGCTGATCTTGTGTAACAATGCTCAAGTAACTCCACGGCGAGTCTATATAGTCATTCCCTGCACTTATGTTCTGTCTCTGCATATCATGCAGATGTGGATTCAGCATATAGAAACCAATCACAGGAATTCAGTGAAATATTCCGATAGTTCAACAGAACTTTATTAACACCGAGAGCTCATCCGACTAGCATTCAAAACATACATTCAGGCGTAATCAATATGCTGCTGACGAACTCGAATAACCCCCCGCTACACGCCTCTTGAGTAATCGAGCAACCCACTTCCCACGCAAGTATTCCTCCTTAAGAAGCATTTCTACATCTACCTCCGCATATTCCACCGCCTATCTCACCACTCTACTAGACTTCGATGTGCTAACTACCAAAACGCATTTCACACCCATAGCTCCACATCCATCACGGCCTCTGTATGCACCTCGAAAAGCCCAATCATAACGAAATAAGTCACTCTACGTCACGCACGGCAGATTCATTACCACATACAGCCCTCAACACCCGGGAAAGGTATACGATTGGTATAATGCTATCCAAAGAGAGGGGGAAAGGGGTTTTATTATCGAATCGTCATAGATGGGTTAGGGGTATAAGTATCCGATTCCCATACTCATAACCTTAGTCTACCTCTAGCTCTATCTCTACCAACCTACTAATTATACTCCCACTCTCCCTAACCCAAACAACATCTAAGCTATACGCTTTCCGTCCTTCAAAAATGCGAGCATCAGCCGGAGACAGAATCACAGTTCGATCGAAAGTAGTAGGTCAGTAAATCTTGGGGAAGGCCCTTAGACCAATGCTAACTTTAGAAAGGCCAACCCGATAAAATCGGCGAAATCATCGAAGTTAAGGGTCCGGATGGGAACCCGCCGTATCTTGTGAGTCAAATTGTGCATAATCGGGATTTAGTGTTAGGATTGGTAGTATATGGTACTAACGTGTCGTCAAATCAAGGTGCGGTTCGATGATGGACATGAGAGTTTGATCTTCCCTGGGCCGGATGATATAATTGGATGAGTCAGTCATTCGAGATGAACTGGGATGCTACTCTTGTATCAGACTTGCTCTAATAAGTCAATACATCGATCGATGAACTGCCCTCCAGTTCCATATACAAGAAACCAACCCTAAGATAAAGGATTGAGAATATAAACAAGAAACAATATGTTCAATTCCATTAGCAACATATACTAGTGCAAACAGCACCCAAGAGTCCAACCGACCAACGCCTAGAAAATCATGCATATGATATGGCCCGTAACCCAGAATAACAAGTCACAGGATTACCCAACAGTAATGATAAGGAGACAAGTTCAAGACCGAGAAGCCTCTTTAGCACCCATCTCCTCGTCAGTCGTCTTTTTAGGTCGCATCGAGGAACCAGCTTCGTCCTCGTCATCACTCATCAGGCCCTCCAATTCAAAAGCCTCGGCGTCAGAAATGCGCTGGGCATCTGCGGTCCTCGTGCGGCCGTTCATGTAGTTGCCATTAGCGTTGGCGTACTTGTGAGCCTCTTCTTCTTCTTCCTCCTCGGGGGCACCCTCGGGCCAGGCGTGGACGGCGTAGATGTGAAGGAGGATGTTGACAACTAGAGCGGATTAGTAAGGATCAAATGGCGGGTGTTAGGAAAGGGACATACAGAGGAAGAGGATAAAGGCGATGCTATACAAGATCAAGATGTACGAGACGTGCATGATACCCGCCTGGCTGAGCAACTCCATCTGCTCCTCCGTGGCACCCATGAACAAGAAGCCAGAGGCATAGAGCAAGAAAGGCGTGAGGTACTGGAAGCTGTTCGGGTCGGCACCGCTAATGCTGACATTAGGCTTGTCACGCAGGACGAACGAGATCTCGATGATACGAGTCAGAGCTGCAGCCATCAGAGTGTATCCAAAGATACTATGGACCATAGTACTGATCATCAAAGTCTGGGTGTGCGCCGACATCGCATATCCAGTCAGACCGATAACGATAGCAGGAATCAAGTTCCTCTTGGGCCGGCCATTACGGCTACGGCTCAACCACATGCCCAGTAGACCGGCACACCACCAGACGATACCCATAGTGGTATGCTGGAGATCATTGTGGACCCAGGGACCGCCCCAGCGGTGTTCAGTAAAGGTATTGACGCAGCCCCACGCAGCGATAATCAACGAGTCGAAGAATTCTTGGCTCCGGCCCGTGCGGCGAAGCCAGTACTGACCCACCAGCAACAGAATAGTCAAGCAAATACCATAAGCAATGAAAGCACTGCCCATGATAAAATGCGCCAGACACTGTCCCATATGATCACCCTGGCAGAAGCCCAGGGCCGCAATACCACCAAACAGCATCTGCGTCCAGCTCACAATCGGCATGATCTTGCCGACGATACCGTGTGCGAGAACGAAGATCCATCGGATCCGACCCTGGCCTGCCTTTTCCAGATGTAACTTCAGGTAGAATCCAAGCACGACCTGCACGACCAGGAGCAGCATGAGCCAGTTTGCGAACGAGGCGTGGGCGTTTTTGCCGAATTGGCGACCTTTGTGAGCGTGACCGAGGAAGTAAGCCAGCACGGCGATGATGGTGCCGACGATTTGAACGGGGACGTGCCAGCGCGAACGGACAATCTAGAAGAAGCAGTAGATGTTAGAAAATATTCGCAGCGTATCAAACTCAAGAGCAACAACATACACCAAGAACCATTCCCAACGGGAAAATAATACCAAAGGCAGTACCCATAAGAATCATATGCGTCCATAACGTGGAATCCTATAATCAATAACCACATCAGCAAACCCATTCATCAAAAGTCGTTATCCGTCGCAACCGGGTAACCCGAGTATAAGCCACGTACAATGGGTTCCAACGAGATAGCCTCGCCCTCCGGAACAGCCTCATGGCCACCATGGGCAAGCGCCAGACCAGCAAGCAGCAGCAGGCCCCAAAGGGACCCTTGTCGCGAGAGGGTCATGATGGCGGGGGGTTTGTTGGTGATAAGGTGGGCGAGGGAACGAAGAAGGGGAAGGGTTTTGAAGGGGCGAGCGTCTCGAAAAGGGAACCTCCACCAGTCAGGCAACGTCGATCTTTTGCCAATCCGGCGCATCCGATTACGCCGGTAACGACAACTTGAACAACTGTGCTTCTCTTCCCAGGGTCAGCGACAGGATATCCTGATATCAGAGTGATTATCTGATTGAAGGCGTCTGCTTGTCTTTGACTTTCTTTTCTCGCGATCACATTTCATTCAAATCCGGTTCCTGGCCGACTCGAGGACTCGATTATTCAGCGGCAGTGGTGATTGGCGGGTTACAGTTATACAACAGCCATCCCGGACGAGACCCACTCAACACGCGCGAACTACAAAAGAAACAAGCTCGTTAGAGAAACAAATTGAGTTCTACATCAGAATGGCAGACCACTCAACAGAGCAGCGTCTAGTAAGTGTCCAACCTGAGTATCACAGTCACACCAACTAATCAAACCCTACCCAGGCCACGCTCCGCGCCTCAATAACCACTCTCCAAACCCAACAAGCCCAGCTAGAAGCTGAGATATCAGAAATCAAGACCCAACTCAAGTACGTTCACAACAACACCAACCTCCCCTACACACCCCTTTAATCCCTATGTCCTGTGTTGTATGTCAAGCTAACCATCCCAGAAACGACCCCTCGGAAACAGTGAAACGGCACATCCGTCTCTTACACGAGTACAATGAGATCAAAGATATCGCCCAGGGGTTGATGGGTCTTATTGCCGAAGCACGGGGTGTGCGACACGTTGATGTGCAGCGGGAGTATGGTGTTAAGGAGCAGGATTGATATTATTTTGCGATGCATGAACTTAGGAACTGTGGGTTGGATGATGGAAGGCTGGAAGACGACTTACCTATCTGGCGATGGAGATGATCCGCGCGTTATGAATTATGATGAGCATGTAGTGAAAAAAGCGATATGAGTTATGGTTCCTCGCATATCTATCATCACTTGAGTGATATTCACGATTGATCCAAGTCAATCCGCAGAGAATAATGAAGGTACCTCTACCAACTCACACCATTCTACCATAGACCACCACATTACAATCATCAACACCAACTACTTCCCTCAAACAAAAAATCAATCTAATAAACAGATCCCATTTTTATTTTATTTCACTTTAATAGCTCAAAAGCAAGTATCCAACCCAAACTCCACCAGTAAATTCTATCAGCCAGATAACGGCAAAGCAGAACCATGGAGGACCAGAAACAGGAAGGAGGAAATATGAAATATGAAGATGAGAAGGGTGATTATTTCAATTCATACAGTGACAGGAGATGGATATGGATATGGAGTATCAGAGATGAGAATGAGGACGAGAATGGAGGGAATAAGAAATAGGATCAAGGTAGGAGATGATCAGTAGAGGTAAGATGATTAGACAAGGGTATTGAAGATGATAAACCACGAGGGGGAAAAAAGTGGTCTTTTGAGAAAAAGAGACGGGGTATGGCATGGCAAATATGCATCGCGCATAGCACAAAAAATGCAAAAATAAAATCACAAGAAAAATAAAAAGTCGGTCAAACCAAGTCTTGCAAAGCCCGCAATTAATGCGTCTTACCAAGACTCTGCAAATTAACCAACTCATAATAACGACCCTTATTCCTCAACAGCTCCGTATGCGTACCACTCTCCACAATCTTACCCTGATCAAAGACATAAATAATATCCGCTTTCTGGATAGTACTCAATCGATGAGCAACGGCAATCGTAGTCCGGCCCTTCGCCGCCGCATCAAGCGCAGCCTGAACGACCTTCTCAGACTCCGAGTCCAAGGCAGAGGTAGCCTCGTCGAGAAGCAGGATCTTCGGGTTTCGCAGAAGCGCGCGGGCAATGGCGACACGCTGCTTTTGGCCACCGGATAACATGCCGCCCTTGGAGCCGACGACGGTGTTGAAGCCTTCGGGGAGGGACATGATGAAGTCGTAGATGTTGGCGTCCTTGCAGGCTTTGACGAGTTCGGCTTCGGGGATATCGTCCTGGTCGATGCCAAGCAGGATGTTATCCTTAATGGTACCTTGGTAGAGGGTGGGTTCCTGGCTGACGAGGGCGAGGTGGCTGCGGTACGAGTTGACGTTCAAATCGGCGATGTTGTGGCCGTCGACGAAGACACCGCCGGAGAGGGCGTCGTAGAAGCGCTCCAAAAGGGCGATGGTAGTACTCTTACCGCATCCACTAGGTCCGACGAGCGCGATGTACTGACCGGGCTTGACGCTGAGGTTCAGGCCGCGGAGGACGGGTTGCTCGGGACGGGTAGGGTAGCGGAAGTGGACGTCGCGGAACTCGATTTCTCCATCGATGTGGTCAACAGTGGTACCCTCCTCGGACCAGGTGTCGATAGTCGGGCGACGGTCGAACAGCTTGCGGAACTCGTACGCAGCGTTCTTAGCCTTGCCCATGTCGGGAGAGAACGAGAAGACGGTACCGGCAGACTGGGCGCCGAACAGGATTTCACTGAAGCAGACGAAGAAGCGGAAGGTATCGTATTCGCCGTGACCAAGCAGGGTACCACCGTACCAGAAGCCAAGAGCAACACAGAAGAAGACCAGAGCCTGGGAGGCGGCGTAAAGAGTGGACGACTTGATGACGGAGATCAAGCTGACGCGAGCCTGTGACTCGAGCTGATCGTGGTAGACATCCCAGACATCGGTCTCGCGGGTGAGAGAGGCAACAGTGCGGATGGCAGAGGTAGCCTCGCAGGCATAGCTGGCAGAGCCCTCGTAGGCGAGCTTGGAGCGGGCCTGGAAAGCAGCGAGCATGTAGAAACGGTAGAAACCACAGCCGAGAAGAACGGGAACGACACTGATGCAGACAAGAGCCAGCTTCCAGCCGAAAGAGAGGGAGATGACGATGGCGGCAATCAGGGTGGTGGAGGTCATCAGAATTGTACCCAGGGTCTGTCCACTGATACCGGAAAGATGCTTGGTCTCAGTGGAAAGGAACGAGGTCAAAGCACCGGTGCTGTTCTCCTCGCGATCGAAGAAGTTGATATCCTGACGGAGCATAACACGGAAAGCCTTGCTGCGAGCCTTGCGGATGAGACGCTCAGAGCAGAACGCAAAGGCAATACCATGAGTCGAGAAAGTGATAAACTGGACAATACCGACGACCAGGAACATCAATGACCAGAAGTTGGCATCGGATCGGAGCTTGGCGTACTCAGACTTGGGCAGAGACAGAGCGCTGATAGCCTTGGCGTAGAGGAAAGCCTGGGTGGGCTGACCACCACCAGCGAGACAAGAGAAGATCAAACCGAGAACCAGGTACTTCCACTCCTCCCTGTTGAATGAGGCGATAAACTTGATCAGAGTCCAGAGCGAGTACTTGGCCTTCGGGTCGGGGCCCTTCTTTGAGAGGATCACGCTGGAGACAGACTTGCGGGTCTCTGCACGGCGGACATCCTCGGGGAACAGCACCCCAGCCTCTTCATCCTTGCGAGCGCTCGAGGCACTGGCCACGGACTTGACACGGGCAATGCTCTGCTTGTCCAAAGCCTCATCCGAGTCGTCCTCCACATCCTCATCAGCAAGAGCATCAGCCTCCTTCTCCTCGTTGATGCGCTGGGCCTCGACGAGCTTGGAGTAAGGGCCCGCAGTCTCAATCAGGGCGTCGTGAGTACCCTGCTCAACAATCTGGCCGTTGACAAAGACGACGATGTTGTGAGCAGTCTTGATAGTGGAAAGGCGATGAGCGATGACGATGGTGGTACGGCCCTCGGCGGCACGGTCCAGAGCAGCCTGCACCACACCCTCAGACTTGGTATCCAGGGCAGAGGTAGCCTCATCCAGCAGGAGAATCTTGGGGTCCGAAACGACGGCACGGGCAATAGCAATGCGCTGCTTCTGACCACCAGACAGCAGGAAACCACGCTGGCCGACGTTGGTCTCGTATTTCTCAGGCAGGGACATGATGAATTCGTGGGCATTGGCCATCTTGGCAGCGTTCTCGATAAGTTCACGGATGCGTTCCTCGGGCTCGTTCTCAAGGCGGGTGCCGATCAGACCGTGACGGATGTTCTTGTAGATGGTAGTACCGAAAAGAACGGGCTCCTGCTGGACAAGGGAGATCTGCTGACGCAGCCAGCGCAGGTTCAAAGTCTGAATATCGTGGCCGTCCAAGTAAACGGTACCACCGACGGGCAAGTAGAAACGCTCAACCAGACCGACAACGGTAGACTTGCCAGAACCCGAAGGTCCAACCAGGGCGGTAGTCTTGCCAGCAGGCATCGATAGGGAAACGTCCTGCATGACGGTGACTTCGGGGCGGGAGGGGTAGATGTGCTTGACATTGCGGAACTCGATTTCACCCTCGGCGTGATCGGGGATGATACCCTCGTCCGAAGTAGGATCAACGGGCGAGACACGGTCAATGGTGCTGAAGATCTTGGCAGCAGCAGCCACGGCATTGGTGAATGCCTGAGCGTTGGGAGCGACGTTACCCAAACTGAACGAACCGATAAGAATGGCCATGAGAATAGTCAAGACCTGGCCGACATTGACCTTGCCCTCGACCAAGTATCGCGAGCCCATCCAGAAGCCCAGACCGTAGTTCAGGAACATGACACCGAACATACCACCAACCATGACACCCAGGGCCATCTGCAGGCGCGTACCCCACCGTTCGGCAGTGCGCAAGTGCACCTCGTACTGCTTGGCCAGCTTGTCCTGGGTACCAAAGGCAGTGGCATTGCGAATGGAACTGATGACTTCTTCCGCAACGGTACCACCGGCACCGTAACTCTCCAGAGACAGTTTGCTGTACTTAACGATGAACCGGGATCCACCACCCATAATGAGAAGCAGCGCGACAATGGTCGAGGTACAGATACCAGCCAGAGGGGCATACTTGACGTAGGCAACGATGAAAGCAGTGACAAAGGTTGCGGCGGCGGTCAAAGTCAGACCGACCTTTTCAGAGACACCATCCTGGATCAGGTTGGTGTCAGCGGTGATACGGGTAGTGACTTCACCGGCGCCCAGCTTATCAAAGTAGGCAATGTTCTGGCGGAGGATAGCTTCGAGGTACTGCTCGCGAATCTTCTGGGTGACGTGCTCGCCAGTGTAGATGAAACCGACAGTGCTAATGTAAACGGTGACAAACTCGCCGATACCGAGGTAAACGAAATACAGGACATTCTTCGTTAGTTCGTGGTAAAAATCGTGGTAGGTCATTGTCCCCAATTGGATGCCCTGGAAGGCAGTAGTCAAGGAACCGAAGAGAATCTGTAACACAAAACGTTAATTCTAGATCTGAATTGATTTCTCTATACGACATCAATTTCAGGGCAAAACTCACCGTGAAGAGCGGCATAGCAGCACCCGCAGCAATAGCGCAGAGACCGCTAACCACCAAAATCAAGATATCCATCCTAGAGGCATAGCGATACAGGCCAAAGAATGAGATCTTGACCACCGGAGCATCGAGCTGCTTCTTCAGGATATCCTTCTCATGCTGAGGCAAATGCGCAAAGATCGCATCGTCATCCAAGGACAGCGCGGTTTTGCTTCCATTCTCCTTGGCGGTTCCGGACAACGTCGAACCAGAGTCGTAGTTCTTCTCCGCAACCTTTTCTTGCGAGGATGAGATCTGTTCACCAGCCATCACCTGGTCGGGGACTTTTTCCACCGCAGTGGCCCCCTCTTCCGGTTGCTGCATAGCGGGGGGAAGTATCGCGCGTGGTGACGCAAGTTCGTGGTTGCGGTTGTCGCAAGATTGAGAACAGTCGTCGCTTGGGTCCCACTTTTAGTTCCTAATTCGGGGGGGATGAACCAAGCCTCAGCTTTCAGGAATGTAGGCCCCGAACGGGGTGACGATTTGAGTTGTGGGTGGAAATACGATCGCAACGAGACTGAGAATGGAATGCGCGCAGGATCGATAGAAAGATGAAAGGAGCTTGGCTCAGTATTGTCGCGCGAGCGGGGGAGTATGGAAATGAGAGATATGCGTAGGTCGTAGGAAAAGGGAAGAGAAAAGAGAAAGTTGAAGAAATGGCAGGATTAACAGGGTGGTGATGAATTAATAGGAAAGAGTTGAGGACGAGCTATCGAAAGCTGTCGAGGAAAGAGAGTGAGGCGATAATCTATGAAGGTGATTGTCGAAGATCAAGAAAAAAGAAACGGATGAAACGAGCGGGCGAATAAGAATGTATTTAATAAGGCGACAGCACCAGGCAGATGATTCTTATTGTTCTAGCAATGACCACAGCGTAGTCCGTACTCAGTCTAGTTGGGCTCGCTAACTAAAATCAGGAAACGTCTAGATTTTCTAACACATAAATCAGCCAAAAATCGGGTTTCAAGAATGGAGACCGAGTTGGCAAAAGTGGGCCGGAGTCTGGAGTCTCCGGCAAAACCTTGTGCACGAGGCCCTGCAAGCGATACGGAAGATTATGTACAGTAGTGCTCATAATATTCTGGCATTCTAACTGGTCGGCTGATTTGCTTATACTTCCTTCCGAAGGTGGGGGAAATCAGAATATACTGTACTTACATGTCTACTCCTGAGTTTCTGAATAGCTTCTTCTACAGTATGGAGTACTGTGCGAGATACAAGATGCTTTCTGATCCTACATTTCATTCTAACCCACAATTCCCGTCATCCATACACATCTAAGCATAATTCTACCATCTTATCGTAGCCTCGTCAGCACAATCCCGAGCCGCCACTACTGCAGCATCCTCCGGTCGGAGTATGTAAATACATCCTGCAGAGTCTAAACCAGGGTATCACAAAGAATACAAGGTGGCCTAATTTGTCGGACCCTCCCCGATCAATTCCTTCGGGAAATAGAACATCCCGATCATGGACTTTCGGCCTGAAGCAATCTCCATATCTTCTCTATAGTCATCCATGAGCACTACGGGCATGATAGAACCCGAATATCTCTATTAATATCACCTCTCATCCCTCATTCTTCCATAAACCCAAAACCACTCGTAATGACAGGCCCATGACGCAGCGAATGCATTGCATGCATCCAAATGCGACACTACCAGCAACCCCGGAACATGCGTGAGCCGAATACGAAGCTTCCATAAGTGGACCTGGGGCCCTGACTCATTTTGACGCGGCCGGATCCATCAGCGAGGATGCCTAGGAGTAATTACTGCGACTCAGGAGTTACTAGTTACAGTAATTATACTGTCGTTTTGATAAAATCTAATTTTCGATCCTCCGACTCCATCTCCGTTTCTCCAAAACCCGACCCCGAGCTTTTCTGCCTTGCGGTTCTTGCGTATACTCGACTCCGCTACAGGGACTATTCCACGACTATTCCAACGCCAACCCCATAGAAAATATCCCGATCGCTGCCTGACTCGATCTTCAATCTTCAAGCGAGTAATCCACCGACATCACCGTGTACACGTTGAGGCGATCCGCCAGTCAGGGGAGGACGATCGGGCGACGTCCACTCCTGGTCCGTCCATTTCGTCCGGTCGGGAGTCGGCGAAATTTTATACCCGGATACCGATCGTCTACTAAACGAACCGACGAACCAGGGTTGACTCCTTGACTCCTTTCTTTGGTGTCTGATAATCTCATTCTCCTTTTTTATGGGCCGCACTCTATACCGGTTTGGGAAAGCGCTGCGATATACAGAAATTGTGAAAACTTAAGAATTACATACTCTATACGGTGTAGTGTGGGCGGTTCCTACATCTCCCGTTGATACGAAGGAATCCCTGTGATTTTATGAGACCAGATAACTCGTCTGCAATCCATCTGTTATGCTTATGCAGCATACCCAGCAGAATTAACATGGTCGCCTGGGTTCCATGATGCATGTCAGAGCGTATCTCTAGGCCACCATAGATCCACTGTGGGAATACTAGCAACGTTCAATTTCGCAAGCTCGAGGTGGCGGTCTCCAAATTGGGCAAGAGGAGGATTGGAATCTAGTCACCTTGTGGAAGCCTCAGGCAGAGGTATGTTTTAGTTTCCAGGAGTTGCGTGTCTATCATCTCCGCAAGGCTCAACAGTAATGCAATTATGTATGGCTCATCACTCCCGATACGTATTCTATGTACGTGCTTACAGTAAGAGCCGCCATCCTCGACGTCAACAATGATCATGATCTGTCCGTTGTGAACCTTATTCTTGCTCACAGATTCAGAAGCACGGATCGCTTTCTGGCCACATGGTCATGACGAGGTGACTCGTGCGATATCCAGGCAGCAGATGACTTCGTTTGCCACAAATACGGTCAATCAATAACTTTCTACTCGACAAGCATGGATGTCGTTGTATGGATTGCTATGAAGGACCAGGGTTTACTTGCCAGTGGCAAGCTGCCATCCATAACAAAGCAATCAATGATTAGTTTCTGTACTGTAGTTGTGGCCTTGGTGCCTTAATATCTTTTATGCCTGAGGCATCAACAAATCTCCCAAAACCATGCCTCAGGCCCCACTGCCAACACATCACCTGACCGAACCGAAGCGAAGCCAAGCCCTGCCGCACACAAATCATCCGCCTCCCGAACGACGACATCTTCTCCCATCAAACCAGCTCGCCGTCGCGACCAAGCCTTCAAGATGCCGGTCAGTATTCACCACTATGACCCTCGAACCTATCCCAGTGCTATCTCTCGGCCCTCTCGCCCATATTCTCGTCGTCCAGAATTTTTGAACCGGCAACTAACCCTTCATTTTTCCAACATACAGAGCCACAAGACTTTCCGCACCAAGCAAAAGCTTGCCAAAGCTCAGCGTCAGAACCGCCCCATCCCTCAGTGGATTCGTCTGCGCACCGGCAACACCATCAGGTAAATTGCGCCCTCTGCAATCAAAAACACACATGATACCCCGAGCCATCCCGCAAAAAAAAGAATCGACAAGATACCCGCACAAATTCGCACCCAAGCCCGATCGAAATTTCGCACCACACACTTGAAACAACCAAAATAACTGACAACCCACCCTCAAACAGATACAACGCTAAGCGGCGACACTGGCGCAAGACCCGTCTGGGCATCTAAACTCGTCCCGGACAGCACCCACCCGGTCCTCCTACACGATCCCAATCCCGGACCAACGATGTTGTGTGTTTCGATATCCTAACGACGCAATACCACCCACCCCCACCAACCACCTTATCCGACAATCTTGAACGCGCTAGTTTAATACCAGAAACTACGTTCAAGCCCGCAACTCTCCGTCCAACTCGGATTCAATCCCTCGACCGACACGAGCGTGATTTGTCTACAATACGTTCGTGTCGCACTCGATATCGTTTTCTTTTTCCCGACCCCCTGTTTTCCGAATGGGAATAACGACCTACCCCGAGTCTTGTCCAATTTTTTTTCGACGACGGTTGCGTGAAATGCTTTTGATGAATTTTTAAAACTCTTATGTGTGATGGGTGGTTACTAGGTGGGGCTGAGGGGGAATTTTCTTCTTCGCGGCTCGGTGGTTGAGATGGTGGGGAGGTTTTTTATTTCCTACCTACAAAAATCTGATGGAATTGAATTGACGTCCCTTTTGTCTTGCAATGGTGTTCTTGCTCTGGTCGTGTCTGTGGCGTAGGTGGGGTTCGCTCTCGTAGGATGGAGCTGATATCACGAATGATTTGGGGTGTGGGATGCATTCCAGCGCTTACCTTGATCGATGCCTGTACACGGGGTCAATGGTCAGGCTTGGATACTCGAGTGGACCCATCGCACTAGAGATGTAGAACTGGTTTGGATGTAGGTCTGGGAAAGTGATCATCAAGGCTGGCTAGCATATAATCCATGCCACTCAACGAGTCCTCCGAGCTCGATATCGAGGGCAATGCACATTATCTGCCTGTTATGACTTCTTGACTTCTCCATTCTAGGCTACTAATTGTCTGTGATGTCTCAATTCCCACGAGATCTGATGTCGACCTTGTATGAGTATTCTATCTTCCTTCGTCGATATTCCCCGGCTATCGGGCTACGTGCACAGTCAATTATCATGCAGATTCCCGCAAATGGCTCTGGTCTTAAACAGTGTAGACGATAATCTTGACACCTCGAGCTGCGATGGGATACCAAATCTCTGCCAATTTATCTCTATAAAATGACACAGGTCTGAGCAATGAGATATGAAAATCGACGTTTGACCAGGTGTACCTGCTTGGAGTGGTCTGGAACCTAACTCGTGCTCTTAATTCCATCTGATATGTCGTGACTCCGCACACCATCTCTATTTTCCGTTCTGGAAGCTTGAATAATCAAATCGGAAGGTCCACGTTGGAGCATTTCCAAGTCACAGACACCTATCCTGCAAAGACAAGGCTTAAACACCAAATCAATATCCAACCTATATCTCCTCCTCGCGAAAAGTCTGGCCTCCTTTAGGAAAATCGACAACTCATCCTCAGTATTACCCTTTTTATCATCAGCATGTATCCTCTCAAGCGAATGTTTCAGAATTCCTTACACCCAGCATAACCAATAATCCACTTAGTTCGACCAGCCGTGTAATCCGTTCACGGACCAAGTCCAATGCTTCGACCCAGTGAAAGAAGTTCTCCGTTAGAAATGAAAGGACATTGTTTATCTCGGCTGTGGGGTCCTCGCTCTGCCCCAAATGGTACACCCAGTGGTTACAGGCATATCGTACTTCCAGTGGTATGTTCTGTCGTGAAGCTTGGGGGTGGTGACATTTGGGTTTCACTGTACTATCGCTGCCCAAACCGCAGAGGCTTTTCCTGAGTTTCTTGCGCATGATATCTATACACTGGAGGAATATTCGCCGATGTCGATGTGGGGTATCCACGCGGAATTTCGTTTTGGAGCGTATCAGAAAATCTCGGAAGGATAGATGCATGATTCTCACTGGCAGGTCTTGATCATCTAGCACATGGAGAACAGACGAGAAGGACTCTAGCCGGTTGCTGATGACATCCGCTGGAATATCAAGTAGCTCAGCGAGAGTTTTGACAGGAAGAGGTTCAACTAGGAGGACGATAGTTCCAATGATATCCTGGAATTCATGCAAAAGCCTCTCCGAGTCCTCCTCATCTTGACCAGCGAGAAGTCGCTCCAAGATGGGCAGGTATGTATTTTCCATTTTCATGGCGTACTTTTCTTGATTATTGAGGACTTCGGCAAGACGTACCGTTGGCTGCCACTTATTATCACCGATGAATCGGCATAGTGTGGCCGCAGAAATGAACAACGGGACTGACATAGTGACGAGCGTTTGAAGATCTTCCTCCCGAGGCCAAGACAGAGGTAGGCGTCGCGAGGCCCTGATCTTTGTGAATTGGTCCTTCAGAAATAATGCAATATCCTGTCCAGTTGAGTCCTTGGAGATCATTTCATGCAGGACAAAATCCTGAAAACTTCGATCTGATATTTCTGAAAAGGCCTGGCGAATAGGTAACTCGGGCCTACTCGTGACGAAAATTCGTATGTTCAGATTGCTTGCATCTCGCAACAAAGGCAGACAGCGCAATATAGTCTGAACATCCTGCTCATTCCCACACTCGTCCAGGGCATCAATCACAACAACTGCAGTGGAAAGTTCCGGCCTCTGCGGCGCCAAACCTCGAAGTGGTTGGTATAGCAGTTTATCAAACTGCTCACTCAAAGACTTGGACGTAATACCAGGATTTACCTTCATCGCTGATCGGATCCGATCTCCCAACTCCGGATACCTAAGCATCAATTGCTTGGTAAGAGAGGGAAAGAACTTGATCGCATTCCCCCGATCAGCTTCACCCCATTTAAAGAAGAAACTTGCACCAAGCAAGTTACTGTTCTTGAATATCGCAGCCACGGTGCGGGAAATAGTTGATTTTCCAGTCCCAGCCATCCCATTCAACCAGAAGATGCATTTGCCGTGTGGAGAACGAGCCCAGGTTGTAACTTCATCGAGTAGAGCGGTCCTCGTGCCTGGAAGACATTCATCTTCGTACTGGTCTTTGTAGGAACCATATTCAGCCTCAGGTACACCGGAGAGCTCGCTCAACGGATCTGTTTCGCATTCAGTGCATATTCATTCGACAGGACGGGTGCATCAGCTACCTAGAGCTTCGACCAGGATAGACCCATGGTTAACTCCAACCTGGAAACCTGAGTTTGAGCCACCAAATGATACTCGAGGCTCCATGACCGTGGTCACACAGAGCCTTCAAGGCAAGAGCCCGAAATGCCATAGTATCGTAAACGCGGGGCATCAGTTGGTGAAAGTGTTGGCCTAGCCGCACTATCAGGTGACTTCTTGACTTCTTGCATTGTACCCCTACGTATACCCCTATCCAAAGGTTGTCTCGTTGAGGGAAAATTTTTAATTCTATATATTGCCCAGGGCAGTCTGGATGTTTCGGTGTTGTAAGGAGAGATTTCCACTTGGATAGGGTTTATATGGACATGGTGTGGTGTGGAGTATATATAGTATATATCTTGACGGGCTGAGCCTGCTTGCGCGACGGACTTTTCACCACTCATCCATCAGATTCCTAACCGATTTGGGAATCTTGTAGATCAATTGATAATTAATTATTGAGACCATTTATCAGCTCGAGTACTTCTTACAACTTTTGTTTATTTCGAAAGGCACTGGTCTACCGGGGATTATTTGTGATTATGTCAGCATCATGAAATTCGTCAACAAGACCTAACTCGCAAAAAGCGGCGGAAACCGTTTCCGGCTTTGCAGCCTTAGGCTTCCATATCATGCGCCTCTACTTTACCTATTTCGGCCAGTTTCCAGAACGAGCAATCGCTCATACAAATAATAAGCAATTATATCCTCACACACTCTAGGTGTAGTTTTGCATTTAGACTTGGGAGTTATTGTAAGCCCAATAGTTAGTAATCTGACATAATTCTGCTTCGCTGAATAAATCGACCTCAGCAGGTTCTCAAAAATATCCGCATTTCACTGTATATAACGTGTCGGGTTTGACTAAGTACAGGTACCCAGTGCAGCGAGACGCGTCTACACAGTCGAAGCGGACTATTCCAATCATACCGATGTTGAAGCAGTAGAGAGTGGTCTACTTATACTCTTATTCTGAGCATACTCTAGTTCATCCTGTCTGTCTTAAGCCAAGTCAAGATTCAACTCTAGCAAGTAGAAATCCGAAGCATTTTTGTGAACAATCTCGAGGAAAGAGAAAGGAATTCATTCAGCCTAACCCAGTCCCAAAATTCAAGTACACGCGGTACAAGAAACAAGCAAACTAAGAACGCCATCTCGGAGCAATGTGTAAGGAACAAAGAAAACAAACGGGGGGAGCAACCCGAATGACCAAGGTCCTCTATCTAGCCCAGGACCTGGTTAAGGTATTTCAATGCCCCGGGGGATTCCCCGTTGTGTAACCGGTCAAACTAGACGTGGTCCGATGGGGCGGGGTGTGTGTATCATCGATGATTTTCCGGCAAAGAGAAATATCAGGGCGTTGCAAGGGTGTAGGAGACGTAAAAGCAAGTCGTAAATACGAAGGGGGAACTATTTTAGCGACTGTAGAGGGGGCTTGATTAGCAAAAGACTCGAACAAAGCAATGCGACGCTCAATGAAACACTGGGTGTAACTTACTCCTCGGCCCACTCGTTCTCACGGCGGATCTGGTCTTCCTCCTCGGGGGTGAAGTCATTCTGGATGTTGAACGTCTTGCGGATCTCCTCGGGGGACTTGCCCTTGATCATGTTGGCGACGGTCTTGCAGCCAACATCAAGGAGAGCCTTGATGTCGAGGTAGTTGGCAGCCTATGAATCGCATTAGTCAGAACTCGGAATGGAAAACTAAAAATGATCCACGGAGCATGTCCCGCTGAGGAACGTATGCTGTCAACTTACCAGGATGATCTCGAACAGCATCTCCTGGTCAACCTGCATGAACTTCTGGTCCCACTCATCAATGTCGGTGGTCTTGCGGCGGTTATCATCGTCATCGGTGGCGCTCTGGGGGTCGTTCTTGTGGTGCTCACACCACTCGATGACCTTCTTGAGAACGGCCTCATTGACCTACAGTGTGATGGTCAGCGTTAAGTCTTCCACAAATGCACTATCCGGTAAAATGGACGCGGCAGAGGAAATACTGACGTTGGGGATGGGGATGGCCTCGCCAGAGTCACCAAGATCCTCCAGCATGTTCTTGATCAGAACGGAGCGCTCGGCGACGACACGGTCTGTTTTTCCTGGTCAGTGACTGCGGGGTTAGGCGTGGCGCGGGGCGAAGAGTGCCCTCGCGCTCTTGACTTGACTTACCGACAGAGACATCAACGCCGTCGCTGCTGGTAAGGGTGATTTGGGAGGACATTTTGAGTGACGGGTATATGTGGGTAGGAGAGAAATCGGAAAGGCGCAACCTAAGAGGGAGTGAAGAGTGGTTAGATTGAGGCATGGTTGGTGGCGAGAACCGGGGAGACGCGCGAGATCGAGTAGTCGAAGGAAAATAAAAGCAGGGCAATATGAAGGAGATACTCACCTATTTCGAGAGAACACGGAGTTGAGGGGCAGAAGTGGGAGAGAAGAGAATGGGAGATGGGAAGATGAGGCGGGGAGGCTTAAGAGGAGGTGAGGTTCGGCGGTTTAGTCAGTCCGGCGGCTCTGCAGCCCCCACAGTCTTGCTTTGGCGACGGGTGCCTGGATTAAGTGAACGATGAGTAAATGTTCGATTTAGGATTAGCTGTTCAAGTGTGAAGGGTGAAGACGGTAAAGTTCTACGGTCTTCGATATGATTCTTAGAGGTTGTTTGTAGTGAAATCTAAATAGGCAGTATGAAGCATCCTTTGTATGGGCCCTTTGATTATGCCTAATCGAGGAATCTAGGGGTCCTAGTATACTACTACCTTTAGCTGGGGGCTAGAAGTAATCATCATCTTTGTCCTGGTCATAGAAATATAGTTTTAGGTTTAATTCGGCCATAGAGAACACCTCCGAATCCTAAAGAACAGAGCCTATACCTAATAGAGTCGATAGCCAGTGGTTTACATCTTTCAACTAGTGCATTTCTGAACTATCACACCCAAATCCGATAGATCGCCTAACATATTAGGACAGGAGGTACACAGTACAGCCAAGTCTTAGTGGTCTAGCTCGAGTCATAATTTTAAACCAAACTATCTCCCACTAGACTTATAATAAAGGGAGTAAAACCATAACCACTTTCAGCTGGACCTATGGGAGTTAGTGAACAACTAGCCTTGTCCGTCTCCCAATATTCTGCCGCCAGATCGCGCCAGTGATATCATCGTCAACTTCAACGCGTCTTTTCTTACATTTTCCCTTTCTTTTGAAAAATCCCCCCCTCCAAGAGCCTAATTCTTTCCCTTCCACTTTCCTATCCTTTTCTAGACTTCATCCTTTTTGTTCTCCCGCTGCTCCTTCTGCAGCATGTCCCGCCCCTGAATCATGTGGAGACGAACCTATCTACTCTTACTACTCATCCGTGTTTACTTTGCGCTCTCGCCAAGCTATCTACATCCCGATGAGAACTTCCAGGGTCCAGAGGTCTATGCCGGTATGTTGACAGTCCAAAGATGGGATTTCCCTTATTCTCTAGCACCATTCATCCCTTGCGACACTCGAGGAATTCCATCGCACCGCTGAAAATTATTTGCGACCGGCTGTCGCGGATCTTGCGATGCGCCCGGTCCCGCCATCTCCCTACTCCCAACAAAACATGCCACAACTTCGTCCAGCTTGATGGTCATTATACTATTTCTATCAAATAACTAATCAGATTATCTCTGCTAGGCCGCATCTTTGGCTACCCTTCCAAACTCCCTTGGGAATTCACCGTCGACCACCCCATCCGCAGCGTCTTCCCACTATGGCCCACCTACGAGGTTCCCATGAGCCTGTTGCACTGGTTCTACACGGAATACGGCACTGGCAACCCACCACCACAACTAGTATACTATGCCTTACGAGGAGGAATGTTCATGCTGAGCTTTGTGCTGGAGGACTGGGCGATCTATGAACTGGTGCCATCCCCGCGCCACCGCCGTGCGACGGTTGTCCTGGTGGCCTCGTCGTACGTCACCTGGACATATCAGACGCACACCTTTTCCAACTCTCTGGAAACACTACTGGTAGCCTGGGGCTTGGTTTTGATTCGGCGCATACTCGAGAACAAGGTTCGTGCCGTTTGGCGCCTGTGGGGAAGATCACTACTAGTGGTGTGTATTCGTGGTGGGCACTTAACTAACTGGTGTCGGCAGCAACGCTCGTCCTTCTTCTCCTACGCTGTTCTCTCGTTCATCGCAGTGGCCGGTGTCTTTAATCGAATTACCTTCCCTGCTTTCCTTCTCATCCCAGGTCTACAATTGTTGCCATACTTTCAGCGCAAGTAAGTGTCTTCGATCTACTCCCCGCCCACCCCCAAACTATACAAATCATACTAACCCACAAACAAGACCAAGCTCTCTAGTAGCAATCATCGGCTTCGGCGCTCTCTTCTCCTCAATAGCAATCTACGCAGACACCCTCTTCTACCGACCCTCATCGACCTTCCTCTCCGCCATCCGCAACCCAATCATCACCCCATTAAACAACCTTCTCTACAACAGTGACACCACCAACCTAGCCACCCACGGCCTCCACCCACACCACCAACACTTCACGGCAAACCTCCTCCAACTCCTCGGCCCAGTCTACATCGTCATGATCGTCTCCCTCTTCCGCACCCTACAAATACCCACCTGGCTCCGCAATGCGCGCGCCATCTCCGCCCTCTCCGCAACTCTCCTCCTCTCCATCTTCCCCCACCAAGAACCACGCTTCCTAATCCCCTGTGTGCCCCTACTCCTCAGCTGTATCCGCGTGCACCGCTCCCGCATCTTCCTGGCTGCATGGATCATCTTCAACGCTATAATGGGCTTCCTAATGGGCGTCTACCATCAAGGCGGCATCGTCCCCGCCCAACTCGCCATGCGCAACATAGTCGCAACCAACACCGTCGCACAAGGCATAAAAACAAACCCAGACGCATCAGTCTTCTGGTGGAAAACCTACTCCCCACCACAATGGCTCCTCGGCGCAGATAACAGCTCCACGTCCGCGATCACCACCTTCGACCTAATGGGTATCCCAGGCGTAGACCTGATCCAGCGACTAGACCAATCCGTTCCACGCTGCGGCACCGTATCACCAGTCTACCTCGTCGCGCCGACATCAGCGACCTTCCTGGACGAGTACGCCGCGACGGGGATGCCACGAACACCAGATCTCCAACTGTACCGTCTCTGGACGTACCGCAAGCATCTGAATCTGGATGATCTGGACTTTGGCGATGACGGGATCGTCCCGACGCTGACGCGGGTGATTGGGCGGCGTGGGTTGGGTGTTTGGTCTGTGCGGCGGGCTTGCAAATAAGGGGCGTTTTCCTTTGAGATACACCATATATCCTTCTGTTCTTACAGCTTTTTTCTCTTTGTTACTTACATTGGGTGGTTGGTCGGGTCATGGTCATGGTCATGGTTGGGGATTGGGGTTGGGGTTGGACTGGTTGGGTTGGGTCGGGGATTGTGAGATATGACTATCGTATAATAAAATTAGCAGACACTGGGATTCTCTTGTCAAGTACTTGAGATTCGTTCGTTGGGTGTGATGCACTTTCTCTATGACCTTCTCTGTCACTATTATACCCCGAGATATACTACACTGTTATTGACGCTGCGCGACTCGGATAAGCTGTCCTTTTCTACAAATACATTCCGAAATTGTATGACTCTGCCAATTTTAACCCAATAGTTAATCAATAACACGCCTTCCAATCAATATAAAATAGTAGAGTACATACCTACTGTATGTACTGTACTGTACTGTACGACTGATCAAGTGGGGGAGTGGGGCATCCAATGATCCACTCCAAGCCTGTCGCAACGAGGACGCGTGATATTGATTGGCATCGACACCGAGTACATACTCCCCGTATATCCCGGTTTATCTAGGAGTCTTTAAGTAGGTACTATTCTACGGAAGGCAGAGAATAGGGTTTGTTATGCTATAACAAGGTTACAACTATGACAGCATCCACCTGCTATATCTAATGAAGGTCGTAACCTTCTCCAAGTTCTAACTGACAATTCTCTCGGCCATAGTTAGGGAGCAGTTCATGTACCTCGTTGTGGGTAGGTATAATGGGGATATCCCGACAAGAGGTAACCCTACAACAAACACAAGAACAACAGATCCTTCAAACTAGATCCCGTTTGATGCTCCTTCATATATACCCTCTCACTGCCAGTATCTCGTTCCTTCAAGCTTCTCTTCTCCATTATACCTTCATATTTCTATATCATACCTCCATGGCAGCTCACTGTCCTCCTTTATACAAGGCTCACTAAGACTAGTTTGCCTCATTAACCACGTTCTCCGTACTTATATACACACTGTTCCCACCCCTCCAGCATACCCAAGAAGCAGAGTCAACTCACGACTTCAAAAGCAATCGAAAAGAAGGATAACTATCTTCCCTCGTGGTCATGGGGGATAGGAACCACGCAGATCCACCTTACTCTTCACCGTCTTCACAAAAAAGGCGGGGTGATTCGGGAGTCTCTGGATCGGCATGCGAGGACTTCTGGGACACCGAATAATTCAAACCGTGGAGTTGTGGGCATAGCTTCCTCCATGTACAGCATCCTGTCCGTCTATGGATCGAAGTCGTAATCCATATCGCAGTCTGGCCTTGCGAGCTCCGTTGACCAAAATCAGTTGATGAACTCGTACTCGGTATCTCTCTTTTTGTCACTGGTTCGTCGAGGAAAAGCCTAGTCTTGAAAGACTGAGTGTTATTCGTGTTTCTTTTTTTTTTTTCAAACATGGAGTCTGGTAAGTATCTACTTTAACCCCCATTCAGCTGTGGTATTCTTGTTTAACAATGACTAATTCCTTCGTAGAACGGTCATATCCAGAAGACCTCTGAATCTGCTTCCTGATACAGAATTCGGTGGACAGATCCATCACAGATACTAGGAGAGCCATCTATCTACACCGTGCTCGTGGCAAAATGCCATGACGAGAATAACTTCTGGATGAACATTCCCCGACAGCACGTTTACCGGTGCTCGCCAAGGTCCAGCGTTGGGAAGCACGTGAAAAGGGTGCATGAACCGTTGTTGTCCGCCGAGAATCAAGCTTGATACTAAGACTGGACCTCATGATCATGAAAACTGCCACTTTGCTTCAGAAACCTGACAATCTCGTGGAGGGTTCAAGCTGGCCATCACCATCTCACGGAGAGGGAGCTAGATACTGATTTCTTTGTTTCTGGATAACCGACGTGTGGAGTGGCAATGGTTTAGTTTAAGCCCTTGACATAATTTATACAAGGCAGGTCGTATCTAATACCTATTGCTCAATATTCTATGAAGATAGTACGCGTCTAGCCAGCATGAAGAGAAAAAAATATTATCTATACCATAACCCCTTTTAATAACCGTACATACTTAGCAGATGTTCCAGTATTCATAGGCTACTTCCACCTACAGCCTCCGATAATCCACACGACTACTCTGACAGACAGGTATTATTAAAAGCCTCGAAGGTTAACCTTTATCAGTTCGTAAAACTAAGAATGTAGAATGTATACGTGTACTTCTCCCTTTTAGAAATGGTCACTGGAACTAAGTTACCTACGTCCCGAGATCCCGGGTACAGTAAACAGGGGGTGGTCAGCGCACGGGACTTGATTCGCATGACTGCACCAGCTGGACGGCGGGTGGCGGATTGACGCTAGCTTGAATAACCGGGATACCGATACTAGATACAGTCAAATCTCCATATTCCCATTTGTTGCAGCTATAAGTGGATAATGTGAAGACCACGGTAATTCTGATCTACATCTACTCTCATACCGTCTACCAAGCTCACTAATTCAGCGAAAACGTCCCATTTTGCCCATTAAGTAAGTACATGACAAGTTGTTTCGGGAGGAGGAGAAGGTGAAGAGAGAAAGAGAAGCAAGAGTCCACGCTTGAACTGGTCAGGGTATAGAACTGCAGAACTTCGCGGACTCAGCAAGCTGGATTCAACTCGGGTGAGTGCCGCAAGATCTCAGCCACTTCACCGAGATGAGTTCAAGAAGGGGAAGATGAAGGGAAAGGGGGGGGGGAACTGGAGAGTTGTGTGGGACATTTCTGCCAAATACTGGATGATCGACAGTAGCATGATTGGTATTCATCAGAACGTAAGAAAAGGAGAAGAAAAACATCGAGAGAGAACCGGCCACGTTTACTCCTCGTCATCATCCGGCTGGTCAAACAGGAAGTTGGCGGCCAGCTCCTCGTTCTTGTCGCAGGCAAAGTAGGCCTGGATGACGGAATCCCGAGGGAAGCCCAGACGGCACAGCTGTAGAGAAAGAAGTCAGTCAAATGTACATCCAAGACAAATATTATAGTCCAAACATACACGCTCAATAGCATCGCGCTCCTCCTCCGTAACCGAAATCGCCTGGGTGCCAGGAGGCAGAGCCTCGTCATCCTCACCAAGGTCCTCGGCAAGCAACTGAAGGAACTGTTCAGAGTTTTGCCCAATGATCTGAGCAATCTGAGGGTTACCAGCGGCAACCTGTTGCAGGATAGGCTCGAGCATCTGGGGTTGCTGCTGAACCAGTTGACGGAGCTGCTGGAAGTGGGGGTTGCTGCGAAGGAAATCCAAGTTTGCGTCACCACCAGCCGCACCGGCACCTCCAGAACGAGCACCGCGACCACCGCCCTCGCCAGCCTGAGCAGCAGCCTCGAACATATTGAAGGGCTCCTCTCCACCAAGGGCACCGGCGGCGGGAGACTCGGCATGGATCTCGGTCTGCTCCTGCTGTTGTTGTTGTTGCTGCTGCTGCTGTTCACGTTGGGCGCTCTCGGGGATACCCTGGAGTGAGAATACATCGTTAGAATGGGAAGTATCTGGGGGTGTCCGGGAAAGTAGCTTACGGTCAAGAGATATTCGATAGCACGGTCAGGGTTGAAGAAAGCGGCGCGCATGGCCCGCTCTACCATGGGTCTCTCGAATCCCATAGCTTCCATCTGCTGCATGGCACCCTCGGCGGCACCGCCCATGGCCAGGGCAGAGGGATCACCAAAGGCAGCCGCATCGGTTGCTTGTGTGGTAGCACCGCCAGTTGGGGATGGGGTGGCCGGTACGGCGGGCGTGGAACGAGTGGCGGGAGCGGGGGCAGCAGGAGCGGGAGCAGCGGGCGTAGCAACGGGAGCTCTGGCAGCGGGGGTTGAGGGAACCGAAGAAGCAGCGGAGGAGGGGGCAGCCTTGGGTTGCTTTTGAGATGGGTTAGTATGAAAGAAGGGAAATGTTGAAGAAGACAACGTCCTCCTTGGGAAATTTGCTTGGTGGAGGGAAGCCAGTATTTCTTTTTCGTACCTTGGCGGGCAAGCAGACTAGGAAATCCTTCTCTTGAATGTTGTAGAACTCGACAGTCTTGTCATCTTGCAGAATCTTGCCTGTAAATAGATAAAAAAAATAATTAGCGGAGATGTACTTGGAAAATCGAGCTGTTCCTGGGTAGACAGAGACTGCGAGGCAAACGAGCAGTACCTCCTCACGCCTCCGCAACCCAGCAGCCTCTTCGGACATCCAAAATCACATACCAGAGTAGATAACCTTCATCCGTTCCGCGCCATAATCGGGCTTTTCTTGAGAAATCTTCTCCTTAACCTGTCGGACCTATAACAGTCGCAAAAAAGAAAAGCCAGGTCAGCCCCGCACCAGGTGGCGTCGAGTAAGAACATTGCAAGAGCATCGAAAGTAAAAGTTGGAACATACGGTTTCGGAGGGCTCGACATCGATCACGAACTTCTCTTGCTTGAGATCCTGTACGACGAAGAAGAAACTGCTGTCAGCACGTTCATGGCGGGTAGGATGCCTAGATGGCGGGCTGGAAGGGACGGACCTTGAAGGTAAGCTTCATTTTGGCGGCACCAGGAGATGTGGAGGGTAGAGACTAGGATGGGGAGGGTGGATAAGAGAGAGACCGGGATCAAAGATGGTCTTGAGGAGAGGGGGGTTGGAACAAGATGGTCAAAGTCGATGATCAAGAGTCGAAGGTCGAAAGAAGTTGAGAGGGGCGCAAAGAAGTGACGATGAGGGCCAATGCCCGAGGTGGTGCCTGAGGCGGGAATGGCTTCACCGCCCCACCTTTGGGTCACGGGGAATTGCATAGTTATGGAGAACTATAGAGTTGGACAACATGGGAAAGCTTGGAGATTAAGATGAGATAAATACGTCCTAACTAACTTACATGATCTGTCATGACTGTCAGCCTGTCAGGACTGTCCTGATCTTGCCTGTGCGTCTGGACTCGTGACGGGCACCCCGTTGGCAATGGTAAACCTCGGGGCCAAACCAGAGACAAGCCACAGTTCGAAGCTCATAAAGTGACACAGCCCTGTGGCTGAGCATGAAATGCAGCTTCTCAATTGCTGTCTCGATTGATGCCAAGGTTGATATTCCAAATCTCAAAGCTCTTCTCGGTTGCGTCGAGCACAGACAGTCTCCACCATCTAGAGTGGGAAATTACGGTACGGCACATTCTTAGTAATCGCATACCAATAGAACAGACCGTCTACAAAGCCGCTTTCTTATGAATGCCATCGATTCCAGGCCAGTTTCCCTTTCTCAGTGAAATTGGCCATTAACCATATAAGCAGAGTAGTGAAATGAAAAAAGAATACGTGGGAGATATTGACAGAAATAAAATATGAGCAAAAAGATGAAATCAATTTGGTTTAAGATCGCGACTCTCTTGATGGCTAGAAAAATAAAACCGGCAGAATCAGGTATGCTGGTCTGGCCGCGATTCCCACCATCCATGTCAACAAGGTCTCGCTTATGAGGAATCAACCCACATAAACCCTGAACAAAAGTCTGAATTGACAAATCATGCAGGAAAATATTATGGCAAGTCTGATCCTTTCTCCAGGATCATGCAAGTAAAACCCGAACTCAATTGTCCTTCTCGATCGTCGATCGACGGGGTCAAGCCCATTGTATACCTTCCCAGGGACCTGGTCAGTATACAAGAACTGATCGACTGATCGAGCCTATCGGAGCCAATCCCCCGGGCCGCAACTCTGTTCACTTCAATAGATCCATAACCCCAGTAATTGATATGATTCACGCTGACCAACGATATCTCTAGACCGACTCTTCTTTCAGGGGGAAGCCCGGAAGATTGTGGTGAGTGTCGAGTGACAGCTCACATTCAGCCGCATCGGAGATCGGGAGGGGCAATCCGCTTTGATGAACCCAGCAGACCGTCGGGAAAGCCGCTGGATGGATCATATAGATAGTACGGGAGCTAGCGGGTTGGATTGACCGAACTATGGAAAAGAAAATTTCCCAATCACCTGGTTTGGCCCTGTCAAGTCTGGGGTAGTGATATCCCATAGGCTCGGAGGATTTCCAAGACGGTGGCGATGTATAACAAGACTGATTGCGATATATCAATTCGGTACCAGAAATGTAATTAGAGTAGCATCCACTAAACGACACTACCCTAGTCACTCTACTAGTAGTAGTCTAGTACTATCCCACCCAGTATCCTCCCCGCAGACTCTAACCAACATGCCGGGTAGATGGGTCAGATCCTCGTCTCCCGAGAAATGACAGGTTGGACCGGACTTGCAGAAGTGTGCATCGGGATATGCTCGATATACTTTGACGCCACGCTTTCGACGATGCTTTCGCCCCGTCCCGCTCCACGCGAACTGCAGTCGTCAATATCATAAATATGAGCCATTGCCCTCGTCCTGCAGGGGGTGAAGTTTCTCCTGGACAACGACAAAGTGTTCTCTCTAGTTCTCTGACCCTCCGGTCTTTCAGAACTCTTCCCATCCACCCAACGTGGACACATTCTTTCCAAGGCCGTCGTGCAGGCCAGAATCAGGTTACTGAGCCAATATCTCGGTGACAATCATTCTTTATACTTTGTTATCTGATTATCTTTCTGATTCTGGATCATCCTGTTCTGCACGCTACCACGTTCTTTTCTATATCTACAGTACTACCCCATTCATTCCTTCATCATGTCTTCTGCAATGCTTGTATACTCCCTCGCTGGAGCTGCAGTTCTATCTGCAATCATCGTCACAATCCTCAACGGCCTTGCCTACGCCGAACTGCAATCATTACCCTCACATACTACGACAACCGGACTAGCTCCAGTCCTCATCAGCATCTTGACGAGCATCACCCTGCTAGTTCTCAGCCTTCTCATCCACAAAGATGTCCGCAGTGACATCCCCTGGTCGACATGGAAACTCGGCATCTTCTACTTCACCGGAGTATATCTCCTCACCAGCACCGTCTCCGTCGCTGGGACAATCGCCTCGAACGATCTATACCACTCAGTCCACCAAGGAAACATTTTCATTGCCCGGTCCATCTTCTGGGCTCTTTCTATCCTTACTCAAAGCCTCTACTACGGCTTCATCCTGGTGACTCTAGCCCAGCGCAAACCATGCCAAGATTGGCCACGCTCCTACGCACAGGAACTCAAAACGCTCTCCGAGAGCCCGGAACCAGTCCGCTCGCCAGCACGAACACTCTGTGATCCATACCCAGAGCTTCAACAATTCGATACGAGACGCTCTTCCCTACGCAAGTATCCCCGTCGTTCCCACCGTTTCTCGGGCGGTACCCTCTGCGTCGAGAGAACACGTACAAAGCACGAGTCCTTTGATACGAGTTCATCATCCACACTCTCTTCGCCTTCGCCTTCGCCCTCGCCAACAGCAGAGCACATGCCCACACAGTCACAGACACAAATGCAACCACAATCACCAACGCAACCCCAAAACGACCCCTTCGCAGACCGCGACACCCGCCCCCTCCTCCTCCGCGGCTCCAGTTTCAGAAGCATGCCCAGTCTCCGCCGCGAAGCAAACATCCAACTCTCCCTCGATAGCCTGGTCCAACCATCCCCAACATCCTCAACCTTCGCCCTGGACTCCCCATCAGCATCATCACTAACTCTCCCGGAGACATACGCATTCTACGCCCCCAATCACTCCCAAGTCCAAGCACACGGATTCGCATCTACATCTCTACCCCCTCCCCCCACTCCCCTCACCCACATTCCCACCCCGCGAACAAAACATCCACCCCCTCTTCCGCTCCACGAGTCCCTGCCCGAGTCCCACGCCACTACCTGGTAGCACGGTGAAAGCATCCCCGTCCGCGGGCCAGACAATTACCCAAAAGACGTTGACGCGGATGCGGTCTGCGCGGGAATTGAGACACCTGCGGAAGGAAGATTCGCCCGGTGCTGGGATGTGGATGGGGATGGGTCGGGCGGGGTATGTGAGGAGGAGTATTACGCAGTATGAGAAGAGGGGGGATTTGAATGAGTTGCCTGAGGAGAGGTGATTACACCTGTATAGGATGGAGATTGAGGTTGAGAGTATGGTTTGATTTGATTGAGCTATTTGCGTTCTTTTCTTTCTCTTTTGGTCTGTCTTGCGCGTTTTCTTTAACTTGTCTTGTTGGTATTTTGCGATATGGGATATGATTGTGATTTGGATGGATATGGGATTGATGATTGATGTATAAATGGGTTGGATCTTGTTCGTTTGAGTCTTTGTACAGGAGTAAATGCAATTGGAATGGAGTGATGCAATTGATCGTTACCTTTTTTTCCCCTGGACGTGAATATGCCAAGTAGCATGTAGCGGAGAGACCATCATAGCGATGCCTTAGTAGATGGAGTAGTCTGGATAGTTATCTCTTCTACTGCACAAAAATAATCAATTGTGAATACCGCTTCCTATCTATCATATTATTCCACCAGTACTGAGTCTACAGACTATCCCTGTAATTTCCTCCATCTCCGTAATCTAAATTGCGAGTGCCGAGAAAGGGATAGCCGCTGGATTGGCATACGAGTTCTTGCCACGCGATCAATCCAAGAAGAGAATACTAATACTCGAGTATTTACAGTATTACAGATTGATATTCCCCCAGATCACTCCTGTATAGCTTGACCTAAGCCGGGGACTAGGAATGCAGAAAATGGCCGCGTTCGGTATTCCCCCAAAGTGGGTCGGGCCGTTTATTTTTTTTTTCGAGGCAGACGCTGGCAAGGTAGATACAGTAAGCGCCTGGAGGGAAGATTTAAGAGTAGGCAATGAAGTTGAAAATTAAGATAATGTTTGAATAGAAAGTGTAGCCTTGGAATGTTATTGTTTGTTTTCTTGCCTAGGACTCTAATGCTGCCTCCAGCTGAGATGGCTGACTAGCAAGGCCCATGACGGTTATAAACGCGCGGGAAATCCAACTCGGATCGCTTTTTCTCCCCTTCGTAGACCAGATCCTCATCAACCATCTCCTCCAGTTGATCTTCTCTTCAACTCTTCTCGTCAACTCTCAACACTTCTGATCTTTTTTTTTTTTCCATCTCCCATCTCTTCTCGATTTACTACTCTCCCATCTCCATTCCATCAATCCCGAGCTCCTCGAGTTCCAGTCAGAATCCTCCGACGACGGTCAACTGGCCAGTGAACTCTCACTGGTCCGGACTCTTGGACCCGGCGAGAGTAGATCCTCTCCCGCGACTTCCAAGCACTTTGGTTCCTTTCCTTCACTTTCTTCATCCTCGACAATCCCATTCCCCTTCCACCCCTGGTAAGTTACAACTTCTTTTTTTTCTCTCTCCCTCTACCCGTGTTCTTCTCCATTCTCCTCCATCTCTTCATCCCCCCCCCCCGGGTCAATTCCCGTCACCCCTGGGGTCCGAGCCAAGTACTGTGGATCGTTCTGTAGCCACCGGGGCTGGCTATGCTTCCTTCATGCTTCATGCTTCATGCTTCCTGCTCCATCTTATAAAAGATCCTCCCCATCTTTAATCCAACCTCCCCCTCCCTGCTCTCTACACTCCTTCATCCATCTACTTCTTTACTCTGCACTTGTCTCTCCCTCACTCTCCTTCTCCATACACCCTCTTCCCATCCACGAGCATCCAAGTGATAATCTCGTCGCGTGTCGTCCATCTCACCTCGTCGACACAAGTCCTGCTTCATCAACATCCTCAATCCTCTTCCTTCTCTTTTTTCTTTCTTCCTTTCTCCCATCTCTCCTCAGCTTGTTTTCCTCCAACTCTCAATCCCCCGGATTCTGACCTTTCCCCATTTTCTTTTTTCTTCCCCCCCCAATCCAACTCCCTCCTGTCATCCTTTGACCATCCTCTCTCACTACACTACCCTCCTTCTCATCCTTGTCTACATCATCCAACGAAAAAACCCTCTTCAACTCAACAGTTTTGACTAACTCTCCCTTCAAGACCCTCGCGATGGTGGGCAGACGAGGAAAGCGAGGCGCCGCTGCGGCTAATGCCAGCCCTGCGACGCGATCTTCACGCAATCCACCCAGTAAGTGAACCATCCCCTCCCCCAGTCCGGTTTCATCACGATGGTATTCAGTTCCAACCCAGTTCTACCTCGACACGTTTATCTCGACGTGTTTACTTTTGTTTTGATTTTTTTTTATTTTACATTGCTTCTCACTCTAGTCCCCAACTACTCGCTCTTCTTTTATTCATTTACTAATTCATCTTTTAGCTACTGTACAAGCACCCCGTGCTCGTGGCCGCGGCCGTGGCAGAGGTCGCTGGGCCAATCACTGGGCCAACCGCATCCTTCCTGGCCGCTCGACCAACGCTGGTCGTGTCGATGACCAAGGGGAGTCGCCCAAGCGCTCCCACATTCTCAAGTTCAAGTTGCCCTCCCTCCGGAAGTTGGGTCTAGGATCCTCTTCCACCAATGCAACTTCCTCGGATCAGGCCGACGCCTTTACCGCGCCAGCCGGCACTCCTATGGGCTCGCAGAACCCCGAGACCCCTCGTACTCGCCGCTCCAAGCGCGCCATGGCAGTTCCTGAATCCTCCCGTACCACTCGCCAGTCTGCTCGTCTCAAGCCCTCGGAAGAGATGGCCACTGAAGAAGCCACTCCCAGCAAGTTGGCTGATGGCGTCGATGCCGATGCTGAAGCTGATGCCGACGACGATGTCGATGTCGATGCGGATGCCGACGCAACAGAGGTTGAGGATGGCAGCTCCTCACCTGAACAGCCAGACCAAGACGACGTGGACTACACTCCTAAACTCCGCCTCCGCCTTAGCCCCCCCAAGCCTCCCACTCAAAAGCTATCCCTCACATTCTCCAACCACACCACAGATCCCGACCAACCCAAGGCATCTACAGAGACCGTCGCCATACCTGAATCATCAGAGTCGTCACCGAAAGACTCTCAGGACAATTATGACGAGCCTCACGCCTTGCTCCCCCACACCTCACTCTCACCCCGACTCTCCCGAAAGCGCAAGTCCACCGAAATGAAGGACGAGCCGCAAGAGTTCGAGTCTGCCGAGATGCCCGAGCCGACTGGCACAGCCACGAAGAAGCTCAAGCTCGAAGACCCCGACTCCATCCATGCCATCACCCTTCAAAATGGCAATGGCAACACAGCCGAGTCCGCGCAAGAGTCCACTCCAGAGGACAGCGCAGTCCCTTCCGCCGAGAACCTCGACTCCGCAGTTGCGGCCTCTATTGAGGACCCAACTGATAGTGGGCGAGGTCGCGGTCGTGGACGAGGACGTGCCCGTGGTCGAGGTAGTCGTGGTGGTGCCGGTAGCCGTGGCGGTGCCCTTGCTCCAACCCGTGGAGCAGGCGTACGCGGCCGTGGTGGCCGTGGTCGAGGACGTGGGCGTTGGTCAGCCGCAGCAGCCATCCGTCGTGGTGGCAAGCGGATTGAAGACGAGATCTGGGATAGCGAGAGCCGGCGCCGGACGCCTTCTCCAGTGCCCACCACACAGCCGATTAAGGATCGTGCTGAAGAGTTGGCGGCACTGTTCAAGAAGGTGGGCCAGGCACAACAGCTGGCTCTGAGTGTGTTGGCAGAACGCTCCATGCAGAAGATTGCGCGAGACCAGAACGCGCACATGGAGTGCCCCGAGTACGATCAGTTGATGCGCGAGCTGGGTGAGTACCAACGCAAGGCACTCACCCGATGCCGCGATCAATATGATCTGAAAGTGGAAGCTGCCGAGAGGGTTTACTTGGGGAACCTGGCTATCGTGGAGATGCGGACCCAAGAACGCCTCGAGAACATCCAAGATGAGATGTTCTACGCTGCCCGAGGCAAGTACATGGAGTTGGTGGCGGGCCGTCGTGCTGCCGAAGATGACGAGCACACAGAGGTGAGTTAGAGATCTATTCCGCTGAGAAGTGATATCACATTTGAACTGAATACTAATGAAATCTGATTTATAGACGGACGGATCGGACGCCGAGGCTGAAGAGCCTCGCTACCTCTTCCGCATTGGCAAAGCCGGCCTGCGAGAAGTGGAGCGTGGCTTCTTCGCCGAAGCAGTTCGGGAGCCCGACGGTGCGGCTGCTCTGGAGCGAGGGGAGCAAGAATGGGAGGACTTTGTCATGAAAGTCCGTCTCGGGGAGGACTTGAACCCCCAAATGCAAGCCCTCGACTCCTCCATCGAGGCATCCACGGATTCCATCAACCGGACCGTGGAGTCCCTCCTCCAGGCAGCCCGCGTCGTGGCTGAAGAATCCGACGTCCCGCGCAGTTACGACGGCGCCGCAGACGTCGCCAAGGCCCTCTCCGTCTTGGCCGAGACCGCGCTCTCGGACCTTCACCCCTCCGCGGCCTCATCCTCCCATTACCCCCAGATGCGACCTGATCCCCATCTGGCGGGAGGACACCGCGCCCTTCTTCCCCAGCCACAGGGGGTAAATGTGGCACAACCTGCACCTCCGGGCATGACCCATGGCCCAACGGACCCGCGATCCTTCATTCTCCCGCGGCCAACGCCAACCCAGCAGCCGCGTCGCCTTCTCCCCGCGCGGTCGCCCTTGGGCATGGGTCTGCCCGACCCCTTCGCCATGACCGGACCCCCGCAGCTTCCACCGCCGCCGGGGTCGAATTTCCACCGGTTGCCGCTGCCTTCTTGGCCTCCGGGTCCTCCCCAGCAGGGTGGACAGCAGCCCGGGCCCGGTCATGGTCCGGGAAGTACAGGGTCTCACGGTGGCCCCGGTCCCCACGGGGGACCACCGTCCTTGTACTTCCCTCCGCCACCTCCACGGCGGTATTGAGGTGAGGTTGTTGTTTTTGTGTGGAGGAGAAAAGTTTGTGTTTGTGCTCCGGTGATGGAGCTGGGCAGAAATGCCCATGTATGAGTATTTTCCTTGGTTCGTGGTTCGTGGTTTCGTTGTCGCTCGCCGTTCGTTGCCCGCTGCGGCAGGGCTGGTTTGGTTTTTGGTTTTTGTTTCTTGTTGTTTCTTTTCTTGTTCCTTGTTTTCTTCTTCTTTTTTTTGTTAGATTCCCATCTTCATACCCGTGTACGATTCATACCCTGTTTACAATTGTTTGAGCGACGGCGTTAATATGATGTCTCTTTTCATTGCAAGTTGCAGTTTTGAGATTGGTTTGGGTTCTTTGTAGATCTGTAGATGTGTAATTTGCTATGTTTTTCTTGGTATGTGTAGATGATAGATGTGTCTATTGGATAGTAGTTTGTTGTGATTTACAAGGGCTTAGGAATGGATTGGAGTATAAGGGGAGACAATAAACTTGTATCTTTGTGGATGGGGTGTAGTATCATATAGGGGCGTAGCTAGAAAGAGTAGAGTATAGCACTAGTCGATCTATGGTGGCTAAGGTTTGATATGCCAGTGTTAATATGGTACTACTACTAAGTGGCAGAAAATTGACAGTGGCGATGCTCAGTAATCCAGAATCATAATCTGTAATCCACAGTCTTCCATAATCAGTTTCTACTTCGTATAATAATCAATAGACTACTGCGCCTCAATACTATCATGACTCTAATGCAGCCCGTCAACATGAGACAGGATGAGTCAGTGATAGACTCGATGTACCAGATACATACTTTTAGTATGTAACATACTGGTAAATACAAGTATTGAGTACTTCTTCCCTCGACTCATCTTGGACTCCACCGGTGGAGTCGAGTCCAAACGGCCCGCTGATTGGAGCTTTTGCTTTCTGCAAAATCCCAACTTCAGGCTGTACAGAGCACAATCAAATAGAAAGCGTTTAGTTTTGCTCGAGATTATAATATAAGATATTCCCATCATAAATCCTCCATCTTCATCTCCAACTAAAAAAAAAGCAACTCGAATCTACTAAAAAGTTCTTAGTATTTCCCTTTCTACCCGCTCACTTTCTCTTCTCACCTTCCGTCTCCACCGCATCCGAGCTTTTTTGCGTCGACTTTCTTTCCCTACGACTCTTCTCTCACCTTTCCCTCTCACACGATACCCTCCCCCATCACCACCGGACAACCCAACACCATGGCTGTCCGCGCCCAATTCGAGAATTCAAACGAGTACGTCCCCCCTCTCCTCCTGTCCTGTCAACCCCTCCCCTCCCTTCCCCTCTTCTTCCCTTCCCCTCCAACCCCTCCCCAAGAAACAACCCTCTAACTTTTCCTTTCCCCTCCAGAGTCGGCGTCTTCGCCCGCCTAACAAACTCCTATGCCATCGTCGCAGTCGGCGCCTCGGAGAACTTCTACTCCGTCTTCGAATCCGAACTCCAAGACGTCATCCCAATCTGCCACGCTACTATCGCCGGCACCCGCATCGTCGGCCGTCTGACAGTCGGCAACAAGAACGGTCTGCTAGTGCCCACAACGACTACGGACCAGGAGCTACAGCATTTGCGGAATACCCTCCCCGATGCGGTCAAGATCCAGCGGATAGAGGAGAGACTGAGTGCGCTGGGGAATGTCATTTGCTGTAACGATCACGTTGCCCTCGTGCATCCTGATTTGGAGAGGGAGACGGAGGAGATGTAAGACACCGCACCCACTACCAGGATTGGATTTAACCCTTTTCTTTCGAAAAGGGTTGGTTGTCCTTTGGAAGAAGAAATTTTTTTTTTTTTTTTACTTATACTGACTGGCGTGTCTTGCGTGTAGTATCGCCGACGTCCTCGGCGTCGAAGTCTTCCGCCAAACAGTCGCCGACAACGTCCTGACAGGCTCGTACATGGCACTCTCCAACCAAGGCGGTCTCGTGCACCCGAAAACCTCCATCCGCGACCAGGACGAGCTCTCCTCGCTCCTGCAGGTTCCCCTCGTCGCTGGTTCCGTGAACCGCGGCTCGCCCGTCGTCGGCGCTGGTATGGTCGTTAATGACTGGCTGGCTGTGACGGGTCTGGACACGACGGCTACCGAGCTGAGTGTTGTGGAGAGCGTTTTCCGTCTCGGTGAGATGGCGCCTGGTGGTACCGGTGCGGGTGTTAATAAGGAGAGTATTGTGGAGAGTTTCTACTAGAGGGGGAAAAGTTTTTGATGGGGATTTGGGGGGGGTCTTGGTTTTTTACATATGGAGATCTTTTACTCTGACTATTACTCTTTGACCCCCTGATGCTTGATCCTGATGCTTGACACTTGACATTGACACTCGCCGGGTGGAGTTGTGACTCTTTTTTTTTTCGTTCCTTTTTTTTTGGTTACTTAGGTCCGGCAATGATGATTGATGACCATTTCTCTCTCTGGATTTGATGTAGATTGTGAATTGCTCGTACTTGGAAACTGCATCCTTGAGGTATGGATATGATACACTCGAGTGGAACAGGGTATAGCACCGAGTACCATGGTCATGGTGGAGTGTACTGTGGTATCTCTCTCTCTCTATGGTCTAGTAGATATCAATTCAGATTGAGTAGGTATACTAGATTTAATAGGTATCCGTTGATGGATTGTATTTCTCGGCGTAGTAAACGATAGCATAAGACTTATAACTCTAAGACAGGTGGAGTAGGGTATATCTGAGGCAAACCTTGACTCTGTTTTACTTCTATTTCAAACACAGACACACGTTGTAATGCTATACCCGAACATTCTTAATAGAATGGAATCTAGGAAGGATGTGAATGAATGCATCGAGTAGAATCAAATACACCCCCTAAGCTCGAACCTAGAATCAAGACCAAGACCAAGTCTACATAACCAACCAACCTACTACCCACACCCTCCCAAGTCCTCCCTCCATACTCTCCCGAGGTACATAGGTACGTAGACTATACGTATATACTCCACAAACAAAACCAATAATACACTGCCCAAAAGTAAAAAGTTAAAAAAGAGTATCCCAAACTCCTTATTGCAACTATTTCGGGGGGTATTCTCAAATACATAGCTAGGTACTAGTACCAAGGAACGAGCCAGCCAAAGATATCTCCAACGGAGGAGAGAGCACGAAACAGGAAAGAAAAGTAAAAGTAATCGAAACAAAAACAAGAAAAAGAGGGCGAGGGTGAGGGTAAGCAAAACAAGTCCAATCCAGCACCTCCTTACACCTCGCGTAAACCTCCACGGAAGGAAATCGAGTTGAGTTGAGCGGGAAAGCTGAAGATATCGACAACGGATATAGAGAGATAGAAAACAGCAGGACGACGAGATCAGAAGATGCAGATGTTGCAAGAATGAAATAAAACACATCTAGAATGATAAACGGATGGAAAAGATACAGTATCCAGGATATAGTCGAGGGAATAGAACACAGTAAAAGGGGGAATATTAAAACCATCCCATGCATAAGAAACAAGAGAGCCAAAAAAAATGAAGAAACGCTTTTGCTTTACCCATTCCATTTCCGAAATTTGCAAAAATTAACACCTATGTTTGTGAAGGGGTGCGTGCTTGAGAACCAGAATAAAAAGAAAAAAAAGTCCCTCGTCCAATGCAGTTTCATTTAGGCCAGAACAGGCCGGACCACGCTGTCTCGTATCATCTGTAACAGACCTCACCAGTGCTTCGGAGCTTCGGACCTTAAGCGCCAGGGAAAACGTTCCGCTATACATTCCCCTGGACACTAAGAACAGGACGAGTCTGGATATCACTCATCTCGACATCAGTCCCGCCCTGACCGGGAAACCCCTTCGAGGCTGAAGGCGGCGAGACCGATGTATCGTCATCTGCATCGGCGGGTCCATCCATCGGCGGGGGTGGAGGTGGAGGAGGTGGCGGAGTAGATTTTTGACGTTTCGATGGTGAACTGTCAACTTCCGAGGTAGGATGTGTATCTACACCAACACCAGGGGAAGTCGCATTATCATCGCGCTTGCGTTTGAGCGTGGAGGCAGCAGAATCCTCGTCCATTGGCGTAGGAGGTTCAGCGCTGGCATGTGGATGTGTGACTGGGTCGGCTTCGTCGTCGGACATTTTGACGTCTGGGTCGTCGGCGGGTGTGCTGTCGGGTTTGGGGTTGGTGGAGGTTGTGGTGGAGGAGGCTTGGTTCTGGGCTTTACGGGCCTCGCGCTCCTTGTGCTTTGCGGCGGCTTTTTCGAAGAAGGATTTGCAGTAGCTTTTTACTGTTTTCTTGTGTTTGTCGCTGATTGCAGTTGGGTCTGTGACGCGCCCGTTTTTGTAGTCGCCTTCCACGAGTTTCTTGGCGGTCTGGAATTTGTTAGATATGGGAAAAGCGAACTGGGACTTGATGATAGACATACCTCTTTGGCGAAACGCTTCAGATCGTCCTTCGGGAGCTTATGCCTGAACTGGTCCACAACGTGCTTGATCGTAGGGTGAAGCTAGAAGCGTTGGAGTTAGTATATGTATACATGACGCTTGGGCTGCGCTTCACGTACCGTATTCTCATAGAGCTTCTTCTGCTTCTCCAAAGAAAGCTTCTTCCACCAATCTGCATCTTTCTTTTTCTTCTCCGGTTGCGGATCAGACGCCTGTGGTGTCCCAGGCGTCGCAGTCTTCTGTTCAGAGGGTGTCTTGTCCTGCGAGTTCATGATTCCATCGATGATGCTCTGCAGCGCCTGATTACGCTTGTTGGCAGCTGGCGCAGCGGCAGATGCAGCTGGTGCTGTCGGACGTTTCCACGTCGTCTCTCCCGATGCCGAGTAATAGTACACCCGACCTCCTTCAGCTTCCGCGGTAAACCATCCCTCAGGAAGAGGCTGACGGTTTCGAGGATCATGGCGACGATCCCGGCGTGATCGTCCACCTGGTCCTCCACCAGCACCAGGCCCGGGGCCTCCATGGTGATGTAGATTCCGATCTCTTCGTGGCGGACCAGCGCCATGTCCCCCTCGTGGTTGTGGTTCCACGGGTGATGGGGAGCGACTAACAGATCGCTGCTGTTGCTCTCGCCCAGACTCACGACGCTCGAATTGATTGACAGACTGCTTGGCTTGTTGATCACCCCTTTTCATCCGTGGAATGCGATATCCAACCTCCAGATTGGCCCAGCTTGCAAGCAAAGCCACGGCCTTGCTCGCCACGCGCTCATCGCCAGCAGTCGTCAATGGTTGAATATTCGACTCGATCTTGGAATCAATAATCTTGTTCCTCGTCAAACGCGGGAACTGGTCCAGAATATCCAGAATCTGCATGATCACATTGTGATCCTCTTTCCACATGGCCAACTGCGAGTTGAGAATTTGATAACCGTGCATCTTGACAACTCGGTTGCGTACGCGCTCGTCCTGGCACCGTTGGATACGGCCCAGCAGCTTGACGGCAATCCACTTCTCCTGGCACTGCATGAGCGCGGCCATGACCTTGGTCACGCCCTCCTCATCCAGCGACTTGGGCTGAACGCTGTCCACGTACTCCTCATCGGCTTCTTCAGTCTTCTTCTTGCGAGGTCGCCGGGCAACCACCGTGTCCCAACCGTCTTCGTCCTCAATGCCCAGGGCTTCAATGGTCGCATTGGACAGCTTAGTCGCCCGCTCAGTCTGGGTCCGTCCACCGATGAATCCTGTGCAGTTTTGCTCTCCACAATAACACGGCTGTGGATCCGCACCGTACCGATCAACGTTGTAGTTGAAGACGAGCTCCTCGCCTGCACGAACTGCACGCTCGGCGAAAATGCCCATGCGCAGCTTCTCACCCACCACCCACTTGTCGACATAACAGTTGGGGTTGCACGAGTGATTGCAGAAGCGGCCCAGATTA
Source organism: Penicillium cataractarum (assembly GCF_028827025.1). Taxonomy (NCBI): domain Eukaryota; kingdom Fungi; phylum Ascomycota; class Eurotiomycetes; order Eurotiales; family Aspergillaceae; genus Penicillium; species Penicillium cataractarum. The sequence goes on along the minus strand of NW_026622744.1, from coordinate 3,863,521 downwards.
CCTCGTTTCGTGGCATCCACAAACTCACCCTTGTTCAAGGACATAAAATAGAAATGCTTGATTCCTTCCTCATCGTATTGCCTCATCCGACGCCGGAACTGCGCTTCGCCAACCACCTCGCCGACATATTCGAAGATCAGCTGGTGCGGATCCAGATCGACCTCCGCCCGCAGACCGAATCCCTTCTTCTCGGTCTTGATGACGGTAACTGGCGCGTATTGCTTCTTTTGGAATCTTTGGTTGCGACAGTCGGGTCCACATCCACAATCACCCACGCACTCGATCTTGGTCGCACGATTGATGCAGTCGGAATCCTCGCCACATGCTGAATTTTGGCCGGCCTCGGAGTCTGTCGAAAGAGAACGATATCATTTAGTAAAGATCAGAGATAGAAGAATAGGAAATACGCGGGAAACATAAAGGCATTTCAAGGGGCGAATCCGGTGGTGATAAACGCCCTCCTGCAGCACGCTCTAGACCTGCGGAGATTTCCAACAAGAAACACGAGCTCTCCCTCTCTCCAGTCCAAGTGGCGACACCGCAGCAGAGCAAACATCGAAACAAAGAATCAAGAAATAGACACGGAAAAAAAAAGAATACATACCCCACTCCTCAGCGCAGTCGCACTCCATCGCATGTTCCGTATACCCCATATACTTATTGGCATACCAACAAGTCTCAATCTGCTCAAATGTAGCCAGCGCATCGGCCGTGCTATCCGGTAAATGCGAAAACAGCTGCGGTGGCCTGGCCACGATCTTCTGCGACGAGCTCCGCGACAGCTTGGCCGGTTGACCCGGTTCCTGCTTGACGATGATCTCGCCGCCTACCGTCTCCTGCTTCATCTCTGTGTCGTGGTTGACGGGCGAATCGGAACTCGGGGTTCTCCCGGGACTGGTGATGGGCGTGTTGGCGTCGGTGGAGAGATCCTTTTTGAGAGGGGGGTGAGGTGAGTGGGAGGATGGCGAGGGGTGGCCGTTGTTCTTTAAGCTGTGGCCGTTGATCATGGGCGAGTCCATTTTGGTGGATGGTGCCTCGGACTCTGGAGAGTCCGCATTGTCATGGGTGGACATGACGAACACGGACTGTACGGTGGGGGGGTTGGAGAAGTAGAGAGGTTGGTTTTGGAGCTAGATGGGATGTAGAGATGAGGGTGATGATGGAGGTGATGGGTGGTGGGAGAATTGCCCAGAGAGAGAAAGGTAGAGAGGAAGAGTCCTCGAGACGAGTTCAGGTGTTGGAGAGAAAAGGTAGAGAAGATGCACCACTTCATTCAAAAGATAATCCTAAACTGACCGGCCGTCGCGCGCGCTCACCGCCCGCCTGCCTCGAGAGATACTTTTTAAGTTGAACATTTCCCCCTAGAATGCTCCCTAGGATATTCCAAAGACGTGACCGAGTTGTCATTGACCATTCGTTCTTCTCGAGACCTTCTTATTCCCAGCACGATCGTTCTCCATGATGTCCTCCCGAGTCGACTCCGATGATCCACCCTTGGCCCGAATATAGACGCGTCGCGCGACCGAGGCCTATACGTCCTCGAGGCTGTCGAGAAGAAACCAAACCAAAATCTATGCGCGCGCAGGAGGAAATATAACTCTCGAGTAATGAGACAAGGGCATGCTTTTGAAGCCGGATCTGTTGGGCGGGGGGATGGTCTGGTAATGACAGGCGTGGAGAAAATCCACGGTTGACGAGCCACGTCGCGTCAGGTTGTCGCTCCGACCAGGATAATAAAAGGGGGGTTAGCACTATGCACAACCTCGGTATCAGACAAGACGATGCAAGCGATAATGCAGCTGCACGCGAAGCAGCAATTTTGCCAGAGCTATAGGCTCAGCGAAGCCGATCAGACTCGAGGCTCATGCCGAAAATGCACGGCGCCGGTGGATGACACCGGAGTAGATAGAAGACGGTGGGCTAGAGGAGGAGAAATGGTTAGTACGAAGAGGGTCGGGTTTGATACTGTCATATTCGACAGTCAAAGCACAGCCCGTGGCGCGTAATATCTGTAAAATATCTGTATTCTGTCCATTCCCTGCAGGATGTTTCCCAGAAAAATGAGTGGATGAGAAGAGCCGATTTTTGGTTGGGGGGGGTGCAAGGTGCTGCACCCTGTAGGAGTGACTCTGGGCGGGAAATCGATTGGATGGGAGGGGCTCTGCAGGGAGAGAGTTTTTTTTTATTTTTTTTTTCTGTCAGATGCAGAAATGCAGAAATGCAAACGGTGTCTGTGCGTCCGGAGGATCGTTTCTGATTCAGTTGGAATCGGGAGAGGAGAGTGGGAGAGTGGGAGAATGAGAGAGGGTACGGAGGAGGAGAGTAAGCGGAGGATCCAACCTTGAAACCTTGTCATCACGGGAGAGCATAGATATGGCTATTTAGTTGGGTATGGCGGAGAGAATGATTATCATACGACTCTTATCCAGAGTATACTTGAGAATCATCACCCAGGACATACTTTGAGAACTACTAGGACTACTGGAACCTTAGTCCAGATCGGATTAGTTACAATCCATGGCCATGTCATGCTGCGCAGATCTCCAGCATTCGAATCACCAACCCATTCAAGGAAGTAAGCTTCATCGTAATTAGAGCTAGCCGCGAGACGATACGCTTGCTACTATACCTCGTGCTATTCAAGCACAATGGCTATTTACTACATCTCTATACCCTCCTCTCCATACTTGGCACGTTATCAACACCCCTTTTAGCCAGGTTCTATTTATTCCCATCTCAAAGTACCCCGTGCCCCGCGGGATGCCCGTATCGACGACCTACATTAGTGAGGTACCGAACGAAGTATAACCAGGACTACTAGAGTTAGGCTGTGAGCATGGAAAAATGGACGATAGCCAACGAGAATAAATCCTCCGAGCTAGGGAGCTAGAGCTAGAGCTAGACTCGGTACATACTGTATAAGCAGTACGTATAAGCAGTACAGAACTGTACTTAATACTGCGTCTGGTATGGACTATGGAGTCTTTTGACACCCGAGAAGACACCGGTGATTCATGCTAGCGGGCCAGCTGGTCAAAGATCTTCGAACCGTTTCCTGTTTCTCTCTGACCCCCCTCTCTCCCGAACTCACGAGCTAAACCCTGCACGGGTGATCTTGGAAGGGCTACAATGAAGTACACAATATATTAGGCAATTGATCATTCAATTGTATCTTCTACACTTATTACCTACTTCAGATAGCTATATATTTACTTTTTTACTGTCTCCATCCCCCACCGTATTCCCAATACATAATAATCCCTTCCATCAGAAAAAACTCCCCGGTGGATCGACCCTAAACCGCCCCTGGAGCTAGCTTCAAACACAATCCATTCACGGACAACCCAACGTCCCGGGGCACCCGCCGGGGCGCGCCTATCAGACGGTCGCAATTCGCCTGGCGCCCTGAAGGAGCCCACTTGAGGAACTTTTTACTAGAGGTTTAGCTCGGTTTACCACGGTTTACCACCGGAAAAAAGCACTTGCTTCCCGCAGCATGTCCCTTGGCTCTGGGACCGTCAGGGCCAACCGTTTTCCGACTGTACGACATTTTGGGGAATATTATTATTATTATGTATTATTATTATTATTCGTGTTTTTTTGTTTTGTGTTGTTTCCCCCCCCCTCTCCTAGTCTAGTCCACCCCCTGATGAGCTGTCCGTCTCCTTGTTCCCGGCTAGCGTGGGGACTAATTAAGTCTCTTTTCGTCAGGTCCTGTCGCTTTGCGCTTCCTAGAGTTTTGGCTATGGCAGGAAATATCACGGAGGGATTAGAGTAGTAGGGGATTAATTTAGCCTTGTCATTTCTTTTTGTATATACTCCGTACTCTGTAGAATCCTACTATATTCTATTATTCAAGACTATGTACGGGGTATATTCTCTCTATTATTATACTCCTCTACGAGGTACCTCACTAGCCATGCAGTGTACTCTTGATCCCCACTTCCACGCGCAAAGGACTCCATCCTCATCCATGTACGGAGTCTTCTAGTTACATACATAATCCGTTTAGCCCTTTAGAGTCTTAGTGTGTCTCCGTCCACATACAGTAGTGCCCAGTGCCTTGGTGTTTTAGCGTGTTAGCGTGTCTCCGAAAGTACTCAACTTGGGATAATCCAGTGGAAACGCTCTGAAATATGTACTACAGTACAGACAGTACAGTAGGATGTTGGCCTTTCCCCCTCGATCGTACTTTGTTGTCCCAGAACGAGCCCCTCCGGCGACGTGCATCACTAATAATTTTGTTTCGTCTCGAACTCTTCTGGAAGAGATGAAACTCCCCGATTTCCCCGTTCTTATTCTTTCTCTCTTGTTTTATTTTAACCCTTTTTTTTTCCCTTTCCCTTTTCTCTCCCTGCCACTCATTTAATTGTGGGCTCTATAGCGTCTGTTCTGCTTTCTTATCCTCTTTTGGGAGTTCGCTATTTTTATTTTCTTCTTAGCCTCCTTCTCTTCGCGCGTACTGTAAATCCTTTTCTGGTCTCGACTACACTACTGTACTGCATTACTTACTGCATTACTTCTACGATCAACCCGCGAAGCGCACTCCATACCTATCGCTACTACTCTTTTTTTTTGTTACTGCTTCTCCTGCGCCAACTCTAGTCTGTTTCTACTTTCTACCTCTTTGCTTTCTATCTATCCTCCTCTTTCTCATCCTCCTCCTCTTCTACTCCACCTCTCCACCCCAATTCTCACCAACCCCTCCCAAACACGACTTAGACCCTGCAGCTTTCCCTCCGGTCCAACGCGCCGCGGTCCCTCCTGCGCGATCCCGGCTGCTCAACTCCGTTTTGGCCAATCTTTTCCAGCCGGGGATTCATGGACCGCGTTTTGTTTTGCTGCACCTCTATTTCCTGTGGCTGTAAAGCCCTCAATTGAACCTCGCTCTCCTTTTTGTATTTTTTGGGATTTTGTTTTCTTCCTATCCTCTCCCTATCTCTTGTTTTCTCGCTTTCGCATTCTCGCCTCTTCCTTTGCCCGGCCTTTTCTGTTGGCAATTGAAGAATTCCTGACGATTCCCTGTTTGAGAAATAATTCTATTTCTTTTCTCTCTCTCTTTTTCTTTTCTTTTCTGGACCTTTGCCCTTTTGACCCTGGTGGAAAGAGGACGGGCACATAAGAGTTTCCTTTTTGCGTGTTTTTGATTTGTTTTCTTGTTTTCCCTTTCTTACTCTCCTTATTCTCGAGGATTCAAGTTCGTCCATCGTGGGCGTGTTTGTGGACGCGTACACACGGCTTTCTTTTCTGATTGCCATTCGCTCCGATTTAATATCTTGTCTTGGGAGGCTGTCTTTGCTTTGTTTATTGTTTCTTTTGGTGACGAGGTTTTGAAGACGGTAGCTCTTCTCTATTGACCTATTGATTCTCATCGGGTCTGTTCTACTATCAGTGTCCAGACAAACTAAAAGAACATTTATGTTCTCGCTTGAATGGTCTGGATATGTCCAATTCATCTGATACGCCATGGACCGAGGAGGAGAAGGTATGGTCAAAGACTCTCCGAATGATATTGAACTATACTAACATCGGTATAGAACACTCTACTCAGCGAAATCCTCAAGAAAGCGGGCATTCCGTCCAATTATCTACTTCGCATAATCAATGAGTTCCGTATCAGCCCTGACTGGGAGCATATCCCCTTGCCTCAAGGTAATCTTAAGACTGGACTATACGACCGCGCCTTTTACACTAACCACTATCAAATCGGATGAAACCATAGGCCGCTCGCTCAGTCAATGCAGATTGGCCTTTGAAAACATGCAATTGCAATTGAAATCGCAAACACAGTCACAAGCACAAGCACAACCTCAATCGCAATCGCAATCACCATTCCAGCCTCAACCACAGCAACCTCAGGCTCAACATCAACACCAATATCAACAGCCACCACATCCAGCACCACCACCAACAGCAGTCCCAATCCCCCGCCCAGAAGCACCAGGAACACCCTCCAGTATAGACGCAAACCTTCGCAAACGACCCCTCTACCCCGCCGAAAAACCACTCGCTCCACGCGCAATCCAACCCCGCCCCCCAGCAAGCACAGCCTCCTACAGCAGCGAAAGCTCTGCCCAACTATCCCCACGCCTCGACACAACATCAACGGGCGAACCACCCCGCAAACGCGGCCGACCCAGCAAAGCCGAGACCGAACGACGCAAAGCCGCCGCCGAAGCTCGCGGCGAGACCTATCCACCCCCTCGTCGCGCAAACCCAAACCGCATGAGAATCCCACCATCACCAACCAGTCCAGCGGGTCCATATCCAGTACCGACAGCTCCAGGCCCAGCCTCGCATCCCGTCCACGGACCCAACGCAGGACTAATCCCCTACGACGTCCCGGGTCCTAGACCCCTCGCGCCGGCACCGTCTATACCAGGTGCAAGTTCATCGCCCAGCTCCAATCCCAATCCCAGCGAACGCCGCGATATACCAAACCGCAGCATGGGCCCTAATATGCGCGAACTCCCCCGGCCGACGGAGATGGGTCATCCAGGCCATCCGTTGCCCTCCCCGCATGCCTTGCAATTAGGGACGTTGCAATTAGGACCCCCGGACCCCTTTCCGCGGTTGAATAGTAATCCTGGCGAGAGGAGTGCTTATGGTGCTATTCCGCCGGATCGCTTTTCGCCGCCGGATAGTGGGCGCAGAGACTCGGTTGCTAGTCGCGGTGAACGTGAGCGGGAGAGAGAGCGTGAGCGCGAGGGGATGGGGTCGTATGTTGAGGCGAGGAGTAGTACGACGCCTGGCGAGAAGGCGTTGAGGTAATCGGTGTCAGGTTGGCATTTGATTATCTTGTCTTTGGGGTTGAGTCGAGTCTGGATTGGCTTTGCTCTTGTGACGGGATTGGATACATTAAAGATCGTGCTATGAGTACGATCAATATGGCCTCCGAAGGTAGACGGTATTTCTGATTTGTCTTGGCCTGCTTTACCTTCTCCATCCCCTTCCTGACCGTGCTTTTGACCTTTTTTTTGGACCTTTTGGAAAAAAATTCCCCCTTATAACCATCTTTTTCACCTTCTTTTGCAGCTATGTTGCAGCCATGTCTCACGACGACCTCGAATTCATGAAATGAACTCTTGACGAACAGAACAATAGACAGCGTTTCGAGTTGCGTTTATTGTTTATGTTTTTTACTTTGACTTTGGATCATGCATTATGCTTGTCAACTCTTGATTCTTGCGTTTACATCTGATCCCCCCCTTCTTTTTGGATATCTTGTTGTTACATTTTTCGCTTTGCGTTCGACATTTGCTATTTGCGATTCGCATACTTCATGCACTATGTCTTGCAATGATTTCGTCCTGCACGGTCTATTTCCGATTACACGTCTTCAAATGACACAATCCAATCACAATCACAATCACAATCACAATCACAATCACAATCACAATCACCGATGATCTCGCTTTTTGCGTCCGCGACTTCCACTGCCTGCCACTCACCCCTCGGCATGCGGCTCTGATGTGTCCACGATGACTCCTCGACGAAGATATGGACTCCCTCCCATACAATACAGCCTTCCGATCTGCAATTTCTTTACCGAGTTCAAACTCATCTTATGAACCAATGCTTTATGTTCAATGTTCAATTGACGTTAAACGTTAAACTGTCTTGTCTTCTGTTTTGTATTGATTGTTTTACTTGATCAGCCTTGCTTTGCTCTATCTCTTACAATGCTTCTTCTACTCTTCCATGTGCCGTGCTTCTTTTCTTCTTTCTGTCTGTCTGCCCTGTGTCTCCCATGACGTGCCATGACATACACTCCCTCGATCACGACGTCTCCAGTACCAACTCCAGCAACATGGCGACAGCAACCCTTCTTCCGCGCGGTCTACTTTGTTTCTCTCTCCTTCTACGATGGACCTCCTTTTTCACCGTCTTCATTATACATGATCTGGCGTGCCTTTGTATTATTTAATACCCCCATTCCTTCCAGACGTCCTTCGTCCGCAGATGAACCGACCTGTCTTCGACGCCATTGCTATTGCTTTGCTCTGCTTTGCTTTCCTTTCTACGAGACACGACACGTCTCAACCATTACTTACGACTTCTCGCCTGTCATGTAACACAGGTACAATGATGACCTGACCGCGCACCAGATCAGCCCTTTTTTGCACCTTTTTTCTGATTGTCCATGTTTCGTTGATTCTTCTTCTACTACTTCTTTACTGTGTTATGACGCATGTAAGATTATGGATTGCTTTATAATGTACAGCGCTTAATTAGTCTTCCGTCTCTGCCTCTGTCTCTGCCTAGGTCTGTCTGGGCTGTGGATTACTTCGCTATCTACTCTTTGCTTCTATGTTTTTCTTTCGGGTAGTATACATAGCAGCCACGCCTCTTTCTACTCGTTGGTTGATCTTATAGATATGCGCATGAAGACTCCAGCTCGTTACTCTACCCAGCGTAAAAGCATCAATATCGCGTGCCATGAAGTACACGTATTACATAAAGAGCGCATACGATTTACTTACAACCCATCTACTTGCCACCAGTACTGGACCTACCTGTCTACCAAGCATCTTCCCTGTCACCCCACACCAAACCATACAACAACCACAGTCCACCCTACACCGTAACTCCAGCCCTGTCATGTGTCATGTAGATCTAAATTGAGGGGCAGACGTATTGTGTAACCATCCCGCATGTCCCATATGCAACGGGCAATTCCCGAGATTTTGATCACTGCACTGGGACTTTTTCACTAGGTTGGACACATCACCTCAAATAAGGGACAAGGGAAAATTAGGAGGTTTGAAAGGTTGTATGTAGGTATATTTTTTGTTGGAAATAGACTGAGTGAATCTCTCATAGTTGTCAAGACTATATTTCTTTGTGGTAGTGCGCACATGCGCTTGAGAGTGAACTTCAAGGTCAGGGTTCTGTCATATGCAAGGCGATGAAAGTTATGGAACCGCCGGTATGAGGACAACAAGGGAAATGCTAAGTAACGATGTGCGACCTGATATAAAAAGCGGAGAACGAGGTGCTAGCCTTGTCTGCTATTCATATATGTCCTTTCCTCGACCCATCTTCTCTTCACGACTGACACACTCCTCTATTTACACAACCCCCGCGGCCTTCCCTCCGACACAGCAAATCTCTTGTTACTCCTCATTCTTGTCACGAACACGAGCGAGAAGTCGACGCAGTTGCGTGGTTGAGTCTTCTGCACTGGTGTTCGGGTCCGAAGCTGGAACGCCAGTTGCTTCCAAGGACGATGCTTCGGGGCCAGGAATCGACTGTGACGAGAGCGATGAGGAGGGAGGATGGGATTGTCTGCGCTCACGGGGAGGGCTCTGCTGACTTTCCGTAGATTCTTGCCCCGGATTCGACCCCTCCACCGCTGAAGCATCCATTTCGTTCTGCTCGGCCTCCCTCTTCTGCTCCATCTGATTTCGCAACAAGCTCACCGCCGCCCCAAACGCCGTCGCGGACCTGCCAGCCGACGCAAAGGGTTTCCTATTGCCCATTTGCACATCGAGAACTTCATCCTTGACAAATTTCATCACCTCGTGCTTGCCCTCAACGCGACGCGTTAGATACACCTTGGGACTGACGCCGGCGCCAGGGAAGGTGGAGGTATTGGACTTGATGCGCTCGAGTTCCTTACGGTATGCCGTTTCGTAAATGTCAAACTCTGCTGCACCGGGGGATTCACTGACGATTTGCATCGGCTCGTCGGACATGGCTGCATCCAAGGCAGAATCCATTCCGTCCTCGGTGCTGTCGGGCTCGGCGAAGATGGGCGTTGGATCACTGCCAATATTGAACTCGCTGGGTTCCTGAGGTGACATGCCGGTGTAGGTCGAAGGACCAATGAAGAGATAAGGGAAGTCCTCTTCAAGCGGATCCCGTGCATGGCCTCTCGTCCCCTCGACGCTGCGCTTGGTGGTTGCAGAGCTAGCTCGCGAGAGTGCGGGATGAGGCGATGCCGACTGAGAATGGATCCCAGTCGCATCTACTTTTCCAATTGACCTCCCACTCCGTATTGAGCCAGAGTCCTTTCGCTCTGGAGGCTCAAAGGCGCCTCTAGATCGTCCACTGCTGGTTGTACTATCGTCTGCACCAGACGCAACGCTCAATGGAGTGGTTGCAAAGTGTCTCTCTGCTGGTTCGTCTCGACCACGCCCTGCCAGCATAGGGTGCCGCCCAAATGCCTTCCTGATGCCACCAGTGAAGATATGACGACCAGCACGCTCGGCGTTGGGATCCAGCCCAATGGTCGGGAAATCATCGCTCTCGTCCATTTCCATAGGGGGTGCCACAAAGTGAGCATCATGCTCACTACCCAAAATACTTTGCATGGCTGATCCTGCTTTAGACGGATCTACTAACCGCTTGAAGCTCTTGACTGCTTTCATCTGCAACCGTCCATAATTAGCATGAAATTCTGTAAGTTGTCAATTCTGGGTATCGAGTACATACCACTGTTAACAAATGACCCATGTTCTTGGTGATAGCTAGGTTCAGTTCTTCCTCCGTGGGTGGCTCGATGAGCTGTGCTGTGTTGTCTTCATAGGAGAGCAGAGGATCAGCCCCATTGGCGGTTACCCAAGGGTGTTCCTAATCGCACAATGTCAGTGAATCCTCAACATCTCGCCAGCTCTCTCACACTCACCCTCAAGTCGCGCATTTTGATACGCTTCGCCGGGTCCTTTTCCAGAATACGAGTCATCATATCCTTGAAATTATCATCCTGCTCATCCTCAAAGTCTACCGAATCGCTCCGAATGCTTTCATACAGCTCGAATATACTCTGCTGCTCGAATGGAAGCTTGCCATATCTCAGACAATATAGGGTAACTCCCATCGACCAAATATCCGCTGCCTTGCCAGAGACATCACCATGCTTTACTACACACAGCTCGGGCGGGAGGAAAGCCGGAGATCCAGCTGACTTGGCAGTGAACATGTCCGAGTCCTTTTCAAACATCTCCGAAACACCAAAATCAACCACTTTCAGCACGTCGTCATTGGTCACGAGACAATTGTCGGGCTTGATGTCTCGATGGACGATCCCTTGCGCATGAAGGTACTCAATCCCCAGAATCAGATCACGAAACCAGCAGCGGCAGTGCTCGTCATCGTATGGATCGGCTCGTTCTTCCAAGCCAACCTTCATAACCACACCTTTCTTGCACATCTCCATGACCATATAAAGTGAATCTTCAGTCGGATCATCCAGCACTTCGATCAGTGAGACCAGGTTGTTGTGATTCAGTTTCTTCATAATCGCAATCTCCTCCTTGATCAGATAAAGCGGATTTTTGGCGTTCTCATCGTCGTCTTGAGAGGGATGGCGATGCAAGGGCGAATTGAATCCCGTACCGGGTCGTTGAGGTCCACGCGGTCGGCGTAATAGGTGTGACTGTGCACGTTTTCTGAGTCGGGATTTGGAGAATTCTTTCACTGCCTGGTAATGAGCTTCTGTCAGTACCATGCCCTCATTCTCGTCCTGCCTCGTCTCAATGCCCTCAATGGCTATTCCAGGGCGCTTCCATACATATTCATTGCCAAACTGATCAGCAGCCAAGTGGACGGCGCCAAAGGAGCCTCGTCCAATCTCCTGCTTGATGATATATTGGTTGATACGGTGCTCTGCCGTGCCGTCGTCTTGGCTCGTCCTATACTCGGAGCGGGCGTCCAGTGTTTCCTATGCGCCCATGAGACACGAATCAGTCTCTCGCCGGAATCTCTCGCGCGCGCGGTACAAAACGTCTACCAACCTTCACCGGACGCCGAGCTCGGGGGTTTCGTTGGCGGTGTCTTTGAAGACTATCGAAGGATCCAGATGTACTGAAAATGAGGAGATAGGAATACCCGTTAGCTATTCGCCCAAACTATGCCTCGGACCTCAGGGAAAGCTTACGTGACTCGAGATGGGGGCGGCGGTATACCCGCCCCCTCGAGAGAGTCAATCGAGGGCGCCGCAGAGACATCGGACAGAGGAGTCCCAACGGTGTCGTCCATTGAAACGAGGTACTGGGTGAAGTAGAGAAGAAATGCTTCTCCCTCGGCAGGTTGGGTTACGCCTAGGTAGGTGTGTGGGGTAGCGAGGGTCGAGGAAGGTGAGAGCGGGGGGAGAACAGCAGATAACGGGCAAAATGCAGGCTGTCAGCCTTACGAGGCGAATAGAAGAAGCTTTTTGGTTCTTCCTGCAATGAAGATCAACCAGAAAAGACCAAGAAAAATAATCAGGATTTCCAAAATTAGCAAATAAAAAATTAGACCCTTTGGGGGGTTTCTCCTCAGGGACTGGACTGTCCAGGCAACGGCTTTTCTCCATATCAGATACAAAATGATTAGGTTATCGATACCGCCCGCTCACCGCCCTCCTCCCCTGAACATCAACAAATCACACCTTCCATTAAGCTTTCCACCCCATAGTTGAACTTCCAGCAATGACTGTCTACTCGTTCTATATCTTTGACCGCCACGGTAAGTTGATTTTCAAGATAGTGGGATCCACTTGGCTGACTTTTACCTCCCTCTGACAGCGGAATGTATCTACAAACGCCGCTGGCTGCCGCGCCCGGCGTCGATCGTGGGGAAATCATCACGCAACGAGAGCCCAGCTCAGTCTGGCCCCGCAGGAACTGGCCAGACGATGCGCGCTACGGACGATGACTCGAAATTGGTGTTTGGTACGGTGTTTTCGCTGCGGAATATGGTCCGCAAGTTGGGTGGTGATGAGGACAAGTGGGACTCTCCAATGGACACCTCGGATTACCGTGAGACTAATGCTTGGACCTCTCATCTAGCTTCGTGTCCTTCAACACCAGTCAATATAAGCTGCACTACTACGAGACGCCGACCAATATCAAGTTCGTGATGTTGACGGATACTAAGAGCCCCAGCATGCGCATTGCTCTACAACAGATCTACATCAACCTCTACGTGGAATACGGTTCGTCCTGGCCCAGGAGATAAACATGGATCAACTACTGACCTTGCCTGTCATATACAATAGTTGTCAAGAACCCCTTATCTCCCGCTGAACACCCGGGCGGCGTAGGCGTCAACAACGAGCTCTTCGAGGAGTCACTAGAGCAGTTCGTGGTACGTTGTCCACAGACGAGGCGTCCCCGCCCCCTTTGTTATTGACTCATTTTCTGATATGGTAGCAGACCCGTGTTCTATCTTGATTCGGAGTACCCTTTCTACCAGCCAATTGGTACCGTCAGCATTGCCACTCGGGCTGGAGCTGGACATTGAGAAGCTCTCCCACAGCCGGCCGGGTTTCCTAAACCCAGCAAACCTCCACACATCACGTCCAAGAAGCCTGAAATGGAGGAAACGGAGAGACAAGCTGTAACACACCGCAATCTCTTCCCTCCCACCGCCCTGCACACCCAACCAGCCCCCTATACCGCCTTTTTCAGGACAGATTAAGGCGCCAGTCAATGTGGCAGATATCCCACGTGGCGGGGCACCGGCACTGGATAAGCGGGCTCTCGGGCACATCCATCCCTGCACATAGTGCTCTCCACTATCAGTCAGGAACAAGAACCGACGTCGCAATTGAGAGCGGGTGAACCCGGATAGTTGGAGGTCAGGGCAGCAATTTCGGCATTAACAAGCTTCTCACGTCATTGCATATCAAATAGCGTGTTTGAATAGAATCCCGAGAAGACCATCTGTGATGCCGTCATACCACAGTGCAATGTTCTCCTTGTCCGGTTCCTTGTCTCTTACAGTCCATCCGTACCACTCGTATCAACGCGATCGTCAGACTAGGGTAGGTTGTAAGTGAGACAAAGCCACATTTTCTGGAGAGAATTCATTACGTGACCCTGCCAAGGACAGACCAACTCGGATGTCTTGGGTTCCCTCTGCCGTGGCTCATGCATGTCCCGCCGTGTCCGTAGGTATCAGAGACAAACACAAGTGCATGGCCTTCCAGGAAAGCTCGGTGAGATCAAACAGTCTATTTCAGTCAGACCTAGCAATTCAATTGGAAGATCACATCCACAAGACTTCTCAATTGATACTATACAACTGTATTTTAGTATCTTCCATAAATACAACCCTGAACTCCCGACTACCCGCATACAAACCATATATCATATGAAAACCACAAATTAAACGTGCACAGGACCGGCCCGAACCACTACCCACGAGCATTTATCCACCCCATCCCGATCCAAGTCCATATAGGAAGACACCACTCCGGCACACATTCGCCACTGACACAGAGAATTGGCATTGTACGGGGCTCTAGCTACCCCAACCCACAAAAGATCTCCGCGGCGTAGTGGATTCCTTCTCCATCATTGCTTTACAAGGCTAGACAGCCGACCCTCGCCAAGACTGGGCGCTATGCGGTGCATCCTGGTGCAGGGCATGGACCGCTGGTTCAATGCACGATGCAGAGTTGGGCTATAGCTTGGCCTGATATAGGGATGCCATATACCTGAGGTTGGGCGTGAGGTTTGGGGGAACGGAGAGGCCGGTAGGTAGAAAGAATACGATTTTGTATGTACTTAGGATATCATTACTCTGTGGTGTCTATGGAGGACGGCATTGATTGTATACAGAGGGTAAAGGGAGTTTGTGTTGGGTTGCGCCGGTACAGAGGTACACATATCAACTATAGATACAGTACCTACCACCGCGTCCAAACATACCAATCAGCACTGCACCAGCCACTCCAGCATAAGCATCCAAGCTCCCTGCAGATGCCGAAGCTCAGCTCGGCCACAGCTTATCTCAAGCTCGTCCTTGGATAGCTCCCACAGTCTTGGCTTGTACAACCCTCCCTAGAACAGAATCTCCCAATAATAGACAGTAAACTAAAGACACTGTGTTCTACGACTTGATCTGACAAATAGCCACCGAATCTCACACACGCAAGCAGGATAATCCAGAGGGCAAGTGTGTCCCGGAATACTCATCCCCGATGTGTAAAATGGCGGTCAGCAAGGACACGGTTGGACTCGGCCGCTCCGTGTGTCCAGTGGGAGGCTTTATTTTGGGGATGATTTCCCCCTCTCGAACCTAGTGCGGAGGACCCGAGTACTTTGTACATGCTACGTCGCGCATTGTAGTCGGTATATTCGTGTGGTGAGCAAGTATTGGCGTAGAGTTAACGTTCCCGTCTGTGCTCGTGGCACTGGGTGGCTCGCGCTTGGATGGTGGATAGTGGGGTAAGCGTTTTGCTATGTGGTTAAGAGGGGGCGGAGAGGAAGACACAGATAGAGGGACTTGTCTGGACGGGATCTAGAGGTTGACAGGACGAGCGGGCCTATGGAGTAGTACTTGGGATGTGCGAAGACCTACCATATCAGACTAGGTACAGGAGCCCTGCTGATGGTAGGATGCTTTGTATTCTATCCCGTTTTCTTTTCGCAAGAAACAGAAACAGAAACAGGTAAATGTACACCGTACAGGTATAGAATCAGAATACGCATACACTCATACTCGGTATATGAAACTGGTATCGAGCACTTTACACTTGACTTGTTTACTATACTCCGTACATCGAAGCCAAGAACTTCCAAGCTGCGACAGCAGCAAACACAGATAAAAAGAAAAGAAAACGTTCCATCAACAAAAGCAAAAGCAAAAGCAAATCTGCATCGCATCTGCATGGCACACGATATCGCATGTACATGCCAATATGGAGTATTAATAATCAGATCATGGCAAGCCCCCTCCTCAACGCTCGTAAGTGCTGATTGGCGAGGAACAAATGCCTCGTAGTTTAATTGCAATGAAGAACGGAGATGTCGAGGATGTTGTTCAACAATTCAACGGAACACACTGTCACTCGAATATGTTGTATGGCTAACAAGGCTTCATTTCTTTTTTCTTCTCGTGTATGTGGTCGTCCTCTTTCGTGTGTGTTTTCAGTTATCCTCTTTGAGGGGGTTTCTCTTCTCGTTTACCCTTTTGGCGCATGTGCTCCGGTTGGGAAACCATGGGTCTGAGGATGCCGAGGTTGCCCCGGATTAATGTTGCTGTGGCTTGTTCTGCCAATTTTGATTGTGCGATAGTAATCACAACTATCTAAAGTGGACTCTATAATTTATTTTGAAACGCAGAGAAAACCCTCGCTAGTGATGGCCTTATTTGAAACGTTCATGTCTACATCGATCGTGCGGGCAAAAAACTACGGGCTTAACCCGCCGACCAAATCCACGAGTCAGACGACAATAATCCGGGGTAATCTGTGTGCCGTCTCAGGTCGGAAGTTTAAACCGGCATGCGACGAGCTTGCCCTAGTACGGGGTACGCTCAGTTAACTAGTGATGTGCGTACGTTCTTTGGTCGAGTTACTCCCCGCGAGGGAATCTCCTCCCCACCAGTCACTGATCATACTGTGTACTGCCCCCTCATAGTAGATGTAGGAAATATGAAACAGGCTCCAAGCTTCTGTTTTATAGGCTGGCCAACTATACTTTACCTGGTAGCCTATGATCTTGGTAGATCTTACCTCCTTCCCGAACAAGGCCATACGCACCGCTACACCCCCAAATATACAGTGCCAACTACGTTATTATTCAATCTGATCGCCGCAACAACTCTCTACCAGCCAAAGAACCACACAGCGTCCGTCCCACTGACGCCGTCCGCGGCCGATCACCAACGAAGAACCGGGGATAACCACCATGCACATCTCCCCATGGGGCCAGTCAACTCCCAGCGCGGGAGAGGAATCCCCATCATGCCTCTGTGATAAACTCACGCCAAAGCTTACGCTAGCAAAGGACTCGCATTGATATACGAGGTCGTAGCTAGCGGGAGGAACCGTGTTCAGCCCATCTAGCGTCATCCAAGCCAGATGACGGCATTCTCGAGGGGGTTGATGCGGGAATGAATGGGCTGATAAAATGCTGACCAGTAGTTATCGAGCATTGCGTCGGCGGAAGAACTCAGCTGGGCGCGGAGAGCGGGAGGTCATGACCGTTCTGTAGGTATGACTATGACTATGACCTTTTTGCTTTGTTACTCTTTTTCTTTTTTAAGATGTTATACTTTCTTGTGACAGTGCCAAGGAGTGCATTGTCCGATGTCGATGTCGAGTTGAGTTGGCAGATTGACTATATCGTTAATATTGTAGTAGTAGCAGTAGTAGTTGTGTCATCGCGTTGAGGGATATAGGGGAGCCTATCAGGGTTAATAGGAATTGGGGAGGGTATGCGCGGCCGGTGGTCGAGGGGTTCTTCGCATGAGCTTCACCGTCTCTTTTGCGGCGTGATTTGTTTTCCGGGGTGGGGTCGGCATTTTGATGGCGGGTAAGAATTAGTTGGAGTGTAGTTGGCCTTTTAGCTAGGTGCTCTGTTTTGTACATGGTTGGCTGTGATTAGCCCTGTGTTAGACTGTTAGATATCCACACTAACTACATACCAATTTGAGAATAGAAGCGTCCTACAGATGGAACAGCGCGTTGTCAAATATCCACTGTTCGTTGTCGTTTCGCCGACACGCTATCTCTACTATACCGAGTAGCACTAGGGCACTTCCGCGGATGCACAAGCCGAGGGAATCATAGTAGCGGGGCCGTCTATCGACAAACTTCATTCACATACAGTAAACACTAAAACAGCCAAATTGAACATGACCCCCTATCATGCGTTATCTCGCAAAGGTTCACGCCTGATCTACACTCTTCTCGCAGGTGGACAGTGATGTCGGGCTCCACCAAGCCATGATTATCAAGATCATCATCATCCACCAGCCCCTCGTTCACGGTTCATCATCATCATCATCGGCATCCACATCGGGTACCCCTCAAAGGACGGAGGACAAGTGGCCATGCTAGCGCCACACGACGCACCCAGCGCATCGGCTCTTACTGCTGGTGCGGGGCCACGATCGAATCATAATGGGGGCTACTCAACAAAGCAGACGACGTGCACAGCCTCACTCGCATCGGGGCCATGCGCTCGGCGGATGAACGTGGCGGAAGTATAATACTGACCTAGGTTAGAGACGGGGGGGGGGGGGGGGGGATTCTGACATCTGGAATAACTAATGCGTCCAATCGTTTCTAGGATTGACGACGTCATTGGGGTGGTGGAAGGGGAGGGGAACAGGACAGGATCAGGAACAGAATAATGCCCTCATCTTTAACTGGGTCGACACTGGACAACTCATGGACTTGTCCTACATTGACCACTGGACCAGTCAGACTCAGTTATCAGGACCAGTTGGACCGAAACGGGGGGGGGGGGGGGGGGGGGGGGGACGTCATCAGGGGATCGTCCTGTAATTTCGGAATGGGTCTGCGCAGTGCTTAATCTTTCTAAGCTACGGGCCACGGAAAGGGAACAGACCCAGCGTCGGTACCAGGGATCTTCCGGTAAGAATCGAGGTCCATACGAAAGGACTCGGTAGCGATCAACTAGTTATGACTATGCCTATGCAAAGCTATGTCACCATTGGAGTCGGACATAACTAACAATGGTGAGAATAGATGCTTATTACAGGAAGATTAAATCACTCACTAGAAGATAGTAGTCTCCATAATGCTAAGTGTACTCCGTAGTCGGGACTCCGTACCACGCAACTACTGTACAGTATGGGGCCCTCGGGAGCCGGATGTCGTCGTTCGTGTGTTAGTTACCTGGTTTTACCTTTTTTATTGCTGGTCCCGTCTCCAGTGTTTGTAGCGTGCCTAGTTACGGGGCCCCCCTCTTTGCTCCTCGTTTGGTGATTTTCTGGAGTGGATGGATATTTCCATTGTGCCCGCACCACTAGGGCAGGAGGGCATGCGCCACTCGGTAACGAGGAAATGAGGAATGTTACCGGACAAAGTACGGAGTGGAGTGACTACGGAGAAGGACAATGGATAGGAATAGGTAATTAGGTATACTTGGGACTGGAAGAAAGAACAGTTAGAGGTATAGTATTAGCAAATGTGAAAGGAAACCCTATATATTGTAATTATATTATTATTGTATAGAATTATTATTAGTCGTAATATTAATATCATCCAATTCCATCTTCTCATCATCATCATTGCATGATCAGCACCTACTGTAAGTAGTATGCTGTGGCTTTGGAGTTGCCCGCCTCACAGAATCCCCTAGAACAATGCCCGTGGCAATTAACTAAGATGAGATATCAGGGACTGGGCAAATGGCTGAAAGCTGAAAGAGTAAGAAAGCTGACAATTAATAATCCCAAGTCTTTCGAGGCAGTGGGAATCCGGGTACGGAGGACGGAGTACGGGGAGTGTATCCTGACTGTAAAGACGGTGTGGTAAGTAATCTATTACCATGGCCATACACGTTACCGGTCATCTCTGGCCGTGTCCACATTTCTCTCGGACCGTTTGACTGTACCACCCTTTTGCAGTGTCGGTTTGTACCGAGTACTCCGTCAATCTACTTCTTTGTCAAAGCACTCGATGTACTCTGTACTCCCCGTATTCATTTTTCTTGCTCTCCTCAGCCTTAATAATCCCACCAGAAAATTCCATCACTCCTCGGGACAACTCCCCTCCCCGTAAATTACTACTCTACTCTTTCCCCCCCCCCATACGAACTTCGTTTCCCCGTGGTATTTCAACCCTCCCCTGCTCCTCCCGTAGTATCGCCAATTTTTATCCCTCTCATCTGCCACTTCTCCCTCTTCTTTTCATTTTTTTTTTCTTTTACCTCGTGCAGTATATATTATATCAGACATAACCCCTCGGGGCGTATGCTCTTGAATTTACTGCTCCGTATATGATCTGATTTCTTCTTTGCCCTTGACCCGTACTTAGCGTACCCAATTTCCATTTGATCTCGCCTCACATTTCGGCTGCTTGCGAAGTCGCTGTCGTCACCTTGTACACACCTCGCTGCCTCAGGCAACGACCGGCCACCACACACCACTTTTTTTCGCCGTCGGACCTCAACCTCACCTCGTCTCTTTCAAACAAGAAATCAGCGAGTTCTTACGAGCGCATCGGTTGCACTTCCGCAGCTTTTGGCTTCGTGCGAGCGTAGCTCGCCTTCTCCTTCTCACCTCCAACCGGAGAATCGACTGAATCTTCTATTCCCTCCGGTCTCGCTCTCGCGATCATCCTCCTCCTCTCCTTCCCCTCCCCCCCCCAAAAGATCCACCGCACATGACTCCGCTTTCTCCCTCACCTGTCCCGTCCGCAGTCTCCTCAGCCGCAACTTCTCAATATTCACATGACCCCCGGGATGGAGACCCTTCGGTAACACGAGCCCTGGCGGGCATGAACCTGTCCGCGTCGAACGGGGACATGCTCCCTCCGCCGTCCTCACCGGCCACGAAACCTACTACCAAAGGCAACATGGCCTCTCGCATTTCTCGCATGTTCTCGAGCTCGGGGAAACAAACCCCGACTCGAGACCACGACGTTACCCACCGCGAGCTCTCCGATAGCAGTATGGAGAGCGTTCAGCCACTTAACGGCATCCAAAAGCCAAACTCAAAGGCTTCGTCTCGCGCAAACTCAAGACCCCCCTCTCGCGCCCCTTCCCGACAACCCTCGCTCAAAAGTGAGCCCGTCGACAATACGAAGAAGAAGCCGGCCAACTCCAAAGACCAGAAGGATGGTGCCCCGCCCCACAAGCGCTTCGAGGTCCTTCCCGAGGGCACCGGCACTCACAACCATCACCTTCGAAGCGCCCGACGACAGGAGAAACTCACCGACCTCCTCCGAGACATGCTAGGCGGTGGAAGGAAAAAGGGTGACGACCAGGCTGATGAGCAGCAGTTGTCCCTAATGTCGACCTGGATCGACCAATTCAAAAACGAGCGCGATAAGCTGGCCGCCGATAAGAAGGGTGGACCCAACGCGACCGCGTCCCTGGTGGACAAATATGGCAAATGCCAGGAAATTGTTGGCCGTGGTGCCTTCGGTATCGTCCGTATCTCCCACAAGGTGGATCCCACAGACTCCAAGTGTGAGCAACTCTATGCCGTCAAGGAGTTCCGCCGCCGACCCCAGGAGACGGCCAAGAGGTATCAAAAACGATTGACCTCTGAGTTCTGTATCTCCTCCTCCCTTCGCCACCCTAACGTCATTCACACCCTCGATCTGCTGCAAGATGCCAAGGGCGATTACTGCGAGGTCATGGAATATTGTGCTGGTGGTGACCTCTACACCCTTGTCCTGGCAGCCGGCAAACTCGAAGTCGCCGAGGCAGACTGCTTCTTCAAACAATTGATGCGTGGCGTCGAGTACATGCACGAAATGGGTGTCGCCCACCGCGACTTGAAACCCGAAAATCTGCTGCTTACCACCCACGGTGCCCTGAAGATTACCGATTTCGGCAACGGCGAGTGCTTCCGGATGGCTTGGGAAAAGGAAGCACACATGACCGCCGGTCTCTGCGGATCTGCACCATACATCGCCCCAGAGGAATACATCGAGAAGGAATTTGACCCCCGCGCCGTGGATCTGTGGGCCACCGGCGTGATCTATATGGCAATGCGAACAGGTCGCCATCTCTGGCGTGTGGCGCGCAAGGACGAAGATGAGTTCTACCAGCGGTATTTGGAGGGCCGGAAACACGAAGATGGATATGCGCCAATTGAGACGCTGCATCGGGTAAGCACTACTACTGCCGCTGCAGGTCATTCATGCAATGCAGGACATCAGACTGACTCCACATGTACTTTCCAGGCCCGTTGCCGCAACGTGATCTACTCTATTCTGGATCCGAACCCATCTCGCCGAATCAATGCTTCTCAAGTCCTCAAGTCTGAATGGGTCCGACAGATTAAGTTGTGCAAGGCCGGCGAGGAAGGATTTTGATCCATCGGCCTGCACTTGACTCGGTGGGATAACGAACAAACGGCAAGAAAAACAGCATTGCCATGTTAATTCCACTTGGAGATTACGAGGATCGAAGCAAAAAATGCCAAAGTAGAACTAGGACAGGTTGAGAATTGTTCCAATCCAACCTGTCTTTGTGTTTTTCTTTTTCTTCGTTCCCCCCTTATTCCTGTATCCCTGTGATAAAATGAAGGAAGGCTATTTGGATTTGTCTTTCTTTCATGAATATTTCTCATTTGCCTCTTTTTTCTTATGGAAGACCACGGAGGGAGGAACTCTGAACCTTTTACTATACTCCTGATAGAACAAGGAGGTCCTTTTGATTTTGATGTCTTTCTATATTTCCTCCCCACCCTTTCCACGCCCTCTTCTCATCTCCTCCTTTCCCCTTCTCCTTTTTCGTCCCTGATTAATGTCCATTGTCTCATGGTCATTTGTTCCGGCGTATTCTTGTTATAATTCCTTTTCGATCCGTGTTTTTCATCACTAAGCTGGGTTGTATTTTCTGTTTTGGGGGAATTTGCAAACTTGCCATGGATTTCTACGCCAATGCAACGAAGACTCATGACTTTTTCCTTTCTATTTCTTCTCTATGTTTACTCTTTCGTTTCTGATGGTGAGACTCTTTCTTGCGGAGCGGGTTGGATTGATTCGTTAGGCGTTGAGTGGTATATTGCGCTTTTTGGGATGTTGTGGTTATACCTTTATGATGACATGAGTCATGACTGCTCAATTGGATATGGTCAGTCACGGTGACGGATGTCTTGGAGCTTGGATGCCCGAGGTGATATCCATCTTGGCGTTCCCAAGTCCAGCTTCATGACCTGTTTACGTTTCTACTGGGCCTGGAGCAGATCTTTCAGGTCTGGATTCGATAGGCACTGGACAAGACTGACACTTTTCATCTTCACTCATTTTTTTCGAGATATCGGGCATTTACATATCATGATGCACATTGCATATAGCCTCAATATCAAATTGAATGTCAAATTGACCACTATGACCCTCGTCATTACAATAGTGTAGCGTTACCCAGCACGAATCAGCCTGATTCACATACCAACAAAGGACTCAACGTACACTGCAGCCCATGCAGGATGATCGATACACAAACCTAACCTGCCCACGCCGCATACATTCGCAGATCCCAAATGTACTGTATGACATCAGCCTAGCTTGTGGCACCAGGTCCCACAACAGACACACTAGCCAACGCATAGGTTTTAGATTCTACTGTTCGGTGATCGGCGCTGAACCGGGTGCTTCCGAAACGTTTTACTTTTTCATACTTCACGTACCACGGTTATATGGGATGCCTGCCTTTTACAATAGTAGATTAGGGCTCAGGATGATCGTTCAACCTTATTAGATTTATTATTCCTCGATAATCTAGATCAATCAAGTCATTGTTGGGCGGGAGATGAAATTGTTATCGATTTATCACAACGCCATGCAGTCCCCAAGATCGACGACCACAAGATAAGCCCTACAATCCTCCAGGATTTGCGTTAGCACTAGGTAGGACTAAGTATATGCACTCCCTTATGCAACTCCAGCCCAGCACTAGCCACTTCACCCACGCACCCGCCATACATACATTACTCCATCTCATACTCAAGGATACTGTATACTATATCTACAAATCTAAGTCCGTCCCACTCCCCAATCGACCAGACAGACGAACACCCCAACTACGAATTATTTCCATGCAGCCTCAGAACCCGTAAAACGAGAACCCATACATGCACCGCCAATACAGCACCGCCCCATAAACTAACAGTCTTGGCGCATCACCGCTCCTCCCACAACAGCCCACCCCGTCAAACCAGCCCTTTAGGCACCACCATTTCCAGCCTCGGCGTCCGCGGACGGCACCGCAATCGGTTGAAGAAACTTAGAAAGGGTCACAGCCACATGCTAAATCTAAATCGGCCTGGTGCCTATGCCATGGAATAGCGGATATACGGAGCGGAGGAGGGATTAGAAAGTGTAATTGTATTTGTAATTCCGCTTACACTATGGCTGGAATTGGATGGAGGAGTGAGTAGTCTTGGTGCGGGTATAGTGCCAAGCCCGCTGTGCGCTCCACCGCTAGGCTGAAGGATGAAGACTTCAGCCTTATAGGTTGATTGTGGCTGTACGAGGGGAAGTTGGTGCCGGTATGAAGGATATAGTAATGGAATTGGATGGGGGTATGGGGGGTGTGCGTGTGTATGTTGTTTTACGGATACCTGGGTTGGAACTGCGGAATAGCACCGGAAGACGGAGGATTGCATGTGATGGAGTTATTTTGTGATATAAGCATGAATGAATGGGAATGTCTTGGCCAGGATTTTGAATTAGACATACTCTGTGTTTGTCGAGTCTAACACTCACTCGGGTGGCCGATGGCGAAGAGGTCAAGGCCAGGTAAGCGGGTAGGCTGTCAGGTATACACTTGATCAGTCCGACTCTATTCGCCAACTTCCCTTCTACACCAATATCCTATGATAATCTCTATAATCTCCCAATCAATTAATATCCAGTCTATCCGCTTCCCATCAAGACAACATCAACCTCATAAAACAATTATCCGCACTAGCAACATACCCCCCAAAAGCCTCACAACCCACAAATCCAAGACCAGCATAAAACCCCCTCGCCCTCGCAAACGACTCATCAGTCCCAGTCTCCAAACTCAAAGACGTATACCCCCTCCTCCTCGCCTCATCAATAATATGCAGCACAATAGCACGCCCAACACCCTGTCGAAGATACTCCGTAGCCGTCCTCATAGACTTGACTTCACCCGCAGACGGGGAGAGTTCTTTCAGTGCGCCACATCCTAGTAAATTCTCGCCGTCCCAGGCAGAGTAGACGGATATAGATGGGTCTCGGAGGGCGGTTAGGTCGAGGACGTAGCAGGATTCGGAGGGTGTTTTGCGTTGGAGTTCGGTGAAATGGTGGGTTAGGAGGGTGCGGATAGCCTCTGTGGAGAGGTCGTCTAGTTTGATGAGCATCTTGTTTTGTGGGAATGGAGAGGATTTGGAGGGTTTCTTGGATGACTTCTAGGTGTTGTTGCTGATAAGATGCGTGCTGGGGAGTGATAGCGAGGCGGGTGAGTCATACCCCTTCTGGCGTTAGTATGGGAATTGTGTATACTCGCTGTAAACTGGTCGGGGCGATCAGATAAGATTGAATATCTGGTTATTTTACTTAGCTTGTCTATTGGCCTGATACTGATTGAGTTGGGTGTCTAGATGTGGATCTTATGTTCCTGGTCTACAGGCCTATAAGCGCCCGCATGAAACTAGGCTTCATTCACATATGGAGGAAATAACAGTCCTAGTTGACATATCAATGTAGATATTCTATTTCAGGAAATAGTGACGAAGACTTTGCTCACTGTGGCATGAATATATCGCCCAATTCTGTAAATAGTCCATCAGGCCAAGTCCTCAGAAATAAAAAAGGTGAACAATGGGAGTTAGCGATGATCAAAATATTTGGTAAAATTGCTTCAAAGCGGATTGCGAAGGTATTGTTGGTAAAAACCATCAAAGCCATAGTTTAAAATAACACCGAGTGAAAGAAAGAACAATGAGTAATCGAGGGGACGACCCCCCGTCCAAATATAGTTCTTTCAAGGAAGACCTTAGTTCAAAGAATCATATAACGGCATTGTTTGAAAAGTTGGTATGGGAGGACTGTTCAAGTATAAAACGGACCAAATCACCTACTATCGCTTCCAACTCCAGCACTCTGCATTCCCATTAATTGGTTATTAAGTTTACAAGTTCTTTCCCCGACATCCAATTCATCTCCACCATCATGCTTACCGGCAGACTCAACGACGCAGCGATCATCCTGCACCTCTCCCTCGATGACAACCAAATCAAATACGCAGTGATAGGAGGCTACGCCATCACCCATTTCGGAGGCAACCGCCAAACAAAAGACATCGACTGTATCGCAAACGCCTCCAAACAGCAAATTATCAACGCACTCGATACATATGCCGGACTCGCCGTTGTCTCCCAAGACCGCGACGACTACGTCGGTCTCTCATGGTCGGACAAGCCAGACCGCAGCGATGCCGTCTTCATTCACGTTTTCTGCTCCGTGTACCCCGGTGCACGCTTTCCCTCGGCGCTTTTCCGCTTCGAGTCTCATGAAGTGAGGGGCGATATCTTCGGCAGCGGCATGGTAAGTTTCCATGAACCTTTTTACTTGTTCAAGGCTGCACTTCGCGCGGCCGGTGCTCGGTTGAATTTCCTTGATTCTGTTGATATCCGGTGGTTGGTGCAGCGATACACTACTGAGATTAAGGTGAGAAAGTATAAGATTCATCTTGTGGATGTTGGGCGTGCGCTCAAGCAACACCCTAATCTTGAGGGTTTGTTTGAGCCACTTGGGATTAATGTTGCTCAAGCTAAAATTGCTGCACAGGACTTCAATCCTTTTAAGGTTTCTTCAACCGGAGTGAAAGATATACCGAAAGGTTTGTTTGATAGCTTGGCTGACTCCTGATAGGCAGATTATGCTTTCGTTGGGTCTTTGTGACTGCAAAGCTGCTCTTCGTGGTGAGTTATCTGATTTTCTTGCTGATTACCGTTGACTGTTATTAGATTGTCCCATTTTCCATATCTGGCCTGAAATAAATTCGTGATCACTTCTTGAGTAATTCCACTAGATTAAAACGCGTATCTATTTTTACTAATATTGTCGTAGCTTTAGTCCTTGCAAAAACCTGTATACTGATAATACAGTACATATCGTCAAAGAAGTCTCGAAGTCTTTCGGGAAGGGAAGAGCGCGAGACAAATTCACCAGGGCGTCAGACCGGTCCCCGTCTGCACCCTAGTTGATATGAAGGCTACGAGCTAGACAATCATAGGAGTTTGAATCAGTTTGGAGCAGCACTGGATCTGCCACAGATATCGATGGCTACACTCAGAACTCCCACTCTTCCTCGTGTTCATACCAATCCGTCCTGCGAGGCGCTTTAGCTAGCATATATGTGACATAGCTTGTATCCGTCCATTTGCGCCTACTGTCAACAGGGACAGCCATTCGAACCCCTGAAATACGCCTGTGAACAAAGGAAAGTTAGTGCGGCGTAGAGGATCTCCAATCATGACTGAAGGGGCTCACATACATCTTTCCGGTAAACTCGTCATAGATAATCTTCAAAGAGGTAGGCGGAAATGGTTGAAAGCCGCACCGTATAAGCTGTCTTATCAACCACTTAGCCTTTACGATGGGAGGCTCACGCGGTATATACTTACTCATAAACACGGCGAAACTCTTCACGTATAAGTTGTCGCTGAAATTGGTCGAGATTCCAGAAATAACTCTGCGATAATGGAACCCCTGCAACTTTCTTCCAGACGATCCTAGTAGTAAACCCTACGGGGATGATACCATCACCTAGCTGCTTTCCGTCCTGGTACCCTAGGAGCTTAGGAATGACAGTACATTCTTGCTCTATAAGAGCTTTAAAGGCCACCAACTCTGCAAGCTTTATCGGTGGGACTACCTGAGTAGCTCTGACTTTAGAGGGTGACCACTCAGTACCAGAGGTAGGAATCTGGTAATAGACTCGCATAAAAGCTAGTTCTCGAGT
The DNA here is from genome assembly GCF_028827025.1 of Penicillium cataractarum. Lineage (NCBI taxonomy): Eukaryota > Fungi > Ascomycota > Eurotiomycetes > Eurotiales > Aspergillaceae > Penicillium > Penicillium cataractarum. Next base: position 3,836,162 of record NW_026622744.1, on the reverse strand, counting down.
AGTGTCATCCGCACAGAGGAACTTTCCAGCAGCAAATCCAGGCTCGCGGCCACCGTCAAGATCTATTTGATTCATGAAAAGGGAGACTTCTTCGAGCTTTTCAGTGATAATCCATGTTTTTGTTGGTAATTGAAAGTCAGGCTTAGCCTCAGTACTTACCTTAGTGCCTTCGTAGCTGACCAGGAAGGATGTCTCAGCACTGTGCATCTTCCGACTAGAGAGCACCAGCAAGAACAGTTTTGTGGAGGGTGCGCAGCCTTGGAGACCGGGTACAAAATGAAGCGATCGATTGAGAAGTTGACGCGATCGTGACTCTTATACTAAATCAGATGCCTTTTGGTGCCTGCCGAAGCAGGCATCTATGCGATGTCCTACGTTCCTGACCTCTGCCCCTCCCTAACTACTTCAGTAATCTGACCTAGAAGCACTCGCCCTTGAAGAAAATTAAATTCTCTCTCGTATAGCCTTTTAACATCGGGTCGGCTAATAATATAGTCTTGATGAAGAAGGGAACCTCAAAGCGGCCAAGTTAGTATGGGAAGGATGAGACACAATGGCAGTCGCTTGACGACCGCAAATAAACAAGACAAATAAATCTATAAATCAAATACAACCAAGTCAAAACCTTCTCAACAGACCTCAACGGTCGCCTCGTCGCTAGGATCTTCACCTCTGCCGTCCGATGGAACACCTAGAACCGCCATTGAGATAACCAATTCTTCATCAAATCTGGAGAGATTTGTTCAAGCGCCCTCATTGTTTCACTCGCGACTTTGGCTCTTGACACGTCTAAGGCCACAGACATCGTTGCATGCTTTTCATCAACAAGCGCGCGATAGAAGGACAGCAATTTGAGGGCCGGCTTGTCTGCTATGTCGGTACTGCTTGGATTTTCGATACGCTCAAGCTCTGCGACCCACTCCCTAAGCCCAACTGGCTGTACATTCAAATCTTCCTGGATGGCCGGGATCAGAGAGGACCACGAGGTTGTGTTCCAATTTGTGAGATGGAAAACCGCATGCGGATTCTTCGAACCATCTCTGTGACGCGTGTGGACAATCTCGGTCAACATCGATGATAATGTATCCTACAGTCATATCAGATTTGCGACGCGCACATGAAAGATTCTGTTGATGACGTGTTACTTACCACCGGTACCCAGTCAACAGCGATCGAACCCAATCCATTGGGAATCTTGCCCATGGCCTTGGAAGAAGCGATGATGGTTGGAAGCCATTCCTGGCGATTCCACTGCCCACTGGGGAGGGTAGGACCTGCAATTTGTCCCACGCGGTACACCGTCGTCGGGACATGACACCGTCGAGAAGACTCCAAGCAGATACGTTCTCCAATATACTTAGACTCGCCGTAACCCTGTGGCAAGACAACGTCGGGATTTTCAATCGGTTCCTCCGGCACAAGCGATCCCATTTGTTTCGTCCATGCCCCCACCGTACTCACGGAGGACACAAAGTGGATATGCGCATTCTGCCGGCTTTGCAGACTGAAATCGATGAAATTGCGCACTCCTTTGATATGTGTCTCGAAAGAGTCCACAGAGTGATTAAAATCAACCTTCCAAGCGTTGTGGATCACGGTATCTGCCAGATTCGAGATCTCTTCGTATTTTGCTGGCTCTAGATCGAGCTGAGGTTCGCCCAGCGAAGCTTTGAGGAACTCGATTTTAGCCCATTCATCCGGTGATACATTAAGACCCTTCTCGCTGAAAGAATTCTTTTGGCGAGTTTCGGCATCCGAGCGGTTGAGACAATAGACCTTTGCAATCGTTGGAGTCTTGATAAGATCATGCAGAAGGTATGTTCCCAGAGAACCAGTGGAGCCTGTCAGCACCACGACAGAGGGATGTTCAGGTTGACTTGGAGGTTGTCTGTCACAGTCTGCAATGAGATTGGCGGTATATTTCTGGATCAACTGGTGGATCTTTTCATTGCGAGGGATGTCATCATCAATCGTGCCTTCCAGTATTCCATGAATGAATCGAGCCAGACCATCCACCGTCGGGTTTGCGTAGATAACTTGGGGAGTAATTGTCCCCTCCTTTGTCTCCGTTCGATGCTGTTGAAGTCCTTGCTGCAAGATTTTGGCAATTTGAATCGTCATTAGAGAATCGAGTCCAGCATTGTGAATATTCTGGTCATTGCGGAAACGGGATTTTCCAAATGCCCCAGAAACTACTTGATGAACATATTTCACGATGCTCGAGCGATTCGCGGTCTCAGGAAATGGCACGTCCAGTTCAAAAGGTGAATCCGCATCATAAATAGCATTGATCTCATGCTCATAATCCTGGAGTATTGCCTGCCGCTGGACTGTACCCTTTGCAGTAATTTTGAAGGGCTTTGCGTTTGAGGCGAGTCCAATCCTCTCTTTCAGGACCCGCCCATGGGCGGCAACACTTTGATTTGCCTCTTGAACTGTCGGCCAAATCTCCTCAATGAAAGCATTCTGTGTCATTTCCGGAGCTTCGGCAGTTGGTTGAATAAGCAAACCAGCCTGAAACCTAGATTGACCGACAACCACGGCTTTCGAGACGAGAGGATGGCCCTCGATGGTTTTCTCCATGTTCACTGGGTTGAATTTCTCTCCATTGCTGAGAACGATCACATCGTCAAACCTTCCGTGGAACTTCCATAAGTGAGGATTCGTGGGATGTCGCGTGTATAGATCGTTGGTTTTGTATACATGCCGGTCGGGAAAGGTATGAAAAATGGCTTGCATACTCCGTGAGTCTTCCCTACGAGGGATGACCATCTCGAACAAGTCGTCTCCTCGAGGTTGCATTTCAATCCCATAATATGGGTTCCATTCAAAGTAGGCCCAATCTTCTTTGCTTTCTGGCACCAGTGCTGGAAGCCAGCCCATTTCCGAAGACCCGATAACAGATATGACCTGGACATGCTGGCGTAGGCGACGACCCGAATCAAGCGCCAATGGCGCGCCCCCGAAGAATACACTTCGGAGTGCCTCGAGGGACTTGAGCGCCTTTTCGGAATGGCTCATATCTTCCAAGACTGACGGCGGGAAAAACCCAGCTGTGGGACTCGTCTTTTCGATGAGCTCAACCAAATGGTCCACTGAAAGTGGTTTCTCAGGGCCAATCAAGACGGGTACATTGTGGAAAATTGACATAACAAATGAAATAAGTCCCATCAAATGGAAGAATGGGGTTGTTGCAAGAACAAGCTCATCCTGGCCATAGTTGTAGAACGTGGCCGGTTGGCGAGACTCGGGCCAGAGAAGTCGCGAGAACTTGTCGTGGCACTTGAAAAATCCGTTGGTCAGAGATACAAGCTTTGGCATACCTGATTATTTCGGAAAAAGTCAGTTGATAGTATTTGAGTATGGTGCTTGACAGAATTTTCTTACCGGTGGTTCCAGAGCTGTGGATGATACAAATGGGGTGGTTTTCCACGTCATCATAAGCTTCTTGGTAGATATAAGATCGTCGGCCATTTTTATCACCAAACATCTGCTGGAGCGTGGGGACTTGGAAGATCTCTACATTCGGGCACAGCTCCTGAATTTCGAGGACTCGAGTGTGTCGCTCTTCGCCGAAGAAAATCTTGGTGCAGTCAGCTGCTTTGAGCAGGTGAACATGAGCGTCATCTGAGTTTCTCGTGGAAGGCAAAAATGCCTTTATGTATGACGAGTCAGCCAGGTTTCCATCAGTATCCACGTTAACTCTTACACACCTCGTAACCCAATTTCTGACATGCGAGGATAAACATGCAGTATCGGACATCGTTCATTCCGATATAAGCCAGCCTCTCCTGGGAGATTGCCGGTCCAATAGTCTTCTCAATCCACCAGCAAAGAGAGTTCACGACATGAGCTAATTCCTTCATCGTAAAATTTTGGAAGCCATCCGATACTTTCACACCCCGTGGAATGACTGCAAACAGTCTCTCCGGGTCACGCTGAGCGGCATCATCCACTACTCTCGACAAAAGTCTTTTTTCCGTGGGCGCCATGACTTTCTGTGGTATGACGAGTCTTGTAAAGGGAAGCCAGACACTTGAAAAGAAGACAGAGGCACAGACAAGTTTCCCGGTCGAGAATTCAAGCTCTCTATATCATTTATTTTACTTGATTATCAAGTGGGATCTGAGATCAACGCGTTTCTTTCCCGATCTGGACTACTTGAAGCCCATCGGTGGGACTAAGGGAGATCTTTACCTTCATAATCCACTATCCAGTCTTGATCGAGACCCACTCAAATCACTATGCTTGATTTCAATGGCATAAGGTTCACATGCGCAAAGCGGAAACACGGAAAGCTCATGACATGGCCTATGCATAGCACTGCTAACGGTGCATTGCTAGAATTAATACTTATTCCTGGCTGTATAATACTAGAGCGTGAAATCCACTAGCTAGTCCACCAGGTGTTCTGGTACATGAACGGAGTTGTGCCAGTGGCGCGCTTACACAAATTATCTACCGGAGCCCCAAATACCGCGCATTGTATCGGGAAAGGCATTTCCCGCCTGGAAATAGTTCTCAAACGTCATCTGTTAGGCCAAGCGTTCTGGGGATTAGTCCTGGAAGTCTATTTCATGGAATTGGGTTATTACAGCTAAGCCAAATACTGTAAAAGTTCCTGACCCATGGTGCGGAAAAAGTGACGCAACGGTGCGATTATATAGGAAGCGAAGATATAAGTGAGAAAGTGTGAGAAGAACGCAGTAGAACAAGCCAATATTTCAAAAAGCCTTCAAGTCCATATATTTGACTAGTGGGTGACAAACGACAGAGAACGGGCTCCAACTTGATCCACTCGGGGCATAGCGCTGCAGGAAATTCTCGGCTCTTCTTCACGTATGGCTGAATAATAATAGAAAGATTCAATAGAGTAGTAGTAGGGAGTGTTCGTCAGCCTCCAACGCGCTTTCGTGTTCCAGGACTGGTCCGCCCGCTGAAGGGCCACCACATCCACTGCAGTACACTGCATAATTCCTAGGAAAATTGGACATAAAATCATACATAAAATTGACCGCTTCTGAACCCTCTTCTGCGGGTGCCTTACCCTTGAGGCAACCGAGCCATGCATGGTGTTCTACTTCCTTATGATTACTGCTGAAAGGGGTTGTCCCTTAAACGAATCTCAAGAAATCTGCTTGGTGATTAAATAAAGTTCTCTGAACAGGTTCTATTGGACTTATTATCATCCATTTCCGTTGCAAAGGACCCCGTAACATCCTAACTAGTCTGTCGAGTCGCCGTTCCGATATATTTCTCGACAAAACTGACGATTCGATTAATGCCATCTTCAGTAGCCTCCCCCATGCGAATGATCGTAAAGGCATGGCATGCACCTTCAACCACACATAATTCCGTTTGATTCCCGGCACTGAACCATCTTGCCGCCATAAAGACACTATCGTCAACCAGTGGCTCGATAGCTCCCGTTAAGAACAACGCTGGGGGCATCCCCTTCAGATCGGCGTACAACGGTGACACCAGTGGATTCTTGCGCTCGGTCATAGGGATATGCGCGAATCCAGCATCAACAAAGTCCATCATGCCTTGCTTACTGAGGATAATGTCGCGTTTGTGCTCCAGTAGAGACGGGGTGTATGTCATATCATAGATTCCGTACCCCGTTACAATGGCATCGAGAATTGATCGTACGTTAAGCCCGTGGTCTCGTTTGAGGGATAGCCCGGTTGAAACAGCCAGCCAGCCACCCGCGGATTCGCCACCGAGGATTTTGAGCGGCGCCCCGAGCATTTCCTGCCCCTCTGGGGTCAGAGAGTAAAGAGCGGCATCAACACAGTCGTGTAATGGCTTGGGAAACGGGTTCTCGGGCGCGAGGCGATATTCCACAGAGACCATTGTAAACCCGAGACGGTCGGACAGAGTTGTCAAGTAAGGATCGTACGATGCGTTGCTACCGATCACAAACCCTCCTTGACATATCGAAGACTGAAATTAGTCGCAGCCAGGACAAAGGATATCCACATCTCATGTGAACTTACCTGCGTGAAAGTGGAGCCAAACTCCTTTACTTTGTTGTTGCGAGGGAGAGATGATGCGTAGTTCAATCCTATGTCCATCCCGAGCGCTGATAGTTGTCGTTCTTGCCTTTGGGTTCAAGACGGGCTTTGGGAAGCCATTTAAGCCCTCACGGCGCATTCTTCGATACTCCGCTGCAGACTCGCACTGGTTCCATTGCAGACTGCCTTTAAGTTGGGCTTCATAGCCATCAAGGAATTCAAGACGAGCACTTAAGACTGCTGGATCAACCGGAGCGGGCTGGAAGTTGAGCGACATGGTAGATGATAGCTAGGATGTATGTATTCAGCCAGATGAGGTTATTCTTGACTCGACGGAGGCAACTTATGAAGTTATATGGTGTGCTCAGCATATTGTAGATTTGTATCAGTTGCTGTGAGGCCTCGGAACTACACAACAACGGAACTAGATACAGTCGGAATGGAAACGAAGTAGACCACCACGGAACTCTCGCAGTCGCTATATTTCCGTTCCTGGGATATCAAAACTGCACCACGGAAGGATTGTTTCGGTCTTCCTTGTCTGTTCTTATTCTAGCCCGAGTCTTGCTTCAGAAATGTATCTACTCCTACCTATGCCTATCTGCATTCTTGCTCAGGTTCCCCCACCCTCTAGGTATCAGTCGCATAAGTAACCGTGACCGGAGTTATCAGTAGATGATATATATCAAAACAATCGGAATATAACTATGTATTGAGATGATGCATCATACGATCCTGGTCGTTAATTCTACCTCACTGTAAATCAGGAGCAGTTCAAAGCAGATGGAATGAGCAAATTTTCTAATAGGCCAAGACATAGCCAGAATTTAAAAAATGAAGTACATAGAAAATCCAACCAATCTTGATGAGAAGGATATAACCTCTCCATAGATATGCTATGTCGCTAAGCAACCCCGGCTCTTGGTTTCAGGGTCACCATCAACTTCTTTTTCTCCCACAAGAAAAACGTCTTCTGCTTATCCCAGCCGACAGACTCTGGAACAAGGTTGAAATCAAAATGATACAAGACCTTAGCAAGTATCAAGCGTAATTCGCTGTATGCCAAACTAAACACGCAAATAATGGTTAGTTTCAGACCTTAGGTAGAAATCTTAGAACACAGCGGGGTTGACAGATCATACTTCTTTCCAAGGCAATTGCGTGGCCCAAATGAGAAGGGCTGAAGGGTCGCCTTATTATCACTTGCAAATTCGTCACTGATCCATCGCTCTGGAATATACTCATTTGGTCGCTTGAAATTTTCAGGATCGTGATAGGTTGCCCAGTGATTGACTGAAAGTGCAGTCTATGTTGCTCCGCTGTTAGAAACGAGTGGGGCCAAAAAATAGACAAACACATATCAAATGACTTTGATAGACGTACCTTGTGAGGGATATGCTCTCCACAGACCATAAGGCCAGCTTCAGGTGTGACTCGAGGCAATCCAACCGGAACAGGAGGGTAGAGGCGAAGACCTTCCTCGATACACGCATTCAAGTACTTCATCCTTCCCAAGGCTTCGAGCTCAATGCCTGAATCCTTAGTAAACGTGCTCCGAATTTCGTGAACAATCTTCGCCATTTTATCTGGATTCATTAGGAGATGATATGTCAACCCACTCAAGGCAGTTGCTGTAGTCTCAGTACCAGCAACCATAAAAACCTGCGAGTTCGCATACATTTCCTCACGGCTCAGGCGGAGTCCTTCCTTCTGATTCATAACAATGCCCCAGATATCTGGTCTGTGGGCATTTCGAGATGGATCAATCCGCCTGTTTACGCGTTCCTTGCACGCCTTGTAATGCGCCGCTGTCTTTTCTACCAGAGCCTGGGGAATAAGTTTCCGCGTCAAGAATGCAGTCCAAGGGTAGTAGCGTCCAAGTCTGCGAAGTGCATTGGTTTTCATGCTGATGTATATTGTGGAAACCCAGCTGTCATCGCCACTTCCAGCTAAGAGGTTCAAAGATTCTCCGAACGTCAAATCACCCATGATATCGAATGTGGTGAGATTGTATAGATGGACGATCTCAATTGGTGCTTGCGGATCTTCTTGCACAAGGGTTTGTAATTTTTCAACCAGCAGGTCCACATAGTGGCGAATCAGTGGCTGCTGTTCACGGAGGGCCTTCTCGGAAAATGCATGGGAAAAGTTGCGGCGGAAGCGGGTGTGATCCGGACCAAGAGCGCGAATAATATCTGGGGCGCCATTAAATGAGGGTCCATAAAATTTGGTATCCTTTTCTGTTGTTTTTTTGCCGGCAGACGCGTGACCGTAAACATCCTTCCAAGCCTCTGGGGTAGAGTAGCTTAGCTCATTGGGAGCTACGCGCACGGTATTCCCATAGATTACATGCAGCTCGGTAACCCACTCAACTAGATCTCCTTTAAAAGTATGATATAGATTTGGGATTCGGGAAACAGCCGCATATTTGGGGCCTGGAAATCGGGCCAGAGGGCTGAAGTATATTTCATAGAGACACTTGACCACAATGGCGAGTAAAATCTATAAAGTTTATGAAGATAAGTTATGTCGTAAAAGATGATTGGGTTGATCACAATACCAAGATAATAATCACAGCATAATAGTGCTGTGACGCATAGTTTGCAAGAGACTGGAGCAACATTTCGCAGACTGCTGATGTATACAACCAGATTTTACAGTGGATTTTTTGATGTTGAAGCCGGTTCAAAAATTCGGAAGCAATTTGAACAGAAAAAGCTACTAGATAGGGGAAACATATTTATGTATCATGATTTCCTAGGCTAAACATACTTTCAGGAATTATGGATATGCATAACAAGGCAACATCGTATCCGATTCTTCATAGGCTTAGTATTAGAATAGTGAATCTGTTATGCTGGCCATTTACTGTATAACTAGGGGTTTTCCTTTCCAATAAGAAGGTTGAAGCTAGTATGCGCTTTCCGCGGAATAACTTTTTATACCCCCGCTTCCGTACGCTACGTCAAGGCTTGATTGCTTTCATTATCACTGAATTTCTTGGTTTATATTAGCAGCTAATTGGTCTCATTTCCTGCAATAGACAGCTAGAAAACTGGTGTAGGACAGTACTGGTCTACTGTATGCTATTAATAGGAGAGATTTATGGATGAAGTCACGGACACTAGGAACTCATTTTTGCCAATTTTCAAGGGTTCCTAGGCAGTTCAGACATTTCATATTCTCATCAGAATAGGGTTTCTTGTTAGTGGTCGAATTACTTCCTAAGTATTTCCTTTGGTCAGAGACTCAGAGTGAATTGAATGATCATGGGACATTCCCCTTGAAATACTGAGAAAGGTTATCTCTCAATACCACCACTGTATTAAGATTTAAAAATTTCTATCTGATGAAATTCAAATATACTAGGAAAGCCCAGCTTCATACCTCAACGCGGCTAGATGCCCAGCATCGACCACAATGGAAGATCCTGAAATATAACTCGCGCCACACCCGCTCAAAAATACACAAACATCAGCAATTTCCTCCGGCAGTGCCAACCTCTGTAGTCCATTTCCATCCACTGCCCAATTGCTGGCCTTGCCATTCTTTGTCAACGTATTCCGAGCTCCAACCATAGGTGTATCCGTCATACCGGGGCAGACGGCGTTGATACGGATCTGATCGCGGGAATGATCGATCGCCGCGGACTTGGTGACGCCGATAACAGCATGCTTTGACACATTATAAGGCATCATATTCTGAAGGGCAGCAAACCCAGTGACGGATGCGACGTTGATGATACTGCCTCGTTGCTGTCGGAGAGGGTTGTCATCGACGCCCGGTGTGACCGTCGGGGTTTGCTTCTGCATAGCCTGTAATTCTTCTTGCATGCAAAGTAGCACACCTTTAGTGTTCACATTTAACAGTTTGTCGTATTCATCGATGGGATATTGAGCTGTTGGTAATCTGGCAGTGGTTGTGACTCCGGCGACGTTGGCAGCTTGATTTGTTAATCTTTATTTTCGTTTCTGCTCACCCAGTGAGGAAATATAGTGCTTGAAACATACCATAGTCAATCCTACTAAAAGCCTTGACAGTCTCCGATACCATATTCTTGACCGATGCTATGTTGGTCACGTCCACCTCTAGAGCGAGTAGTTGTAAAGCAAAACCATAACTTTTAATTAAGGATATGGTTTCTTGAATTCCGTTAACGTCCATATCAGCTAGAGCGATCGCCACACATCCTGCTCTTGCATATGCGATACAGAGCTGGCGACCGATACCAGACCCTGCATATGAAGAAATGTCAGCAATGTGTCAAGATCATAATCAAAGGGGTATGTTAATACACGGTCTTACCAGCACCGGTTACCAGGGCCACTCCGTTTAGAGCTGCCATCTTAGAGGAGTTGTGCTTTAGCTAAGTGAAGAGACAACGGTAGAAGCTCAGTTGATGCCACTCTCTGTCCTTTAAGTTGCTTAAATGTAAGTAATCCTTGCCAGGATTATTGCCACTGCATAGTTCGGAAATACCGTGCGGGTCGTAGTGATTCCGGAGGGTGATATGTGTTCCGAACACCACCACTTCTTCTAAAGGGGAGAGACAATCACTTTGCGCCAATGCAACTTGATGTAACCTAATAAATAAAAGAGAGAAAACGCGTTCCACAAATTTACACCCAGTTTTTCCCTCCTTCGATCCTAGAAGACATAGATAGAGTGAATGAAGGTTAAGTGGAGGGCAAGCCCGGCCTTGGCCTTGGCTAAGATTGTCGATTAATACACTCCTATCAAGGGCCCTGGCAGTGCTAGGTTCTTGGAGGGAGCAGTAGTGAATTCTTCCTTGGATTCACTGATGCCTACGTGAGATAGAATCTAGCGAAGATTTTAGTTTCAATGCTTTTTACTCGCTATATATAGGCGTCTATCCGCTGGAGCCAATATATATTGATTTGACAGCGGAAAATCGTTTCAGCCTAATGTGTGTCCCAGAAAGTCCTGGCCACTAGACTGAGAAAAGACATCCAAATAAAGGGCTCTAGCACGCACTTTTTACTTATGTTATAAGTCATATGTAGAGGGAAACAATCGTTGCAATTCAATAATTGACAATTTAACCAATATTTTAGGTGATTTCTGCTGTGGCAAATCCAGCATTTCACAGTCGCGATCCTCGCAAATCTTTTCTTAAAGCTTCCTCCACAAGCTTTATGGCCTCCACTGCCTTTGCTCTCGATGCCGAGGCTCGACCCTGAGGCCCACTATCATTCAAAAGTTTCACTTCTCGCCAGCCCCCAATGTCTGCCACCTCAAGTACTGTTCCGGAAGGATACTTGGAGTCCGTGATCAACGCAATCATCCCTTTTACAACCTCATCTGGAGGAAGAAGAAAGTCATTCTCTAGGTCAATATGCTCACGGGCTTTAGCACTATCCCTGAATAGAGGAGTATCCACAACACTGTAAAGTCAGCTTGTTAGTCAAACATTTTGTCCCGATTTAGCACCGAGTGCGAGTTGACTGATATATTAGATAAGTACTCACCCAGGGGCAACAGCAACCACTCGAATGCCTGCTAAACGCTCTAGCGGCTCCATGCATCTTACAAATTGGCTGAGTGCCTGCTTCGATACTGAGTATAGTGGATTTGTCACAGAGGGCTTTTGAGCCACGATACTTGACAGATGAAGAATTACACCGGGTTTCTTCCCTGCCCGAGTCATTCTTCGTACTGCAATTCTCGTCATCTTGATTGGATGCAGGATGTTCACATCAAAGATTTTGTAACGCGACCCATTGGTGCTGTCCTGGTCACCCCAGAAAGTGTTTGTGGAGGGCTCATACAGGCCAGCACCGGGCACCACAATATCCGGAACCTGGCCGTTGAACTGACGTTCGAAAACATCAAATAACTCCTCTAGGTGGGCCCAATTTGTCACATCGGCTTCGTGGAATAATGCTCGTTGTGATGCCTGGCTTGTTTCCGTGGATAGAAGCCATTCTTTGGCGATTTTTTGGAGAGAAATATCAGCTATTAAAACTGAGCAGCCCAGGTTGTATAAGCCCTTAGCGAGAGCAAAATTGATACCTGAGAGTAGTTAGATACCGAATTATTCCTGGGAAGTCTAAGAGTGAGAGTCAACGGGGTAAGTGAGGATTAACTGACCAGAGCCGCCTCCAGTAATGAGTGCTTTCTTGCCTTCGAGATTGAATTCGGTCATGTTGAGTGCAAACCTTTGAATATGTAACTAAAACTAATCACAAGATTTATATAGCGGGAAATAGAATGTAATAAACCACTCTACATATTTATAACGATTTCCCGGAAGAAAAGCCATGAGGAACAGAGGCCGACTCCTGACATTGCCCAAAACCCTGTTCGGAAAAACTGAACCTCATTTGTTATTCCGCTACCGAGCGTTCCAATTAAAATACTACAATCTATTCGTTAAGATTGACTTCACATTATGGCCGGAAAGCATCCTCTGATTCCTTTATTTCGAAAGGCTGTCAGGACACATATCTCTTACGATTGGCGACAATATAAGTCGTAACTGGAACAGGCATCCTCGGGTATCCCTATCCCTCATTCAACCAACCATGTCCCCTTCTCAGGCATTTCTGAAAGCCAAATGCCATCCAAGTGTGGTCGGAACTCCCCGGACTATGGATGAGAACACGCCAGATCTATTTCGACCGTTGGCCATTCGCTCTATCACGCTTCGCAACCGGATATGCGTCTCCCCGATGTGTCTCTACTCAACTGCCTCCTCCGGTCCCCAACAGGGAGTACTCACGCCGCTCTATATTACGACAATTGGCCACAATGTGTTCAAAGGTGCTGCGCTTGCCATGATCGAAGCGACTGGTGTTCAGCCCAATGGCCGCATCAGCCCTCACTGCCCCGGTTTGTGGAATGAAAGCCAGCAGCAAGCTCTCAAGAACTTGACCGACTTTATCCACTCACAAGGTGGGCTATGTGGCGTACAATTGTCGCATGCAGGGCGGAAAGCCAGTACTCTGTCACCTCTGGCTGCGGCGGAACTAGGAAAATCCAGTGCCCGAGCCAGCATTGAAGACGGCGGGTGGCCTGCTGATGTGGTCGGGCCTTCCGGTGGGCTCTCATGGGACGGCAAAGGAAATGATGATCCTTCTGGGGGTTATTATATTCCCAGAGAGCTCACAAGACAGGAAATCGGAGAGCTGATTTCAAGTTATGCGAGCGCGGCGAAGAGAGCCGTGAAGGCGGAAGTGGATGTGATCGAGATACACGCAGCACATGGATATCTGATTCATCAGTTTCTGAGTCCGCTTTCGAACAGGCGAGTGGATGAGTACGGTGGCAGTTTTGAGAATCGGATTCGTCTCTTGGTGGAGGTAATTCGTGCAGTGAGAGCGGTGATACCGGCTGGAATGCCTCTTTTTGTGCGCGTTAGCGTCACAGACTGGATGGAGGATAGCGATATCGGGATAAATCTGGGGAGCTGGGATGAGGAGAGCACATTTCAACTTGCAAAAATGCTGCCAGACTTGGGAGTTGACTTGATGGATGTGAGTTCAGGGGGTAATTACCATCAGGCGCGCTTCAATGTTTTCGACGGAGGGCAAAAACACGTTGAAATTGCAAGGAGGATTAAGCAATCTCTCGCGGCCCAGGGTAACGATCTCTTGATAGGAACGGTCGGTATGATTACTGAACCACAGCAGGCCAGGGACTTGGTGCAGCGTAATCTACGAGGAGAGCCGGGAGTAGATGTCATTTCTCTCGGACGACAATTTCTCCGAGAGCCAGACTGGGTGTTGAAGGCTGCTGCCGAGATTGGCGTTGATGTCGTCTGGCCTGCTCAAATTGAGCGCATCCGGCCCGCTGCTAGTGCTCGGATCTGAAGCTAGAGAAATATACTTTTTGCTTATGAGTTCCTAGGCCAGAGTAATGTTTTGTTTCGTCTTCACCTTTCTCTTATAAGGATAGGCAAGTACGTCGGATATGCGGTAGTTTATAGTTCCGAGAGAAAGATATTCCGATATCTTAGCTGCGATCTTCCGGACATATAAGTCTCCTTATATGAATGTCATATTCCAATCTATAGATTTTGTCAATCTTCAATATTCACCATGATTGCGCGCACCTCTACCTTGCAAGCCACACAACTTAACCAGAAGACTCCAATCTGGAACTTCGGGTCGAGAAGTCTCCGCTCCGAAATTATGCACCATCGTTATCCAGGTACAGGGTCTGAAGATGATCCATATATTGTCTCTTGGATGCCCGCCGACCCTGAAGATCCAATGCAATTCACCCTAATGAAGAAAATCACAATTACCTTGGTGACAGCCTTTGCGTGCTTTATAGTGTCCCTGTCATCTTCAGCGTATGCAGGTAGTACGCATGGAGTCATAGCCCAATTTGATATCAGCAAAGAATTGGCTACCGCTGGTCTTTCACTATTCGTCCTTGGATTTTCTGTTGGGCCCTTTATATGGGCCCCTTTAAGTGAAAGTGTCGGCAGACAACGCCCCTTCCTGATATCCTTGTTGGGCCTCGCCGCCTTCTCTGGGGGCTGCGCTGGTGCCCAGAATATCCGAACGCTCTTGGTTTTGCGATTCTTTGGCGGCTCCTTTGGCTCCTCACCTTTGACAAATGCAAGCGGCGTGATTTCGGATATGTTTACTGCGAGGCAACGTGGCCTGGCATTGTTGTCCTTTGCATCAACTCCCTACTTAGGTATCATTTCTGTCCATTTTTACAACAATATTCTGGCATCTCTAGATTCTAGCTAACAGAATGGAAAGGACCTTGCCTTGGGCCAATAATTGGCGGCTTCTTGGAAATGAAAGCAGGATGGAGATGGGTTGAGGGTTTCCTGTCGGCTATCGCAGCACTGGCATGGGTTCTTATGTTTTTCTTTGTCCCTGAGACATATGCACCAGTTATCCTACGCAGACGAGCAAAAGAGCTATCTTGTCTCACAGGGAAATGCTATGAAAGCAAACTCGACCTCCAGATAGGTAAGACCGTCACTATAACAAAGAGATTGAAGACGGTAGGCTTGCGCCCATGGATGCTACTTCTAAGGGAGCCAATTGTCCTATTCCTTACGATATACGCTGCTCTTATCTATGGAATTCTATATATGCTCTTTGAAGCACTCCCTATAGTCTACGAAGACTACAGAGGCTGGAATAAAGGCGTCGCAAGTTTGCCTTTCATCGGGGTCATGATAGGGGTGTTTTGTGGGGTTATCTACAGCCTATATGATAATCAGCGATACACCAAAATGCAACGCCAATGCACCAACGGCGACTCTCTGGCTCCCGAAGCTCGGCTCCCGCCTTGTATGACAGCGTCACTAACAATCCCTGCTGGGCTTTTCTGGTTCGCATGGACGAATTCACCATCCATTCATTGGCTGGCCAGCGTTGCATCCTTGGTTCCGTTTGGATTTGGACTACTTCTCGTCTACATGGGCATTGTGAACTATCTCATTGATGCATACACCATCTATTCAGCCTCTGTTATGGCCGGTATGAGTGTATTTCGATTTGTGTTTGGTGCAGTGTTCCCTCTCTTCTCAAATGATATGTATAGACGGCTGGGTATCCATTGGGCTTCGTGCATTCCGGCATTCTTGTCTGTCTTGTGTATGCCACTTCCATTTCTAATCTACATATATGGACCCGGGATAAGGAAACGATGCAAGTATGCAGCACTGGCAGAGAAGCATCTACGTACTGTGCGGGAGGTTTTGGTGGTGACTGAGCACGCTGACCAGCCCAAATTGGATTCAACCCTTACTTGATCTCAAAAAGGTATTACCTCAAATACATATAAAACTGCAAGACTTCTCTCAGCTTGAATAATTGGGTGCGAATCATAGAGTGGAAGGTCCACTTTTTCATGACTTTTAGATCGCCGCTTCATTTTCTACACTTCTCTTTTTCGATATACTTCAAGTTGGCTTATATTTTTGCCAGAACTCTTCTTCCTAGCCTATTAGTTTGTAAGATCGTAGAAAGTGCTGACAGTGGCCTTCAGAAACGGAGATGCAATCCGATGGCGGGAGAATTGTCAAACGTAAGGAGGCAAGGGAAAGGGCAAAGGGAGGTTCAATTGTGTCTATCTGCATGGGAGAACAAGAGAAGAAGCAGAAAAGGGGAAATTGAAGGCCCTATAAGGACAACCAAGGGCTGGTTCTGGAAACGGTCGGCAGGCAGGACGAAGGGGAGATCCTATAGGAAACCCCCAGCATCGGCCAAAAAAGGACGGTTTTATAGGAAAATTCCAACACAAGCATAAATCAGCATAGAGCCTAAGTATTTACCTGGCTAAAAGAGATATGTAGCTATAATATCATCGTACGGAGGTGTTGAAAATTGACAGAAAAAAACAATTGAATCTACTCGCTCTAGTTACCAGTCGCACCGATAAACTTTCCGAGTATCTCTGCTGGTTGGTTGAGATACCAGCTAGAAAAAAACCATGTCAGCTCAAGTCATCTTTTTGTGTCATGTTAGGTGTCTTACGTGGGATCCGCTTTTTGAACTTCCCCTGGAGCAAGATCCGGCAGCTCATGGTCCAAAAATCCGTTGTTCAGCCATGCAAAATCTAGCTTCGGGTCCTCACACCGGCTCTGCCAATCCATATCTTCGTATCGGTGCCGTCGCAAAAGTTCAAAATAATGCAGCCTAGATCCTGGGTGGAATGCATGAAGCTCTCCGTCCTTGGCGCCATTCTTGAAAGAGCTCGCACAGTTGTCTCCCCATACCGTTTTCTGGAGCCAGTTGATCATCTGGAATTGGTATGACTTTGCTTTACCGTCCCGAAGCCGGAATGAGGAGTAATTCTCTCTTTGGAGTTTCTGGATCATGTCTACCACATACAGGGTGATCCGTTCGATGGATGTAATCATGCTGCCATGGCCGACGGGGCTGCCAGGCCCCATGTAGACAAAGTAGTTCGGCATATCCTGGGCCAAAACGGAAAGATAGCATGCCGGATCCTTGCTCCACACCTCTTGCAGATTCACTCCGTTGGCGCCAATAATCGGCCATCGAGGCGTAAACGATAGGTCAAAGCCGGTAGCCGCAATTATGAGATCGAACTCCCGCTCAGTGCCATCCTTTGACTTTAACCCAGTCTTGGTGAATGAGTCAATTTCACCCCAAACTACTTCACAGTTGTCAGCGCAAAGCGAGTTGAGGTATCCAGGACCCGGCGTCGGTCTGCGACACCCCACGGCAAAGGAAGGGAGCAGAATATCTGCAAGCTCTGGCTTTGCCGCGAGCTTTGCACGCATGTCTTTCGCCGTGAACTCCCTGGCTATTTCCTGGAGTTTGGTACCCCGGACATATAACGGGAATCGGAAATTAAGCTCTTGTTCGATCTCTTTCCGATATGCGAGATATTCCTGTGGGTTTTCACTCCACTTGCGCTGTTGTTCGTCGTCATAGTAAACGTTTGACTGGCCCTGCTGAATAAACCTAGATCCTAAGTTTGCGGTAATCCAGGTCGGGGATCGAATGAACGCTGAGACATGGCCGGCCACTTTCTGAACGGCTGCAGTCACCTGGATGCCACTGCTTCCGTTTCCAATAACAGCAACCCGTTTTCCTTGCAAATCGAGGCTAGGATCGTAATTTGCGCTGTGGGATAGGATGCCTTGGAACTCTTCCCGACCAGGAATATCGGGCCATCGCCAATTGTTGAGATAGCCGCTCGCGTTGATGAACACATCACACTCCTCAACAATATCTTCGCCCACCTCCCCATCAGTGATGCCTCCCATGCTGGAAATGAGCATGCGTCGTCCGTCGGTCTTCTTGTATGTCACTTCCCACTTCTGTCGGGCCTCGTTCCAGCGGGCACCAGTCACTTTGCGGCAAGTCTGGATATATTTTCTCAGTCCAAATCGATCGGCAACATCATTCAAGTATGCAAGAATCTCTGGTGCCGAGACATAAAAAGAAGACCACTTCGGATTGGGCGCCCAGGTGAACTAATTTGAAAATTCCCGTTAGCGACCATTTGGGCAAAATTACTGATGAAATGTGTAGTTCCTTACAAGATAGTTATGCGATGGGATATCGCATGCACATCCGGGATAACGGTTTTCCCACCATGTTCCTCCCAAGCCCGCGTTCTTCTCAAGGATTTGAAGATCGATATTTCGAAGTTGGGAGGTTTCCACGGCATGAGCAAGAGAAAGACCACTGATACCAGCCCCGACTACAATGACTTTGACAGGTCGCGGATGGTCGAAGGGAAGCTTGGACTGTTCGTATGCCACAGGGTGGTTGTCTTTGTAGGGCTCAGTAGCTCGGATTGGCGGCAGCTGGCCATCTTCGACACCGTTGGTTGACATTTTTGAAATTTCGACCCAAGTATAAAGTTGATATAGATATGATCGGATGAAATTCAGCATGTAATGCGCCTACTTATAGGGTCTTTTATTGACTAGCCGCAGAGTTATGAACGGAAATGTTTGTGGGTGATTGCATACCTACCCCGTAATTCTGGAATAATTGTTTATGTCTACTCCGAGATCGATGTTATCGAGCATATCGGAATTATGCAGTGAGAGGTTTCCGAGCCTCGGGAACTATTCGCCAAATATTCAGCAAGGTACGTAACATTAATTTTGCCTGATAGTGAGCAGAATAGAAGGACTGAGTCTGATGAGGGTGGTTTCGGAAATGGAAGAAATTCCACGGCATCTCAGATGGGTGTCCGATTGGCAACTTCATGCGCATGTTCACAATAAATGAACCCTCAATTCCAAGCAGAAACGCAGACCTCACCATCACTTCGACTATTTCAACTTCCTTGGCAAATCTACTGAATTCACTTGACTTTTTGGTCATTTAACTTTCTCGTTCCGAACATGTCGTACAGCGATTTCAATGGAAAGG
Organism: Penicillium cataractarum; assembly: GCF_028827025.1. NCBI lineage: Eukaryota > Fungi > Ascomycota > Eurotiomycetes > Eurotiales > Aspergillaceae > Penicillium > Penicillium cataractarum. The sequence continues at coordinate 3,817,291 of NW_026622744.1, read as the reverse complement.
TCTTTGTGATCACCGGCGCAGCATCAGGCCAAGGCCGCGCGACCTCTCTCCTGCTCGCAAAGCAAGGCGCTAAGCTAGGACTTCTTGACCTGAACCATCCGCAGTCTGTTCTGGATGAAATCAAGCAACTGGGCGGGGAGGCGATCGGATTCCAGGTCGACGTTGGCGACTCATCCGGTGTCGAAGCCGCAGTGAAAGGCACCAAGGAGAGATTTGGGAAGATTGACGGCGCAGCAAACCTTGCTGGGTGGATTGGCACACAGGGTTTCAAAGGCAAGGGATATGCTCTTGATACTATCACTGACCCCGAGTGGGACGCAATGATCAGTGTGAACTTGACTGGAGTGAAGAACAGTATTGCGTCGGAGCTGAGACATATCAGCAACGGTGGTAGTATTGTGAATGTCTCCAGTATTGCGGGTCAGCGAGGAACCCCTTGGAACTCTCCGTATGGAACCGCGAAGTCCGGTGTCATTGCGTTGTCAAAGGCAGCGGCGTTTGAGGCCGGCCCCAGGGGAGTTCGAGTTAATGCCGTTGCACCGTAAGGTCCCAGGTTCCTCTTTCTCCGACTTGAAGCGAGCAAAATTGACTAATATTAAATGAATTATAATGGTTAGGGGTATCGTCGATACTCCCCTTGCAAAGGCATTGGGGCCTATGGAGCTTGTCCAGGAGAGGCTGCTGAGCAGAACCGCGCTTGGACGAATGGCTCAACCTGAAGAAATTGCCAAATGCATTCTCTTCTTGCTCAGTGATGAGTCCAGCTTCGTAAACGCGAGTGTGAGTACTTTCTCATTGGTTTTGATATCCATTTTTGGCCAATGGTGCTAATCAACTGCCAGGTTCTGAATGCCGATGGCGGTTTCCAGTAGCGTTTCGATTATTGGACATAGAACTAGTGATAGGTTATTCCAAGATAGTATTACATATGTCTAGCTAGCAATCAAGTCGCATGATAAATGATAATCTGTTCTCTGTGTCTTTCATTGAAACGCTACACTACTTCCATGACTTTCGTTACATCTAGTAGAATTCCCTACCGAGCTACTTTCAACACTACCTCAAATTTTAGTCCAATATTCAAGAAAGTTCTACCGAATCATTCTCAAAAGACTAGTTAGTCGGGTGATGATGTTTGTGGCGGTCTGGGCTCAAGACTCTTCGTTCGGAACCGGAAACCAGATTCGTTATTGTTCCGCGGAAAAACATATCTCATAGTTTGTTGCTTCTACTATTCAGGCTGCCATATCGCATACACAACTTAATCCACAGTTTCTCAAATACATGTCTACTAATATTAAATCAGTGAAAGCTTAGAAATTTTCCCATGCCTCTCATCTGTCGTTTAATCAAAAGCTTTATGAAACCCCCTTCAACTGCTGTAGCTAAAGATAATTCACGAAAACATTCGAAGTAACTTCCAATAAAATCTTCATGTAGTTTCTAGCTTTAAGCCACAAATTGTGAGCCAATAGATACTAGGTACTGTGCACAGACAAGTGCTGAAATCGCTGACCCTGCTCTGTGCCCAGCCTTACCCCGTGTTGTGGGGAGTTGATCGGTCTTCCGGGGTAATGGAAGTTGGCTTCATGGAGGAATATAAATACCTATCTCAATAACGGAGTTGTGGAAAAGGTTTCTATCAGTCTAAGATAAAAGTCTAGCTCCATTGAATCCTTCATTATGGATGTCCCAGCGCTCAATTCAATCAAACCTGCCAGTTTAAAAGCAAACTGGTACACCACAGGAAAGTGTATTATGATTGCCCTTAGCTCCTTTGCCTATGGCTATGCGGGAGCAATCATTGCAACTACACTCACACAGCCATCATTTGTGGCAGCTATGGGACTCGACAAGGCATCTAACGAGGCCTCCCTGGTTGGTGCGATCAACGGTCTCTATTATGCCGGAGGAGTTTTTGGAGCTTTTACAGGCGGCTGGCTTTCCAATCAATGGGGCCGCAAAATCTCTGCCATCGTTGGCAACATTATTCTGTTGATCTCCGCCGCAGTGATGACTGGTGGTGTTAATGTGGCCATGTTTGTTACCTTCCGCTTTTGTAGTGGCGTTGGGTGCGTTCCTGCGTTCTCTATTGGTTATAAGTTTTTAATGTCGCATGCTAATCATTATATTTTTAAACTCACAGGTCCTTCGTCATTCTCGCTACCATTCCCGTGTGGATAGCTGAATTATCACCGCCGCAGATTCGAGGCATCATGGTGGATATTCACACCGTCTCCATGATGACAGGTTACGCTGCAGCTTCGTATGTGGGACTCGGCTTCTACTTTGTAGGTGGCAAGAATGGCTGGCGAGGTCCGATGGGATTATCGGCTGCTTGGCCATGTATTGCTCTTTGTGCATCTTACTGGGTACCCGAGTCGCCTCGTTACCTCGTCTCGCGAGGCCGGAATACTGAGGCCTTGAACGTCTTATTACGAACGCATGCTGATCCCCAGAATGATCCCACCAACGAACACGCGAGACACGAGCTACACCTGATTGAGCATCAGATTGAGCTTGATGCTCTCAGTACCTCAAAACAACGGTCATATAAGACGATTCTTAAACAGGCGAGTCTACGTCGCCGAGTGTGGATGACTATCCTCCTGGAATTCGCGTTGATGAGTTCTGGCGTTCTTGTTATTTTAAGTAAGAGCCCACTCAATGTTACCGAACAGAAATCTTGTGGAAAACATAAAGAAAGCAAAGAAAATTGACCAAGTGTTGCAGACAACGGCGCGATCATCTGGGGTGGTCTAGGTTTCGAAACCTCCCAAATCCTCAATTTCCAAGCAGGTTTCCAGCTATGCGGATTAGTTTTCAATCTGACAGCTATGATTTTTGTCGACCGTGTCAAACGTACGTGGTTGATTTCCTTCGGGCTACTGGCTTGTGCCCTGATCATGATGGTTGAAATGTTGTTACAACGTTCCTATCTCGGTACGACAAACAAACCGGGCCTATCCGCAGCCGCTTCGATGATCTTCATTTTCCAGATGACCTTCTCTCTGTTTCTGGATGGGGCATCCTACTTTTACATCGCTGAAATTTGGCCTAGCCATCTGCGTCCGCAAGGGTTCGCGATTGGAATGGCTACTTTATGTATCACCAATATGGTATGGCTTCTCGCTGCTCCGACGGCGATCGAGCACATTAGCTGGAAATATTACCTGTTCTTCGTCACCATTCCAGCCATTGCGGCGGCGGCCGTGTTCTTCCAGTATCCGGACACCTTGCACAAGCCGCTGGAGGAAATCGCCGCGTTGTTTGGGGATATGGAAAGGGTAGTGGGTCACCGGGAAGACCCGAATGGAGACGGGATAGAAACTGAGGTTGATGAATCTAAGGGCCAGGTGGCTATGATCGAGCAGGTTGAGTAGCTTGGGGGGAATGATGGTGGTTGTGTTAAAAAGGCAAGATTGCCACTCCGAAAGATCCGGCTTCTGTAACTTTAATGGGGGCAAACCTGTGGCATTGTGAATAATGCACGAAAATGGTGGATTAAATCCCTATGCAGACCTCAAGGACCCACATTACTAGTACTCCTTTTTTCAACTGCATCCAATCGGGTCTCGACGCCAAGATCCATAAATCTGTGGGGTAATTGGCTCCTGTACTGTAGTCAATAATTCTTCCCCGCATTCTTCTCGTCCTTATAAAGGCGCCCCTTAGCACGCGGTTCTCGCCCCTCTCGGAAACTCACCAATGATCATAAAAGATTATGGGGAAAATGTCACAGCATGCGTTGCCGCAGAAAACAGGTGCAAAGCGGGACAAATACACCTCGCATGCATGGTAAGCTATTGCTTGTTGTCTTCAGATAATCTACCCACTGATTCATTGCTGACATGTAAAACAGCGGCGAATGTCAGCGGCGGAAAGTGAAGGTTAGTGCGCTCGCTTCAACTATTCCGGGAATATTTCTTCGATTGGGTGATGGAACTAATGTAGAGATGGTGTGTGTCAGTGCTCGGGGGAACCGTTATGCTCGAATTGTCGAACCAGAGGCGCCAACTGCCAATATGAGGATGTTGGTCCCCGTGGGCCCAAGCCCAGAAAGCGGTTCCATGAGGATTTTACCTCTGAGTATGCTAGTCTTCCACTTTGTGAGAGTCATTGGATTAACTCGCAGTTATAGGGATCTTCGCTCTCAATATGGCCTCCAAAAACGAAGAAAACCACGATCGACACTCAGGGATCAGCTCGCGCAGCTGCAAGAAAAGGTCGATGAACTCATTCAAGGCCACAATCCCGAGGGACTAGTCCCATCCACTTCTCCAGAGCTACGACATGACCCATCAGTATCCTCCAGTCCACGCATGATAATAGATAGCGCAAAATCGAACCCAAGTCCGGAGAGCCTATTCAACTGCTCCATATATACCAGTTCGCTCGACGCTTACAGCCACGGAAGGCTATTCCAAGACACAGATGTGTTTCATGCTCAAAGCCCAGGGTCCAATCCCATCGCCCTGGGCTCTCAGATTGATGCACTCCGAAAACTGGGATGTCGAAATCGTTCTCGGAAATTGCCGCTCCTTTCAACGGGTTTTACAACCGAACCTGACTTTATCGCCCAACTTCCGGAGCCCACCATACTATGGGGCCAAGTAACAGTCTTCCTTGCAGAGTTTGGGTGCTATTTTCCTTGCCTGCACGAAGATAGAGTGTGCGATCAGCTCTCAACCGCTCTGGGATTGTTAGGTTACGATGAAAATCATAGAGAAGTCTGTGTCGATAACTCGCAATGTCAAATCATCGCCTTTCTTTTCAACATGCTAGCATACGCAGAGGCAGTGACGCAGTCATCCCCTACAGTTGGCAATATTGAAGCCCACGCAGGTGCCGAGCGCTACTTTCAGGGTGTGAGATTGATGGAGCATTTCGGGAAATTGCATGGAAACGACCTACAAACAACAGTGTATCATACCACGGCTACCGCCTATCTACTTGAGCTGGGAATGTTGCAGGTGGCATTCCAGAGCATATCTAGAGCCTTCCAGACAGCTCTCTGCATAAACCTGAATAACCAACATCGGTGGCCGAATAATACGCAGGATGAGGATATTGCCTGCCGTCAATCACTCTGGTGGACCATTTTCTTCCTCGACAAGCGAGTCGCACAGAAAATCGGCATTGCATACTCCGTCCGCCAGACAGAATGTGCAGTCAGAGAATACCTTGAAGACGACAGCAGTCTCAGTCTGCAAGCTCATCATGAGCTACTACAGAGCATGATATTGTTTGGTCGACTTTGGGCTCAAATTTGGGACACTTTCTTTTCCTCTAAGGCAAATCTGAAGGAGAACAAGGAGGGAAGAGATGACGCATGGGCGGAGCTGCAATTGACAGACATGAAAATTATTTTGGCATATCGTCGCCTTCCTTCGCGCCTTCGTTGGAAATCTGAGAAGATAACCATGTATATCAAAAATGGCGATAGCGAGAAGGAAGTCAGACGGCGGTTGCTGGTATTCTTGGTGAGTTTGTTATTGGCCCATGACTGGCTGTCGCCGTCGGCTATCTTGTTAGCCACGATTACTGATAAATCTTTCAATGACTCACGGGCAGCGATTTGCGTTGTTACGTCTGAGTATCCGTCACAACCCCATGGAAGACCCAGAGGCGGATTTCGAACGTCGGAAATGCTGCGTCCATGTCTGCCTTGCCACGATCAAAGCTGTTCGAACTTATACAGCAACATTCGGATACCACAAGCCAAGCGGCCACGTCCTCACAAGCGCCCTTATCGAGAGTCTCTACTATATAATGTCCGAGCAGCAGCGTCAGCAGGAGCAACCGTCAGATAATGGTGGCAATGGTGATCAAGTAGTCTCACAGGAAACTCTAGAGCGAGCCAAAACCTGTTCGAGTGCACTCCTCCATAAGCTCGCCTTGACTACCGCGGGCGCTTCTCGGGCCTGTGAGGCCCTCCAAGAGGTCTTGTCCCCTACAGATTTTCATTGCGATGATGGGAGTTACAATTATGAGATACTGCTACCTGGTATCGTAGAAAGTGATCCTAGTATGCACGCCATGCAGGATGAGTCGGCATCAGTGGCTGAGCTTTGGCGAACTACATCCGAGGCCGCCGGGCAGGAATACGACCCAGAAAGCCCCAAACTTGAGATGCCAAGTATCTCAGAGATAAATATCATTTCCCCGTCATTGAGTGAGTTTGTAGGAGGAGTCGAAGATCCGTTTGGCGATTTGGCTGAAGGAATGGACTGGGAATCTTTGCTCCGAACGTTACCTTCGTGATAACCAGCTACCTATTCTTAGGACTTGTATTTTGATTACTTTCGTTTTAGAATACCATGAGAGAATTTCTTAATTTAGGATGTTCTGTCTTCCATAAAAGCAGCAGAAGCTTAAGCCAAGTTCCGAAGCATTTTATTCCACGGAACGACAGGACCGGAAAAAAATAACGGAATCAAGAAACTAACCCTGTTCGAAGTGGGAATCTCCGTGAGATGGTCATACAGTTTGTCATAACATTGATACTGACCGAATTATGATAGCATTCCACTCATCTGCATTCTCTTTATATATACCTTCGGGGCCAACGCTGTCCCGCAAAATGGTTACAATGGAAATGAAGACAAAGACCACCCGCGTTGAATCACCATTTAGCATTAATATGCAGGAACTCGATACCACCGAAATTGCTCGACGAGAGGCTCTCGAGGCTTTTCAAGCTCTCCTTCCTTCAAATCCTGTACCAGGAGAAGCAACGGAAGCTTATAAGACGGTTGATGAAATCGCATACTCTTTGTCGAGACTTCCCCTTGGAACAGCTCGTCCCATCAAAGTCATCGTCGTTGGCGCCGGTTTCAGTGGGCTCGCATTCGCGCGGGAGGTTGAAACCCGGCGCCTTATGAATGTGCACTTACAAATCTACGAGAAAAATGCGTCCGTTGGAGGGACTTGGTTTGAGAATAGATATCCAGGGTATGTTTAATGCGATTCCCTTCCTAATTAACTTAAAAGTATATTGACCTAATTACCTTCTACAAAGATGCGCGTAAGGACTCTATATTTTTCGCAGACAAGCTTCTTATTTAAGATTGGAAAAACATACTAAGAAGAACTTTCACAGCTGTGACATTCCAATCCATAACTACCAGGTTTTCATAATTCTGTCTAAAATTTCCAAATCACCCGCTAATGGATTTCCTGTCCTCTTCTACAGTATTCATGGGCGCCCTACCCTGACTTTCCAAGCTACTATGCGAAAGGACCGGATATTCATCGTTATATTGAGGCCGTGGCAGACCAACACAACCTCCGCCAATACGTCAAAGTTTGCCACAAAGTGGTCGGTGCAAAATGGTTAGAAGCCAAACAGAAGTGGTCTGTCAATGTTGTCCGCACAGATGGACGCTCGGTCATGGTCAGTAACCGGGATGCCAATAAAGAGGGCGAGGTGGACGAACCGTTCAACGAGGAATGCGATGTTTTCATCAACGCAACAGGCTGCTTTAACGATTGGAAATGGCCAGCTATACCCGGCAGAGAACTATTTCAGGGTCAGATGGTTCACTCAGCGGTCTGGCCTGAAAAGGATCAACTGAACCTGAAGGGGAAAACGGTAGGTTTGGTCGGAAACGGAAGTACAGGTGTGCAAATTCTCCCTGCGATTCTGGATGAGGTTGAGAAGGTCTATGTCTTCATCCGTAGCCGGACCTGGGTCACGGCTAGCTTTGCACAAAAGTTTGCTGGTCCTAATGGCGCGAATCTCTTATTCTCCGAGGAGCAGAAACGACGCTGGAGGGAACACCCAGAGGAGTATCTTGCCTATCGAAAGGAGGTGGAATCGGAATTAAATTCTCGGTTCCGGCTATACCTGAAAGACTCGATGGAGCAGCGAGAAGCACGTGAGTACTCTGTTACTCAGATGAATGAGAAGCTCGCTTCCAGGCCAGAAGCGCAGAAGCGGCTTATTCCGGATTTCTCTGTTGGGTAGGACAACTTCACCTTGATTATGTTGATCATTTCTGAGCTCTTGATTCTGACAGATGTCGCCGCACCACTCCCGGAAATGGATATCTGGAAGCATTGTGTTCCCCTAAAGTTGAAGTTGTCTGGGGTGGGATCGAATCCTTCAACGAATCCGGCTTACTGTCCGACTCTGGGGAACAATTCAATGTCGACACAATCATCTGTGCTACGGGGTTCAACATGTCCTTTGCCCCCCGATTTCCCATAATCGGTCGAAACAACACGAACTTGCAGGCAAAGTGGGAAGAAAACCCGGAATGCTACTTATCTGTCACTGCAGCCGACATGCCGAATTACTTCGTATATCTCGGCCCTGCCAGTCCTATTGGCCATGGTAGCGTGGTATCCTCACTGGAACGGGTGACGGAGTACGTTTCACGGTTTATCCAAAAGCTACAGACAGAAAACTATAGCTCTGTGACGCCAAAGGCCCACATCCCGCGCGCATACCAAAAACAGGCACTTGCATGGCTGGAAAAGACAGCTTGGAACTCTAACTGCGCATCGACATACAAGAATGGCAAGGCAGATGGCCCACTGATCTCTCTTCATCCGGGTTCGAGATTGCATTACTTCAAGCTACTTTCGAATCCACGATGGGAAGATTTTGAATGGACAAGCTTGTGCCCAGACGAGGAATTGGCGTTTGCCTGGTTGTCTAATGGATTTATTCTGGAAGAATGCCAAAAGGAGAATGAGACGGATCTGACGTAAGTCATATCTCCTTTCCAAAGTTTGAATTTCTATTTCTTCCCTTGCGTAGGAGATACTGACAGAGCTATGATAGGTGGTTTTTGGGTCCTGTTGAAGAAGACAAGGTTATTAGAAAGACTTGCTAGGTTATTTGTTCCCTCGGTCTTTAGCCATGTCCAACTTTGTTTTAGCTTGTTATCTCTTAGAAATTGGCAGAAGCTGTTATAGATTTAAGAATAATCAGTGTTCTATACCGGTGGAAAAAAGACCCAAGTAACCTCGAATGTCTCTGCATAGTGGCCATGGCTAATTGACGAGTGTCCAATTCTTGTATCTAGGCGCATAGAGGGGGTTTTCATGCTTGGGTGCATGCTGAGATTTACGCTGATTGATATCGCTAGAGCCTTTTTCAATTTTATAACTGCCCCCGCAAGTGTCAAATTCTCTCGCCCTCTGTAGTCAGGTGATCCCATAATCACGTCTTTTTCTGATAATGTAAAGGCTTCCTTCGACCGATCTGGTCGTTGGGGGGCTGTGCTCCCATTTCGGATCTGTTCGGAGTTCCGAAATCAGGTACCGAATCTACTTTTGGGCGGATGTTATTTCCACCATACGAGGTGTCGACCGAGCCGTGATAGCTTCAACTGATCTACATATCTAGACTGTTCCCATGCCGATCATTATTCCCGCATGATTGTCTCTCCATGATTATGCATACGTGGACAAAACAGCCGAGAGATGGCGAGACCATCATCCATGGAGGGGTAAGCACCAAGACTTTGCGTACGTAGGTAAAATCAAGTACATACCGGGGCATTGCTACATATTGGCTCAAAATCGCGATGTGCTCATGCCAATTGAGGGCCCATGCATTGCATATGTATTGATATCCCTGTCAAAAGATTGTACTCTGGTGTGGTGGCAAACTTAGAATGATGTTTACAACCCAGATTTACTCCTCATCTACAGCACTACCCCTTTTCACTGCAAGACGAGTAGTGCAACCCATCACACCAACGTGGCTGGAACTATTTCGCGCATTGGTCGCGAACGCCACAATGGCTCATGGAGCGCACACTGTGGCTGTACAATTGAAAACCAGAACTTGTTTCTCCACGTGAATGGTGTAAACATGGGTTCCGTGTCGATCCGGACCTGACTCGTATTAGCTGCGGACTAAGCTTTCATGAGCATGATGTTTCCCTCGACGCCTTTGCCCCCCCCCTCCTTTTCATATAGATTTCATCAGCTACTGTACATCCAATATCGATCGTAAGGGTAACAATAGAAATATTTAGTGTGCTTATTGTATCATCTTTTAGGAATAGGAAAGTCCCTAGTTAACTCTCAAATCCAATAGCTGGGAAACTTGGCACCATAGACTGGACGGATAGCGTAACTAGCGCTTATTCTTTGCCCCTCATTCCCCTCTCTTCCACTAGAACAGGTCAGATCGAGATCAGATGGGCTGGGATAATTACTCCACATCTTTCAGCTCCCCACAAGGGTCCCTAGTCGAGATTCTAAATGGGGACCGAGGGTTCTCCAGCACGTCATTTGGCTCTCCTCCTCTCCCCTCCCCTCCCCGCGGAGCCCGTGGCGTAAACAAGTTAAATAGCTGTCCCCCGAGTCTGCGAGCTCCTGGTCGTTCTAATTCCAATTTTATCACAGTTGAATTTGAGTTCAATCTTCTACAAACATGTCTTACAACAACGATAACGACGTAAGTTGAGATGATCTTTGTTTATCTATCTGTAGTGGGGGTTATCCCTGCTATTAACATTCTTTCCAGACGCTTCTTATGCAATTGATCCATTGCTAACACACTGCTTTAGCGCTCTTACGGCTCTGGAGGTAGCGACTCCTACGGTTCGTCTGGTCGCGACAATGACAACTCCTACGGATCCTCCAACCGCAGCGGCAACGACTCCTATGGCTCGAGCAACAATGATTCATATGGCTCGTCCAACAAGGACTCGTACGGTTCTTCCAACCGCAGTGGCAACGACTCGTATGGATCTAGCAACAATGATTCCTACGGCTCCTCCAACCGCAGCGGTAACGATTCGTACGGCTCTTCCAACAAAGATTCGTATGGCTCGTCTAACCGCAGCGGCAACGACTCTTACGGATCGTCCGGCCGTGACAATGACAACGATAACTCGTATGGTTCTTCTGGCCGTAGCGGTAACGACTCCTACGGCTCCAGCAAGAAGGATTCCTACGGCTCTTCTAACCGTGACGACGACGACTCCTACGGCTCCAGCAAGAAGGATTCCTACGGCTCTTCTAACCGCGACGACGACGACTCCTACGGTTCTTCCAACCGTAAGACCAACACCTATGGATCGTCTGACAACAGCGATTCCTATGGCTCCTCTGGCCGCGGTGGTAACACCTCTTCCTACGGCTCTTCCGGCCGTGACAATGACAACGATAACTCGTACGGCTCCTCTGGCCGCAGCGGTAACGACTCCTACGGCTCCAACAAGAAGGATTCCTACGGCTCTTCCGACCGTAACACCGACTCGTATGGATCTAGCAACAACGATTCATATGGCTCCTCCAACCGCAGCGGCAACGACTCGTACGGCTCATCCAACAATGACTCCTATGGCTCGTCCAACCGCAGCGGTGGTGAGAGCACCTTTGGAAAGGTCCTGGAGAAGGCTGGTGACCTGTTGAACAGCAACGAGCGTGGCCAGGAGCGACGTGATCGCTCGGATGACTACTAAGCTGCTGGAACAGTCTGGAAGTAATTTAGGCTATTTAGTACCTCGTGCTGTAATTATTTTGCGAGATGTGGTTGCCTGGTATATGGTTGAGCTGTATTTACTTGGTGAATATATAATCAAAGTACGAATTGTTGATGATTGTTGTTATCTTTGAACATTGTACTACATATCTAGGATAGCAGTAATATTCCACAAGATACAGGCTTTGAGCATTTTTACTTACCCCTCGATTGATGATGTCAATCAGGAAAGTTCCAGGCACCTGCGTTCCTTGAGGGCGCAGGAGCACCGAATTAGGTACACGATACCTCCCCTTTACTTTTACCCCAACGACCGACCTCTCCATAACATTGTATAATTAAATGCCCAAATCAGGACTCCCGATAGACTCTATCTAATGGTAGGCATAACCTCTCCTCAATAATATCCCGAAAGCCAAGAACCCTCGGCTTAAAATAGAAAATCCGACCATCCCCTCAGCCCTAATGACGTAACCGCATCCGGAAATCTCTGACTAAGCAAACCAGCACCGCCACAGCCCTGCGTAAGGCAGACTTGCACGTTGGGGCCGAACTGACTTGAGTGGTTACACTTGACGAACAGCACTCTCGACCACCTGTTCTGCTTTGACTACCGCCGTCGCTCTCGCTCTACCACCACGGTGAAACCGACTCACGATCCGGACTCTCTCCCCCGCGCAATCGACCGATCCTCACACCCGAGAACCACGTCACAAAGAGCACATCTCAGGCTGCCACCATGTCGTGGGCAGGTACGTCTTCACCGACAGGGCTTGAGCTCTAGCGATTTGAGTATAGGAGGTTACTGACGAGACTGTCGGGCAGGATTCAAGAAAAATGTCAACCGCGCGACGACGCAGGTTATGATGAAGACTGGTGAGTTTGTGGAATGCTACCCCGCAACGAGGCTTGCGGGATGGCTGGATTGGAGTTCCTACGCGAGAGAACGAGTTTGTACCGGGATGTTTCGAGCAGCTGGCTAATGCTCAATGCTGGATAGGTCATGTTGAGCGGACAAATGACCGAGACTATGAGATTGAGGAGCGGTATGTCATTCCCGAGAGATCATGATTGATGGACATGAGCACTGACGGGGTTACAGTCGATATCGGACAATGGAGGCCGCTGCGAATCGGCTGCAGAAGGAGGCCAAGGGATATTTGGATTCATTGCGAGGTGGGTTGTCGCTATTCTCACAGCTGGATTGAGCTTGACGACTAACGAATATCCGTGTAGCCATGACCGCCTCTCAGATGCGCATTGCCGAGACCATCGACGCTTTCTACGGTGACGCCGGTACTCGCGACGGCGTAAGCCGAAGCTACAAGCAGGCCGTGGAAGACCTCGACGCAGAGACCATCAAGGCTCTCGACGGACCATACCGGTAAGATAACCCAACTCCAAACTCCATCCGCCAAACCAGAACTCTAATAAAGCCCACTACTTCAGAACCACCGTCCTGGAACCAATCTCCCGCTTCTGCGCCTACTTCCCAGACGTCAACGAATGTATCAAAAAGCGCAACCACAAGCTCCTCGACTACGACGCGATGCGCGCCAAAGTCAAGAAGCTAGTCGAAAAGCCCGACAAGGACGCCACAAAGCTTCCCCGCACCGAGCGCGAGACCGAAATGGCCAAACAAGCCTACGAGCAACTCAACGAGCAACTCTTCACCGAGCTTCCCCAACTGATCGACCTGCGCGTGCCGTATCTGGACCCCAGTTTCGAAGCGCTGGTCAAGATCCAGCTGCGCTTTTGCGCGGAGGCGTACTCGCGCATGGCGCAGGTGCAGCAGTATCTGGATGCGGAGACGAGGGATCAGTATGCACGGGGTGATTTGGATAATCGAGTTGAGGAGGTGTTGCAGGAGATTCGGGATTTGAGTATAGCGGGGACTGTTTGAGGGGTGATGATGATGATGGTGGCGGGTGCTCGATAATAATGGAGTACTAAACTATTCGCATATTGGGGTTATGTGCTTTATTTCTTATTCTGTTTGGCTGTCTCTCGTTTTTTGCCTGGTTTATTTGTGCTTCTCGCTATCTGACGAAGACTACGTGATCTTATACTTGTTTCTGTGTTTCACCTTCTCATCTTACAGCCATCCTGTACATGATGCTGGGGTCTTTCTATCTAATCCGGGGACTGTCTATTCCCCAGCTACCTTCTTCCTCTTGATTATCTGGGATAAAATGGAGTTATGCTTTCAATTGCAGACGGGGTATCAAATACAAATGCTCAAACCGGGCTCATGTCGTCCATCGTACATGGGCTGTAGCCCTCTCTATATAAGTCATATAATACAATCATAACCGCACAGCCTCCCATATACACATGCTCTAGATCCTGCAAGGATAAATCTCCCTCCCTCACGACGCAACCCGACACATCTCCTCCTCCAAAACATCCACCACACTCTCCGCCGCCCTCGAAACAGCCTCCAACTCCCTCCCCTCCATCTCCGTCAACACGTAATCCGCAACGGCATCCTTCTCCCTGCCCACCGGCCTCCCAATCCCAATGCCCACCCTCAAAACATCCAAATCCCTCGGCAACCCCTCCTCCCCCCTTCCCACGCTTCTTCCCAAGCACCGGCGCCGATCCCATCTTGCCCTTCGCGGGAAACAGCCCCTTCCCCCTCAACGTCTCCAGCACACTAATCAACCCTCTATGCCCTCTCAAACTCGCACTCTCAGGCCCGCCCCTCTTCACCCGCACCTTCCCCAGTGGCGCTTCAAGCTCATCATGCAGAATGACCAGCGTAGCCGGGTACCCGGTACTCGCGGTGACGGGGAGCGGCCCGCCGGGGAGATCTAGCGGGATGCTGTCGCGGGTTGATAGCCACTTGGTCATGTTTTTGACTAGTTTTGGCCCGGAGATGTTCATTAGGGAGGGGCTGTAGAAGGTTGTGTAGAGGGGGGATGCTAGGCGGGTGCGGAGGGAGGGGATTATTGCGTCGAGGAGGATGTGGCCGGCGCTGTGGCGGGTTGTGCGGTAAGGTGCTGGGTTGCCTATTGAGGCTATGTAGAGGAGGCGTTGTGGGGGGGCGGGGGAGGGCCATTGTTGGTGGTGGCCCCAGGTTGAGGGGTGAGGATTGGGGTGGATGGGATGCGCTGGGAGGAAGAGAGGTGGAAGAGGTATGATGTGGTGATGTTGATCTTGTCATGCAGTAGTTGGTCGCCGGGTGATGGTAGAGGCAGGATAGACGGGTCAGACCCGATGGCGCGGTGCGGTGTAGACGGGAGGGCGGATGGTTCCGAGTTACTGGGAGTGGAGAATAGCAACAGTAGTATGTCTCCGTATGTCTTCGTACAATATATACTGTAGGATCTTGTATGCCGGAAGACAATTTTTTTTGGATCCCCGAATGTCTGGATCAGGAACGGGAGATCGTCTCGTGACTGGGACTTTTCTTGGTTCGGGGGCGCCGTCGGGGCCTTACCCGTTTAGGAAAGACTCTCGGGCTCCGTGCAGGATTCGCAACCAAACTGTCGGGTCGGCGCACGGAGGTACCTTTGCCACGTTAGAGTTTGTAGTGTTGTTATAGACGAGGTTTGTTGGCCTAACTTGGAAGAGAGCTGCGCTATTCTAGGTTTTATGGAGTTGTATGGTTGTTGTTAGCACGTTTCGTTCTCTAGGTAGATGATGACTCTGATCTAGGTATATATTTTCTACCGTAACTATAGTAATTATCCGTTGGGTCCAAGTCACTTTGCGGCACTTACCTGAAAATTAGTCCGTTTCGACAAAGACATGCAATGCGCCTGGCTAGAGTTAGTAGTCCAGAGCAGAGTTATTACAGTAGCTGCCTGTTGCCTGATTCCATTGCCAAGTAGGTATACTTCCATTGGCCACGGTACCGTACATACCCCTCCTACCATACTTATATAGCAATAGTGCCGACAAGGTAGGACAGACGGTGTGCCAAGTACATACACTACATAGTACATAGTAGTATCGCCCACCGGGGTAAGCTGACAGGGGTCGGCGATATACATGCAGTAGAGATCCAGACTCCTGGGCCAGACAGCCAAATCAGTATAGGCTAGCCCTGCGTTAGGGCAGTAATCACTAGTTAGCTAAGTGTATATCTAGCTAGGCACTGTAGACAAAACAGAGATAGTGACAGAGTAGTAAAGCTTTAATTATGCTTAGATGAGTTGTCCGAAATATTCATCCCTAGAATAATCCACCAGTCGATGGACACCACGGAATCTCTCCGTTGTCTAGCCCCTGATCGTACCACTTAACACGACACATTTTAGTAGGTCCCAGCGAAACAACTCATCTGGCCGCGTGGAAGGCGGAATGGAGGCGAGAAATTCTTCTGTCTGTACAATGTACCCCGTGTAAAACTAGGTAGGATGAAATTCTTGATTATCGTCTTAAGTAACCTGTATTGACTCTCTTTTCTGTAGCCGGAGAACCCGATGCTGTGTACGCCGCTCTACAGTACTAGACACTCTGTACAAGTTGTACTCTTCAACTCCTCGGCCTTGAACAAACTCATACTCTACAAAACACTCCTATAATAGTAGCTATGCACCCATCTACATACAATCCTCACATATCCACGTACTCCCATCCAAAGTACAAATCCACATTTTGCCTTCCGTACCTGACCCCTGTCCAGGTGTCCACCGAACCCAGTCTACCGGGTCTCCCCCGTTCCAACCGGGTCGTGCATAAGCTCCAAACCCAAAACGTGCACAATCACTGGCCCGATCGGACCTCCCGGCCCCACTTCAGCTGTCGAACCTTTCCCCGCCGCCCCGAGGAGAAGGATAGCACATGCGTTGAGCTAACAAGTTAGTCAAGAGTGCTAGACGGGGCAGAATAGTATCCTTGTCAGACTAAAGCCCTCTAGTATAAAAGGTATTTAGTGCATCGCTTATAGTAGTACTCAGAAATTAGTTAGGTATACGATATCAGGTCATGGAAGGGAGGGGTGGTTAGTGGTAGTGGTAAGGGGGTTATGAACGGGTATCATGCCCGTCCCGACTGGCTAGGGACCAATTTCCCAGAGTTTAGGAACGTCCCCGCTGGCTGGGAGGCTCCACTGGGTTACGGGAATGGGGGTCCGACTGTGGACGTTGTTAGGAACTTGGGAGGGAAGTTACGCGGAATAATTACAATGTCATAATTAAGGTGATCGTAGCCAGTTAGTAACAGATTAGGTGTAATTTAGATCATAAATAACTAACAGTAAGAACTTAATATGTCTGTTTGTGTGTATTCTGTACTACTCGAGTCATTCGTTTAACGTGGCCTGATTACCGAGTGTTCCCTTTATTGCTTTTTTCCGGCCGCCGGCCCAAACTGTCGGGTCGGCAATATCTCATCTATCAACTGTCTTTCCAAGTGATCGGGTAGAAATTTGGATATAATTCCTTTTCTTTTCTTTGCCTAATCGGACGATCTCCCATCGAAAATTGATCTCAATTCTACCAGGTATCTAGCGAGTATAGTACCGTATATCCTAGTCTCCATACTTCGTACTTCCTTGTACATACTACCCCATCTATCAAAGTTCACCCATATACACGCCTGTGCATCTAGTGCCGCCCGACTATGCAGTGACGTCTCACGACCCGGACTCTCGGGTCATGGCCCCCAGTTTAGTTCCGCTAATAGCGATGCTCCAGAATTATTTTTCGGGAGGAGGGAAAAGAAAAAAAAATGGAAATTAAAGCCCGAAAAAAAAGGATTACAATTGTAGTTTACTAAGTTGGTCGCCTTTATTCGGGCCTGGAATAACAGTAATCTTCCTTTCTTTGCTAGTTCGTTTCTCCCTCTCGTAACTCTCTCCACTTTATTTTTTGCGCCAGCTTAACTTTACTTTTACCTTCTCCTTCCCCTTCTATTTTTGTTAGACTTGTTGTCTACTCTTCTGTTCTCCCTTTCCCTTCGTTATACATATACTTCCCATCTGCAGTCATTATTCGGGAGAAGGTGTTCTTTCGACAACGCGGTACTGATCAGGGCTGTCTTCGTCTAATCTCGTGATTTATAAGCCTTGTATTATTCCATTAATTTGGCTCATTCTCTCCACCATTATATACCAAGTCGCATTCAGTCAGTCTATACGGTTCAGCGATATTTTTCCTACGATAATCATCCCAATTCTGTCGCTTCCCTCCAATACTCGCTTTGAAACCGTCATGTCATGGACGACAAACCCATTCAGCCAGCGGAGGATATACTGGCCCCAGACGAGAACCAGACCGAACACGCATATCCAAATTCAGACCCCGAGTCCGATTCCGATACTGAATCCTTGAACGAACCATCCATGTACGTATATGAGAGTTCATCACATGAGTCCATACTCATATTCAATTACCACGTTCTACATACCAATCCAAAGTATACCAAACCCTAACTAACATCAACTCCCACCCAGAAAATCCACCCGCTCCTACGCCTCCCTCACCCTCCAACACATCCAAGAAAATGGCCGCCGTTACGCCAACGAAACCTACTTCATGCCCAACGACGAACCAGAACTAACCCGCCTCAACATCGTCCACCAAATCTACCTAATCCTCCTCGACAACGCCCTCACAACCGCCCCACTCCCTCCATCCCCAACTCCAACACGCATCCTAGACATCGGCACCGGCCCAGGCGACTGGGCCATCGAAATGAGCGCCGCCTACCCAACAGCCACAATAATCGCCTCCGACCTAACAGTCTTCGACTCGGGACTCGGCCACCTCGCCCTGCCAAACGTGGACTTTCAACTCGCCGACGCCCGCGCAGAATGGACATACCACGAGCCCTTCGACCTAATTCATCTTCGCGGGTTATCAGGTGCCTTCCAAGACTGGGCCGCGATATACGCACAAGCATTCACCCACTGTAAACCAGGCGGATACATCGAAGTCGCAGACACAGATCCAGCAGCTGACACAATCGCATTCTCCCCGCTAAAACGACCCGGCAGTGAAGCCGAGATCCCCGCACTACGCAAATACACATCCGCCCTGCGTGCCGCCGCCGAAGCTGCGGGGTATCCACGGGACCTGGCACATCTCAACACGGACGCACTAGCCGCAGCGGGATTCGTGGATGTGCGTGTTATCGAACGAACGATACCAATTGGTCTATGGCCGGAGGACGTCGCTGAGAAAACGCTCGGCAAGATGACGCTTATTTCGCTGTTGGAGGCGTTGGAGGGGTATGCGTTGCGGCCGTTAACGGTGCATGGGGGGTATACCGTTGATGGGGTGAAGGAGTTGTGTCAGTCTGTGAGGGGGGAGCTTTTGGGGGTTGATGGGTTGACGGCGAAGGTTAGGATTGTTACGGGGAGGAGGCCCGTTAGCTTTGCGCAGAAGAAGGCGGACTTGCTTGCCAAGGTTATGGCGAGGGCGAAGCTTGTGCAGGAGAGGGCTGAAGGGTGAGTACCTAGCGGGTGTTGAGGGTATGATACTTGGGAGTTTAAAAAAACATTTAGCTTAGCGTTTAGTGGGGTTGTATAGAATATCGGGATCTATAGATTACTATATTCGGTAAGCTTTTACTGAATTTCAAAAGAACTTTGTTGACCACAACCCAAAAGATACACTGGAAAATAGTTCCCGCTAACGCTGTCTATAGAGAGAGTTCAAAGGACCTTCCAGAAGATCTTTTAAAAGAGCGGTAGTTAAATCGTATCTTTTAGACAACCGAACTAGGTTTAGTTTGCCGTGCTGCTGGACTAGTTATATATGGTCTAGATGAAGAAGGATAAGGGTTCAGGTAACAAGGAGCTCCAAAGCATATTTCAGGTCTATCAATACAGAGAGTAGAGCAGGAGATACCCTGAATATGCCTCGTGTGGTACCTGGGCGGTACCGGACCCTAAATATATGGTAAACGCTACATCGTGAATTCATTTTGTGCAACTAACTGTAACGTTTATTTAAACAGTCTCGAGATTCGAAGATTCTGGAAATCCCACGCATTCACATCATCATACCGACAAGGCGTCGACGGCGTAATAAACTCCTTAAAAGGGAACAACGACGCTGTGCGGTTCGGCTTCGCGAAGTACGCAATTGAGTACCGTTCCGGAATAACCGCCTCAGACCCAACCTTAACAGAAGGGGGATAAGTGACTCGGTGACACGCCGCACGGAACGTATCATTAGTCAATCGCTGCATCGAGTCACCAATATTCAAGATAATCTCCGTCTTATCTGCAGACTCGATGCCACGGAAAACACCAGGGCTCTGTTGATCTTCAACCTGCAAGCCGCCAACAGAGTCCTGGAATAACATCGTGATGCTGCCAAAGTCCGTGTGCTCGGCGATGCGTGTTGCAGTGCCATCAGCCAGTTCTGAGGCAGGAATCTCTGGGTAGTGGAGGATGCGGAACTCGTTCTCGGCTTTGTTGTGGAGGGCGACCATTTGGTTCTCGTCGACGCCGAGTGCTCGGGCTAGAGCAGCGAGGATCTCGAGTTCGAGTTTGAAGCATGTTTCGTAGAACTCTTCGATGAATTTGCGGAAGCCGGGGAGTTTCTCTTCTGGAACCCAGATGTTGTCTACGAGTTCGTCGCGGGGTGAGCCAAAGTCGACTGTTTCCTGTATGACTTTAGTTCTCTGTGCACCAGCTAGATCTCGCACATTGCTTACCTTGATATCACGGACAAATTTCCCCTGTGGGAGCCCCTTCTCAAACCCACTGATGGTCGAGATAGACTCTTGTCCGACGTAGCAGTATCCGCGGTTAGGGTTTGCCTTGGGAGGATGCTTTGCTAGCATCTTATCCTCGTGGGGTAGAGCGAAGAACTTGCGAGTCTGTATATAATTAGCACTTGGGTCTTGAACTCATTGTAAATGCTCAATGCTTACCCAGTCAAACAAGTCATAGATGAGTTTGTCGGGAAGACCGTGGTTCTTCAACTTAACACCACCCCGAGTCTTAAGACCATGGAGCAGAGCAGCGGAGATTTCCTCCCTCTGCTGGGGAGTTCCCTTCAACAAAGAAATATCGAGAGCCTCGGACATTGTAATTGTGAAGGAATGTTGCAAGGTTAATGAAACAATTGTGTCTTGGTGAATGTGTTATGTTAGTAGTGGTTGGATGAGGGCAAACGAGGGAGAATCAGGGCCAATTTATAGAATATGGCCCTACAGATATGAAATAGTACATCTCAATGCGGAGATAGTCACTTTGAGAAGGTGATGTCCAAAAACGCGGGGTCTGCACGAATTGAAGCTAATTACTTTCCCGAATAGATCGAGTGGGTCCAAGATCACCTTCCTCGATCATAAATGCACCAATCAGAGAGTTATTAGCTGTGGGGCACAACTTTAGATGGAAAGTGACTGTGTCGCTGCTCCAGTATGAATTTCCCACAAGGTCATCAGAGATAACTAGCAAGTGACTGAGATTGGTTTGGAGAGGATAAGAACCAAGGGTATGATAAGGGCCATTTAGGTAGCTGACCTACATATTAAGATCTGGCCCTAAGGTTATCATATACTTCACCTTAGCATCGTGTCTAGAAAAACGAGTCCAAGATGCTTCGATTAGGTGGCTGAATAGGTCCAGTTACATTTCTGGGAATCTTTCTCGGCCTACGAGTACTAGGTGCTGGAGACTTCTGTTTGGAAGCTCCCGTTCCCTTCTCGTCAAAGACATGGAATAGACATAGTCTGGCGCGATGAGGTAGGAACTGTAGGTGACTAGACTTGGAATGGGACATCGAGCTGGGAACGCGGAATGCGAATTACTTTCTAAGCTGGAAGGCCTCGTCTTAAATTGACATAGTATTATAATCTAGGGCACAATTGACAAAAGAATGAAACCTCTAGTGAGGCGTCTATGTTCATTCGACATATTTAGGGTATATGCCAGCAAATAATAACAAAAACCATGCTTTTGGATACTCCCCAAACCCCATGCGAAAGGAAATAAAAATGATTCAGAAAGAAGAGAAATGCAGAAGACCGCAAGCCCTGTCGCTGCTTTACAGCTGGAACTTGGTCCGCTCCTTCTCCATTCCACCCTTCCATTCCCACTCCTGCCCGCTGACTCGTTGGATACCCTTATCCACACGGCGCAGCTTCAAAGTAAACCGGGGACCTAGCTCCTGCAGACCAGTCCGGATACCCTCAGCACCCTGCATCTCTTTGCCATCCGCGCCAACAACCGCCTTCTCCGACTCCCGCTTCTCACGGAAGACATATCGATGACGGCGCACGAAGATGTAATCACGCTGGTTGTGCAAGGTGACGACCTGCCGACCCTCAAAGTCTGGCTGCGGTGGGAAGCACTGCTGGAACATGCGTGCAGTGAGCAGACCCAGCGGCGTGCGGAAGTTGTTCAGGATCAACTCGGGCCAGTGGCCAGTTGCACGACCGTGACCGGGAAGTCTCTTGCCCTCAATCCAGTTGCTGATGCTGAAGTGGAAGGTCGGGCCAATCGGTAGATGCACGACGACCAAGCCGCTTGGCTTCTTCTGGTCCTCTTGCAGGACCACCACGGTAGTGAAGTTGCGGTTCGCGGCGAACTTGGAGATCTCGCGGATGGAGAACTTGTGCGAGTAGCGGTGTGCCGTGCGGCGAATGTATACACTGTTCGGGAACAGGTCTGTGAGGATCTCGGCTTCGTTGTGGAGGGTTGAGTTGATAGCGGTCGTGATGAGAATTTTGGGAGCAGGAGGAGTTTCGGTTGAGAAGAGCGAGGGGAATTTGGCCGCCAGGGCTTCTGGGGCGAGGCTCAAGTTTGTACTGCGAGTGGATTGTGAAGGACTGGTTGCGCGTTCGGTGGCAGTGGGTAGCGAGGACTTTTTACGTCCACGGCTCGAGTCTTCCGCTTCGTCGTCTTCATTCTCGTCATCGTCCTCGTCGTCATCCTCGTCGCTCGTTGCGATCATACTGTCGATCGACTCGTTATCGGAATCCGCGGCATCGCTGTCGTCCTCGCCCTCTTCCAATGGCCGATTCAACTCGTCCTCTTCTTCCTTCTTGGCCCGCTTGATGCGCTCAATGTCGACACTCAATCCCAGGCCATCCTCCTCAGCGTCACTGCCGGCTTCATCCCAGACACGCTTTCGCTCGAGGGTTAGGGGAACGTTGCGACGCAGACGCTCTTCCCTCAGCTTGGGATTCTTGGCCTCTTCCTTCTTAAAAGCATAGCGTTCCTCGCGGCGCTCTGCATCCTTGGTTCTCTTGCGCTTGATGTGCAGCATCTTCCGGCGCAACTTGTTCTTAGTCTTGACCTCCATGCCAGAGTTTGGCGGAGGCCGCGCTTGACCTTTCATACCCATGGTGAGTAAAGAATTTGCTGAAAGGTAAAGGTGATTTTTGGTGAGCGACTTGCCGAAGCTTCAAATTGATCCTCGCCGATAAAATAAATTGTCTCGGAGAATCATTCCTCCGGGCTGGGCCGGCCACCATCTTTTTGATTGAATGTTGATCGCAAAAGGGGGATTGAAAAGAAGAAAAAAGAGTGAAGAAAGTACACATCCATTCGTTTTTTTCTGTTTTTCCCATTCCTTGTATTTCTAGAACTTTTGTATTTTATTCTGTGGTGTGTACGAAGTCCGATAAGGTGGACTTCTACGGTGGATGACTCAATTGCTGCCGCGCCTTTTCCTCCCCCGCTCTTTTCTTTCCCCTCCATCCGTTCAATTCAGGACTTTCACCTGCTCGACCGCGCTCCAGAAGAAGTCCAATCGCAACCCCAAGATGGCCACCGTCACCACCAAGACCGGCCAGTCGGTCGATCGCACGGTCCTGGACTCGATGCTCCGCCGCCGCATGTTCTACACCCCCTCCTTCGAGATCTATGGTGGCGTGTCTGGTCTCTATGACTATGGCCCACCCGGTACCGCCCTCGTCGCCAACATGACCGATTTGTGGCGCAAGCACTTTGTGCTCGAGGAGGATATGCTCGAGGTCGACTGCACCATGTTGACCCCTCACGACATCCTCAAGACCAGTGGGCACGTGGATAAGTTCGCCGACTGGATGTGCAAGGACCCCAAGACTGGCGAGATCTTCCGTGCCGACCACTTGGTTGAGGAGGTTCTGGAGAACCGGCTGAAGGGTGACAAGGAGGCCCGTGGCCAGAAGGTCGAGGTTGACGCTGAGAAGGAGGCCAAGAAGAAGAAGAAGTCCAAGGGCGAGACCAAGGCCGTCAAGCTGGATGACGCTCTCGTCAAGGAGTACGAGGAGACTCTCGCGCAGATCGACAACTTCGACGGCCCTGCTCTTGAGAAGCTTATCGAGAAGTACGATATTCGCAACCCCTCTACCGACGGCAAGGTCGAGCCCCCCGTCGCTTTCAACCTCATGTTCCAGACCTCCATTGGTCCCACCAGCAACATGCCTGGTTACCTTCGCCCCGAGACCGCCCAGGGTCAGTTCCTGAACTTCCAGAAGCTGCTTGAGTTCAACCAGCAGGGCATGCCCTTCGCCTCTGCGTCCATTGGCAAGTCCTTCCGTAACGAGATTTCTCCCCGTGCCGGTCTTCTCCGTGTGCGTGAGTTCCTCATGGCTGAGATTGAGCACTACGTCGATCCCGAGGGTGGTAAGAAGCACCCTCGCTTCGTCGAGGTCAAGGATGTCGAGATGTCCCTGCTCGACCGTAACGTGCAGCTGTCTGGCAGCACCAAGACCGCCAAGATGACCATTGGCCAGGCTGTCGAGACTGGTCTGGTTGACAACGAGACCCTGGGTTACTTCCTGGCCCGCATCCAGTCCTTCCTCCTGAAGCTGGGCATTGACTTCAACAAGCTGCGCTTCCGTCAGCACATGGCCAACGAGATGGCCCACTACGCCGCTGACTGCTGGGACGCCGAGCTGCAGACCAGCTACGGCTGGATTGAGTGTGTCGGCTGTGCCGATCGCAGCGCTTACGATTTGACCGTGCACAAGAACAAGACTGGCGCCGCTCTGGTTGTCCGTGAGACTCGCTCCGAGCCCCTGCGCATCGAGGAGTGGCAGATTGATCTTGAGAAGAAGAAGTTCGGTCCCCGCTTCAAGAAGGACGCCAAGACCGTCGAGGCCGCTATTGAGGCTCTCTCGCAGGAGCTGCGTGAGAAGCTGGCCCTGGATCTTGAGCAGCAGGGCAAGATCGAGGTCGACATCGAGGGCGTTGGCTCTGGCAAGGTTGAGCTTGAGAAGGA
This sequence comes from Penicillium cataractarum, assembly GCF_028827025.1. Classification (NCBI taxonomy): domain Eukaryota; kingdom Fungi; phylum Ascomycota; class Eurotiomycetes; order Eurotiales; family Aspergillaceae; genus Penicillium; species Penicillium cataractarum. The sequence continues at coordinate 3,792,718 of NW_026622744.1, read as the reverse complement.
CCTGATCAAGATTGAGAAGCGCACTCGTGTTGAGAACATTCGCGAGTACACTCCCAACGTTATTGAGCCCTCCTTCGGTATTGGCCGTATCATGTACAGCATGATCGAGCACGTCTACTGGTCCCGTGCTGGCGATGAGGCCCGCGGTGTAAGTCACAGCGTTCTATTTGTCAAACCATCGTGTTTATTTGTCATACTAACGGATTTCTATTTAGGTCCTCTCTTTCCCTCCTTCTGTCGCTCCCACCAAGGTCTTGCTGGTGCCCCTCTCCACCAACGCCGGCTTCAAGCCCCTGACTCAGAACCTGAGCGCCAAGTTGCGCCGTCTGGGTGTTTCCAGCCGTGTGGACGACTCTTCTGCCAGCATTGGCAAGCGCTATGCCCGTAACGATGAGCTGGGTACTCCCTTCGGTATCACCGTTGACTTCCAGTCCGTCAAGGACAACACTGTTACCCTACGTGACCGCGACACGACCAAGCAGGTTCGTGCCAGCGAGGACGAGATTCTGCAGGCTGTCAAGTCGCTTGTCGATGGCGATGAGACCTGGGCCGATATTGTCAAGCGGCTGCCCGAGTTCACTGGCCAGGAGATCGAGTAAAGTGTAGAGCAGAGCAAAGACGAGTCCAGTGGAAGTTTTCATTTGGCATTCCAAAAATATACACCATTTCAATTTTTTTTCTCATAATTGTGCTATAGTAAATATCTTTAACGAAAGTTGTCTTACTTTTACCTTTTTTCATTAAAAGTAGCGCCAGTGGTCCTCTTGTTTAAAGCCAATAGCGCATGCTTGATTTTAAGCTCCGCTCCCGAATCCGGTTTACCGCGCCAAGAATCCGGGGCAACCTCGTCGCATCTTCCATCTGTCCTCATCCTCCTTCTCGTGGAGAGAGCAAGTCCCAACGCAGAACCCATGGCGCCTACAATCCACTCCGCCAAACTCACGCTATCCTGCCCGCTGTTCGCAGCAGACTTCGACCCGCGCAACAACGGGCGACTGCTCGTTGGCGGCGGAGGCGGCGAAAGCCGCAGCGGAGTTGGGAATAAGATTGTAAGTGGCGCGTGCTTTAGCTTCGCGTTCTGGGCCTCTGCAGTGTTCTAACTCATGTCTATTTAGTCTTTGATTGATACGTCACGTCGAGATGAGATTACCGAGGCTGTGGAGATCAACTTGTCGCGCGACGAGGACTCGGTGACGTCGCTCGCTGCGGCGCCGCAGTTTGGCGATGACGAGGGCTCGCTGGTCGTTCTAGCTGGTATCAACAGCTCTCTTGCAGACCAGAAGAAAAACAACAATCAGCACATGCGGTCTTTCCGATTCGAAGCGCCTCAGAAGAAGAAAACCTTGACCCCGACCAACTCGCAGGACGACGCGGAGGATTCCAAGGACACGAAAGCGAAGAAGGAGAAGACGGCTGAGGAAGTGATACCTGGGAAGTCAGAGGCTTTGTCGCGTGCTTCGATTTTCCGCGCAAAGGGACCGGATTCGGGTGATACTTATCAACGAGTCTTGAGGCTGTCGCCTTGGAGGAAGCCGGCTGATGGCTCGGAGAAGACTGGTCAGGATACCAGGGTCGGTGCTATTGCGACCGGCATGGCGCAGTCTGGTGAGATTGTCTTTTTCTCTGTTACAAAGGGTCCCACCGAGTCGGATGTCATCGGCCGTATCCGTCTCGACAGTCACGAAGAAGCCGAGGATGTGGACTTTGCCAGCCTTGAGAACGACCCCGAGCAGACGGGAGATGCCCGTGGTAGATACCGTGTGGCATACACCAACGGTGCCGATGTGATGATCGGCGAGATCTCTTCATCCACCCGCTCCAACGCTGCACCCGATGTTCGCTGTGTTTATACCATTCCTCTTCCCAGCAGCGGCGCCCGTGCTGCTCGTCCCAAGTTCCGCGCCTTGCGCTTCCTCTCTTCATCGGCACTACTCCTGCTTCAAAATGCCCCAAACCGCGGTGGTAGCGAGCTGGTAATTCTTCGCTTGCCTACAACTAAAGCGGGCACGGCAACTATCCTCCGCCGTCGCAAGCTGCCCCGGAGTGTTCAGATTGGTCTGGGCCTCGACATTTGTCCCTTAGGCACCAACCCAGCTGGCCAACAGCAGACTATTATTGCCGCCAGCGGCAGCGACAACTCCATACCGCTGTTAACGGTAGAGTTCGGCCCCAACAAGGGATATGGCGCGATCAAGTCTTACACAACCCTCCGCGACGTGCACCCATTCTCCATGACGAAACTCGTCTTCTCTCCTTTCACAGCTCCCGCCCACCCAGTAACACCCGACGTGCTCCCGCAAAAGGTCAAGCTTGCCTCTATAAGCATGGGCAACACCATCGTCGTTCACACCCTCCCACTCTCCCCCTTCCCTGCCTCCTCCCGCACCCCTCGCTATGTCCTATCCTTACCCGGCCCCGCGGAGTTCTGGGAGGGCCTATACTTTGTCGCTGTCCTACTTTTCTCTCTCGTCCTCATTACTGGAACCATGCTTGCCTTTGCCGAGATCCGTGGTGGTACACCACCAGTTCTGGGTGCCGCACAGTGGCTGCCTCCATCATGGCGCAGTGCCATTGTAAACGAGTATATCCCACCTGCACCAGGCAAGGGCTCATACATCGACTATCTCCTGTCGCCTAAGAGCCAGGAAGCCCCTCCCGTGGCGAACGTCGTCGCGGAAAACCAACTCGAGAGCTTGAAAGACATCCTCGATCGAGTCCACAGCGCCGGCGCCGCGCCCATTGACCTCGAGACCGTTAGCCCACACGCTCTATCAGTCATCCTACGCTGCCACGACGGCCAAACCGCCGAGCAAAGCGTCCTCATCGAGACATTAGCTTCGCATCACGCCAGTGAGGATGAAGCCCGCGAGGCAGAAAAGTTCCGCACCTGGGCCGAGCTTAGCGGTGAAGACCAGGTTGCCTGGAAACGGAGACTGACTGATGCCGGTCGATGGGCTGCGAGTGAAGGCGAGACTGTGTTGAAGGGTGTTTTGTTTGGTGAGGCTTGTGGGCAGTTGCGTCATGCTGTTGAGCAGGGATTGCGCTGATCTTGGATGAGATGTTGGGTTTGGGATAGGGGAAAATTGATGCTTTGATGCTGTCTTTGATTGTATGAATTGTTCTATATATTGCTGCATGATAGATGAATCTTGATTTTGCTGTACACTCTGCTAGAACATTGCATCGAAATGTCCAAGATGGAAAGATCGGGGACCATGGCACAAAATTAAGGAAGTCATTCCGATAGCTCAGGTAAATTACTGGAATACGATCTCTCGATTATACATCCTGGGTATCTTCTTACTCGCATATATTGCTTTGGCTAACGGCGACATCGAAGATTGAGTTTTTTAAGACTGGGATACACCAAGGTAAACCCTCTCGCTTCGTTCCTTTCAGGACATCTGACCTAGACTAATTCTAGATAGCTAGGTAGTCAGTAAATGTCTCTACTGCATAGAACATATCTCCCTTGTGCCCTGATCAGATCTAGATACGCATGTGCGGTTGTTACTGTAGGTTTTTAAGTCAAGATCCATTACATAGTTAGCTGAGCAGTAGGTCGTTAGTTCTTGAGAATGACAAAACTTTCTCGTCAGCCACGGCCGTGTTGTGGTCTATACTGGTCGCTGAAATTCCAGCCGACTCGCCTATTTTTACTACACACTTCACCTAAACCCTAGGTATAAACCTACCGGGGTAAGCCGAGAAACTATGCGCTGGCGACCCTCTTCGACCAATAACTGGCCAGCGTTTAGCGAAATCGTTTGGATGAAAAAGGTCGATTGACGAAGACGGCTGGATATCGTGGGGCAGGCTAAATACTAATGGCGTGAAGACATGCAATTTCATAAATGGGAAACCGAATGACGGCCGATGTGTCTGATCTCTCCCCAGATGCGATGTTGGTAGTCGGGCTGGTAGTTTTTCAGTTCAGTCGGTTCTTTTTGAAATCGTATATCTATCTTATATTGATCTTATATTGAAAGTGATATACAACGTTCTTCTTTATCGGCGATGGGAGGTGCGGGGACTCGTAATGAAATAGGGGACTTACCTGCGGTAAGCACCATCTGGCAAGAACCTGATGTCGAAGCACCTTCATGTTTATGTGCTTTTGTTACTCATACAGTATGCTGCACAAACTCTTGCCTGCTCGAGCACCGGAAGTTATTCACACAATACCTAAGCTGTGTCTCTAGCAATAGTTACTGGCCGACCTCCATTCTCCGCGGACATAAGCATAGCTTCCATAACCCTCAAATCTTCCAGGGCTTCAGAGGTTGACAATCTCGAGTCCAGTCTACCTGTGGCGATGGACTCAGCAAATGCCGCGACTTCTTCCTTCACACCCCACATCAATGGCGCTGGTTCTGTTTGATTCTCCCACTTATCCAGCTGGTTCTTGAGTTTAGTCAAGATTTTCATCTCAAATGGGCGATACGTGATAACGCCTTTGTCTGTGACAATTTCAAACTCCATGCCAAGCTTGGCTTCAGTTCCAACAGATGAGATATAGGAGCCACTGCGCCCGTTATCCGTTCTCAAGATGGCATGGATAGTGTCAACAGGAGGTAAATTTTGTTGCAAAGACATCGTGTATGCGGATGTGCTTTCAATCTTTCGACCTAAGGCACCAAGTAACGTTCGTAAGACAGCCACAAAATGAACGCCGCCGTCAAGTAGATAACCGCCCTGAAAAGTAGGCTTCTGGCGCCTTGATACCATGAGTTATTAGATAAAAAGTACTCTGGTCTTATGGCGAATAATAGAAGAGGATTGACGGCTTACCATTCAGAATGATAGAAAGGGTTCCTAGAGTCTGTGAAGGAAAAGGCAGCGACAGAAAAGGTGAGTAGGTTTGCGTCGAGGTCCTTGATAATTTTCGCTGCCCGATGCACAGAGTCCCAGAACCGGAAATTCTCACCCACTCCCCATAGGGCGCCTTTTATCCCCTGAGAATAATCGACTAGGCTCCGGGCTATGTTGAGGTCGGGCGCAATGGGCTTCTCGCTCAGTACATGCTTGCCGGCGGCCAATGCCTTTTTAATAAGCACTGGCGCAACGTCAATAGCGACTGCAATAATAACGGCTGCAATATCACTTCGCCGTAAAAGATCATCAAGCGACTTAGATTGGACAGACGGCGAGTCAAAGTAAGCATCGATGTCCTTGCAGGCCTCACCCTCGAAGGCTGTAGATACAAAATTCTCGGCGGAGCTCTGCGATCGTGAGTAGACTGCTTTCAAGGTGAACAATTCACTTGAGTTGATTGCCGGGAGGTGCTCTGTGGGCTCGGGCTCTCTACTGTTAGATACCCAGCAAAAACTTAATGCAGCACTGCCGATCAATAGAAAATTTATGCTAACCTTTCTTTGCAAAAACACCTGCTCCAAGCAAGGCTATTCCAATGGACATTTTTGCGGTACGGGTGTGACACGGACAATCTGCTGTATTTTAGTCAAAATGATGGCCGCTTGCCAATCACTGGACATCCGTCCCTTTAATGGGGTCTGTCTACACGGCTAGTTAGTTCGGCATGTGTCCTAACCTAGCCCCCCACCGAGCCGGAGGCTTATGAATTTCCAGTTTCCCCATTGCGGAGTTTGCAGTGGATCACCCTTCCCCCACATTATTCCGATGGCCCGATCGATCTCAAAGCGCGGATGCACAAGGACTTCCTCTATTATCAGCCTTGAGGTGTAACCGCAACATGATAGGCATGGGCTATCCTACCAGCAATGCGCATGCCAACCATATCTGAGCATTTCTCGAAGCATATCTTGACCTGCAAGGTCTGTCATTTCAGGGAGTGTTCTTCAATGACATCCATTTTCGCCCTCTACAGATCTCTATGCCTTTAGCTACGCTCTAGGGGCGAGTTACCCCCAGAGACGGCCTGTTTAACTGCCGCCTGGATTACAGTCGGTGCCCTACCACGTGTAAAGAGAAAGGAAAGAACATGTTGAAACTAATAAGAAGCCAATATAGTCAGTAATTTCTCAAGTATCCTCATTTTCTAGATTGTATTACTCGGTTCTGGTGTCCGTTCTTTCGTAGTACCGCTATTGTGATTGAAATGTTCTAGGTTATTGTCCCGTGGCTTTCACAATTCAATTTTGTTTTCTAGCTAACAGACAAACTGTTCCGTTGAATACGCAAATTCAATCCCCCCCTCGACACACATCCTCTTTACTGCCTCAAGACCTTGAAACAGCTATGGGAATAAATCCTCGTCACCGGGAAACAACTGAAGAAAGGATAACTTGATGCTCTCAAGCGAAGGAAATTGAGCCTTACGACATGACAGCATAGTACAAAGTCCATACTCGACTACGGCATAGTCACGCTCGACAATCCCCCTCAAGTATAGTTTCACCACACTCCTAGGCAGCATTTAAGGTAATAGCAGCTCCCGGTCTTCATCCTGAGGACCAAGAAAGAACCCGAATGGCATGGAGATCTCGCGTAGTTTTGTGAATTCCACTAAGGATTCGAACCACGACTGCGTAAGGATAGGGTCTGTGCGGTGGGCCCTGTTTGTCAGGATGTTATGCATAGAGCCTGCAGATCCTTCATTTCCGTCATCAAGCAACAGTAGATGTCTTGAAATCTCGACGCAGGGGCTTGGCCATCCCGGGAAGAGATGGTATTTTGATAGAGCAAAACTTGAGGATTTGTGCAAGCAGTGTTATACACGCTTATGTCGGTCGTGAGAGGAGTCAGGCATACTGTCACCTTTATGACTCCGGAAGATCCGCGCCGGCGTTCTAGCGCAATCCATATATCCATGTCAGGTACTTGCAATGTCATTTAAATGGCGAACTTGTAAGATGGAACTTTGGTTGCGTAGTTGAAGTCGTTATGGAAATATGAGTGAGCTAGACAGACTACGTCGTGCCCGCAGATGATGACTTCTTCCAAGTGCTGCAGTGGCCGGTGCTGGGGATCAATTGAGCGAGAGGCCATTTTATAGAAAGCACAAGCAGTGCTTCCCCCCCCCCCCCAATACCAACACGACTTGACTTGAAGCATTGAAGATTTGGCAAAAGAAAGAGGCAAATTACCATCCAGGAATCATAACAGCGTCCGATTAGAGCTTCTTGCCAATGATGACGGGCCTTTCTAGAATATGTATGATGAGCGATTGTCAAAGGGCAAGCCATTCTCAAGATCTCGTAGAATGGCTTCACTTGAGCTTCCTCCAACGGGCTATCCTTTCTGTGACATGAGATGCGGTCCTCGCAATTGGAAACGTTAAGCTGCAGTCTGCGCACGGAAGAAGCCAGATCGGGGTTCTGTTGTACAGACCGAGCTAGCAGATAAAGTTGCCCCACAGAGTGCAGCTCCAGAGAATGGTAAGCTCTGTGAAGAAATAGACTATACCAGGGCCGACATACTCGCAGCAATGGAAGTCTGGTGTGGAAGACATGCAAAGAAGGGGTACAAGGCTCTCGGTCTCGGGCCCCTGGGCAAGGTGGTCGAAGATGAGAAGGAGGATTTCATTAGGGAGGCGACGCATCCTCAGCAGGCGAGGGGCTTTTGACTAGACCCTCAAATGAAACTTTTCTGTCACTGTAAGTTGAGAAGTGTAAGGTGGAGGGGGAAGAAAACAGAAAGCCATCGTGCTTTATGTCAAAGAAGTGAACAAACGGACGGCATTGTTTATCGGGAACCTGCCATGAAAGCCCAGAACAAGGCAAGTTATCCTCATGTATCCAATGAAATATTCTTAGATCGCCAACTCAAAAGAGACTCTCTCGATTTCATGGTATCCGGATGATCATCACCCAACACCTGCATCTGGAGATCGACACATTTCCCCATCAACTCGACCGCTTCTGTCTTCCTGCCGATTCCCATCCATGCAAAGGCCAAATTACTCATAGTCCCGATTGTATCGAGATGTTTATCCCCTAATACCTCTTTCTGAAGATCCAACAGCTGAGAGAAAAGTTCCTCAGCGTCCTGACCACGGCCTTGGTCAAGGTATGCCAGCGCAAGGTTATGCATGCTCTCGAGAGTGTCAGTGTGTTTCTCGCCTAGTAGCCGTGCTCTTATGTCCAGGGCTTGCGTTTGTAATAACTCAGCGGCTGCATAGTCTCCAAGGTCAATTAGGACAATTGACAGACTGTTCATACTCGCGATTGTGTCGGGGTGTTCGTCACCCAATACCCTCTTTCGAAGCTGGACAACCTCGTGGTGTAGTAACTCGGCGTCTGAGTGTCGACCCTGAAGGGAATATGTCAAGGCCAAGTTTGTCATGGTCTTGAGCGTCTCGGGATGCTCCTCGCCTAAGGTAATCTCCTGAACATCAAGAATATCTGCGTGAAGATGCGCATCTGAATATCGACCTTGATGGTGATAAATCTTCGACAATTGATCCTTGCTCTTCAGTGTATCTGGGTGATTGTTACCCAACTTCTTTCTTTGAAATTCCACACTCTCCAGTCGAAGTGCCTCGGCGTCCGAATGACGACCCATTTTGGAGTATATCGCTGCCAAACCACCCATTATAAATGGCGTTGAAGAGTGCATTCCACCAAAGATCTTCCTGGAAGCAGCAAGGGCCTGCACATAAACCGTTTCTGCATCTTCGAACTTGCTCTGCCACTCGTATATCATGGCAAGATTGTGCATATTACAGATAGCCTCATTACTTTCCTCTCCGAGAATTCCCTTGAGTGTCGACACCACTTGCGTCAGGAGAACCTCCGCCTCCTCGAACTGGCCTTGCTTCGCAAGCGACAAACCTAATCCACACCTAGCCCCAATCCCACGAGGCCCATCTTCGAGCTGCAGTCTCTTGCAGATGTCAAGAGCCCGAGAATGCATAGACTGAGCATCCTCAAACCAACTCGTCTGGTAAAAGATATTTCCCAAATTAACCATGCTCATAATCGTGATATCATCTTCTTCCCCAAGCGTATTAAGACAGGCTTTTAACTGCGCTTCGCCGAGAATTGCCGCTTTATCCCACTGTCCCGATATTTCAAACGCTTTCACGAGCATCAAGTCACTGTGGAGCGTATCTTTGTCATTTTCGCTAAGAAGTAAAGCCCTTTCTCGCCCAGACTCTGACGCCATGATTTCCATGTCGTATGGCTTTTCGACTTGGCCCGCATAGTATGCGGCTCTATAAAGAAGGTCTGCTCGTTGTAAGCGGCCCTCCTCCGATTGTGGAACTTGATTTAATGCCATTCTCACGTGTGGAAACAGTGATTGACAATCTTCCTTGCGTAAGTTAATACTGGGGAAATCGCTCGGGAAATGACGGTAAAGGCGAGTGATGAATTGCTCTTTCCAGGTTTCGTACATGGAATTGGACTTGAGCCACTGATGTAAGGCTAGTTGCACTTGCCGGTGCATCTCGATAGTCTTTCCATGTGGATGAGTGGAGATGAGCGAGTAATTCTGCAACATCAGAATGTCATCCTCAAACTTGCCGCTTTTATCTGTGTTAATAGAGGCAGCGTCCCCTTCGCTGCTCGCACCAGCAGATGGTTCTGGACCAGCTTCGTCTGTATTGTGCAAAGGGGTAGACTCATCATCAGACTGGGCGTGACCACCGAGAAGATAATCCTGAATACCAAGTCGATCAAAAAAGCTCATCAGACGAAGTAAATCCGCAGCCGACGGTCTGACACTTCGAATGTAATCGAAAGACATCTCCCACGTAACCATAATCGAATCCCTCGCCTCGAATTCCCGGCGGTTCACACGTCCAGCTTCGCCATCCGGGGCACTGAGTCTGCTCTGCTGTATTTTCAAAAATTCCTCGAGATACCGTTGAACGGCGTATCGGGGCGCTCGCTGAGATATATATGTTCCAGCTAGAGCAATAGCAAGCGGCATACCGTCTAAAGCATCGACAAGTTCTTTCATCCCAGTCTCATCCACATCCTCTGATCCGATCTTTTTTCGAAGAATAGCCACGCCATCTCCCCCCTTTAACGAAGAAACCTCCAAAACACTCCCCTCCCTAACAAGTCCCCCCGCAACACTTCTCCTCGTCGTCGTAACAATAATAGCCCCCCTCTCACTTTTCGGTAAAAACGTAACCAACGGTCGTCTAGTCCCAGGAAGATCTTGAAAGAGAAACTCCTCCTTGTCAAGACCATCTAGAACAAGGATCCACTTCCTCTCTTCATCATTCTCAAACCAGTTTCGGACGAGATGATAAATATTACATCTGGAATCCTGACAGCCGGGGAGATTGAGATGCTTAGAGATGTTTTTGTGACTTAGTTCGAAGCGGTCTTTAGTGTTCGCATTGATCCAGAATATCCATGTATCCGGGGATGTTTGTCGGATTCGATAGACGTGTTCAATAGTAAGGTAGGTTTTTCTGACAAATTTTAGTAGTGAAGCCAACAATCTTAGACTTGGATACCTAGTCAATGGCGGTAGGTACACTAATTCGTGACTTACCCAATACCACGAGGCCCTACTAATACAGTCATCGATGCCGGCCTGGAAGATAACTCATACAGTCGATCCAGTAATCCTCCATGATCAACGAAATCAGGATCCCGCTCATACGGGATTGAGAACACGGCCTCTAATGGTTCAAGTCGGTCTGGTTTCCGGCAGAAAAGTTAGTCAATACACATACATCCACCCATTTCCAGTCGACGAACCTGGATATACGTCTACCTGAGGAGTGGCAGGGCCAGAGCTATCCCCAACGCGAAGCCCGGAAAATGCATTACCGAGCGTAGACATCTTGTCTTTTGAACTCTCGGAAATATGGACTTGATTTGAATCTTGTGATAGAGCCGAGGAGATTTAATCGCTCGCGGCTCAACAATGCCCCTCATCATGTGATTCGTGGAGAACGGGGCATGAACCCCGCGCATTCGTATTCACGACGCTACTAACGTGGAAGGATTACGCCTTGTTTTGAATTATTAGAATTCATTTCTAAGAGATAAGGGAGCATGTTCAAGCTTAGAATCGTCCTTTAGAAGCATTTACAAAGTTACGGAAGATATATATCTCGATTCTACCATTGAGGCTACAGAGAATAGACATAGATCAATACCTTCTCACAAGATCTCGTCTTAAGTCAATTTACCAATAGGATTTAAATGATCGCTTTCGCCCAAGTGCAACCATACGCTAAGCCCTAGCACTGCGTGTCACTTTAATATCAAGATCTGATTTAAGGGTATTCAATTCCACACCAAATCCCTGTCATCCTGAATACCTCCAGTAGGCGAAGGTCGACCACATCCGATCAAAGTAGAGCCTCCTATCCAAGGAAATTCTTGTAATGACCGGACCAACCTCAAAATAGCCCACGATTACGACAAGAATATAGGGACCTGTGAGATCGACGCCAAAAATGACAGCCTCTGGCGCTAGAACTTCAGCGATTCTTCTTCCCGTAACCAAGTTCTCCGGAGTAAATTATCAGTTCCTGGGGGCTTTAGAATTGAGTTTCATAAGCTCAGTGCGTGTTGGGGAGCGCATGGCAGCATTTCTGGGAGCGGTTCCTGTATTCCTGGAAACGAGTCAGCCCGTTTAGGAATGAGCATTTAATTCCCTTGGAAATCATCACCCTCAATTCTTGTATTCAGATTACTAGCTCATACTACCCCAGCTTGATCATAGGCTTTAACCATTCGTGATAGTGGAATTGGAGTTTCGTTTTCTAAGGAGATTGACTTAACTTCCCCGTTTTTGAGATCATTGAGTCTTAAACGAACTAGTACGGTATATTAGACTCGAAACTTGTCACAGGAATTGACAAGTATCTACGAAAATTCTCACCTGGAAAAATCATTGCTTTCTCTATATCAATATAAACTTCAGGGATCGACAGACCTATTCCCGTTTGTGAACACTTGCGTCCTATAGCGGCCAAGACTGTGGGCCCCGAACTCTTACTATTCATTCTCAAGGCGTGCCTGGACAGCCTACCGCCCCGGATACGAGATACTCTGCAGCTAGGCCACCAATCCGATGACATTAGGGTTTTATTTCCATTTTATTGGGTGCTGATCCCGCTGTTACTGACTCGCTTCCACTCAGCAGGCATGAATCAACGAGTTTCGGGAGGCTGAGCCCTGCGTCCTGCAGGTGGCCTCCAATTTATTTAGGACAATGTTATTGACACGACAAAAAAATTCACGGCACGACAGAGCTAGTCCTAATTAGGAACGTACCCCCCAGATACAAAATGCTACCTTCGACATCCACATAATAATTGCCAAGCCCTTATGTATGCATATTCCCATACATAAGCGCTTCCCGCGGATGCTCTAGTGTCGTCAGCGGTCATACCCGCCTCTATCACATGACCTCTATTTGTTTATCTCCATGACATACCAAGTCGGCATTCCAAACTCATTCCTACATACTAACCCCCTTCCTACCACCAAGTTTTATATTCAATGGCTAATTGATTCTCTCCTTAGGGCCGATATCTCTTTCTAATTCGCTTCCTACCAATTCAACTCCTACCAATTCAACTCCTACCAATTCAACTCCTACCAATTCAACTCCTACCAATTCAACTCCTACCAATTCAACATGGCTCTTCAACCACCGCCGAACAACTGGCTAATCGAGGTCGAAACTAGCCAGGAAGCCCGGGCTATCCTTAACCAATTTGCCTCTCACCAAGGATACGCCATTACCACTGCGAATTCGAACGATCGGTCGGTTACCCTCCAGTACGATCGGGGTGGCCAGCCTAGGAAGCACCCTTCTAAAACCACCCGCCAGACTACCTCTCGCCGCTGCGGTTGCCACTTCTCTGCCTACCTTAAGAAGGAAACCAACGGCTGGCTCTTCACCGTTAAGAAGGGCTCTCATACTGGCCACACGGCTTCTGCACCTGCAATACACCCAATTCACCGGCGCCAGCAGATGAAGGAGACCCAGGAGCGGGTAATTCAACTATTCATGCTAAGGCATTCGAACCTCGAAGTTATCAGTATCCTACGGCAAGAGGGAGCTTATAGCAAGGCCGAAGTTAATGCAGAAGACCCATACCAATCCCGCATTCGCCTCAACCCAAGAGACTTGGCGAACCTTCGCTATCGTGCACGGAAGCGGTTTCTTAGGGGACGTACGCCTACTTCGGCCCTCCTGATGGGGCTGCCGGGCTGGGACGTCTTTTATAAGGAGACCGAGGGGGAGAAAGCCGGGTCCAACACATACTCTGCGCATCTCATTCGGGCCTCGACCTTCTCGCTCGATTTTCCTCTCTCCTTTGGATTGATGCCACATACAAGACCAATCGGTTCAATATGCCTATGGTTAATATTGTTGGAAGGTCAGCTAATGGGAAAACCTTCTATATTGCCTGCGCTTTTATATCGGATGAGCAAGAGGGTGCATATCGGTGGGTTCTGGAGATCCTTCGGGATCAACTTATTAAGCACCAAATCCCCTTTCCAACAACTATATTCTCTGACGATGCAGAGAGTCTCCTGGCTGCTATAGCAACGGCCTTTCCAAATACAACCTCCCTGCTTTGTATATAGCATATCCAGAAGAATATTGAGAAGAGACTGCGGCCGAAGATTGCCCAGCATCTTCTTGTCTATCTTAAGAAGGAAGGGGACATTCGAGACGATATCAACGGGCGATGGAATTCTGCAAAGGACCTCTTCAATAAAGTCATCTTTGCACCTACAATAGCAGAGATGGAGACTGCTTGGAAGAGCTTTAAGAAGCACTATAAGCACCAGGTTTTCACAGAGGCAATTGACTACATCTCGAATCAATGGATGAAGGATGGTATGCAGCAACGCTTTCTCCGCTGTTATACTAATAACACCTTCCATTTCGGCGAAACTTCATCCTCGCGAGTGGAAGGGGCCCATGCCTATTTGAAGAGATTCATTAAGTATTCAGTTGGCGACCTCCACACTGTTATGTGTGGGATTCGAACTGCGGTCAGTGCTCGCCATATTACCATCAACCAATCGATTGCGGAGGAGCGTGAGAAGCTGCCAGGGAACCTCCTTACGCCCCTGTTTCGTAAGGTTCTTGGTTGGGTGCACCGGAAAGCCCTTCAATCGGTTGCTAGGCAACTAGATGCATATAGGAAGAAGGAATTGGAGATGGTCGATTGCACCAATTACCATCGGCAGGCACTTGGTTTACCATGCATCCATGAGATTTTGGTGGCTATTGAAGGCAATCTGCCTCTCGAAAGGGATCAGTTCCATCGCCAGTGGTGGCTCCTTACTTCAATTAAAGACGATTACCAGCCACTTTACATACAAAGTGTGCTTCAAGTCAAGGAGCCAGCAATCGCGAAAGCTGCAGGGCGCCCCCCGGGCGAGCTAACCATGCTCGAAAAGACCCCATTGTATTGGCAGCGAAGGAGACTGCTAATGCCACGGCAGCAAAGAAACAGCCAAAGACCACTAAAGCCAACAACTTGAAAACCACCAAAGCCAACAACTTGAAAACCACCAAAGCTAACAACTTGAAAACCACCAAAGCTAACAACTTGAAAACCACCAAAGCTAGCAACTTGAAGACCACCAAGAAAGCCACCCGCCGGTCAAATCGATTAGACCGATCTACCAAGCGAGATCCTTCTGGTTTCGAGGTTGTTAGGAAGCGTACTGCGCGGATTGGGCGGGAAGGGCGTGTATGAGGGTGAAATCGATCTAGATAATATATTAATTAGCCTCTGAAATTTGAAATTGCTTCTGCTTCAAATCCCTGCATGTTTAGATGAATTAGGTGGTTGTAAAATAGCCTTGGAAAAGGGTGATGGTAGGAAGTGGGTTAGGAAGCCGACTTGGTATGTCATGGAGATAAACAAATAGAGGTCATGTGATAGAGGCGGGTATGACCGCTGACGACACTAGAGCATCCGCGGGAAGCGCTTATGTATGGGAATATGCATACATAAGGGCTTGGCAATTATTATGTGGATGTCGAAGGTAGCATTTTGTATCTGGGGGGTACGTTCCTAATTAGGACTAGCTCTGTCGTGCCGTGAATTTTTTTGTCGTGTCAATAACATTGTCCTTTATTTATAAGTTGCGTTTTGGTGCTAGGGGTTGGATATAAAAGATCTGAGAGATATAGTTCAGGACGAGGCACACTGATATTCTTCTGCTTCTCTCATTAGCATTCTCCGAGTATTCACTACAATACAATCCAACTTTTGTTACCTCGGAAAGACCTGCGCCTAACACCATGCACTTCACCAAGCTCATTGCCCTCGCTCTCGCCGCCATCGCACCTATTGCGGTCGCAGCTCCGTTTCAATTGGAGGAGCGACAGAGCAACAGCTGCCAACAGGCGTTAGCCGCCCTCGCCGGAACCGTTGCCTATTATAAAGGCGTTACCAAAACCTGGACTGGCAACGCAGCTGTATGACGATAGCTTATGTCTAAAGCGGAAACCGTGTACTAATCCGTGATACTTTTAGACTGCGGCCAATACTGAGATTAAAAAATTGGAAAAGGCGGGTCAGTCTATAAAAACGGCGTGCTCTCAGATGGACCAGGCGATTTCGAGTGCGGATCAGAGTTAGTATGTTATTTCCCTCTGGAGTTGTGGATTGATATGAGATCACTAACAAGAATAAACCTTGCAGTAAGCAAACAGAGAGCCATAACTCGAACGTCTGGGGGTAGGTCTGAGACAGCGTTGAGCGATTGACAATATAATTGAGGATATAGGCTCCACTGTGGAAGGCTCATATATGGTATACCTGACAGCTCCTACCTACATTCCCACTGCTCTTCTTACTCAACCCGATTCCATTGTATTTGGAGAATATGTTACGTGATATCCTTAATAACACCGATAATTTGTTTGCACACATGTATATAAAACGTACCAAATTAGCTCCTTCCTTTCCGTGGTGCAGATTACGAATGTTAATGCGGTAGGAGTATAGTTAGTCCAGGAACTTTGTAAGGTCCCAGAAATCGGTTGACCAGTTGAACATCCACTTAACTACCATAATCTTCACCCTTTACAAGCGTCCATATACCTCAATATGGCTTGTAATGCATCCCTCTCTAGCCGCCTCTGTTCCTCGGCGAGTTAATTTCTCATTGGAAATTCTTCGAGTTCTAGATATACAAGATTTCTGAACTGATCGTCCTATCTGGATGGCCATGACTCTTTACCCCGACAAGATCCTGTTTGAATGCCTACTCTATACTACAGCTCACGATTCTTGAGTGAACATTAAATATCACCATGCAAATCCAGGACGTCTCAATTTGTTGGTAATGTTCCTGCAGTCTCGGCGTGGTCTAATTTCCTCCAAAAATCAACATTCTAGACAATTTAATAAGCAAGCAGCGAACGAAGTAAGTATTTGTCCGTTAACAATGGATAACTCGTAATAGGCAAAATGTGATTTAAGAGGTCGGCTCCAGCTTTTATGTTTGGACGACAGAGGAAGAGATGACAAGATGGTGTATTAGGGCGTTAGGCCAGGAACGGCAAAACTAACTAGTGACGCGCGCTGTCACGCGCCGTGGCCTTGAAACAAAACATGTACGAAAAGTGAATAGTGAATTAAGTAATAATATAAGAGTCCAACGTTTAGACAATGGCTGGGAAAGGTACGCACTTACATACATGAGGTTCAGTAATTGAAAGCATGCCGAGTTGTGCTGCAAAGTACACATAATGCAGAAATTTCAAAACATGACACCGAAAATTGTGGCGGCATTGATCATGAGGGACCTCCGTGTTGAAGACGAAGCCACATCTGACCTACGTTAAGAATGGCGATTTTTTCATTTTTGAACGCACGGAAAATATACAACTGCCAGGATTGGCATATGGTCCCTCCATACTGTTATATAGCCTGGCGTGTGACTTGAGTATGGCTTAATGTGGCCAATTTTCCTTGCGTGGATTCATATAAACATCGAGAACAGTTGTAGACATATGAACAACAGATAGGCAGAGTCAAGTCATAATAAAGTCCCATGCAGAGATATACGCATGTTCGCTATGTTCAGCCGGTCATATGCATACAAATTTGCGTAGCATGCGGTGTAACGTGTGACAACCCACGCGACTCCGAGAAGGAAAGGGGGTTTCATAGTTAAGATAAGGCCGAAACCCAGGAGGAAGAGGCCGAGGGGATAGCTACTTCTTACGGTACGCGTAGCGACGAGCCTACGAACTTGGTAAAATAGGCAGCCGTCTAAGACTGGATGTAAGCTTTATTAGAGTCTCACTACAGTGTGTTGTGTCGGCCTCTGGCTTATTAGAATCTCACTAGCGCTCGGTCCAGAGGCTATCAGAAGTTTGATAATCAGAAATCAAGAATTTGTATTATATCTGTACATTTCGAGATCCACCTTGCCTGGAGGTCATTTTTGAACGAGATAGAATCCTCCTCTTTCGCATTAGCTTCCCACTCCTCTCTTTCAACAGAATTCCACAGAGCATTATTGCTTGGCAGAGGGAATTGGAGTTCACTCGCATGCAGCAGAGGCTTGTTCTCCGAGGCACAGCTGCTCAATTTCGCACAAAGTCTGTAGAGCGCTATATTGAACCGTTTGACTTCCTCAATACCCACCCAGACGAAAGAAGGTAGATCAGTATCTTTGTACTTGGAAAGCATGTTTGGATAAAAGAACATGCCTAATTTTCGACAGCTCCCAACAAGCGATTGGAGTAATCCTAGATTGGCAGAAGAGATAGAAGCTCTGAGGTCGAGGTTGACCACACCGCTAGACTTCATGACAATAGAAAGAATAACGTGTAGTAATATAGCCTGATAAGTGGCCACTGGCCAAAAGCAGGCGCTGGAGACCCCTCCATCTCTGAGGCATCCCATTTCTCCTACAGTTCATCCGTCAGTAAACTAGACACATCATAGATCGGTGATGTGGAATACCGTTTGATGTCGGATTGCACAGTCAAGTTTATCATATAGCTCCATTGCGGCAGACTGCGCAGATGTTTCTCCCGTTATCCACATCCCTATAACTACCATTGACTGTAGAAGTAATGGAGGTTCTTGGCGTATATCGAAGGTGCCTCTGTGGATGAAGGGCCAGCACGGATGGAATATCTCAAAATAACGATCAACGAACTCTTTTCTCTTCTCACAATAGGATAACCGCGACTGGTCGGGATTTAAGGATGGCGGTGTTGGGTTTAATGACCGTATTCGTTGCTCTGCTGCAATACTAGTGTGGTCTTGGAAAGAACATTGAACGTTGCGACGAACACACTCCTGGCATGGTACGCCCCCTTCGCATCGAGACTTTGCTGCATGGCAACCCGCACAAGCTTGGCGCGCGCGATTAAGAGGCTCCTTGACTTGGTGCTGCCTCTGAGTATGACGTCGAAGGGTATCACTAGATTTAAGGTTCTAGCGTTAGTGATAATGTTGAATGAAGGTGAACGCAAGGATGTGAACACCTTCGTCTAAATACACGACTACACCTAGAACATGCAAGAGCCTGTTGCTTAGTGTGCTTCGATCTTTCGTGGCGGCTCAAATGCTCCTTGCGCTGGTATGTGGCATTGCAGCCAGGAAATTGACACCGAAAGGCGTCGTGTGCAACAAGGCCCGGGGGACTCTGAAGACAAATTTCGCTGCCGAGCGACTCCATCGTTGAATATTTCCCAATCAACCTGTAGAAATGGCCCGGAAAATGGAATGAAGAGTAAGCACTTCGCTGACCTAGGCTTTGCGGGCGGCAAATAGACTTTTTACCCTGTATCCGGCACCCTACCGGCAACCCGCCGGTAACCCGCCGGCATCCCATCGCTTATTAAGCACCAGGCAGACCCTGGAAGTGATAATCTTACCACGGTGAAGGCTAGTCAAGAGTCTTCGGGTCGGTACAATCATTCATGGACGCCTTTTTTTCAGTAGGACACTGGCGGGCGGCCGGCTGAAGGCCTGTTAGATTTCCCCACTGCCGAACGTCCACGAATCATGACGCTCGCATCTCTAGATCCCTTATTCAGTCTCACTGTTGATATTATTAATATAAAGCCCGAGGCAAAATAAGGGTATAAGTATCATGCAAAGCCTCCGATATCCAGTGAACTATCTCGCTGATACCTCAAACCATGACCCCTACCATCCTGATCGTCGGCGCCACCGGCAACACCGGTCGAGCTGTCGCTCGGACACTGCCAGAATTGATTCGGTCAAGCAGGACTCTGAACAGCAACCGTATCATTGCTCTCACTCGTTCCTCTAGTAATCCAGTGGCGCGCGAGCTTGCCAAATTACCAGAAGTTGAAGTGATCGAGCAGAACTGGGTTGAGATCACCGCCGACTGGCTCCGTGAGCATCAAGTTGCTAGAGCCTTTATTGCATCCCACAATGAGCCCAATCAATTTGCCGAGGAGTCGACCCTCTATCTCAATGCCCTCAGTGCTGGCGTCAAGTATGTCGTGCGGATATCGACAACGGCTGCGAACGTGCGCCCGGATTGCCCTGCGTACTACCCACGCCAGCACTGGGCTATTGAGGCTATGCTCAGCTCACCCGAATTCAACAACCTGCAATGGACATCTCTACAGCCAAACGTCTTCTCGCCGCTTGTCATCTCCCCTGCAGCGGCATTTATCAAAAAGTACCGCGAGACTGGAGAGCAGGATACCCTTCGTCTGATGCTGTCAGAGGATGCACCAGTCGGGATCATCGACCCCGATGAGATTGGTGTTATTGCAGCTCATCTCTTAGCTCAGGATGACACTTCCGTGCACAACAAGGCGAAGTACATCTTGAACGGGCCCGAGGACATAAGTGGAAAGCAGCTTGTCGACATGATTGAGAAGTACACCGGTGCAACCGTCAAAGACGTTCGTTACAAAGACGTTTCGTTCATCGACAAGCTGTATGAATTCCAATATGCGCCAACCAAGCAATCGAAGAACGTCATCTATTCAGTCAAGCGTGCGCCTGAGACAGCGTGGGAAGGGAAATGTTCCTCTTCTACAACTAGTAAGGAGATTCTGGAGCTTGCTGCTCCAAAACGAACGCCTACTGAAGTTTTGCATGCATTGCTGAAGGAAGGAGCAAATTGTTAGTTAGAATCGAAAGGTGGTTATTGGTTATCTAGTCTATCTGATCATATGAGCTCCTTTGCACTTAAGCGAACAACGAATTATCGTCCATTTACTGTGTGCATTAGTGTAAAACGCCTAGTTTGGCATAACCCAATGGAGAATGTGTTGATCTCTATCGAGAGTCGGTAGATTCATTTCTTTAAGCCGCCATGCTGACCAAATACCGCTAGATCTTCTAGTCGCTGTTATCATGCCAGTTATATTATTCATATCCCGAACGGCCTGAACAGGAATGTTTCGTGCCATACGAGTTATAAACCAACATCCGTCAGCGGTCTTCTCCAGCCGACCAATATAGGTAGGTGCCCTGGGCCTGGACAACCACGGGGTTCTCATTGGTATCGCTAAAGTCGTGTTTGGACAAGCTTGCTAATGGTACTCGGAATCATCCCATTCGTTCCAGTAATCCTATAGTCAAAGCTAAGTCCTCTACCGCATTATCCCACACTCCTGAGTTATCAGTTTTGTTTACGGATTGTGGAGATCCCCCGGGCCTCGCGTTGAAATTCAGGATGCGACGTCATTTTTCATGATGAGATGCCTGAGTACAATGAATTTATAGGCAAATAAGGAGACTAAGTAACAATACAGAATTAACTGCAAATACAGCTTTTAAGCATTTATTGTACTCTCACATGTTAGTGGAGCCAAGACGCCTCGTAGACCAGCGACGCCAAACGTGGAAGTTAATATCAAAGCCTTCAGAAAACTCAAGTCAAGAAGAGAGCTACACAATCAAGCACGAGCCAGCACGAGCCAGTCATAGAAGGGAACCGTAGACAGAACTGCGGATCGAAGCCCTACCCGAAACCTAACAGCTAGGATGGATAGAGAAGTCAACGAGCAATAAGACAACGCAGCCGCGATAGACTCCAGCGAACTAGAGCACGTCTTGGCAGCGAAAACCGACCAATCAGCAGCAAGAATATGGACCGATTTTGCAGTACAAACGTAGTACTGGTGACGCGCGCTGTCGCACGCTGTGGCCCTGAAACGAAACAAGGGCGAAAAGCGAGACAGAATTTGGAGAAAGGTACGAAAGTTGAACGTTGGGGTTTGATAAGGTACCGGAAAGTTCAACGCATGTATGGTTCAGATATACAAGCCAGGTCACGTTGTTCTGTGATGCAAGATGTGATTGGACGAGCATGGATGCAGAATCTATCCATAAACTCAAAGTGTCCCAGGAATGAGTGTTACAGATGACGAGGGTTCGTGTAATACGTATTAGGTCTGAGCTAGATACAGGGAGGATCGAAATCAGTTTCACCACTTGTGTGTAGAGATTCTTTCTCGAACCCTCTCTTGAAACCCCACTATGCCCGTTAAAGTTACCTTACCCCTGACTAGGTTTCTTGGCAGTCTTCTGATACAGCTGTAAATTACAACTTAAAAATAGCTTCCGTAATAAGCCTGTATGGTCTCAACGGCTTCTAGAACGTTGAGCCTGCAAACGAGGTAAACAGAAGGGGGTCGCCAAGTCACTCCAGTAACTTGGCCACGTTCGCATCTCAGTCTCTCAAATTCTCAACGTGAGGAGTCTCTTGAACGATCCAGCTGTACATCCAGTACTGTAGGGGCAGCTCACGGGTATTGGTCAGTGTAACAGGCAGGGTTTTCATACTAGGGACTAAGATTTGCTGGACTGTAACTGGAGGAAAATGCTGACATTGAATTGCATTGCAACGGTTAGAATCTTCACGAGAACGATGACTGCTAACTCGAATCCCGATGACGATGACCTTTAACCCTATGATTCCGACCCTGTCGATCACAACTGGCAAAATGCCCCCACTCCAGGATACTTTGGTTGCACGCCCACATCAAGGGGCGAATTCAGCCCTTCACCCGACTCTTCCACCGAGGACGGTCCGGACTTATCCCAAAGTAAGACGGAAAGTCCCAGACTGCTCCAGCTATCCGAGTGGCATGATGGAATGCTAGACGATGAGCCCCCGGAAAACTACATCCAGTATACGATCGAGTGGAAGGTCATGGTGAATAAGAAAGTGATCTCTCGAGACACGGAGGAGGACGTAGCTCTAGCACCAAGCGCTTACTGGCCGACGACGCTGAAGGGTAAGTTAGAGAAGTTGTTGGAGGGGAAGACCTCGTACAAAGGACGGGTGAGATCTGATGACACGGCAATTGTCGTATCGGTGAATGATCGGTCTCAACGCGACCTGATAAAGCGATTTGACCATCTTGATATCGACTGGAATACCGTTGAAAAACAGCTGCTTCGGTGGGGTACGCTATTTCTTTAGGGCAAAAGATTGAGGTTAAGTATTACCTTTAAATTTGTTGAGAATAACAGTCTCTGCAGAACCATCTCTAGTAGGGTTGAAAAAAGAGGCAGATCGTCTGTCACGAGACGGATACTTAACGAGCGAGAAGCTCAACTGGATGCCGAAGAGCACACGTCTAGGCAAGAATCCGTTTAGCGGGCCGTATACAACCTCATGCGTTGTCCCTCCTCCTCGTGCCATCTTAGCCCACATTATTAGCAAGACCCACATGAGAAGAAACACCATACGCTACGAAGCCATTATCTCAAACGTCTCATTACCTTTATAGAGAAGGGAGGTACCTTAGAGTCTTATGGTAACGTCCCCAATAGTTTTCGTGAAGAGCTATATTTAGAAGAGCGCCAAAGACTGGAGAACTAACAGTCCAAGAACAAGATAGGCGGTTCCTAGGGAGGCTCTCTTCCTATAAACATCAACATCAATAGGATACCTCCTTCCCCTCAAACGCAGGTCCCTAGCTTAGCCGCGATTTCAACCTAGGCCCAAGTACAGAATGATCTCAATATTCCCGGATTACGAGATGTGGCTATCAAACAATACACCGCGTGGCATGAGGCCAATGTTAAGGATAACGCTTTGAAGGCTCAATTTCGGTAAGCGCGTGATATAGCATTAGCCAATAGGCTAGATCTTAAACTGATCCACGATGACCAAAATCCATCATTCTTTGTCGACAAAGGGATTATAGTAGGTATCGCACGTTAGTTTGTCAGAGATATTAGTACATAGGTTCGGTCTCTAGATATTGTGTCGTTGACTGAAGAGGCTTCGCTAGTAGTAGACTGAAGATTTTAGGGTCAAAAATATTCAAGACGGCGTTAGTATAGCTATAAGGTTGATTTTAAATTTACGGTTCGATATAATTACATGATATTTCTACGAGTACGGTGGACATGTAGGGAAATGAAAAAACACCAGAAGACCCATCTGTCCTAGTATCCATTGAAATCTTATATATGTAGGATCACACCAAATACAGTACACTGCTACTGTACAATACCAAATCCGTTAACTAATCTCCCCGTGTAATGACCACACCAGCATGTCGAAAGTGGCCCAATGCACTTTGTTTTCGAGAGCCAACAACGTCAATACACCAGTCGAGAAATATCCGAAACCCTGGTTCTGTGTCTTCCTCATAATGCACCCAATTTCTCTTTATGAATACTTTCAACTCTGAAAAGAACTCCTCGATGGGATTCAAGTCGGGTAAGTAAGGTGGAAGATACACCAGCTTCACTCCTGCGTCACTACACATTTTTTCAATCCGATCAGAGCGATGGAAAGATACATTATCCATGACTAGAACGGACTTCGGCTCAGGCCACCTTCCGCAATGTTGAAGTAGCTACTCAATGAAATCCGCAAATAATGCAGCGTCCGTGGAGCCCTGGAATACACGTGAAAGGACAATTCCGTCCTGGCAGTACGCTAGAAGTATCTGGTACCGCTGGTCGCGATGGAAATTGGCTACCTACAAGGGTGTCACGCCTAGCGGAGACCAGCCTGTCCGTCTGAAGCCAATCCGCTTATCACATCCAGACTCATCCACATACACTAGGTGATGTGACTGAAAGTCGGATAGGTTATGTAAATAGAAGTCTCGCAGATCGGCATTTTGTTCCTTAGCTCTCTGTCTAGCCACCTTTTTCGACCAGCCCACCGAAGCCAGAGCCCGCTTAAGGCTCGAATTTGTAACCTATACGTGAAACTCATCCCATAGAAAAATTGCCATTTCATCCACATACAGGCCGGGCTTTTCGGGAAGATGGTCACACAAGGCTTCTAGCATCGAAGGGGTAACGGTTCGTCTGCGACCGACACGCGTTTGCGGTGCTTTGACGTTTCCGAACCAGCGAAGGTTATTGCTGATGTTAATAATTGAACGTTTACTACATTCAGCGGCTTTGGCCATTTCTGAGGTTGTCAGTGATTCACTCAATATCATATCTTGAATCATTTCAAGCTTTGCGTGAGGGAGTCTTAGAGCCATATTGTGGAGAGACGGGAAATGGGAGGATCTGGATGATGGTACTGTAAAGAGAGATTTGGCGAGGAAGCCATGGAGGGCTGCAGAGGGGAACGGGGAGTGGATTCATCTGCCCCCCATTGCCGTTCCCCTTGCTCAGTGAGCAGATGAAATGATTTCGGAGCGAAGGTCTGGGGCATGCTGGATAATAGGAAATGCACGTGACTTGGCGATTTCGGGTTCCTGAGAGCTGGGTGGCCCCTTTCAAAGCTCCTCCCAAAAAGCTGCGGGCCTCAGAAAAAGGCGGTAAAACAGATAGCACATCAGCTATCTTAATCACCAACTATGATCTAGTGGTTCTGGAAACGTGCATTTTCATTGCTGAGTGGTCTCCTCAAGTGACAAGGTTCAAACGTTTGTCGAGAAAATATTGGCTGCAGTGGTAACAGGGCTCTTTCGATCTGAACGTTTGGGTCGGGTCGACCCGTTCCTGGGAACGCCCCTCACTCCCCGCCCCCACATAAGGATGATCATCGATACGAAACCATGGAAACGGTGTGAGCGAGAGCGAAAGCCGCAGATAATCGTTCTGGCTTAGCGCGCAGATCACATGGTCATGAGGCTGAGGATTTGCCCCTCTTCCAGCTTGTAGGAGTCCTGCTGAGATTCTCGTCATGAAGCACCATATTGGAATTTTTTGAAAACAGCTACTCCTTAGCATCCGCCTTTCCATCAACTATTCACTTTGTGAACTCTCTCTTCTGGAGTAGATCTGCCAGGACCTTGGTTCTGCGAGAACAGAGAGTGTTTGGTTGACATAATGAGTACTATCTGGCAAGTCTAAAGATTGTTGCCTGGTCGAGTATATCTCATTCGATATGGCTGGAATACCCCTATCCCAACCAGAGCAATCAGTAACAGCACAAAGCAACGCTGGTCCAGAAATATCCCCATGCCGAAAACGACTGCGACACGATGCCTATACCATCGGGTGGGTTTGCGCTCTTCCAAAAGAACAGACCGCAGCCAGAGCCATGCTAGATGAGGAGCACGAACCTCTTCCGACCCCTCGCAACGATCATAATGCATATACCCTTGGCTCAATATGCGGCCACAACGTCGTCATAGCCTGCCTACCTAATATGGGAACAAACCCTGCCGCGACCGTCGCAACCTCAATGATAAACACGTTCCAGTCGATCAGGTTGGGACTTATGGTAGGGATTGGCGGCGGAATTCCATCGAAGGTCAATCTGGGAGATGTGGTGGTGAGCCAACCTGTTGCGGACTATCACGGGGTCGTACAATGGGATATGGGGAAGCTGGAGCGGGATGGGCGGTTTGTCCACACAGGCTCGCTGAACCGACCTCCGAACGCACTACTCAATGCATCGAATCAGCTAAAAAGTAACTATGAGATGTTCGGATCGAAGATAAATGAGTACCTGGATGATATGGAACGGAGATACCCGCGACTAGCGCCAAAATATACCAGGCGCGAGTGTTTGGAAGACCCATCGTTGATATTGAAGAGGGGACGTCAGATTTCGACCAAGCTCTATATTCTGTCTCGCTTGTGGCAGGCAATCATCACAATGTTTGCATATCTTCTTGGCTCATGGGCTATTAGCCCAGTAAATGAGGAGAACAGGCGGCTGCCCGAGAAAGCAGAGGAAGCACGGACCCAGAGAGAAGTGCGGGTACATCATGGCCTAATTGCATCCGGGAACAAAGTGATTAAGGACTCCCAGTCCCGAGACTCCCTCGATAAAGCATTCGGCGGGCACTTGCTGTGCGTGGAGATGGAGGCTGCTGGGCTCATGAATGACTTTCCATGTATTGTTATCCGAGGCATCTGTGACTACGCGGACTCGGGAAAAGAAAAAAGCTGGCAAGAATATGCTTCAGCCGTAGCCGCTGCATATGCAAAGGAACTTCTAGGATGCGTGCAGCCTAGTGTTGTTGATGCCGAGGAGTCAGCGAAAGCTGTGTTGGAAAATGGTTAGTATCTGCCTACCTGAATGTTTCAGCTCTAGATGTTTGAAGCACCAGAAATACCTGGGACAAAATAATACTTAGGCTTCGAAAATGTCCTAACTCGAAAAAGTCAAGAAACAGATGAATAGTGTGCAGCGAATGAGCGTCGCAATGAAAGCTAACACCGATTCTATCAAGTCTAACCTTCTTACTCATGATATCAAAGCCTGGCTTGATCCCTCGGACCCATCTACGAATGCCAACCATGCGAGGACGCTCCACCATAAGGGAACAGGCGCGTGGCTTCTAGAGAACCCCGTCTTCCGGTCGTGGTACTTGGGGTCGCGTCAACATATGTGGCTGCACGGGCTCGCCGGATGTGGAAAGACGGTGCTCAGTACAATTGTCCTTGATTGTCTCGCGAAAGGAAACGATCCCATTCTCAACTTTTTCTTCGACTTTAGCGACACCAGGAAGCAGACATATGAAAGTATGCTACGGTCGCTTGCTTTCCAGCTTTACCAAGGTGGATTTGACTCTGCAGTTCATCTTGATGCGTTATTTCAAGCACATCAGAATGGCAAAGACCAGCCTGAGAGAAAGGTGCTCTCGGCTCTCTTATTCAAGATGCTCGCTGTCCAGAAAAGGGTCTCTATCGTTCTGGACGCATTAGATGAATCAACTTCGAGGGATGATATTCTCAAGTGGATCGAGGACATAATATCTAGGCCAGAGTTGGCCCATGTCCAGTTGTTCTATACCAGTCGACCTGAGTCCCAATTTCTGCGCCGCATCCCAATACTAATAGGAGAGGAAGGTTGTCTACCACTTAATGAGCAGGCTGTCAATTCCGATATCCGTTCATGGGTCTCAGTACAACTCTCTCAACGGTGCGACTTTACAGAGAAATCCTTATCTCAAGGCCTTCTCGAAGAAATACAAAAGAAGGTTGGCGACGGGGCAAACGGAATGTGAGATATTGCCGCTTTGATCAATATTGTGATGGCTCACTAACTTCTACTCAGGTTCAGATGGGCGTTCTGTCAATTGGACAGCTTAGCTCGATGTCATCACCAGGCAGCTATAGAGGAGGCACTCGCATCTCTGCCGCTGGATCTAAATGAGACATACCAGCGCATGATTGACAGTATACCGACAGATCGTATCAACGATGCGATACGCTTGCTTCAGTTTCTGGTGCACTCCAAGAGACCTCTCAAGCTGGTCGAGGCTAAAGAAGTAATAGCCACCCGGATCGAAAACGAGCCTAGGGAGTTTGACATCAAGCGTCGATTGTTCTGCGAGACTGATCTTTTAGATTACTGTCCCGGCTTAGCAAAAATCTCTCACGGCACGGATAAAGCGTTACAACTTGCTCACTTTTCGGTAAAAGAGTACCTTCTCAGCAGGAATGATTGCCAAATCACGACTGCTAGCATTTCCATCATGAAGACGTGCCTGATCTATCTTACAGATATTGATTGTAGCCATAGGAAAATTCAACGGGATTTTCCGATGGCAAGATTTGCTGCAGAAATCTGGACAGACCATGCTGCATTGGCTCAGGCTTCTGAAGAATTAGTTCGGATGACAGTCAATTTTTTAGAAGATGAAGAGACATTCCAACGATGGGGTCGTTTGTATCAGGCTGATATGGCTTGGGACGATGACCCTGGTCCACCGCGAGGCTCTAGGCTCTACTACGCTTGCTTCAGTGGGCTCATTGCGCCCGCACGGGATCTTATTGGCAAAGGAGCGGATGTCAACACTCAGGGCGGCCGCTACGGGAACGCTCTTCAGGCCGCCTCATTAGAAGGTCATCAAGAGGCTGTCAAACTACTCTTGGAAAAGGGAGCGCATGTCAACGCGCAGGGCGGCCTCTATGGCAACGCTCTCCAGGCTGCCTCATCTAAAGGCTATCTTCAGATTGTCAAACTGCTTTTGGAAAAGGGAGCGGATATTAACGCCGAGGGTGGTAAATACGCCAACGCTCTTCAGGCTGCCTCGTCAGAAGACCATTTAGAGATTGTTAGACTGCTTCTAAACAAGGGAGCGGATGTCAATGCTCAGGGTGGCTTCTACGGCAACGCTATCCAGGCTGCCTCATCTGGAGGCTATCTTCAGATTGTCAAACTGCTTTTAGAAAGGGGAGCGGATGTTCATGCTAAGGGTGGTGAATACGGCAACGCTCTTCAAGCCGCCTCATTTAATGGTAATACAGGAATTGTCAAACTACTCTTGGAACAGGGAGCGCATATCAACGCGCAGGGCGGCCTCTATGGCAACGCTCTCTCGGCCGCTTCATCGGGAGGCTATCTTCAGATTGTCAAACTGCTTTTGGAAAAGGGAGCGGATACTAATGCCCAGGATAGCTTTTACGGCAACGCTCTCCAGGCCGCCTCCTATGATGGGGATTCAGGGGTTGCCGAACTGCTCTTAGACAACGGAGCGGACGTCAATGCTCAAGGTGGCTTCTACGGCAACGCTCTCCAGGCCGCCTCATTGAGAAGCAATTTTCAAATTGTCCAACGGCTTTTGGAAAAGGGAGCGGATGTTAATGCTGGGGGTGGTGAATACGGCAATGCTCTCCAGGCTGCCTCGTCTAATGGAAATTCAGAGATTGTCAAAATGCTCTTAGACAAGGGAGCATATGTCAATGCCCAGGGTGGTAGACACGGCAATGCTCTCCAGGCTGCCTCGTCTAATGGGGATTCAGGGGTTGTCAAACTGCTTTTAAACAAGGGAGCGGATGTCAATGCCCAGTGTGGCTTTCATGGCAACGCTCTACAGGCCGCCTCAGCGAGCGACCATCTTGAGATTGTTAAAATTCTCTTAGACAAGGGAGTGGCCATCAGTATGCAGGGCGGCTTCTACGGGAATGCTCTCCAGGCCGCCTCGTCAAAAGGCAATCTTGAGATTATCAAATTTCTTATAGACAAAGGAGCGGATGTCAATGCCAAGGGTGGTAAATACGGCAATGCTCTCCAGGCTGCCTCGTCTAATGGGGATTCAGGGGTTGTCAAACTGCTCTTAGACAAGGGAGCGGATGTCAATGCTCAGGGGGGCTTCTACGGCAACGCTCTCCAGGCCGCCTCGGCAAGCGACCATCTAGACATTGTTAGACTGCTCTTAGACAGGGGTGCGGATGCTAATACCCAGGGTGGTAGACATGGCAACGCTCTCTACGCCGCATCGTCTAAAACTCAATCAAGGATTATCAAAATGCTCTTAGATAAGGGAGTGGACGTCAGCTTGCAGGGCCACTTCTACGGCGATGCTCCTCTGGCCTCCTCCGCAAGCGAATATCTTGAGATTATCAAAATACTCGTCGAAAAGGGAGCGGATATCAATGCCGATGGTAGTGAAAACGACAACGCTCTCTACGCCGCCTCATCAGAAGGCCATCTTGAGATTGTTGAACTGCTCTTAAACAAGGGAGCGGATGTCAATGCTCAGGGTAGCTTCCACGGCAACGCTCTCCAGGCCGCCTCATTAAATGACCACCTTGAGATTGTTATACTACTCTTAGACAACGGAGCGGACGTCAATGCTCAAGGTGGCTTCTACGGCAACGCTCTCCAGGCCGCCTCATTGAGAAGCAATCTTCAGATTGTCAAACTGCTCTTAGAAAAAGGAGCGGATGTTAATGCTGAGGGTGGTGAACACGCCAACGCTCTCCAGACTGCCTCATCGAGAGGCCACCAAGAGATTGTCGAACTTCTTTTGGACCACGGAGCTCACTTTAACGGGCGTGGCGGCGACTGCATGAAACAAATTGAAATGCCTTCCCTCAACGACTCTGGGATCCTTCAAGCCTCTCTCAGATAACCATGTAGCCGCCGCACCTCTGCGTAGCGGAGCGAATTGTAACGGACCAGAGCCCAACAGTGAAACCATGTGCCGTGGCCTTCGAACACGCCATAGGCGGAAAGGATTCCATCGGATTCCGTCGCAAGATTCCTTCAGGGACGATCGATTATCTTCCTTTCCTTCGGCAGTGACGATGGTTCTGAAGAATTCTAAACGATTCTATCAAGGACGGGACTGATTCGCTTCCCTTCCCCTTTCCTTTCTCCAAGATTGTTGTAAACTGCATGTTGGTCTAGTACAATTGCATAAATTCTGCTATAGCCCTTCACACGAATAGGTCAATGATATCAGACTGGTTTAGTCATCACGACGCCGGCGGGAGATCATAGGACTGTCCTAAAGCAGGGGCACTTTTCCATAGTTTCGAAAGGTCTCTCCACTGTCAGACTCGAATCAGCTAGACGAAGGCGCTTCCCGTTGTGGACTTTGAACTTACTAATCAACATTTAGCATTTACTTCTATCCTTCAGCTGGAATATCTGACAATTTATCAGTCAACTCAGATCGTGGAAATGGGCAAAGAAGGTCAATGAATCATATACAGTACCCGCAATCGTCACCTCTTTATAGCCTTTAATCGACCCGTTCGATAAGGCCAGCCGCTCAGTGACTCCATAAGTGAGATAGTCGATGACGTCACATTGTATTCACGTAATGGTATTTCCTTTAGCTCATCGGATCCACTCTTCAATATAACTATCTTTCAATATAATTCAGCCCCTTGAAACTAGAATCAGCCATATTTAGATTAGCGTGTTGAGGAGTGGAGCTTAAGAAAGAAAGTCTGTGTTCAAGCGGTGAATCTGATTTCGATCCCTGCTGTATCTTTTACAAGGGGTGTTGATTCGACAGTCCGAGGTAACAAGTGATCTTATATGATTATCTAATTCTATTACGATGTAAAGCACCATTATATGTCCGAAGCTTCCTGCCACGCAGCAATCGTCTCTTTTTCGAGTTCTTCAAGTCTTTCCATTTTAGCTAGCAGTCGAGGATCGGGTCGGAATCGGAGATTATGCATTTCGAGTTTCTGAAGGAGATGAAGCCCTTTAGAGGACCGAAGCCAGGATAGCTGTATATACATCGAGCAATACTTCCGGTGATGATCTTGGCCCCGAATGGTGGGGTCATCTTTGAGGTCGAGGATAGCAGCTAAAAGCGTTAAGCCTTGCACTTTATAATCGGTGAGGCAGAACGCTAGGTATATAGGGACCTACTTCCTTCGGACCGAGTAGGCTTTTATAGTGATAGATCGCTCTAATGGAAAGACTGGCATAGCTAATAGTTCAAGGTCTTGAAATCCGGTGGCCCTTGATCTGTTCGGTTTAAATATAACGCAGGACGGTAGTTTAGTGTATATGATATAGAGGTCGTCGATCTAAAAGAATTCGGCTAGAAATAAGGTATAACCGTGTAAGGTGGTTATGTTCCTTATTGTTTCTAAGGAAGGATAAACCTATCCGTGGGATCGACCACGATACCTATCGCAACCCCCGATGCCCTATTAACCAGGCCTAGAGGAGTGTAGATATTGGTTAGTATGACGGCCGGCATATTTGGGGTATATAGGAAGAGGCCTAGGGAGGGGATCTTTGTGCCTTGATCCGGCTGCTAGAGTAAGTCGTCTGTATAGAGTCGCAGGTTCGTTAGGCTAGTGGACTTAGTCCGCGTATAAAGCGCCGGGAAGATGTAGATATTCTAGTAACGGGTCTAGGTAAACTCTTCTAATCGAACGCGGTTTACCTAATACCGCAGAGAATTTAACTTAACTACGGTAGTGATATCTTCTAGTTAAGGGCTGACTAGTAACGTGACTGTTTTGTTGTTAAGAAAGGATCGATCGGCTTTAGTTAAAGTCCCGGTCCTGGCTCGTGATAGCAGGTCGTGGAATAAAGTGTCTTGTTCTGCCTACCTTATTTACTCATCGAGGATGATTACCTTTTTGAACTGATGCCAGAGGACCCGACCATTTTCATCCTTATCTATGCCTCTTCTTGGCTCCCTCCATAGCGCCGGACCGAGAACGGGTGGAAACTGAAAAAAGTCACCGATAAGGATCACTATAGGAAGACCACCAAAAAGATTAGGAGAGGATCTATCGAGGGATTTAGCGATCTTGTATTAATTATTAATCACGCTAATTATACGTAGATCTATTATGCTGACCTCATCTACGATCATGATCGTCTTACGAGACTAAAGCCGCCTTACTCTGGAGTTTATCCGTGTTCGACGTGAACGGTCGATAGATATTCCTAACGATGTATAATACGTATTCCTACCGATATTATCGGCCGCGGTACCCGTCGGTGCTATAAGGACCACTTCGTCTTTTCGTCCGATAAGCTTTATGCTAGCGATAATTGCCTTAACAATCTAGCTCTTACCCGTTCCTCCTTCTCCTCCAATATAGAGGAGAGTTTGCTTACGCAGCGACGAATTAAAAGGGTAATCTGCCTAAGCTAAAGCTTCCGATAGCACTCTCTCCACTACTATTCGTTATTTCCGATTTAGGGAAATCACGTCATTAATCAGGGACGCAAGAGAGGCGCTAGTAGGATTCTGGCCAACTTAGAATTAGTAATCATCTATAGCAGAGATCGTATCTAATATAGCTAGCGTAGGATACAAGATACTATCTTCAACGTGTATATCAAAATCGTTAAGTGGAATACCAAAAGTTCTTACATCACTATCAGTGCTTTCTTCAGGATTAAAATTAACGCAACCTTTTAGCTAAGTGTCCCATACTTATAAAGTAGATCGTGGGAGGAACTATAGCCCGGAAGATTCGTATGCAGAAGTGTTAAAGATATCTAGCGGTTAAAGGTTCTATAGTGACAAGCTGTGCGTTCGACCTATCGCGTGTAGTAAGGGAGGGATCCGCCGGCCAGTGACTAACGTCTCTTGATACCATACTTTACTAATAGAGTGATATGTAGCGATTAATGTATCTATATTAAAATTCTCATCCTACAGGTATAAGAATTCTTCGTTCTCTTCGTTATCGGACCAAAAATTTACGGGCCTAAGCTCGTCCGCATTATCGGGAAATGAGTCAGCTGCACCGTTTACAGACGTCCACATTTTTATATTAGCTTAATAGTCCTCTTTGGACTTTCGCAATAACTCGATATTTCTTGTAAAAGCTCGATTGTGAAAAGGGAGGGTTAGTTCTATAGCCGCCTATGCTTAAACACAAACGTCCGTTCTTGTCGTATACAGTCGGAAGAGGTTGACCAATTAATCCTAGGGAACAAAGAGCCCTAATAATATCTCCGCTATATCGTTCATGATCGCGGTTATTTTAGGATAGCCCCCTGGAACTACGTCTTCTGTAGCCTAGAATTCGGTTAGCTATCCGTTAAAAGTAATAGTGGCCACTTAGCTTGGGGTGCGCGCTAGGCGTTATATATACGTGGCGTACCTCGGGTAGTTTGGGTCGAAGTCTATATCGTCAGTAATGGCATCGCGTATATGCTTTATCTTGATAAGCATGTAGTACTTAAATAATGTAAGAGCAGCGAAGTGTGGCCTACGCTATTTATAATTATTAAAGATGCTTACGGGAGCGGTATCACTAGTTTCGTACGTGTAAGGCTCTTCTGCCGTGGGGTCGGTAGGTGGACTGCTTTAAAGGCTATCTAGTTAAATGATCGCCCGGATATAGCGCCTTAGCCACTAGAGGTTGATGCGGGTAAAGTTGTAGTTGATCGTGTAATAGGTTAGTAGTTAAAGTAAGGCGCTAGCGACCTATACACCACTGATTTCTCGGTCATGAGAGAGGGTATTAAAGCAGCGGAGTGCAAAATTGTTAATACCTTTTTCTCGAAGTCGCCGGTCTGTCGCTGTTAGTGGCTTAGCAGCCTTTACCTTCTTAATGGATTGCTTTAACAAAGCCGCCCGGGCCACTATCTGCTAAGGAGTAATGTTATCTTTCGTGGCGTAGTTGGTAATGTAATAGATTAGCGATAAAGACTTTGAGACAGTTAGAATCTAAGAGATGTCGTGATTAGAACGCACATAACTAGTAATAGCGGGGTTCCACGGGTTTATCTAGGCATGGTTTCGAATAAGGTAAATCAGTCCATACTCATCAATCTTAGAGATAGGAACTAGATCTCGAGGTATACTAAAGCGATACGTATGCTTTCCGGGTTCCCGCTAGCGGTATTTAAAGTATGTGGCGAGGTGGTGTTTCGAATGGACCTGCGTTTTGCGAGCGATATAATTGCTGTTATATGATAGTCGAAGATGAAAGTCGTTATCGGATTCGAAATCTTGGGCCGATAGTGGCGTACTTGGAATGTTCACTTTAGGGTCATGCAGAATAGTCTCATTAATGCCTTGTATAATGATCGACTCTAGATAGCGAACTATACGAGTTACAAAGTTAGTATCGTGCAGGAGCTAATCACGTAATGTAGTGAAAGCCAAGTTACCTCTCGCCTACGCTAATCCGTGGATATGTAGCATACCTCGGCCGTTTATCTCGATAACAGCAAAATGATTCGAGAGCTCACTAAGGATACCAATCTAGCCGGTATTAGTAGCAAAAAGGCCTTCTAGGACAGCTTTGTAGACGTGATGGAAGAACTCCGCAATAGCTGTAGGGTTAGAGGTAGTAGTAGCCTCACGGATAGCGGCATTAACCGTAGCAAGGTTGTCCCTAGAATACTCTATACCGGCTAGGATTAGGACGAGGGGGTTCCGTAGGTCGGAGGGGTTAATAGTGATCCAAAAAGCAGGCATGCCGTACCGGATAATCTGACCTCGAATTTCAGAGCGCAATCTGAGTTTCTGAGCAAAGGATCCTGGGACCTGCATGCCGATCGCCACGATATTTCGTAGTAGTCGTCGGATGATCGGATCTTTAATTTTCTGGCCCGTTACGACTGTCTTTGTAGCATTTTAGAGTTAGGTCACTATTAGAGAGGTGATATCCTTAGTTACCGAGTACTAATTCTGGCGTTTGATGAGGAAGGCGTTGCCTATCGACGACTTTCGGAGTTAAATTATATCATATAATAAGTACATGAAGGTTCTATAGCGAGCGAACCTATGGCGTATTAGTAAAAATGTACCATTATCGGTAGGGGGCAGGCACCTTCTACTATAGTGGCTCAAAGCCCACTCGGTAAACGCCCCAAGAGAGACCGGAATAGCTCGCTCGTCTAGATGGCCGCCGTTGCCGGTAGGGAATAAGGTTGGGAAAGCAGCGGTAAAATAATGGGGATTTGACCAGTGATCCACTAGTGTGGCTTGTCCCTGGATTGTGTAAGAGATAACAGGCATCTTTCCCGCCCTTTTTTCCGCCGATGTGGCCTCACTCAATGTCTGCCGTCCGTTCGTGATAACGCTGAACAACGCATCCAGCACACGAAGGTTAGGGTCTTGACGCTCTCCATTAATATCCGTGGAGACCGAGCCAGTGATAAAAGGCTCGCCGATGTTGGCATCACACGTATTATCTTAGGCGGCCTGAAAGTCGTTCTCGTAGTTTCC
This sequence comes from Penicillium cataractarum, assembly GCF_028827025.1. Taxonomy (NCBI): domain Eukaryota; kingdom Fungi; phylum Ascomycota; class Eurotiomycetes; order Eurotiales; family Aspergillaceae; genus Penicillium; species Penicillium cataractarum. The sequence continues at coordinate 3,757,036 of NW_026622744.1, read as the reverse complement.
CTTCTACAGGTCTACCGTGTACCCTCCACGCTCGTGATGATCCGGCTCGTCAAGACGGATGATGCTATCTCGCAGCTCTGGTGGGATGAAGTCATCGCTCTAGTTATCGATCATGGGCCGGTTAATGGTGAGGTTACGGTAGAGGGGGTTATATTAAACAAGGTATTGTAAGGCGGCCAGAACTTTCGCCTTTCGCACGAGAAGGAATGGACTAAGGTCCGAATCTTTAGGGGGTCGAGCACCCAACCAGAACACCTTGATTAGGCTGTGGAGCATTAGCTCCGGGCTCGGCAAAATGTCGAGCAGCGGTCTAGGGTCTTATAGAATGACGATGAAATGACCTCGGAGAGCGTAATAGTTGACTGGCGCGGAGTGACCGCCCGGTCGCAGCTTCAGAACGAGACCAAGAGGATGACATTTTGCAATGAGGCATTCTTCAGTTAGGGTCAGACCCTCCAAGGCTAAGGGATAGTCCTGGCATTGAGTCACATTCACCATGTTCTTTGCCGAGAACTTAGGTATCATATCCCGATTCAGTGAGGAATGGCATAACGAGCAGAGATTCCAAGTGTTATCTTGTCGGCCGCAAGTATCAAGGCTCCCCCGTAGTGGTAGCAGTAAAGGATCCCCATTATCCACATAGTAGATATGAGTACTCGGGACAAGTCTCCCACATGAGCAACAGACACATCTCTTCGCAGCTACACACATTTCATCCTCGTATCTAGCTATAGCTGCCCGTATATTCGAAGAAGAGATCTCCGGGGGAAATGTGTCAGAGGCGACGGCTCGGGACTCTAACTCATCCCGTAGGAAGCATAGCGCGCGATCCAAAGTGTTCCTGTACGTTGTCGGGTCTAGCGTTCTCTGCCTTTTCACTGCGGGCCGCAATAAAGCGGGAAGCCGTCTTTTCTGTTCGCCAACTAGAGATGGCTGTGGGACTGGTGATGGGGGTGAGCGAGGCACAGGCAGAGGCCCCGCAGGAAGTAGAACCCTTTTCGCTCTTGGCTCGGTTCTCGGATGTAATGGCGGAGGGAATGGATGAATCCCGACATTTGCAACATCGAATGATTGATGTGAATGCAAGGCTGATTCGGACGCGGGAGCCAGTCTCCTTAACAGACGACTTCTGGTTGGTGATGATGGGTCAAGGTCACTAATAGGACGGAGTTGACCTTAATAGGGTCCAAAACGTCAGCATATTTACTAGAGGGACTGTCGAAGCCTAGTACCATGTATGAAGCTAGTCCTCCACCGTGTGTCTGTCTCTACTCTCTATCACAGGGGGTATTTACTGACTGGATCTGACCACCCGTGCGGAAGCTTTCCGGCGACAATTATGGCAGGTCTTGAACTGTGTGGAGAACCAAGGTCTGGCACAGCCTGAGCAACGGGTACGTCCGGCAATGGGGGATGGCATTGGCAAGAGAGATGATGTTGAATAGTGAACGGCATCCATTGTTAAGTTTGCACCAAGACGAACCTGTGCATAGGTGAATGAAAGAAATAGGCATAAGCGACTGACCGGGATCAAGGGACGTAACGGACTGAATCATATCGCAGTGAGAAACCCCCAATCAACTCTAGATGAATACAGGGAGAAGTTGTGAGCAAGGAAGGGAGGGACAGTGAGATGTAGATGTTAACCACAATAAGGCGAGAATAACTCACTAGTGGCAGTCATGATGTCGACGATGTTGGCCCAAGAACTTAAACATCGTAACGTATCACAAGAACACTAAGAGTCCAAGAAGCACCCATACTATTTACGCGCAAGAAGCCGCCCGAGGCAAGATAGCGAAGCAGGGAATTTTTTCTTTTATGAGGTAATAGTCGAAGACATCGGGCCTAGCGGGAGTGTAGGTCATAGCGTGTTTAAAGTAGCGGAAGACAGGAGCCGAACCCGATAGGCTTAAATTGAACCGAAGCACGGTGGCGCCAAATGCAAAGAGAGTCAGCAAGTCAACAAAAACCATGAGGACACGTCATACGCGTGACAGTGAAACGAAGCAACGAACGAAAGGCGAAAAGGCAAAAAGAATCTCACAAGTCAGGAAAAAAGAAAACGAAGAATAGCAGCAACACAGAGTGAGACTTGGCAAGAGAAATTGGCCAATCGGCGTTACAAATCGCGACGAGATTTGCAGTGGCAGCGCAGCCAAAGCTCGCGGGTAGCTCGCGCAGGGTAGTAACCCCTTCACTCGTTCCTCGTTTCAGGGCATCCCCTTCACTCATTCCTCGTTTCAAAGCAACATAGTAATTCATAGGTCCCAATATTACCAAGTCAACATACAAGGGTCGTTATCATCATCGTCATCATAGTTCACAGTCGTATCCTAGATCCGGATAAACCAATATCCAGCCTGGACGAAAAAAAATCATAAACTAAGACGAGAGTAAAGGTTTAAACTAAACCGCTATTTCGTGCAGAAACAAGCTGAACACAGGTCATGATATATCGATACACCACCACGATGTTCAACTCAGGCATTCATTTAAACGAAGAGGTAGACAGTTTGATGAGAAGGTCAATAGTAAAAAAAGTACTCTTTTGTGCAAGTCAACTCAAAACGAGGACGGGGATTATCATAGACGCGAAAAGAATAGAAAATACTAGAAATTGGAAATAGAAAACTTGAATCGGGGGAAAGGGGGAGAAGCGGGTGTGAAAGAGAAAACAGAGTCAAAGTAGAAGCAGATGATAAAACGCCAATGACCCACGCCGGTGTTGTGTATTGTGCAGGATGGAGACAGTAGATAGAGCAGGCATAAGACAAACACAGCGCAGCGTGAGCGTAAATCGAAGGTCGTTGTGAGAGGGGAAATAGAGAACGAGGATGGGAATGTGACGTGATGCAGAGTGCCGATGCGGGTTTTCGTGAGAAAGCAGAAGAAGGAACGTGTCTAAACCGGACAGGCGTTAAATTGGACCCATATGTGCGCAGAACAGATCTTCAAGGTGGTCAATCAACTTCGTAGACGGGGTGGAAGAGTTCGAGGATGGCGTGTTTTGGTAGGGAGGGAAGTAGGTGGTGGAGCGTATCATGAGCATAGGGAGAGAAGGGAGAGAGATCCTCGTGTTATCGGATGAAACAAGCAGAAAGGGGACCAATGATCTCAATTATTGACCATTAGCCTTCTTCCAACGCAGCAGCTCGGCCAGGCTGGCAAGGCTGCATCCAGTCTGGAGGAACTCGTGTGCCAACAGCTCATCGGCGGTAGCACGGCTGCGGACATCCACGCAAAGACACACGCTGAGGAAGGCCTTGAGCTCCTTGCTCAGCTTCTCCGGCTTCTTCAGACGGGGTGTGCCGTTGGTGGCGATCAGGTAAAGAGCCTTAAGGGGCTCCTCGTTGAGGTATGGGGGCTCAGACTCGATCATCTCAATAGCCATGATACCCAAAGACCAACAGTCGACCTTGGGTCCATACTCCTTCTGCTTGACAACCTCGGGCGCCATCCAGTACGGTGTTCCGACCATGGTGGCACGCTTGCTTTTCGACTCGGTCAACTTGGCACAGAAACCAAAGTCAGTGATCTTGACGTGACCGACTCGGTCGAGCAAGACGTTGTCACTCTTAATATCACGGTGAATAATGTTCTGGCTGTGAAGGTGTGCCAGTCCCTTACAAGTCTGTGGGAGTGTTAGTAAAGTCGTCGACTAGTCAGGCTTTTGTGGGGGAATGTCATACCTCATGACAAATAGTCGCAATCTGGTTCTCGGTAATCACCTGGTTATTGTCAATGACATCTGTCAAAGCACCACCTTCCATAAACTCCATTACAACCCAAAGCTCATTGCTCGACTCCTGCAAGAACGAATCCAAAAAGTTGACAATGTTGGCATGCTGGCTATCCTTCATGACAATAATTTCATTGACAATCAGCTCCTTACGAGGTTGGCTCCGCAAATCCATCTGCTTGATAGCCACCTGGCATCGAGGGCCGTACTGGCGGTACAGCTCGTGTGCGACGGGCGATGTCGCATGCTCCTTGACCCGAGCGACGTAGACGGATCCGGAGGCACCCTGACCAATCTTACGCTGCTTGCTGTACGATTCGTTGGGGTTATCCTTCGACACCACAGACCGCAGACGATCCATAACCTCATTCTCAGACATGGCCGACATGCGGACCTCCTTCTTGCTGCTCGGCTCAGGCTTCTTGGTGAGGGCAGCCTCGGCCTGGCGAACACCATCCGGAACAGCTTGCTGCTTAGTGCCGGTCTGCTTGTTGGCAATGTTGAGTGGCTTCACAGCCTGGACCGGAGCAGGAAGGCGACTCGGGGGAGGCCCTTGCTGGCCCTTGCTGCCATTGGCCTGGGGCTGGCGACTGGACGATGCCTGTGCGCGAGGGTCATTGGGGGCATAGCGAGAGGAAGAACTTTGGGTATCGTCGCGAGAGCTGCTGCCGGCATGAGTGCGGGCAGGACCTTGTCCATAGGGACTCTGCGAAGGAGGAGCCGGCGCAGGCCGTTGAGCCGTAAGCGGCTGACCTCCGGGGACGCGCGCTCCAGAGCCGGGTGCCTGGGGAGCCGGACGACTTGGCTGGTAACGGCTGTTCATCGAGGGATCCGAACTACCGTAACCGCCAATCTCCTGCTTGGCCAATGGAACACGGGTCTGGGGGATGGATGCGTTATATGCGGCATCCTCCTTACGGCGCTGCTCTTCTTCTACACGACGACGCTCTTGCTCTGCCAACTGCTTCATCCGTTCCAGTTGCTGCTGCTGTTCAGCCGCACGGTCAGACTCCGGACCTTGCTGGCCGGGAGAAGATGTGGCAGAACGCATCGAGCTATCCATGGAGCCCTTTGATTGGCCGCTATCGAGACGCTGCAGGGGGCCTGGAGGAGGGGGGCGAGGGGGAGCAATCGAGTTACCCACTGCGTTGCTACCCAGAGGCTTGGGCTGCGCTCCTCCAGGACCACTCATACCAGCATAGTATTGGGGGTTTTGTTCCCTCATCTTGATATCCGAGTAGAACTCGAGGACTTCGATAACAGCCTGGGGGTTCTTCTTGTAATCCTCCTTGGTGATCGCAGACGCGGTCAGCAGCTTCTCCCATTCTGGGGGCAAGCCAACAAACGCGCCAGTCTGCGGATCGAAGCCGACGTGGACTCGGTGGCTGAAGTTGGTCGGGTTGCTGACACCACCCATGCCAGGGCAGCGCTCATAGATCTTATCAATCCACTCGTAGATCTCGTCGTCGGATTTTACCTCGCAGGTAATTGTCTTGGTGGGGACATCGCGGGTAATCATAGCGGTCTTGGAAGCGGCGTCCTTGGGGTTGGCCAGGCGAGTGACCTCGAAGGCCATTTTCGATTCCTCCGATCGTGCGACGGCGGTGACGGTGGAGAGGGGGAATGACAGCACCACCTTGCCAGACTCGCTCTTCAAGAAATCAATCTTGAAGTCGCGCAAGACCAGGTAGCGCTGGTTCCAGGTGGCCAAGAACTTGTCTTCCTTGCAACGCACGTAACCTTCTTTGATGATTTGGAGGCCGCCGCTACCGCCAGTCTGGGCGCGGGCCAAACTGGGGGTGCTGGTGTTCGGGAACAGGGAGAGATTGCCGCCGGGGCCCGGAGTGCTAGGAGAATTGAGCGCCATCTGGCTGAAGGAAGTCGCGACATTATTGTTTGTGGGGAGAGTCAACTTGGGACGATCAGTCGGGGGGCGGGGAGCCGGCCCCGGATTCATGAACTGGTCCGGAGTGTACATGGTGCCACTAGAGAGGCGGAAAGATGATAAGTATAGAGTTCATAAGATGAATAGCGAGAGTTGCATTTGCTCCGAAAAAGAAGGGAGTCGGCGATTAAGTGTTGGCACAGAATGGGAGATGGGGTCAATCACTTACTTGCCGTACGAGGCCATCTTTCAGACACTTTGGGACGCGAAAGAAAGAGGAAAGTGAATTGGGGCGCGCCGAGACCTCCTGAGGCCCCCTCGAAGTTAGCGGCTCCTGTTTTTCCCACAACGGACGAGAAGAGTTAGTTCGTCGTTTAGAAAATTCCGTGCCAGGAACTCGGGAACAGTCAGAACGTGGCAGGGTAGAAAAGGCGTTGATCCGCGAGGAGACACGAGGGCGAGAGATTGAGGCGATGGGAGGGAGGGGCGGGACGGGGGGGAGATGGGGCGGAAGTCGCTTACCTGTTCCTGTTCGGTGGAAGCGCGGCCGACCAGAGCGATGAAAAGGAGCAGTCCTCGCACTGCGAGGATTGGCTCAAAAGATAGACTGCGGAGTGTACGGAGAGAAACAAAAATCCACGAGAGAGAAAAGAATTGGAGATGATTGAGATTGGTGGTGGGGGGGGGGGGGGGGGGGAGAAAAGAGGAGGATTAAGGGGGGGGGGTGTGGTTAGTGGAAGAGAGAGAGACGGCGGTGACTTGGAGAATGGAAGGACTGGAGGAATGGAACTTTTGAAGCGGGAGATCTCCTCAGATCGAACGATTGCTGTTTTCCGTACTCCCGCCCAGTTATACTCCTACTATATAGAATTCTCGAATTTCTCGACATCGTAGCTGATACTACCACAACCCCTGGATCCCAAGTTTCAAATGGTCGCGACCCTGAGGTTCAATCTATGGAAAACGGCGTTGAACCAATCAACGGGCTCGCTGGGAATGGAGGGGCGCGGGATCCACGGCTCGTGTTGGGTTCTGGAAGGCCTGGATTAGAAGGTCCTGGATTAGAAGGTCAAAGAACGTAAGTATGGTCTATAGTAACATAGTTATATCTAAAGGCACTCTAGGTAGTCAGATGAATAGGACAAGAGTGGAAGTCACATACTATAACCTACCATATGCTTGTACTCGAAGGAACTATACTCGACAAGCTACTATGTAGTATATACTCCTATCATTATTCTCCACCATCAAGACAGAGGGCTTATGAATCTTGTTTCACTGTACAACTTTAACTTATTTCTTCCCTTAAGATGTTAATTTCTGTACTAAACTACGGAGTAGTTAAGTGGAAGTTTGAACTCGCCCCGATCTAGTCTATCATTCCACCCTTGCTCCTGCTCAACTTAATCGTCACGTCAACATACTGTTTCCCGATCTGTGCAACAAACATCCCTAGAGTCCAGGTTAGCCCCGTTTGGTGTGACTCTCTTTGTTTACTCTGGCGACAGTCTAGACTGGCGACGGTATTTCATCATAGGTTGAGGTACTGTCTAGCTATTCAGTTTCTCGAAGTATACGAAGATAAACCTATTCATTATGCGACCCTCTACTAGCTATTATATTAGAATTCATACCCTGTGCGGGACAACACGGCATAGTAATAAAAGAAAAAGGTTCGAAGACAATATCGATATACGAAGGTGGCTCCATCTGTGAGGGTCTACGAAGTACACTTGGTTAATATGCCGAGGTTCTTGAAAGCTACCCAATAAATAGGGGCGAACTCATACTTCTTATCACAAAGGAGCCTTTTGAATGACAACAAAGGCAATTTTTCTGCTTTCTTATCACTAAATGGTAAAATGATATCGTTCATGCCAGTTATTCGCCTTGGCGACATAGTAAGCTTTGTCTCTACCCAAAATCAGTATAGCCCTTTTAGTCCTCTTAGCCCCGAGCAGGGGGTATAACTACGCCACGGAGCACCTTCATTCCATTTAAAAGCCACTCCCCACTTCAGGATCAATCATTTCCTCCCTGGTACTTTTATTAGGCAAAAATAGGCGCGTCTGGCTTGTACAAGCGATAAGCGATCGGTGGTTGAGCCCTTGCTAAGCCGATCTTGTGATGCGGGGGGAGGATGTGGAACGGGCAGGGATCTCGAGACATAAGCGTCGGATTGCACTCATAATGCTAGAAGCTTGGGTGGGCTGTGATAAGGATATCTACAGTAGCCATGCCCTCGGCGCTGCCCAACCATTTACACGTGTTTACGTATACGAGCAAGAAAGAAGCAAACTGGGGCTCCGCCAGGCCAAGCCCCACAATGAGCTCCGGCTCTGACGTTATGAGCTGCCTGCGAACGGTCCACGAGACTCAGCCCAGATCATCCCACTCTCCCAGTCCAGCACTTTTCCAAGAACCTATGGAGCTTCAATAACCACCGCTCTTGACTCTATCTCCCATTTCTATCCCTCCCTCCCTTGTCTGTCCTACTTTGTGACCGCTTGTCTTATCCAGAACAAAGCCAGTCACCGCCCGCTCCGTCGATCATCCGCCGCATCCCGCTAAGCATCAACGACACAATCCCTGGTGGACTGGACTCTACAGCTCCCTGGAGTTGCTCCTTAGCTCTCCAGCTCTCTTCTCTATTCGTACTTCAGGTCCTCCCGACCTCAGTCCCACCGGCGACCGACTACCTCCCTTCTCTCCCAGTCATTCTACCATCATGAGTGAAGCCGAGGTTCGCCAGCGCAAGCCTCTCCCCCACCAGGATACGACTGAGCTCCAAAATCACTCCACGAAACCCCCCGTCGAGCCACGCCTTAAACATGGCATCCCCATGCAAATCGCCCGCTCCCTGGCCATGGCTGCCTGGTTCGACTGCTGTTGCGTGGTCATCTTCGTCACCCAGCTTGTCGGTGCCCCACTGTACTTGATCAACAAGGATTGGTACTACACGTACATGGCCTATACAAAACAGAACTTTGGTCTGGTTATCACCGCTCTCACAGAGTATGGCTGTCCAACTCTGTTCCGGGTTAGTGGAGACGAGAGCGTTCGGGGTCAGTTGCATCTATCCGAGGATGGGATGATACAGACACAATTCCCAGAGCGGATGGTCCTGATCGCCAACCACCAGGTATATACCGACTGGATATATCTGTGGTGGATCGCTTATACGAATGTCATGCACGGCCGTATCTTTATCATTTTGAAAGAATCGCTCAAGTATATCCCCGTCATGGGCCAGGGCATGATGTTCTACGGGTTTATCTTTATGGCCCGGAAGTGGCAGTCTGATAAGCCCCGTCTTCAACATCGTTTAGAGAAACTGAAGACGAAACTTTCGGGTTCCAAGTCTGGCAAGTCGCAGTTTGACCCTATGTGGCTGTTGATCTTTCCCGAGGGCACAAATTTGTCACTTAATACCAAGCGCCGGAGTGATGAGTTTGGAGCGAAGCAGGGGTATCCGTCGTTTAAGCATATGATTTTGCCTCGCTCGACGGGTCTGTTCTTTTGTCTGCAGCAGTTACGTGGAACTGTGGAGTATGTGTACGACAGCACGATTGCCTATGAGGGCCCACCGTATGTTTCCTGCTTCCCAAAAAGCTCCTCACAATTCGCTCATTGATCACTAACCTAAACTCTTATTTGATTTACAGAAAGGGGAGCTACCCTGATAAATACTTTACCCTCCGCTCTACGTACGTGCGAGGCCGGCCACCAACCTCGGTCAACATGCACTGGCGACGCTTCGCCGTTGCGGACATCCCCCTCGACGACCAAAAGGAATTTGATGAATGGCTGCGTGCTCGCTGGGCTGAAAAGGACAAGCTCATGGATGAATACTTTGAAACTGGGCGGTTCCCCTCCAACCTGGGCGGCTCCATCGAGGCCAAGAATGCAACCGAGGAGCAGAAAGTGGCCATTGATAATGGTTATGTAGAGTCCTACGTTCGGTTGCACCATTGGGCCGAGATTATTCAGATCTTCATTGTCTTGCTTGGTCTTGCATTTATTTGCAGGTTTTTCTGCACATGGTGTCGATAGTCTTTTTGGGATTTTGGAGTTTGGAGAGCCACTCCTCTCTGTCTTTGGTCGGGTTGAGCATGATACGATGATAAGACTTGGATAACAGCTTGACATATAGCTTCCTACATGAATATTGAACGAAATACATAAATTATGATCTGCTTCTTTCAGAGTCATTCTAAGTTGTTGTTTTATATCAGTAGCTATCAAGAGTGTAGTTATGCTCAAGTAGCGAGGCACTACGTTTGGAGCCATTGTTTGGTGTGGCACTGTGGCGGTGCAACCAGCACCAGCCACCCTCCGAGCCTCCAATTCTCAACTGACCAGCACCTTGAACCGAAGCTCCTCCGATTCACTTGCGCGTTGATTCCGGCAACCCGCCATTCAACTCTCAAGTGAACCGGCGCAAAAGATCATCCCTTCAATCCCGTCCGCTAAAGGGTCCATCTCACTTGACCATGAGTTAAGAGATCGTCCCTCCATACACAACCCTTTCAATCCTCCCAGTCGCAATCCCGCATCCTCGAGAAAGAGAAACGAACCACCTTCTCTCCTCACCCTTCTCCTTCCCACTCCCTGCAATTAATCTGCCCGGTGCACTATCCCCGCCGCCATGGCACCTCTCGAGAATGGCCATGCCAATGGCTTGAACGGCGAGACTACCACGACCACCTCCCTCCGCTTCTCCGACATCCCCGACGCCATCGACATCCCGGCCTCCAGTTTCGACAGCGAAGTCGAAGTCAGTCTCCTCGATCTCCCAGAAGACCCGACCGAACTGTGCACACTGCTCGAGAATGAGCGCGCCGCCAAGAACTTCTGGGTCATCATTGCTCTGGCCTACGCCAAGCGAAAACAACTCGACCATGCGCTTGACATCCTACAAAAGGGCCTCTCCTCCGTCGCCCACGGCGCGACAAAGGAGAAACTCGGACTCCTGGGCTGGATCTGCTGGCTGCTCATGCTGAAGAGTCGACAGGCGCCGCGTGTCGCGCCGGAGGGCGAGCTGTACACCGAAGCAAAGACGAAAGATTTCTACCTGCAGCAGGCCACGTCAATTCTCAACGAGGCCTCTCGCTTGAACCCGGCCTACCCGCCTCTGTTCCTGGCTCGCGGTGTCTTGTGTCTTCTCCGTGCATCGTTGCATCCGCCTCGCGCGGTGCGCCCTGGTACGGTCGACACGTCTGACCGTGTGGAATCGCTGCGGCAGGCGCTGAAATGTTTCGATGAGTCTTCCAAGGCTTTTGGTGGGCGGAATATTATGGCTATTCTGGGTCGCGCGCGTGCGCTGTACATGCTGGGGCGATATGCGGATGCCCTGGCTGATTACCAGAAGGTCCTGATGCAGGTGCCGAACTTGACAGATCCCGATCCCCGAATTGGTTTGGGTTGTTGTTTGTGGCAGCTGGGTTTCAAGGATCAGGCCAAGGTTGCTTGGGAGCGTTCGCTGGCTCTGGTATGTTGTAGCACCTCGCACTCTTGTGTTCCTAAGCTAACCACACGTCTCTACGGCAGAACCCCGATTCCAAGGTTGCCAACGTCCTTCTCGCCGTTTACTACCTCCACGACAGCTCCCGTCGCTCGACCACTGACCCCAAGTTCGGATCTTTGTATAAGATGGCCATGACGCAATACACACAAAAAGCATTCAAGTTGGATAAGGAATACCCCATGACCTGTGCCTTGTTCGGTGGCTACTTCCTCCTCCGCAAGGCATACCCCACGGTCGAGACCTTGGCTCGCAAGGCCATTGAGCACACGGACGTCATGCCCATTGCTAGTGATGGCTGGTATCTCCTCGGACGGAAATCACACTACGAGGGGGATGTCGCACGCGCAACAGAGTTCTACAATCGCTCCGACCAGGCTCGTGGTGGCGGCGACAAGGGCTATCTCCCGGCCAAATTCGGTGCTGTGCAGATGCAGGTTACGAACAAAGACTTGGACGGTGCCAAGTTCAAGCTCGAGAAGATCGTACAGAGCTCCAAGAACGCCGAGGCGATGATGTTGCTCGGTGCTCTCCACGCGGAGGAAGTCTTCGCCGCACAACGCTCTGGTAGCAAGGAAGACAAATCCAACGAAAGCAAGCGGGCTATCACGCTCCTCGAGTCTGTGCGTTCGATGTGGAAGGACGAGAAGCAAATGCTCACACCGGATGAATCAGTGCTGGTCTATCTGGCTCGGCTTTATGAGAGCTCGGCACCCGAGAAGAGCATGCAGTGCTTGACGCAGCTGGAGGAGTTGCAGATTGCCAGCATTCCCGAGAGTGAGCGGCCGGATATCGAGGATGACAATCAGTTGAAGTCTGCTCTGCGGGAGAGTCTTCCCCCTCAGCTTCTCAACAACATGGGCTGCTTCTTGTACCAGAGTGAGAAGATTGCTTTGGCACGTGGCATGTTCCAGTCTGCTTTGAACGCTTGTGTACAGTCTTCAGAGCGGGAAGGTGGTACCGATAATGACGCGCTTGTTACCACGATCAGCTATAACTTGGGTCGGACGTACGAGGCTGCTGATATGTGGGATGAGGCCAAGAAGGTGTACGAGGGTCTGCTCGAGCGCCACAGTGATTACACCGAGGCTAGTGCTCGTCTGACATACATTGCCCTGCGCCAGAGTCCCACCGACGAAGGTCCGAAGAAGATTGCCAAGCTGTACGAAAACGACTCTTCTAACCTGGAGGTCCGCTCTCTCTTCGGTTGGTATCTCAGCAAGTCGAAGAAGCGAGTCTCAAACATCAATGAAGACCCCGAACAGCGCCACTACAAGCACACTCTGCAATATCACGATAAGCATGACCGGTACGCCCTGACCGGCATGGGTAACGTCCACCTTCTCGTGGCTCGTGACATGCGCCGCGACACCGACCAGGAGAAGGAGAAGCGCCGCAAGATGTACCAACGTGCCGTCGAGTTCTTCGACAAGGCTCTACAGCTGGACCCAAAGAATGCCTACGCCGCCCAGGGTGTCGCCATCGCTCTGATCGACGATAAGAAAGACCACAGCAGCGCTGTGCAGATTCTCGCCCGTGTCCGCGACACCATCAAGGATCCCAGTGTCTATCTGAATCTCGGCCACGTCTACGCCGAGCTCCGCCAATACTCGCGCTCAATCGAGCACTACGAAGCCGCGCTGGCCAAGGACCGTGCCCGCGACGTGCAAATTCTCGCTTGCCTGGGCCGTGTCTGGCAACTAAAAGCCAAACAAGAAGGCAGCCTGCAATCCATGAAAACAGCCCTGGAATACGCCCAGCGCGCCCACGCCGTCTCCCCAGACGCCCTCCACCTCCAATTCAACGTCGCCTTTGTGCAGAACCAAATCGCCTCGCTAGCATACGGCCTCGCCCCGACGCAAAAGACCCTTCAAGACGTCGAAGAAGCCGCCGAAGGTCTCAAAGAAGCCATCGACACCTTCGACCGTCTATCCAAGGAGAAGAGCCCGCCCTACCCAGCCAGCGCCCTCGAACAGCGCGCCAACATGGGCCGCACAATCGCCAAGCAACTCGACCGAGCCCTGCAAAGCCAGAAGGAATACGAAGAGAAGAACGCGACCAAACTGCGTGAAGCCCGCGAAGCCCGCGCCGCAGCTATCGCCGCCCGCGAGGAACAAGTCCGCAAAGCAGAAGAAGTCGAAGCCGAGCGCAAGCGCAAGATCGCCGCCGAACGCGCCCAAATGGTCGAAGAAGCACAGCGTCACGCCGCACAACGCGCAGAGCGAGAACGTGCCCGTGAAGAAGCCGAGTTAACCGACGGTAGCGACGGCGAGCGCGTCAAGCGGAAGAAGAAGGTTGGCAAGCGCAAGAAGAAGGACGACTTTGTCGCGGCTGATGACGAGGACGCTGGTACCGGTGGTGGCAGTGACGCGGGGATTAGCGAGAGCGAAGCCGCACCGAAGAAGAAGCGTCGTCTTGAGAGGAGGAGTGGCGGCAAGGCGTCGAGTAAATTCAAGAGTTCGGAGGTTGTTGTTGACTCGGATGAAGATGATGAGGAGGGTGTTGCCGCGTCGCCGAAGGGTGATGACGATGACGAGGATCTTTTCGGTGGTGAGGAGGGGGAGCGTGGTCAGGAGGAAGAAGCTGCGCCGCGGAGACGTGGGAAGGCTTCTCGTCGGATTGAGGATGATGATGATGACGAGGAGGAAGAGGAGGTTGTTGAAAAGGATGCTCCCGCTGCTGCTGGCGAGGGTGACGATGATGATCTCTTTGGTGACAATATGGAGGAGGATTGAGTTTGTTGAGATTGGGATTGAACATTGTTTTTTTTACTTCTATCCATGTTTTTTTACATACCTCTGGCGTTGGCAAGATATTTTAAAGCCTTTTATTACATTCAACAAAGCTGTCACGGTAAATACTTAAGCCTACTTTTCTGATACTTGAAGAGATCTGAACCCGTCAACCGTAGCAGCGATATACGACTTCTGTTCCACGACCAGAGGCACTCGTGACAACCGAGTGACAGCAAGAAGTCCGACTAGTCCTCCTCGGTATCGATATTCTACCCCAAATCTTCAACCCGGTCTCCCGTGTCAAGACCTGCCCTAGTCAAACATTGCAGTACAACAAGGATCCCTATTCCACAAGGACCCCAAAGAATTGCCTTTCCTTCAATTTCGCCATTCCAAGCACTACCCAAACAGCTCACCACATCAACAGAATCAATAATTATGCCAACCAGCAAGATATGCTTGAGATCTCTGCCAAACTGACTGGACAAGCTTGTATCAGATTTCGATAGTGCTCTTGAGAAACTCGACGAAACGCTCCATAGAAGGGCGCCGAGTGCTAGATCTCGAATACCGAATAGTCGAGCGAGGACGTTGGTTTCTGGAGGTAGGGCTATGCCGAAGAATTTTCCTCCAGTTTGCGGGACGAAGAGCATGATAATGCCCACGAGGCTTCGGGTAATAGAAACGAAGGTGATGGAAGAGTTGGCTTTGAGGGAGAGTGTGTTAGGAGGCATTTTTATTGGTGCGAGATATTGTGATGGAATTCATAAAATGGGAGCATGAGCTGATGCTTTAGTAGAAGAAGACGGAAATTTGGCAACATGCGGGACTGCGATATGCCAGATATTTATATCTGCTGTGGTATCTTAAATTTTACCATGTTTAAATGTGGAGAACTTCTCTGGTTGATTAAGCTCAGATTGTGGTCATTGATTGGATGAAGTGTCAAGCCTTGCCTGGTAGCATAACGTTATGTTCAAGACTTGATTGACGCCACGGTATAATGCGCAATTTCTGCCTTGAGGATCGTCCAGCACTCTAGCTTTTCAAATTTATCGGGAATTATGAGAACTTTTATCACCATATTGCAGTTCATCTCCCACAATAGAAAGTCGAGAACAATCAGCGCCTCTCACGATCCCTGCTGTGGGTGACGCAGACCCTACACGGGTCTTGAATGTTCTAGCTTAGCGCAGATACCGTATTAACCCCTGCTTCATCGACACTTTTTATCCAATGGCAGCAAGAAGTGTGATGACAAGGGCAACGTAATTGAGAAAGACTAGCCATGTTGAAAAAGAGCACTCGACCTGGTCTCTCTCCTCCGCTCCCCGCACATTTATCAGCCAGCACGACGGCAATGAATTTCTGTTAGCTAGTGCCCCTTCTATAAATGAGTGTCATATAATACTAGACGATATCCGAACGCGCGAGTAGATGAGAGTAGCAGCCTTGTGGGTATTCAAGGCTTTGTGTTCACCACCATGAGCACGGGTGCAATTATGATTCACCTTTGGTAAATAGCCATCTCGTAGGGCATAGACGGCAGAAGGGACCTTGCTCGGCTCTGGAGCCACAACTCAGATATAGAGATGATAAGTGGGATAGAAAGGACTTCAACCAATTGATTCCATAATCCATATTGGCGGGGCCTTGGAGTAGTTTCGCTGACATATAACCAATATTATTCTTCTCCCAAATTGCCGTGCCTAGCGTGTAGTTCATCCCACGCCAGCGGGGATGGAGACTCAAGCGAAATTTTAGATACATATAGCGCCTTGAAGTTGCATCACCCACAGGCTAGATATGATTGATGAAGAAGCCAGTAGAATGCTCCCGTCCCACCGAATTTAAATACTCCTTCTTTTCTTCTCACGTTTATTCAGTCTGCCCTTCTCCAATGAATAACAGAACCAAGTGATCAAAAGCTGGCCCGAAAAAATGTATACCTGCGGGGCTATCCGAGCCCCATTGTAGAATTCAGGATCAACCCAAGTGGTCCCAGGGTACAAGATCGCAGACAGACCGGCGATGGTAGTCAAGGAACCGACACAGGCGGCAACGAAAAGGCTGTCTTTTGCAGCCGCAAGCGAGGGATTATGTCGGCAAAGGAGGTAGATCGCTAAGGCTGCAGCCAGCGCGCCAAAAGACATACTCTGGCCATTGTGAAATTTGGCATGCGGCGGCCAGCGGGGATTGAAAAGATGCGACTCGCTGCAGTCAGCGAAATAGGCCGCAGATGCAAAGAGAACGTTGTTTATGACCATGATGCCACGGGGGGTTGATTCGAAGAAAGATGGCATGTTGAAAGAGCTTGGCTCGCAATTTGAAGCGTGAGGTGGATTGCAGAATTGAGATTTCGCACGTTGCTGTCACTTTGGGATGTTCCGCCAACTAGCGACTTTTAAGGATGACCTAAAGACCACCTAATTTTCGCAAATGAAACCGCCTTTGGGCTATATCGCTTTGAATCCTGTGCCGGAAGAAGCAGCCGATCTTTCAAGATGCGGATGTAGCGGAAGTGGTGGTGGGGGCGGCTCAACGTAACGACCCACGGCAGATATGACGGCACACAAGCCAGAAGGGTTCAACGTGTGTTGTATGTTGCGATCTTTTGGTCACCACAACTATCCAAGCGTGGAGATCACGGTCCACGAATTACAACTAAAGTCCATTGGCGCAGATTCTGCGTTAGAGCTCGCTCGAACTAGAAATTTGTCAAATATCGTGCATGAGGCCAGTGCGCTGCGCTAATAAATCTGCAGCCCTCGAAGAGGAAGTGCGACCCCTACCGCTAGAAGCTCAACGTCAGCTTGGCGATTCACGAACTCGACCCTTGTTTGTCGCGCCTCCAACCACCTGCAGGGCTGATTGGCTCTGTCCAGTATTTGTCTATCGATCGTAGCCGCCAGTTGGCGAATTTGAGCACTATGCCTTGCCAAAATATCCCACAGGTTATAATAAGTCTTATGTTACCTCTTGCCATGTTACTGGCACTACATAGTCCTTGCTCTCCGCCAGTTTCTTTCCCCTCGCCGATATGGCTCTTCCCCGTGGTGACCACTTTTACCCTACCACTACCTATAGTGGAAGCAGTAAGAGGTGGTCATCTCCCATATGACACTACTGATCTGATCACTGAGATGGAGCCTGATCTTCCTCTATAGAAGCGGCGGTAGCTGAGATAGGAAACCATATCTGCCAGACATCATCCTGTCTATATTAGTGCACATACTACTGCAATTTTGAGTAAGTCACTTGATTGCTTTAGGCAGGCTTTTGGATATCTTGATATAACTACTGGCACCCCAACCGATTACTAACAATGTGCGTGGTGTTTGGCAGATCAGTTAATTCTATAGACAGCTTCACATTAATACGGCAGAATTTATCATCAATGTCATGATAATCAAGATGTATCCCACCACGGGAGTTAAGACATTTACGCTGCACAAAGTCCTAAGTAGCGCCGTCTTGCCGAGGTATCTTCTCAGCTTATTTCGAGTCACAATCCAGTCAATAAGGAAGGGAATAAGAATGTGCGCCCAAACAAAACAGAAAGCTATACCAGATAACAGACGAATGTATACCCACCAAATCAGATCTTCAGACAAGATGCGTGCGACAGAGTCACGGAGACCAGTCCAGGTAAGTACAAAGCCTGCTACAACATATTTGAAGAAACAGATCAGAATATTACATCCTTTGAGGGATGCTGAGTGATGATAGTAATTTTGATCTGGGTCAAATACGGGAGAACCCTGTTATTGTGATGCCTCAACCGCACACTCGTGTGATCGACTGGGTTCGGC
Source organism: Penicillium cataractarum (assembly GCF_028827025.1). NCBI lineage: Eukaryota > Fungi > Ascomycota > Eurotiomycetes > Eurotiales > Aspergillaceae > Penicillium > Penicillium cataractarum. The sequence goes on along the minus strand of NW_026622744.1, from coordinate 3,739,338 downwards.
CGAGAACACACACTCAGGCTAGGACCATGGTTGTCTGGGCGGGATGAATCCAGCGTTGGGTCATATGCGAGAAGATATTGTAGAACAATTGTGATAGCCACAAGGCCAGCTGTAGCAGTATAGCCGATGAGAACCTATATTTACTCTATGTCAATTGTGACAATTTTTAATGTGGTCAGAAAGCTTACCCCGGTTCCGGTAATATCAGGATCAAATATGATATCTTCAGGTTGCGTAGAGCAATTGCGCTGCGGAGACATTGCGGTACAGGAATTGCTGGGAAAGAGTCGAATGCCGACGTAGGGAGCCCCGGATATCTGTTCGAGATATTATGTATAGGGTTGGCGTCATTGGGAGTTCTAACTAGCAGTGATTTCTGCTGCAAGGAGCAGGTAGCCATGCGCCCGGTAGTTGGACTCCAGTCTGCCTGGACCGCTTGTTATGAGATGCTGTGCCACCTCATAACCTGGATGTGTGCGTCTGGGGGAAATACCTCGACCAGCCAACGCCCCGTAGCCAACATCCACAACCAATAAGGATATCTTTTGGCCTTCTTTGGTCAGTCGCTGCCTCTTCGGGTTATGTTCCCAGTCATATTTTAAATAATTAACAACCAACCTGCTTGTAGTTATTGAGTGCGAGCTTTCCTCCTACCCCCTAATCTCAAACGAGATTTTAAGCCTCACCCGCCCTGCCACGAGGCCCTATAGTACATAGAACCACTACGCTTCACCTTAAGCTCATAAACATGATCATCGTTCCTTATCACTCCAACCAATCACTCACACCAGCCAGCGCCACCGCTCGCTTGGCCTACCCAGATTCTTCTCAGTAGTATACATGTCCAAGCCGAGGCGTCAGAACCCTTGTCCCTGCGCAGAACCTTCCACCGCAGCAGCTGTATGGCGAGCGACAATAGAATACAGACCCTTCTCTACCACCTAGCCTGTGTGTACAGAGCGCCGAGATGGTGGACCTGCAAGATCAGGAACGGACTGAGTCGATCTCAGACGCCCAGATTTACAGGAGTGATTGACCGTAGCGCCCGGCTTTGTCGATCTTCGTCAGCATGCAGAACTCCCACTTGGCTCCCAGTATGACATTTTTAGCCATCTCTCTAAGAGGCCCTCTACCATGCAAGCTGACTGGTAGCCTCAGGTCGATATCAACTGCTCCTTAAGTCTTGTTCGAGCATTACACACGAAATCTGCATACGATCCGATCCGACCAAAGCTCAGGTTTCATATCACAATAATAATAATTAATAGTGCCAGGCGGCATGCCGGGCGTGTTTTCTGGCGTAAAACTGCTTACTTGCAGAGTGTAGCCCACTTGATATAATGGTGCGAGTTGGAATATGATCACGAGTAGCTGTTCACTCCTTCGCTGAACGACGATTTGACGCCCCAAGTGATACAGATTTCGAATGAGGTGCTCGAAAACCCCCGCCAGAGCATACAAAATAATCTAGAAAGGACACAAGCAGAAAAAGAAAAGCCTGGCTTAATAAAGCTGTATATCGTAAACGCCAGAAGGTGTATCTCAAGAGAATAGCTTGTATTATGCTTGTGTGTAAACGACTTCAATATCGAATTCGGCCAGCGTTTCGTTAACTCAGTCAATATCTCTCGACATTTACTGCTACCCTGCTCACCGTTTCGAATATCCATCGATAATTGCCGTTTGTAATTCTGTCTCGAGTCCCGATATAGTGCCCCTAATATCGCTAGCTGTACTTCTAGTGATTCTACTGCCAGTAACTGGAGCTTTTACTTGATAGAGGTAAATGTAGATTATAACGAACCAGGGCCGGTGATTTATTGATTATTTTCTGCAAGAGGATATACGATCAGGTATTAGATCTCCCGCTGGCGTATACCTAAGAAACTTTAGAATATGGCGACGAAATCTCCTTAGTTATAGGATCTTCCCTTGAGCCATCGAGGCATAAAGGCCTACGTCGGTGATCTCCTATAAAATCTTTCCTCTATTTGATGTGCCGGTTGTTCGCAGGACCATTCCTTCGTTGGCCCATATAGAGCCTTTCCTGTTTTCCTTCTTGTTCTCTTGTTAGACGCAATCGATCTCTTTTGCTTTTTTTTGCTTCCTTGTGCTGGCAATTCTACCCCCATCACATGGGGATGATGGTAATAATATTCTGCTATTTAGAAACCTAGATCTTGTCTCAATAACCACCTTCCACCTCCCTGCTTTACTGGTGAATTAGTCAACACCGTCCTTTCTACATAAAGGCCTTACTCGGACTCAGACCTCTTCTCCGATTCTACCTCTCGATAACCCCACTCCCCCATTAACTGATCTTACCTATGTATATACAAATATACTTCTATAAGCAAGGTATACCGTCTCTCTCGACCTCTGTCTCCAGAGAGGTAGTAAGACACAGAAATCGCCAATTCTCTCTAGTAAGGTTAGAAGGAATATTAAGTCGTTTTCTGCAATTATTATATTTCGTACCGTGTGCCTTCGAGGGCCTGTAGGTAGAATAAATTCACTAGAATTTGCGGCTCGTAGTTATCCTTACAAGCGTGGTGTAGTTTTAAGCATGAGCCTCAAAACGAACGATCCGATTTAACGGCCAATTGTATGGCTATAGCGGATTATCTAGGCGCATCACACTTCTGGCTGTGTAGAGATACTAATAAATCAGATCTAGCAAGCAGCTATCAAGTAGAAAGCGCGAGGTAAGTAAAGGATCTACGCATGGCTCATATTCTAGCCTCTTTTGTTAGGTTCGAAGATGCGAGCGATTTTATGCAGGGGTAGAGCTCTTCTGTGACTTCAGACTAATCGAGAGTCAAGCCTGCTCTATGACAGTTTAAGGCGATGGGCAGAGGTGAATTTAGGATAGGTGGATAATTAGGTTAAAAAAGAAAAGGCTGATATGCTCTTAGAGCATTCTAGCGCTGTTCTGGTTCTTTCCATCTCTTTCTTCCTATAAGACTCAATACCTTGTCAATTACCTCGATCGCTTATTCTTAGCTTCCTTAGCTCGTCGTTAGACACGTTACCATAGCTTAAAAATACAATCAAATTGTTTTCAACACGCTACTCCTCACGGAAAATATCCCCTTCCTCCGCGTGTAAGATCCCGCGACGCGTCCGAAGTATTGTAAACACAGGACCATTTCCAGCTTACACAGATCGTACCAGTGTCCATCAATCCCATAAAACGCCTCTCGATATCAATCAAAATCAAGATAATTTGGTAACACAACATCCAAGATCTAATTGATTGATGTAGTATCCCTCCTGCACAGCATTCCTCCAACCCCCGCCACTTCACTTCGCTGCCCCTCGCCTTCTCTACAATCAACGGGGGGCAACACTATATTTCCTCTGAATCCAACTCGGCCCCAACAGGTCAGCCAGTGCCAATTGAGCTGAAAGCTGACAACTGACTCGAAAAAGAATAGCTCTGAGCGGGAGCACAGCTAAGCTGACGCTATTAATTTCCGGCTCCTGCCTCGGATATTTTACGTGTGTACAGTATTTGTCCGGCTCGTGGGTCTCTAAGGCTAGGGCTACTCCTGTACTGTAAGGATGCTCATGCGAGGGGCAGCTGCGCCCGGTCGGTTGGCCTGGGTCCAACTAATGTAACTGTGCGGTGCGGGCGTACTCTAGGTGCATCGTAGATGCAGGTGTAATGTACTTTTGTTCTTGTGGCTCTAGGTCCGAGTGTACGCCAAGCTAGTTAGCTTCAGGACGGGGAGGGGCGGGTGAGATACAGCAACGATACGCTCCGAGACTGGGCTACTTACAGCCACTAAGAGCACGCAGGATCGGGATCTAGATGCAGGTCCCATCGTGCAGGCGGCGCCGTGCATTGCATTGCAGCGCAGCGAGTTGGTGCACCGTGTGTCAGCGTTGGATTATGTTGGGGGCTGAGACGGGGAATTTTTCTCTTGTGGGGATGATGAGAATTTGAGGGGAAATCTTTAGTGGTGAGATCTTGTGCATATGCTGTAGTGGGACATTGAATGCGCTCCTATGAGTTCTAGATGTCTTGTCATGCGAGTCATGGATTTACCTGAAGACTTGAGAGCTTATATCAGCTCAGATGCTATGCATCTTAGTGGGATGTCTCGCCTGCATGTTCCAAGTTGGAATTTGAATGTCTTGAGCTGTTGTATTTGTGCTCTGTTAATTACCGTACAACTCGAAGTCTAGTATGTATTATATTGAATTTATTACAATAGATGTTATTAGGGCTAGAGAAACCATTTAATCGAGTTTTCTCACAATGTTTGTTCAATAACTCTGTGCCTGAACGGGAATATACATCCCCGTAAATGTTCTATCACACCTCGTACATCTCCCGATCGCGCGACCATGCAGATTCCCGTCTTAGATTAGTATCCGTGGAATGAAAATATCCAAATCAAGCCTCAAGTCAAATATTCAGCTTATTGTACCTTTACCATGGCGAGTAAAAAGCTCCATATAATTGAGCGCCTGTGTTGCAACTCTAATGGATGATCCTTCCTTCATCTAGTAAGAGGGAGCCGCATATGGAAATTTCGCAGAGCCGCACGAACATGACTATGTACTATCATCGGGAAAACCTAGTACGGAACTCAGCAAAGGATGAATTTCTCAAATAGAACACATATTTTATCCATGGTGAAACAATTAACGATAAGAATCTCCCTTAGAGCACAAACTCACACTGTGCGACACAGCTGTCCTTGGTTGCGGAAAGACTAACTTCCATGTCCTTGGAATGCGTCATTCTGCCAGGGCAGAATGCTACGCTGGCGACCCAGTCCCACGGAACTGAGAGGTACAGCCCGACATGAGTGTATGATGTATGGCTTACATGATAGTAGGTAGTACATGCGATGGAATCAATTTCAGCGCTGAGCTAAGCGTCCGATGGAGACTTCCATAATTAACAACCCTACTTAGAAGGGAAAAAAGTACTGGAACCCAAGGGACAATCTCATTTTGAAAGGTATGGAAGACCGTGCAGAGACACGAGAATATGAAAGGGGAGAATTTAACAGAACTCTTAGCCAGTTAAGCTTAATGAGGGCGGGTCTTGGCACCTGAGCGTGAGTTTAAAATGGCTTGACAGTGGTTATATTCCAGACCATAAGAGGCGCCTCTGTAGCTCTATTTTGTTGACTTGCGTATTAGATTAATCTTGAGCATATAGAACATATTGGCTCGGCTATGTTTCAGTTCCAGGTTTAACGGGTATCATTGCATCTCATTTTCTACCATCTCATCTTCTCGTACGTGACGTTCCATCGGCCCCCCGATTCGGTAACCCGAACAGCTTCCAGATTATGACATCAGTCATAGAGTTACCAATCCAAAGTTCACCCTTCGGTATTGACTTGAATAGCCAGAGATCGTCGATGAAGTGCGCTTTCATCGCTGTCCTAGGCAGGCCCGCCTCCACTGCCGTTGATACCTCACCCCTTCCTCTTACTGCGAAGCTTTCTCTCGAGAATGAACAGAGCTTGACGTAGCCGACTTATTCAGTATGCAGTAGAGCACGTTAAATTTACGGATCCAGGTTCACAGCTGTACCTGTTTGCATGCTGGATTGTCTGGTTCCTGTTGGTAGGCAGTTGTTAATTAAGGTCCAAGACCTGCGTGGTTTTCCGCATGCCTGTGTCTCATTCACCTGATTGCGCTTTTACTTTCGCCTAAATTTTTAGTAAGTAAATCGACAAAATAAAACATATTGTCTATCAGTATCAAGCAATACTAGAAGGCTGACATCATTGAAGTCTCGACCATTCTCGCCCGTCATCATCATGCACCGAAGCATCATACTTGCCCTTCTGGCCGCGGCCGCCGTCCAAGCCACACCCCTCAACCTCTACTCTCGTCCCGAGAATGACCTGATCGGTGATACTGGTGTCTCTGCCGCCGCTCACGGTGATGACAGTACCATTAGCGTGAGACTTGCTAAGCGCTCCGCGGAAACCTCGATTAACAACGACCTCGATTTGGGCCTTATCGCCCGCAAAAATGGTAAGCAGAGATGACTGTTCTTTTTGGGGGTCCTTTTGTGCTGATGGAATTGACATAGATGACGTTGATGTGAAAGAATCTCAGCAGGATGAAGAGCTTATTGGTCCTTTCGATATTGATGGCATCTTGCCTGTTAATGTTGTCAATATCTAAAGCCAGAATATTTGCCACGTAATATGTTCTCCTCTTAGGGAGCGGCGTATATGACTTTCTTTTTTGCGGGCTTGATGGGGATAATTATTTGAATACCTGGCCCACTGGTTTCTGCAGTGGTATGCTGGAAATTACCGTCTTTCGTGTTGTCATCTTCTATTGAGCTCTGAGATTTTTTGATCATACCGACAATTCAGAACAACGAGTGCGAAAGTCAACCGAGAGAAAACGAAGTAATAGAAGTAAAAGGGCAAAATCTACATACAGCCGATGGGTCCCAACGAGCGTCATTATATCGCACGTTTCTCATATTCGTTAGCTTGGTCGTGAAATCGTAACCAGTTCATCCCATATTCATCCCTCGACAGGTGCTGCACAAGAAAACAGCACCGATCGAGTATTCGGTTATAAAAGCAAAATATAATCCAAGTATTAGAGCATAAAAGAAAACTCCTGACGCCAGTTGAACTGTAGATGTCGAGTAGTAGAATCTTGCGAGTCCTGAACATTATAGCTTACCCTACGCTTCACACACCTCATGACCATTCCATCACTACCCTACATCAAATATCCGAGGTAGACATTTTAGTGTAAATCCTTGCATACCCGTGACCCGATACACTCAGGGGCCGCGGTTGTCAGCCTAAATCCATATATGGCATGACAAACTCCACAGCCCACCACACTATTGAAAGCCGTTTCAAGTCACGGGACATCGCTAATCAAAATGATCTCCTGAATATGGAGCAGTCAAAGAAACTAAGCTCTCACAATTTAACGCCCCTGACACCTGGATTTTCAACTAGTTCAACGACGGTGGGGAAATCGTCTACGCCCAGCGCCTCCCCCCACGCATAGCGCGGCTGGATCTCGTGAGCAAGTTACTGTATATAGCACTTTTCAACAAGACATTTCTCAGTGTATATCGCGTGGGATATATGGCGTAAGTGATTCGCGACTATTTGCGCCCCGAGGGGCGAACCCAAGAAAAAGAAAAGGGGAGTAAGTAAAGCAAAACAAAGCTGACCCCCGCAAGGCGTGTTACAGTGCTTACAACGGTTATCCCTGACGTGCCGTGCCGTCTTTACGGGGTAATCCCTGCCTGCCGTCGGCTTTCTCTGAGTGAGTATTCAACAAGGCTTCAATGTAGGAAAGAAATCATGGAATATGGAGTCGTACTGGCAGGTAGTCAGTGAAGCTGGGGCTCCACGGCGACTTATTACGCGTTCGGGAATAGGGGCATCGCCTGGTAGACCAGGGGGTTAGGCGACCGTTTGTGGGCGGTTTCAGGACCTCTCAGATCGTTAAGTGTCGGCTACCAAGTTATCTAGATGCCTAATGGGGGGTCAACTATTCCTTACTAACTGCGTATTCAATTGAATACTTTGTACGGAGTACTGCGTACTTTGTAAGGCATGCTGAGAAGAAAGGCACTCTCTACTCAGGACCTCCCAAATAACACCAATAGATATTCTCCAAGTCGTTTCGTCTTACAACTTACGTACAGTAGAATCAACGAACCAGATTCAACCACAGACAGTCCCTCAAGTCTCACCAAAGCCTAGGCCACGTTCCCTTCAGCCGGGAGCCCGAAATGTCGATCGCCAGCCGCCCAAGAACCACAACCGGAAAACAACAATGGAAACCAGTACCAAAGCCGAGCCTCCCTGGGAAAGGGGAAGGGGCAAGAGACGGGATGCAAAGCTTGCGCCCGACCAAACCAGTTCGTTCAACCTCGCGGCACTTGGGAGGCGGGAACCGTGCTAGTTGGACCAACTAACTAGCAACAGCACACTTGCGGCACTCTGTAACAACCACGGGCCATAGGCCGTGGGGACGGCTTGGGCACGAGTTTGGGAATGATTTTGACGACAGAGGGGCTCGGACTACACTGATTAGCTCTGGCCTGCTTGACTTTCCATACTCCACGGAGTAGGTCGAGCCTCGAATGCCAACGTCGACATGCTCCGTGCTTTACTGAGTACGGAGGACAGACAGATGACGGAGGATCGAGGCGGAGGCGTGTTGGGAGGGTCAATGCTGACGCATGACGCAGGAACAGAACAGAACTCGCAATTAGAAGCTTGGTGGGCTTGTTCCGTCACTACAGTGGATTATGTGCGACTCCGTATGGAGAAGATGTTTCTCATCGGATGAAACGGGATGAACCTATGCCCGAAAAAACATATCATATTGCCCACCCATGAGATACCTGTCATCGACCCCAGGCTATCTACGGCTTTTAACGGCCTATCTAGGCGTCGGACGGGGCCTCGGTCAGGGATCAGGTCATTGCTTTGGCCCCTATTGCGGGCGAAGGATATTGAATTCGTCAAAGACGGGATAGAATAGTAGTCAGTAGTCACTTTGTTTTAGAATGGAGTCCAGTACAGATCACGATCGTCCTCATCGGCGTCACAGAGGCGCCACGCCCCAATTTTGTATTACTGAAGTGATCCTTCTCGGACACGCTGACCCGGAAGAGGTTCATGGTGCGGGCGCAGGGACCAACGGACCTTGACACGATTTGGGATTGGGGCTGTCTTTGGGATGGAGTCATGGACGACACGCGATTGAATACTACTGAATTATTGAATCACTCGGTCGGAGATACACCGCAAAGCGACCTGGACAAACTCAGCACTTACAAACATACTTTCTTGTCCATGGATTGCCGAGTACGGCAATTGACACACAACAAACTAAGAAACTCACAAACTCCTGTACCTCCCTTATCCATCTGTCACGATTTAACTTCTCAAACGGTCAACTCCTGGCACAACACTAAAAATTTCCTGTTCGAACTTGGAACCAGAAATCCAAAAAGTCCAGAACACACCCGCAAGGGCCCAAACCCGACCGATCGGCGGTCGTATCAGGATGCTAATAATCTATCAGGGCAACTGGACGCCGATCTATTCGGGTCGTTCATGCACCGCCCTGAAGGATGGCCGGAATTGGGTGTTTGGCTGGCTGGAGGGCCGGATGGGGAGGGGGACATGGAGAGTTCTAGACGAGGGGGATCGTCAGGAGTCCACTTGGAGAGACGCCCAGTGGAGAGGGCCATCGGACGGCGGCCGCTTGCGCTGAAATAGCTGAAATAAGAATTGGGCGTTGATATGGAGGTCCTTGTTTAGGATGAAGAACGTGAGTAAGTATGATGTTCATTTCATAGTATCTCGGGGAATGCCTAGAGACATTGTGAAAGTCAAACTCTACAAGACAGCTGTATACGAACTCGATATTTCCTGCAAGATGATAGGTACGATTTTTACTTCCTGTACTGCATTGATGGAGCTCTCGGTCTTCCACCTCCTTTTAAGTTTCCGCCCAGCCGCGTTTGAGACGCTGACGCCGTTCTTGACTTTTTCCGTCGGGCTTCTCCCTTGTTTCGAAACACTTTTAGCTGCAAACTTAACACCCCACTGGGCTGCTCCCACGCTGGCAATGACGAAATCCGTGGGAGTCCGTAGGCATAGGGCTCGTGGGATATCCGAGAAGACGATTATATACGATATGATACGACAGAGATGGGGATAAAATACGAACCGACCTTGGTACAATGCTTATCCTGTATCCTCTATGAAGTATGGATGAGCTTGGTCCGATCTGGTTGGATACGGACCGTGTCAGGGCCATTATCGAGACGGGAAGAACGAACTCCTCCTTTCCAAAAGAAGCCCGTGTTCCCCTGGTAAGTCCAATAGCTAATTGCTAAAAAGCTAGCCAACGAGAACTAAACCCAAGGAACACCCTAAAAAGACGGGAGGACTAACCAACAGTAAAAACCCAAGTTAAACCAACAAATAACCCAACAGCTAACACCCAACAACCCCCCGACCGGGATCACAACCAAGCCTATCCCCCGCATCCCGAATCTGAGACAGCATCGCATGTCCGCGTACATACATTCCTGCTCATGCTCATGCTTCTCCATCTTTTTTTTTCGCGCAAACTTACGTTCCCCATATCCATATCCCCTGCGCGACCGGTGAGTTCCGGAAATTCCTCCTGCAGCTTGTCTAGGATCTACGAACTTCCGAGAGGGCGCAGGTGTAGGACGAGAAGCAGCCGGTTGGCTATACGAGTCCTATCCCTGCAAAATCGGGGGGAAGAGGATGTTTACGAAAATCCTACGATGGGCCGTAAACCTAGATTTGGAGGGTAGAACCTCGGGTTACGAGTATAGACGGGCGGAGGGCGGAGGACGCCATGAGAAACTCGAAATTGAGAGTGCGAATTGTAGAAACTAGACCTGCTGGGAGTGTTTCCGGATGGGCGATGAGGGCTACGGCACCCTCCGAGATCTGCGTGTGATTTTCCGATCGGCTGTGATCGAGGAGGATCGTTTTGGAAGAGAGTTTCATCGAGAAAGTTGGTCGGAAAAGTCGTTGCGAGTGTCTGGCTGGAGAAATACAGTTGCATATACCGACGAGGAATGACAGGTGAACTGCCGAGGAGCACATGTCCATAGACCAAAAACGATGGAGAGTACGGGGTAGACACTATATCGCTTACAATTTACTACAAGCACAGATACTAACTTACAATGTCCTTATAATAACCGATCCAGCTTGTGCAAACAGGGCTAAAAGGCCCACGATTAATTTACTCCCTCGAACGCTCCTCTCCTCCGTAGATTTGCCAGATTGCCAGATTGTCAAATTTACCAGATTACCAGATTGACCAGATTAATTTTCTTTTTTTACCCCACCACCACCAGCTCCCTGGGACGCGATGGACATCCTAGCCACCTACGATCGGGTGGCCGGCGCTGCCCAAGACCCAAGCCCTATACTCGTGGACGATCTAGTCCCAAAAAGGTGGGTGGTAGGTGCTCCGACGGTCCCTAATTAGGATGGTCGTCATGGAACGAGTTACTCCGTATGGTAAGGGAAGGGGACCCAGGGGAGAGTAGTGCGACGGTTTGATTTCCATAGTTACTAGCTGCAGTAGTAGTAGCAAAGTCGCTAAACCCTCTAGTGTCTACCGTAATTAACTAGCAATCCCTCTCTGCCAGACAAAAACCGTTGACAACCCGCCCCGGCCGAGGCTACGCTAGCGACGCGGGGAAAAGACACCAGCACGTCAGCGAGCGAATGATAGCTCTGCATGGCGCATTTTGAGAGATATTTAGGGGGGAGTGTTCTGCTAGGGTAGGCATTTTGCTCGGCAGGGTGGGATTTTTTGTTATTCGAAGGATTCGAGAAATTAAATGAAACTGCATGAAGCCGAAGGGAAGGGGAGGGGGGAGAAGACCAAAATTCCCATGCGCATTCCATCACAAGGAGAATTAGAAGTAGTTACGAAGTAAGGAAAATAGATTGAGGATGTTAGGGGATAGACCGAGGAAGGCGTCGCGTCTTTTTTTTTTCGGCAGAAGAAGTGGACGGGGCCGTACAGAATGCAGATGCAGGCACGAGTGTATTTCTAGCATGCATGTAGCAAGTACGGAGTACAAGATGTATAATTGTATCTCACTCTTTTATCATTATTATTCAATTATTCAGGTTTATTTTCGGGAGACTGCGTGTGCCAGTCCACTTCTCGAGAGAGACAGAAAAAAAAAACCAAAACGATAGAAGCCGAAAAGAAGATCGTCATAAAAAAAACAAAAATAAATCTAGACCAGAGTGTGTAATGTCACTGTACGGTACCGGATTGTTTAGTTCTCACGCCGATACTTACTCGAGAGGGCTAAGCGGGCTCCACCGTCAAACACGTTCCGAGGAAGAAGTCGCACGAAGCCATTTGGTCGGTTCCATCTGGTTGGGACTATTCGTAGAATCGTAGGAGATATGAGATTGTATATACTCTATAGCTATAGGAGAAAGGATATACTTCTGTTGTAGTGATAGTCAAAAGTATATCCTATAGAATATATACACAATATCCCAATTATCCATAGCTAGAATTAAAATAATAAATTAAGATCCACCATAACGGTCGAGCCCTCTAATCATCGCCCCTGAACGGTCGGGTCCACCGGGGCTCCGTTCCATACAGATGCAGTTATACTCCGTACGGAGCATATAGATTACCTGAATAATAATAATAATAATTCTAGCACGTTGTCAGATCTCGATGGTACTCATACCGTTCTCCTCCACCGGGACTCCATACTGTACTACTCTACTAACGGAGACCAGTCTACGACTATCGCTCTATCGTGAGTTCTTATTATAACACCCGCCCTGACCCAATCTTTTGGATCCTCCCCTCCTCCTCCCCTTCCCCCTCTCCCCCCGAAACCTCCACGATCATTCTACTTTCTCGACCTCTTCCCTTCTTTTTTTCATAAAAGACCCTCTTTTTGTCAATTCTCTCGACGACCTCTCAAACAATCCCTCAAACAACACTCTAACCCTCGCCGTTGCGCCTCGAAAGCGGGTTCAAAACAGCCTCAACCTACCATGAAACCACACCAATTATTGGTGCTTCAGCCTGTTCGCACATAAATTGGGGGACCCCAATTAAGTCCATACGCCGTCTACAAAAACAGAAAAAAAGGACGTCCAGATCTAGACAGCCCCCAATTGTCTCCTCCGAATTCCCTCCCTCGTATCTGCCGTGATTCAGATAAGACCCTCCAAAGCGAACCCGAGACAATTGAAACCTCCTCGGACACAAACATGTCGACCTTCTCGCGTGTCCCCGGCCACTGGGACGACGACCAGTCTGGCCACAGTGATCCCCCATCTACCCGCTCTTCCAACGATCCTCCAGAGCATGCCTCTCATATTCGGTCGCGATCTACAGCTCTCGCCCAGAGTCCTAAACGTTTGTCCGTCTTTAGTGGCCGCTCTAGAAGCAACACTACCACCTCGACCTCGTCGCGCCGCTCCCCGGGTTCGTCTATGACTTCCATTGATAGCTCCGTTCCGTCCCAGGACGAGCGGGCGCCCTCGGCGCTGGCTATGCGATCTGATAAATCAGACCGCTCGTCGAGGTCCCTTTTGGCGCGTGGGAGCCGTATCTTGCGCCGTCAGGGGAGTAAGATCAATATCGTTGCCACGCTGGACGAGGAGGACGAATTGGAGAGAATGCCCCGTCATCGGGGTCGACAGGTTGATCACCGTAAGTGGGGATTTTTTGAATTGCTTCGTGAGAGCAATTAGCTCTCGTGCGCGATATAATGCTGTGAAATGATCAATTAACCATATACTCCAGACGAACGATTAAAGAGCATCATCTCGGATCCATTCGATTTCCACCATCTCACCCACACCAGTCCTTCCCAATTCCAATCTATAGATCAAACGCGCGAGAATGACCTCGTCACGGAGTTTTCGGTCATTCGCGCTTCGCAGCGCCCTGAGGCTGGCCTCAAGGGTATTCGCGCTGATGACATTCATTTCCGCAACTTTTCCGCCGATGACCTAGCTGCCTATGGAACGGCCACCACGGTTGATGAGCCCACGCCCCAGAGCCCACCCGGCTCGCCTGCAGCATCGGGATCGACTAGCCCAACTCGCGGCCACATGCGCAGGGAATCTCGAACTCACGAGAACTTCTCTCGTCCTGTCTCGAGGTATCCCCGGTCTTGTCCGACGACACCACCTCCCCCGGCAGTATCAGAGGTGCCTACCGACGAGGGTATCGAGCCGGCTCCTAGGGCCATTGATGAGATCCTGGGATTGAACATTGTGCCAACGTATCCCGAGTATATCGACTCGGAGCGGTCCTCGTCATCCCAGATTCAATTCAGGTCAGATCTCGCTGAGGATATGAACGCCCGCACGTCTTCCGTGAGCAGCCACTACAGCCTTGAAGAGGTCCCCGAGGAGGAAGACGAGGGAACTAGGCTATGGGATAGCCCGGACGCCAGCATTGGCACCGCGCACTCCCGTTCTACCTCGCACGTGAGTCCAGGTACTGTCGAACCTCACCGGGTCTCTCGCACGATAGCTCCCAAGGCTCCGCTCTCCATCTTTGTGGCCGAAGAGCTATCGCGCAAGTTCTCGGAAGCTCTTGGCTCGCCAACACTGCCCCAGACTCTGCCTACTACCCCGCCGAAGGAAGACTCCGAGGCCGCACAGCTGGACACCACGCCTCCCTCGGTCTCTGGCGTTCAACAATTCTCCTACGACGACGAGATGTACGACTCTTGGGATGCTGATATCGACTACTGCTACGAGCATGCCGCGGAGTCAACCTCCAACTTTGACTGGACACGCACCTCTCTCGACGAAACCCGTCCTCAGGTTGGCGTCGCCTGCACGGGCGAGTCTTGGGGTCTCTCCGCTCCACAAAGACCAACCCGGCACCTCCAACCCAGCCCATTGAGCACATCCACCCTCGCCACGCCAGACCTGGACTCTTCCTCCGCACGCTCAACCCAACCGCACTCCGCCGCAACACCATCCACCGAGTACGAGCGTGCCTTCATCCGCGGACCAACAGACTACTTTCACCCCGTCTCCTCCTCCATTCTCTCAAAGCAACTAACCCAAGACATCCTCTACGAGGACTACCTCTCCGGCGCAGACGCCGACGCCGACGCCTCGTCAGACCGCCACTTCCCCTTTGCCGCAAGTGGGATCCAAAACGCCTCCCCTCGCTCCAGCTTCTCGCCCATCAGCAAATGCAACTCGCAGGAGAGCCTCATGCTCTCCCGCGCAGCGAGCATCGTCCGCAAACACCGCTCCTCCGTCTCAACCGCCTCCGTTCCAGAACTAGTCCACTCCCTCTCCAGCTCTCGCGAAATCATGCCAACAGACCGTCTCAGCGCTGCCGAGATCCTGGCCCGTCCGGCCTCGAGCTCCCTGCACCGTCAGACGAAGAGTCTGGCCGAGGCGCACATGCTCACCCACGCTGATAGCAGTGCTAGCCTGGCGAGTGCTGAGACGGCTCCGCCCGTGCTGCATGATCGGTCGAAGAGTACCTCTGAAGTCGACGAGAGTGATGTCATGGGTGTGTCTGTCCCAGTTGCTATGGCTGTTACGCCGCCTCTACCGGCTGTGCCGGTGAGGAATCCCAATCGCAAGAAGAGTCGGACTACTTCGTACTCTCTTTTCCCGACGCCGGCGAATTGATTTCGTCTAGGCTTTTACTTTCCTCGTATCCTCTTTTCTTTACCTCTTGATTTTGATTTTGGTGCTACTTGGAAGACAAAATTCGTGGTTGCATATTCTGCCATTTTGTTCTTCAATTTCGGTTTCGTTTTGTTTTCGCTTTTTACACTCTGTCCGTGATAGATCTCCATGTGTCCATGACCCCCTGCTATATTTCCTTGTCTCGTCTCATCTCGTCTTGATTGTTTGACTGATCCCGTCGTTTATGCCATTTTCTTTTACCCGTTTTTCGTCTCTACAAGCACATGTTCGCATACGCGCTCTCGTTGTCCTCATATCCTTTGCTTTTGCCTTTGCTCTGTTCTTGGTCTGTTCGTTCCATCTACCCATCGTTTCCCTCATTTCTTTGTCTCGTGTCTTGTCTTATCTTGTTTGATGCATTTCTCAGCGATATCGGTATCGGTTCTGGTTCTGGTGTCTGGAAGGGGGAAACAAAAAGCCGGGGAAAAAAGCACTTGGAAAACAGACGTTCCTTTTTCTTTTATTTTGCTGGTTTGGTTTGGTATGCTATGATATGGCTCTGGTGGATTTGGTCGGATGCCTGGTTCGATACCTGAATCTGGTTGTTGGGTCTGGTTCTGGGTTTTGGTTGGGATCATTCGTTATGCCTGGCCTGGCCTGGTCTGGCCCCTTGTCTTTCGCTTTTGTTGATGTTAGCAGTTAACAGCTCTTTGAGTATTTATAGAGTAGTAGTGTGGCGGATACCATGCTACAATGTTGTGCCTGTGATGGCGCTTTGATTTATACTACCGTGTGGTACTATTGTAGATCGTCCAGACCTTTGGACTAGGGATATCGTAGGGCTGATGGTTTAGTAAATTGTCTAGATCCAGATCCAGATCCAGATCTAGATCTTGCTCAGCTAAAGACTATCTTATCTCGTATCTTTGTTCAGCGTATTCACTAGTATTTACTATTCTAGTATAGCCGGCATATACCGGATAAAGTTTAGTATAGATGGAAGTGGGAAGTGCAAAGTGGAGAGTGGAGTGCAGGTGGTGATGGTCATATGACCGTCGTAGGTGGCGTAGGGCTGGAAATATCATCCACCTTATTTCACGGGAAGGGAGGAGAGTTTATTTTTAGTGTCTTTCTCGTCACTTACGTATGTCCTTTTTTGGACAGATCTTTGAGTGTCGAGGACGTGTGCAATGGAGGTTTATGAGTGAGTGGTGGTTATCGGGAACGTTATAGGTGGTGTCTTTGGATGTTGTGTGGCCTGATGAGGAGGCAGAAAGAAGAAAATTGATATTGAATAGTCAGGCCCTAGCCTATGCAGATGCTTTTTATTTCATCATCTAAGAAAGTGACGAGTGGGATGAAATCTTTTGAGTTAACATATTTTCGGCGTTCAAACTGAGTTTATCGACCGACTCCTTCATGGCTGAAATGTAAATAGAATGATAATTATATGGGGGTCTTTCAGGTACGTATAGATTAAAAAGATCATTCAAATCTTAATATTCTTCCTCTTCCTTCCTTTCTAACCCCAGATATGACCATAAGTTCATAAAGTGTGGTTCAACTGTAAAGGCTTGATTTCATAGATGTGTTTCACGTGACCTCCGCCCCAGCTCTTATCTTATCGGCTCGCTCCCTCATCTAAACGTTTGGCAACTTCTCGACTTCCACTCGCTTTCAACACCAACCCTCGATGCTCCAGCCATGGCATCACCTCCACCATCAAATGCCCTGACCAAGCGGCCAGATGGCCAGCTGATGCCACCCCCTCCAGCCCCAAAACGAATCAAACGCCCCGCAACCGTCCTCGACGAAGATGTCTACACCAACGCTCTCTCACACATCATCGCCCGCGATTTCTTCCCCGGTCTGCTGGAAACCCAAGCCAAGCAAGAGTATCTGGATGCGCTAGACTCCAAGGATAAAGCATGGATTACCAGCTCCAAAAAACGGCTTGCAGATGTTATGCGCACCCCGACACCGGGCTCGAATGCGCGACGGAAAATAGATCCGGGTTCTGTGGCGGGCACGCCGATGCATTTCCCGGCAGGTGGCTCCGATGAGACTCCTCGCGGATGGGGAGGATACCCCCATGTCTGTCGCCTCTACTGCGACCTCTGACACAACGAGACCGGGCCTGGAGATTCCCGACGTCTCGAACATGGGTCTGATGGCGTTCCACAGCAAGTACACCAGTGAAGACAACGAATCCTTCAACAAGGTCCTCGATAAGCAAAACACAAAGAAGCGGGAGAAATACGCTTTCCTCTGGAATAATAATAAGATTCCCTCCGCTCGTCAAATCGCCCATCACCAGCAAGAAGTCAAGCGCATTACCGCACAAGGTGGCAAACCCGAAACTAGTCTCGTTAAGCGGGATGATTCCGAGGTTGCCATTAAAACAGACCTTGACGCACGACCTGCACGACCTGATGCATGGAAATCCCGCCCGGACAACGGCCTTATGTTCCTCCCATCTTCGATCGAGGATACCCACGCGACGCTGCAACAACAAGCAGAGGCAGCCTCACGCGCAGCCCCAAAGCGAACACTCTACCAAAACACACGACTGCTCGATGTAGACGCCGCCGCCGCTGCAGACGCTACATCCTCCGTCCCAGACTCCCCTTCAATCTCCGCAATCCAAGACGCCATCGCCGGTCGACCGCGCTTCAGTGAATCAGAAGCCTCCGCAGTTCCAGGCGGCGAGACTCCCCGCGTCAACGGCTACGCCTTCGTTGACGAAGACGAACCCGAACTCGAACCCGCACCCGCAGACCCCCTCGAAGCAGATTGGCGTCTCCTCGGTCGCTCATCAGATACAACGCCTAATCCATTCCAACTCCGCGAAACTCGCAAGCGTGAGGCACTACACCACCGCATGGTAGATCGCGTCTCGCGCTCCAAACGCGCTGAAAAGGCTGCTCGTACAATGAAAACACCTGTTACCGCGACACCGCGCTTTGCGAGTAGTCCCCGCGTGGACTTTGGACTGCGAGGTACACCCGGTGGTGCAGGACCTGGTGGTCAGGGTAAGATGTTGACGCCTGCTGCGCAGAAATTGTTGTCGCAGGTTGGTGGGAGTACGCCGCGGGGAACGTCTGGATCTACGGGGAAGTCTGGATTGGGGAATATGTGGACGCCAACGCCGCGGCAGAAGTAGGCTGGTTGGCATTTGGTTTGGGAGGGCTGTTGGTGGTGCCGGGTTTAATGGATTATGACTTATGATATCAATGGGTTAGGGCGTTTTTGTTTCTAGAGAGAGATATATATATAGACGGGTTGCTAATGCATATCCAAGATGGACAGCCTGAATGCTGTATCAATGACACCTACAACCTTAAAGGCTATATGATGGGTACCCTCATACATACCTAGAAATCGAGCGTAGTTAGTAGTGTTGCGTTGCCGAATTGCTCTAACATGCATGTCGAAGGAGACCGTTTATTTTATGACTGCGATTCCTGCATTTGTCTGAGTTATATAGATCAGTTAATCCCTATGGATCAATCGTAGGTATCCGATGGCAGATATTAGCAAGGCTACAAAAATACTGATGATTGTAGCCACCTAACATTAACCTGTACGTTTGAAAAAAACGCTTAGACATAATTAAGACTCATACTTGGAACTAAATCCATGCGGTTCTGGATGCCAAAATGTATATCCACCATCCAGTTAAAATCGGGAAATCGGAACAAGCAGGAAACGGGCGCACCCGAAAATCCCATCATCAAATCCCTATCCGGCCCGATCTCGGGACTTCCGAATTTCATTCAACTTCTTTGCCTGCCGCTTTCTATACAGAAATAAATCCAGAACTTGTATAGAATTAACACTAGGTGAGTACGACACCAGATATACTGAGCTCAGGCGCTGATTTCAGTCTAGCAGCCCCTGGTACAAACCAGTCATTTACTCGGGCTAAGACAAGAGACCCGAAATCCATCCGACTCCGGATTATCCTTGTCTTTGGAAAATACATCTCAAGCGCTTGGACCGATATTACTGAGTCACTATGAGTGTTGGCACAAGCACCGACACTGAACAAGCACCGTCACCGGCTGCGGCACCAGCTAAGGGATTGCAAGATGACAGTGTCGCCACTGGCACCGAAAACCCAACATCGACAACTGAGAATGAGAATGCACGACCAGATGCAGAGGCAACCCCAAAATCAGAACATGAGGACTCGGCACCGACACAATCTTCGTCCTCGCTCCTAGCATCTCTCTGGTCCCCTATCAGCTCGCTTCTCCAAGGTTCAAAGCCAGTCCCAGTTTCGACTGGCAGTTCGGAAGTATCAAATGAAACGAGCTCAACGACAACCCAAGAAACGAATCTAAACAAGGACACCAATTCCAAGGACACCAATTCCAAGGACTCAAAATCCACATCTCCATCTACCAACACAAACCCCAACAAACGACCTTCACCAAAAGAACCCTCACCACAATCACAATCACAATCCCCAGAACCAGAACCAGAACCAGAAGCATACTACACCCCAAAAGATGTCCCCCTTTTCAAAGCCCTCCAAAAAAAGCGTCTAAGTGGAACCCGCACAAAACAACTCCTCCGTGCTGCATCCCGTGCGTACAACGATCCCCCTCCACCACCGGAACTCGGGACTTGTTGCGGGAGTTCGTGTGACCCATGCGTGAATGATTTGTGGAGGGAGGAGAGGGATGTTTGGAGGGAGAGGTGGGGGGATCGGAGGGTTGAGGGGGAGAGTGATGGTGGTAGTGGTAGTGGGGGGAGGAAGGAGTTGGAGTGGTGAGGTAGATGTTGATTATACCCATGATGTCTTTAGATTTGTATATTTGGTCTTTTTTATGGGGAATGGTCCTGAGATATAGAAGTTATATTGAGGGGCTGTTGGGATGTCAGATTTGAACTGTTATAGAGCTGTTCCTTTGTGGGAGTATAGCATAAAGGATATTCTGTTGACTACTGAAACTTTAAGGGACCTGGCCATATTATGGTATAGTGACTATAATCCTCTGGAAGGTGACGATATGGAGTGTTTTGACTTCGAAATTAAGTCCACCGGCCTTGAGGAGTGGTCACCGTGGCTTCGACCTATCAAGGGGTTGTTCAGGATAGAGATAACTGTCAAATGTTGGTGTAAATACGCAATATTGGCACGAACTATAGCGAATGGATGTGACCATCTTGCAAAGAAAAGTAATAAATATGGTATACAATGGATGAATTAGCCAAAAGGCAGACCCCAACAACAGTTCATCCAATATAACACGGAGTTCATCCCAAGATACCCCTGACTGGAATTTCGAGTTTCGATTAAAACCTCTAACACTTTTCTGTATGCTAGTAGTGTGATTAATTACCAGTTGGAAAGACCGTGACTGTGGTTGTAGTCGTGATCCTATCAGGAATGCAACCACTCGCCGTCGTGGTAAGAGAATCTTCAGAAACGGTGGTGGTGGTAGTAATCGTGACTGTCCCACAACTGCCATCGATGATCTGAGTAGAGGAGCTCAGGGCAGGCGTGGTCTCGGCTGCAGCCTCAGATGTCACCACAGGCATGGCGGAGACACTGCTAGAGGGAGATTGGGCCCTCTGCGACGCAGCCAACGGGGTAGAGTATCCAGACTGGACTTGGCTACTAGATGTGGCCGTTGCAGACCCAATCATAGGAGTCACAGCTGGGGCCGACCAAGTGCCCGTGGGCGTGCCAGTGACGCCCTCAGCGTAAATGGAGCTACCGATACTGAGTGGCCAGACGTTGGGACCAGGCATGGTATAGTTCCTCCAATAGTCGCGGTACATGTAAAACAAAATACCAGGCTCATATCCAGTATAAACACCGGGAATTTTGACGACTGGACCCGGAGTTTCCGTGCTATCACTCTCAACCTCGATCTGTGCGCAGTTGAAATAAAATTCAGCACCGCCAAACTCCCCAGCCCCATGAAGCGCGATGTGTTCGATCCGAACGAGATATTGACCGGCAGGAGTCTCCTTTGGCAGGGTGAAGGTAAAGTCCGACCTACCAGTCACACCCCATTGAATGCCATCATTGCCAAAAGATGTCGGGCCGAGCTCCCAAATCTTGAACCAGTCACCGGAGCCATCATAATCATGAACATCTCCTGGAGCCTTTGACAGATACACCTGCATAGGACCGGGGTGTTCGATCAAAGCGCCAAAGTCTGTGCCGAACCCGATCTGGTCACCTGCTTTCACTTTGTTGACGTCGGTCTGACTGGCGTACTGGAAAGAGCCCGTGTTGCAGCGGAAGTCGTCGTTGTTGTAGTTCCCTTTCCAGGGCATGTAGCCCTGCGTGTCTTCACGTACATACTCGTAGTACTCGGTGACATTGCCGTTGTGGATAAAGTACGGGAAAAAATAGTGACCCAAGGTACCTGGGATCGAGGACAAGGAGAAGGCAACTGCAAGGTGAACTTGGAACCGCATTGTCAAGAAGGAAGGATATTATCAAGCGCCAGCGTTGACAAGAATGCTAAATAAAAGAAAGGAACGACTATCCGACAAGCAAAACGAGTGTAGGGCTTATAGCTCTTAAGTCTGGGGTGCGGCTTGCTGCTATTTAATATCCTTGTGCACTGCAAACATTACTTGGTTATTATTGTCAGCCTTAATCATACAGAATGAACTCTGGATTTTCCGAAATCGATGTACCCATAATCATGCTCGCTTAGACATAAGCGCTCATAATTGAAACAGTAAAGGTATCAGTTGTAAGGCGTGTGTCTTGGCAATGGGGAGCTAGGCAGAGAAGTGGAGTTGATTGGCTCCCAGTGATAGGATAGTTCCTTAATTTAACTGGGTCCCTTGATAAGTATCCAACTTACCCTGTGCATTACTGGTAGCGTTAGAGAGCTAATGAAAATTTTGTGCTTGGGGGGAGGACCATAGAATGATGTTCATGATTTAGCGTCAGGGTCGTCGGTTAAAAACAACGCTAAAGCCATTGCCGAAAACTACCCGACTAAAGGTTTCTAGATTAGTTCGTTTTAAGAATCATGAATCAGTAGAACGATCTCAAGCATAGCCATAATGACTCAGGAAATTTATCGACGCGACAGTCTTTTTTAAAAAAAAAAGCCTCTCACTGCGAATGGGGTCTGGAGGAGTCACTCTACTTTACTGTACGGGTTGAGGGGACAACAACCACGACACAACCATTTCACTCCACATCCTCTTCCTGGGCAGAACTTGGCTTCACTGGCAGGAGACATCACAACAAGTACCGAGTTACCAACACGTAGATGTGTCTGCCTGTCGTGGGGGCATGCTGCTTTGACCGGATGCGAGTCGGTCTATATTACCGTGCTAAAATGTCGAACGGGATTTGCCAACTACGCCAGCACATGCCTGCCCACCTCTGCCCATCCCTGCCAAGCCAATCTAACCAAATTGCACACAATATGGGCCTTGTAACGTACGGATAGTCTCCTGTTGGCCAATCGGGCTACCGCTTGACAGACCTGAGTATGAAATCCCCCACCTCCACTTTAACTCGGAATACTCCTACCTACAGTGTCTCTTCAGCCCATTGGGACTATGATTCAGGCCCTATCCTATTATAGGTAAGCCTCTTGAGTCAATTTACGTATATGTACACCGTACGACAATTAGCTCAATGGGTTAGGCAGCATGAGATCTTCCAGCGTCGTAGCATAGGTCTTCGATACGTCCCATTTGCGGAATTTCTCCCGAAGGAGACGACTGCCCTCCTTAAGAACACCTGCTGGAACGGTTGTACAAAGGTCCCCAACTCTGTCGACGGACGCTTGCATGGTGTCCGCCAAGCGAATAAAATGCTGCGCAAGCTCGTCATCGAAAGGCCGATCAAGGTGCATGAAGCTTGGTGCCCGAGGTGGAGAATTTGAACAGTCAGATGTATCGCTATCCGACCCTGACGAAAGCTCATTCATTTCATCGGGTATGGGATCAGCGCCGATCCAGCCACGGTGATTTCTCGTCGTCGTGGCGTTGCCGTCACCAGCGACCGACCCGGCATGCAGGTTCGGGCCAGAGCCGCCCTCGAGGCCCGCCGGGGGTATCTGGGGGCTAGACGCTTTCGCAGAAGAGCAGGTGGCGTACGTCCATAGGACTAACGTTGCTAGGAACGGCGCGAACGGTTGGAGAATAGCGTCAGAGGAATAACGTCGGATGTGCCAATAAATGGCACCGGCGTGCAACACGGCCAAGCGACATTTGTACTTGTCGTAGGTGAACCAGTAACGCACCACTGACACATCCTCATTCGGCAAGGTCCGAGGTTCACACGTGCCACTGGCACCGTGATTGCAGCGGTATTCTGCAAGGGTTCTAAGATGGGATACGGGGGTGAGCAAGATGAGGCGGGCCAGGTGCAGGACTAGGAATAGCGGGCTTTCTATGCCTCCTGTCTTGGACGAAATGCCGAGGGCTTCCCAGTGCAGCACGTCGAGGCAGCCACGGGCATTGTTTCTCCATGCCAAGATCTGTGGAATGGAGGCTGGATAAGGTGCTGCGGATGATGCGCTGCAAATGCTGCCAGGAGGCTTCCGTGCTGCTTTCGGAGTCAACTGTGACAGCTTGTTGCTGTAAAAGCGTTGGATCTGCCAATTCCACTCAATTAAGGAATGTATGATGATTATTCGTCCAAAGTTGGAGACTGATGGTCGGATATAGCTCCGTATGTGAAGCTCTTCAAGTGCGTCGCGAACTGTTTGTGGGTCTTTTGTGAGTCTAATAGAATTCATCAGAACTGTTCGCATGTCTGTCATCATCTCCCACCTGAATTCTTCATCTACGATCTCCCCCAGCAGAGGCAAAGCCCAGAGCCTCCATGCTGTTGACGACAATGCTCCAAGGCCCGCTCGCCGCACGGGTACCGGTAAGGATGCGCACAATGCGCTGGTCAGGGTCGACCACCGCGAACGCGTCGCCCCTGATGTCTGCAGTCTCCCTGGTTCGCACGCGATAGCCAGTCATATTGGTTCCATAGTACCGGTACACTGGGAAGAGCTGACAGGGCCAGTAGTTCGCATCTGTAGCGTTATAGTTTATGTAGACGTCGGCCTTCCCAATCATGTTGGCTAGATAGTCCTGAATTTCGCCCTCGCCAGGACAGCTTGACGTAAGACCCCAGGCTTCATTGCGCTCGAGCTGGGAGATTTGTCACGAGATACCCGCAGGTGCTTCTTGGTAAAGAGCGCCATACTCATTGATCATGAACGGTACGGTGTAGTCAATGCCTGCGTCCTTCAGAATGCCCTGCATAGTGCTAATCGAGGTTGCAAGGTCACTGTCATCGTAGAGGAAATGCACCGAGGCCGCATCCGGCACGCTGTTGTTTGCCACGATGAAGCCCATTCGGTAAACAAATTCAACACATCACCAGCAAATTCGGGTAGGTGACCATACGACGGGCCAGTAATATGGGCGTTGGGGAAGTTATTTCTGTTCAGGGTTATACCGGTATTTAGTGATTCAAGTCCATAAACGAATTCATCAAGAATGAAGCAGGTCAAGGATTTACCAGAGCCGGAGCAGGAAGAGAGAAAGAGTGTAAAACGACGTACCGGATCGTATGGACTGCACGGCCCCAGTAATCTAGCCAGCGGTCTAAACCAGCTTTCATGAATTCAGAGTCATCGCACTCGTTCCACATGTCGAAACAGACGCCCTCAACCATGTCATCACTGATCATCTGGCCGAGGAGAACTTCAAAGAACTGATCCATCGAGCTCCAGTCACCGTTGTCGCCGGCAACAGTCGCATTGTCGGGTTGGGTAAAGTCGAAGCCGTATAGATCCGCAATGAGTACCTGGAAATCAGCACGATACTTGCGTACGGTTCGATATTCGGACAGCATTGATTGATATCGCCCCTGGAACTCAGCTTCTCCAAACAGCCAGCCTCTGGATGGCGCTGGCAAGTGCGAGCCTCCAGCTCGGTTGTTCCGGAAGGACATATCCGTGTAGAAATGGTCCGGAATTTGACCAGGGGTGTCAGGAAATGAATCCTATCGAGCTTAAGTAGGTGGATATGGTCTCATAACCCGGAGCCCTCTCCTCGGCCTCGTCCCTCCTTACGCCCCCATCGTCCATGGTGAGCCGACCATTGTCGTCAGCGAATCTTCAATTCCGAGTTCCTGAATCTGTGTGTCGCTCAAGCACTATGTTTCTAAATTCCGTCAAGCCCCCACGATCAATTTCCGCGTAGTTTGCCAATGGCTAACCCCACATTTCGCTACCCCGCGCTCAACCCCCACAACCTCCCCGTACAATTCTCCACACTCGCTGGTCACTCTAATTGTCAAGGTTTAGCCCGGGGCAGCCCGGGATTATGATCAACGTGGAAACGCCATGCCGGAGAAACGTTTAGGTTAAACTCCGGTCGAAGATGATTGGATAACAGCCGTCTATCATGCTAGGGATGGAGTCGATATGGCTAGCAGAACACCGGTAACCCGAGTGAATTCGATCGGGTTGACAATAATCCTCGCCTTATTCTGATTCCTCATAGGTTGCTTCCTGCTCTGTCCAACTTAGGAAGTTCCCCGGTGGCGCTCAGTCGGACAATATCCTTTTGCCCCTCCGGGAAGGCCTCGCACATCGGGGTTTCCACATGAGCTGCCCCAGCTAAAAGGCGAACACTTGTGCCCGACTGGACAATATGAAGGCCATCCCTGCATTTAAGATTTGGTTTTTTACAATACGTCACCAACATAGCAAAGATTCAAGCCAGATTGCAGAAAGCTGATGCCGGCAAACATGCGAGATATTCACTTCCATACGGATGCCGTGCAAGTCCATCTGATTGTCGATGGCGATGGTGTCGTTCGACTCAAGGATCTTCTGCCGAAAGGAGCTACCCCCACCGAACCACTTTCTCGGCTCTCTAGTGATCCCTATCTTCCCCTCGTGGAGGTCAGGATCGCCGGCGAGGGGAATGGAACGGTGAAGTCCTCCAAGTCCCTGATTGGTAGTAAGACGTCACGTCGACTCCAGTATCAGTCGCACCAGGAAACTGAGGTCGCTGGCCAAAAGACACTCGAAGTGGTAGTTTGCGACTCTATCACGAACCTCGAAGTTACCGTCTGCCTGTCGGCCTTCGTCGGCTTGCCGGTTATCCGGATGGTTTCGACAATTGTCAACCGATCCAGCTCGAATGTGATCGTGTCTCAGATATCTTCTGCAGTAATCGGCGGCTTGACTGCTAGATCCGAGTCATGGGAGCGGGACTACGACCTTCTCTTTTCCAACAACTCATGGTTTAGAGAGGCCCAGTGGACAACCCGAACTCTAGCCAGTGTCGGGCTCGGAGGCGCTGGTGTGATGGAGTTGAACGAAGGTCACCACGGCACGCTTGCTCAGTTTTCTCTGTCTAACGCTGGATCCTTCTCCACCGGTAGCTTCCTCCCCATGGGACTTTTGTCGCGAAAGAATCCCACCTCCCCGGAGACCTGGCTCTGGCAAGTTGAATCCAACGGCTCATGGAGGTGGGAGATTGGCGACTACCATGACAGCATATACCTCGCCGCTTCTGGTCCTACCGCGCGGAATCACAGCTGGAGAGAAGAGCTTACACCCGGAGAATCCTTCACGTCTGTGCCTGTCTCTGTCTGCCACGTTCTCGATAGTACCCAGTCGGCCTTCGCGGCTCTTACCAGCTACCGACGCAAGATCAGTAGGGACCACGAGGACAATAGGAAGCTCCACGTCATCTTCAATGACTACATGAACTGTCTCATGGGAGACCCGACGGAGGGAAAACTCCTAGCCTTACTAGAACCAGTCTCGAAATTGGGCGTTGAATATTTTGTCATCGATGCTGGCTGGTATGCAGACGACTCAAACTGGTGGGACGACGTTGGAGAGTGGGAACCATCTAAGAAGCGTTTTCCTTCGGGCTTCAAGGCGCTCTTGGATGCCATCCGGGCCAAGGGAATCGTGCCTGGTGTATGGGTAGAGCCCGAGGTCATCGGCGTCCGGAACAAACTCGCCAGAGAATTGCCGGACGAGTGCTTCTTCCACGAGTGCGGAGTCCGAGTCGAAGAGAGGGGTCGGTATCACTTAGATTACCGCCACTCTGTGGTTAGACAACGGATGCACGAAGTAATCCGGAAGTTAGTCGTGGACTACGGCGTGGGCTATTTCAAGTTCGACTACAACATTGAAGTCACCCAAGGAACAGACATAGACGCATTCAGTACGGGTATGGGCCAGCTCGGTCACAACCGGGCGTATATCCTCTGGGTGAACGAGCTTTACGATCGTTATCCTGGCCTGGTCATCGAGAGCTGTTCTAGCGGCGCCCAGCGCATGGATTATGCCATGCTGGCCACACACTCGCTACAGTCTACCAGTGACCAGCAAGACCCGGCGCTCTACTGCGCCATCTCCGCTGCCGTCCCGACTGCCGTTACTCCGGAGCAGAGTGGCAGCTGGTCGTATCCCCAGCCGGAGTACGATGATGAACTGAATGCCCTGACGCTTGTCAACAGCATGCTCGGAAGGATGTACCTCAGCGGCAACATACCAGGACTGAACCACCATCAGCTGGAGCTGATTGCCGAGTCTATTCGGGTGTATAAATCCTATCGTGATGAACTCCCGCGTGCTCAGGCCTTTTGGCCCTTGGGCCTTCCTGGATGGGACGACGAATGGCTTTCACTCGGCATGGTTTCGGAGGATGGTTCCTCCAGGTACCTGGCAGTCTGGCGTCGCCGCGGCCCTGAGAGCTTTAGAATACCCATTCTAGACCTGAAGGGGAGATCAAGCAGGGTGGCGCTTCTATTCCCTCGTAGTGGCTCTGTGGACACTAAGTGGTGCTCCGATGACGGTGTTTTGGACGTCACGCTTCCAAAGACCATGTGTGCACGACTCTTCCGCATCACAGAGGCGTGAAGGTAGCTCTATCAGAGATTCAGATAGATATGGACGCTAATCAGAAGTTATGGTAGATGATATAGATAGAAAGTATTCAGTTTTTGACTTGGTGTGCCCTCAGTCTAAAGCGTTTGAAATCAAAGTATTGTCTGTATCACCAGCCCATCTCGACTAGTCTTCCCCAACTATAAAAGGGCGAGTTCATTAATCTTCCCTGCCCTTGATCACTTTTACGAAGTTCAATGACAGTCCTCGCTACTGAACCTGATCTCACGAGAGTTCAAAGTCTGTACTCACTGGTAATCCGTAGCCGCGATTTCCTTAAACGGGAAGTTTTTTAGCATTGAGAAACGATATGTTATCCAACGCAGCAAAGAACAGACAACCCCGCAATGTTAAAAAATCAGCTTTACCTTGAGGAGTGGAAGGTTTTTGCTGCAGTTCAGAGGATTCCTTGACCTTTCATGGTACTTTCTTACCATCGTATCGTCCTCTCCAGAGAGTCTACACCCAATTGCCTAAGCTGATCAGCATACATTCCATACTATCGAGTCGATTTGGCGCGATAAAGCGAGAAGATGCTTTCGTCTTGTTAAGTACAGGGATTTTGAGGTCGCGTGTAATACGAAAATTATCATTGTTATGGTGAGAATAATCAGAATGTTTGCTGAAAAATCGGGTGGTTGGCCCCATATTCATCGAGTATCTTATTCATCGAGGGGTTACACTCTTTACTTAAAGATCGTGTAATTGATCGTTTTTCCTATGTTTCTCCCACTGAAGATACCTGTTTCGACGTGTCGCTGGCATTCACCGCAAACATCTTCCGGATGCGACCATTTTCAAACTTCTTGCACAAGATTCTCCCGGTTGCTGTCATATGCATCCACGTGGTAGTTCTTGAACTTCCTGGTGGCGACTCTGGCATCAAACATGAGATCGAGTTCCTCGTAGCTCCGGCCCTTGGTTTCGGGCAGGCGGAAGAAACCCCAGAACAAGGTGAGGAACGCAAATCCGAGCCAGAAGAAACCGGTTTTTCCTGATTTTACAGATATCAGTGAGATCATACTCGTTTCATTTGGGGGGAGACATTGAGTGTAGTATAAAACACACCTTTCCAATCCCACGCCTCGGGGTTCATCATGTAGGGCTGGATGACGTTGGCGACGATTTGTCCGAGATAGTAGGTATTTCGGGCAAGCACAATGGTCTTTGATCGCAGACGAGTAGACGACATCTCGGCAGGGATGGCCCAGCCAACTGGTCCAACCATAAGGGAGAACATCAACAGCCAGATAATGCAGAGCGCTGACTGGACCCATTTAACAGATTGGTTGGTCGTGTCAATAGCTAGGCCGCCGATGATGAACAACCAGAGGCACATGCCGCCCATGCCAGTCAGATAAAGCGTTCGCCGGCCGAAACGCTTCATCAGGAACCACGATGCAATAGTACCGAGGAAAGCGATGCCAGTACCTCCGAGATTCAATTTGTAAGAGTCGTCAGAGCTGAGACCGGCTTGTTGGAAGAAGTATGTAGCGGAGTAGGCGAATTGGGCGCCGCAGGTGATCTGGCCGAGGAAGGCGACGCAAGCGATTTCCGTTCGCCGTAGGTCCGTAGATTTGAAGCAATCCAAGTACGACGTGCCAGCCGAGATGTCGCGCTCGAGGTCGTTAGTGTGAATCATCAGCGCTACCAACGATCTCGCTTGGGGCTTTTCATGATCCGCCATCAAACGGAGAACACTCCTTTCGGCCTCGGCGTACTTTCCCTGTCGCACGAGGTACCACGGAGACTCAGGCATGAAGAAAGCTGCGACGGCCAGGAAAGGGATCCACACCCATTGCAGGGCAAACGGAACACGCCAGGCCCAGTTGTCTTGGCGGTTGAGAAAGCTCTGGAGAACGCCAGCCCCGATGAATTGACCAGTTGCAAAGCACATGTTTGTATATGCCGTGAGGTATACTCTGAGGGGCAGGGGGCAGACCTCCGAAGCGTACGCGGGACCAATCGTAGCAAAGATACCCCAAGGGATACTAGAAAAGGTTCGAGTTAACCGTGATATTTACCTTACTACGGTGAGCTACACCGCGATTCCAGTGATAATGGATGGCTTTGCTTACCCGCATAGAATCTGCCCCACAGCCTGAAGCCTGACCGAAAAGCCGAAGAAAGAGACGAAAACAAATGCAGCCATCAGTGTTAAGCCACTGATAAAAGCCGGTCGATAACCAAAACGTGCAATCACGAAGCCGTTGACTAGAGCGCCAATGATTGCACCGGCTTGTGGCCCACTCCCCATGGCACTCTGCCATGCCGCGGGGATTTGATACAGACCAGTGCTTTCATCGACAGTGCCAAATTCGCGCGCATAGCTAGGATATGCGTATAGCGATCCGATGAGGATGGTGTCGTAGCCCTCCATGATGATGGACATGGAGATGGTCAACGCCCACATTACTGCCCATGGGTACGACTTGAGAGCTTGGCGTACGGTCAGGGAGTGCTCGTGGGCATTGGCAGCCTGGGCTTCTGCGAGCGTCGCCTCCCAGATACCTCTCGTCCCAAGGGTAATGTCCGCATTGGATTTGCCCAAGTCGGAGTCGACCTTCTCATCGTGCTCCACAGAATGAAGCTCTTTCGTTCCAGTTTCCATCGTCACACTGAACGAGATGTAGATCGACGATTGATGATTCAGATACTAAGAGCGACGGTTTAAACAAGAGAGATAGGACGAGAAATTATGAATTTTAAGGGAATGAGATCGACGGCCTTATTATGAAGCAATGCTCTCCTTGCATGCGTGAGGATCTAGCCATGTCCGCCAGTTACTCAATGGAAAAAAAAAAAAAAAAGGAAAAAAAGAAAAACAAAGTACCCCAGACCCCGGATTTTCCGCAACAGGGGAGGCCGGAATTTGGGTGTGGGGGCGATGGCGGACGACGGTCACTACGTTCACGAACACCATTCCAAGGTCTGGTGAGAATCTGGCATCCGCGGAAAGGGCTCAATTCTGACATTTCTCCGGTGGGGGTGGTGTTGAGTCTTGGGCTACCTCACAGCAAGGAGGTGTGTAACACGACAGGGTCTACTTTAACCTCGTTTTTTTCCAAGGTTGTCGAGCGAGACCACCGAAGACTTTACCGGCGGTCCCCCGCGCTTCGCAATCAACGCTGTAACCCCTTCAAAGTTTTGTTATAATATAGCTTAACGGTCTCGTTATCGCTGTCAAGTAGGATTTGGGTTTAGATATCCGAGTCTGTGACACTGAGGCAGCTAAATCCAGCTATATAATTAAGGAACATCATTTTATCATGTCATTCACCTTCCCACCATTACTAGCTTCCTCCCAGCTTTCTTAACCTATCGTCTACTAAGATCCCATCTTTTCCACCAGCCTAGCCATTGCTAAGATAGAAGAAAGTAAAGAAAGCATATAGGATACGGCGTGAAGCTAGAAGCGAACTTAGTAGGATTCACGCGTTATACAAACCTGATAAAAGAAACCCATCCTGATACATGTCTAATGGTAAGTGTGTTACTATTGACCTTGAAATAGGAGGACTGAGACTCAACAGGAAGCCAGAAAATCGTCTCGTAATTTAATTTTGTCCACTAATCTTGATCAAGAGAGATAGCTACACTCGCATGAGGCGGATGAGGTGCATAAATACCACCCATGAATTGGATGTCAAGTTGGTACGTGACCACATGACAATTCCTGCTGTTGTATGCATTAAAATTTTCTGTAATTTTATGCTTGTTTCTAAGCCTGTCTTTTACTTTCGTCTAAAGTTTTTGCTCCAATTTTATCGACCCTTTTTTTGGTGAGTGTTTTGCTTTGCTTGGCTCTTGGACTGCAGTCCGCAGAAATTGAAAAGGAAGAATTTGAAGATAGAGGCGTGCAACTAACTTTAGATTTCTGGTTCTTCCACCAACGATTGACGGATATGCCGAAATTAGCTCAGTAGGTTCCTTCGGATCAAACAAAGGGGTTCATATCTGCCGCAAGATCTTCTGAAAATGGCGACATCAAGAAATCGATCCAGATAATATCTCTTGCGATATCAATAAATTCAGATGGTGTCATTTTATTCATTGCAAGCATTTCCCTGTTCATCTGCTGGACATAGACATCTTTGCCGTCATGGTATCGCAGTAATGCAAGAGTGACAAGAGCCCAAACTTTCAGCTCAATATACTTTTTCCCAAGTATCTCGACATGCTTAGTGAAAAAGTCAGCAAGCCTAGCATGTAGTAATTCTTGCTCGTTTGGGGGGAACGCAAATGATTCCTTTAGTTTCGACATGAGCAAAAGACAGGTAAGCCGAACCACTTCTCTCACGACAAGATCTTCTGAGTCAGATATATTCATGAAATCACTGGGGGGTCTTGGCATTGAAAGTAAAAAGTGAATGCAGGGGCCGATCAACCGGATCGCATCGAGATCTTTCTTCCAAAATGATGCACTGCGGCTATTCATGTTGATGACATCCGCAATTGAGGAGACCATAATCAATGCTTGACCAGCATGAAGGAATGCAGCGGACATGGGCTGGATAAGTAAGGCTTGTAATCGGGGGGCGGGTTGTCTCGCATATCTATGGGATATACCGACGAGTTGTGGTGGAAGCTCAAATCGCGGATTCGAGTCAAAGGCCATAGAGCCAGCTAAGTCGTACCTTTGTGAAGATTAATCAGGATGAATAAGAAGTGATTCCCAAGGAATGCCAAATTCCAGAGCACTCACAGCAGTATTAGAAGGGTCATCTGATCTCCGAGATCGGCGAATCCGCCACGAGCGTTCGCTATGAGACCCAAGCCATTCATATGGATACTCCAACCATCCCAATTATCGCTTCTTATCTTCCAAAAGAGTCAGTCAGGAGCTCAGTTTCGAGAAAGTAGCACATACAGCGAGACAGATATGCCCCAATATATTGGCGATGACCCCTTTGCTGGTACTCTCCGTGTGGTTATTAAGGCGGTGTCTTAATATCCTTGTTGAAACTCCAAAGTGACTCAAAGCCTCCGAAGATTTCACTCTGTCATCGCCACTAATCTGATACAAAGCATGAGCTGCGTTGCCGAGAGTCACATGGAATGCCCCGGAGTCGCATAGCGCTATCTCAATCCAAATGGACTTGAGTGGCTGGTAGCCTGGAGCTGTTACGACTAGTTCGAAGTTAGTATTGGTGAATCTGGCGAGTCAGAACCACAACGAAAGCTAGGTACGCTTACGGAAGTGCATAAGTTCGAGGGTGCGAGTATCAGCCTCAATGGGGAACTGAGCGACCGTGGTCAGATTGTATCTGGGCGAAATGGTGCTTGTATTTGTTCCATGAGGTTGAGAAATTTCAAAGTCTCTTGATTCTGAAGAAGATGTTTGAGTGGCCCGCCAAGAGGTTTCTTTAGGTCGTGGACGCCTGCGTCGTTGGCCGATATCCTTCATGACGTGACGACGAATCTCCGTTCGTACCTCATGCTGTTGATTTAAGTCATCTGGATGAGATAGATTTATAAACTTGAGATCTTGAGCTGGCGACGGTTTGAAGCCTGTCCGCTTTCTTGCCATCATTCGTTGTCCTTGCAGACTACGGGTGGTGGTGTGGGCATCCAGTGTCGGTGTCTCGGCGACACCGGCGTTCCACTCCAAGTTATCCATATGCACCTGCAGTGACAAGATCACGCAGCCAGTCCGAATGAGCTGTCAAAAGTCGTGTGCTGACTGACTGTCAATGATGTCGCAGGCTTCTCGGGGATAGGAGATACTGTATATCCGCCAGGATTAGTCACGACACGAGAACGCTCGAGGTCGCGTTAGCTACCAGGCAACTTCTCTACAGAGCAATATACGAAAAGTCAACTACTATTTTTATTCGAGACGGCATGAGGCTAACAACAAATGAATACAAAAAGCATGACATTTACTCTTCTTCTCGTGGTTGACAAAGCGCCATGGCTCGACGGTCCGCCAGATTGCCAGGATCTCGACACCAAACTAGCGAGAACCACCCTAATAAATCACCCTGTCGCAGACAATTGCATGCCAAAAATAAGTTGCAAGCCAAGTATGACGAGGATTCGCATCAAATGCAACTATCAAAGTTGGTCAATCCACTGGAGAGCAATCTCAGGTTCCAAACGGTATCGGTATTCAGGGTTCACAAAGGTATTGCGAACGATTCCCGTTCGATCGACAAGGATCGTCGCAGGTACAGGAACCCCCAGGTCATCATTGCCGTATCGCTGCTTCCAGTCCACACCAAACTTGTCGAAAACAGTTCGCATAGAGTCTGGCTGAGCGAAAAACAGGCCGAGCTGCTTCGCCAGCTGATTGCCAACGTCGGAGAGCACAGGGAATTTCAATGATAATTTCTCGGACGTGGACAAAGACTGGTCAGGTAGCTCCGGAGACACAGCAACCAAGGTAACGCCTCTCTGGTGAAACTCGTCCAAATGGGCTTGAAGCGCGCGCAGTTCTAGGTTGCAGAACGGACACCACTCACCCCGGTAGAAAGATACCAGGATGGCGCCTTTCTCGAGAAGATCGCTCAGTGACACTTTGTTACCAGTCGCATCGGTCAACTGAAATTGCGGAAAGGTGCTCCCCGGCTGGATTGCTCCAGCAGGGTCATAGACACTTTTGAAATTATCAACCGCGTCGTTAATGACGGAGGTCACTTCCTTGGGGGCGGTTTCAAGAAACTGCTCGTAGACAGTCGAAAGTTCTTTGTTGAGGGACATCTTGATAGTCAGACCTCTGTCTGCCAAGGTAAAAGATGAGATTAAATGGAATGAATGCTTGGATAAAGAGTTGGTGATGTGATGAGTGTAGTAATTGATCCTATCAGAAGGGAAATGGCTTCATATTTATATTGTCGACTGGCTACACCCACATCCATGCTCGGGACCTGGTAAGCCAACCCTGTATTATTAATTTGAAAGCCGAAGTCCGAATTGGCGCAATTTCAAAGACTCAGATATACCATTCCGATAAGCCAGGTAAAGAGAAGGCTGATGTAAATTGGCTCATAATAGGATAGTTGTTGATTAGGATGTAAGTAATGTGAGCCTAAGTTCCCGATTAGGAAACCAGTGAGTAGGTTCAGCCTAACCGTATTCAGATGTCGGTCCCCCTTTGGTTAAGAGCTTAGCGCACTTTAGAGTTCAGACTTACCAAATTGGGTGGGTGTTTCTTTAACTCCACATGCGGAAAGGGGCTAAGCGCCTCCGATTGATCAAGAGACAAGTGATGCAGTATCGACATTCGCGAGGGATTTCCGTGAATAATTTGATCTAGATCATTCGAATCTTATCAAGTGACCAGGTAAGGACAGACTGATTATGAATCGAGCGTATAGCATTACCACAGCGAAGAAATGTCGAATCACGCATTATTCAGCCTTAAACACCTGAGAGCCGAGAGTATATAAGATAGGCTAACTAGGTGAGAGCTTGGGGTCTCCATTGAACATTTCGAATCTATCATCGCACCGATCATAAGACCACTGCACCAAACCAAAAAAATTTGGATCATTCTTTTCGTTAAATCCACTTCTTCTTCATCTTCATCACCTTCGTCAGATTCGCTCATAATCACTCTCGTACTTCGGAAAAAACCCCTTGCTCCACGATGTCGCGTCTTATCGTTATTCTCGGCATTACCGGTGTGCAAGTGAGTTTCGAAAGTTGATCTTTGGATATGCTTCATTGATTCGAGGCTCAATTTCCAGCTTGACTGACACCGAAGCTGTAGGGAAGCTCTGTTGCCGACGCTTACCTTTCGAGTCCCGGTTGGAAGATTCGCGGTGTGACGCGTAACGTTGCCTCTGATAGTGCAAAGTCATGGGAAACGAAGGGGGTTGAGATAGTCAAGGGTGATCTGGACGATGTGGAGTCCTTGAAGCGAGCCTTCGTGGGGGCCAACATCATCTTCGGCGTTACCGACTTCTGGACAATCTTCAAGGATCCAGAAAGCCTCAAAAAGAAGAAGCTCGGCCAAACGCTCGTGGAATATTGCTACGATGTTGAGCTCAAGCAGGGAAAGAATATTGCCGATGCGGCGGCCACTGTTCCTAACCTTTCCCGATATATCTTCAGCTCAATGGCTCATGCTAAGAATTCCAGTAACGGCAAGTTCGCTGAGCTCTATCACATGGACTCCAAAGCAGAAGCCGCTATCTATGCACAGAGCATCCCGGCGCTAGCTGGAAAATTCTCGCAGATTCAGGCGCCGATTTATTTCCAGCTCCCTTGGGCATGGGGACTCCCTACAACACCAAAAAGGGTATGAAAAAATGACTCGTTACAGCTGGTGATTCTCTGAATCGCACTCCCTAGCATATTTTGAGATATTGACTTGTTTCATAGGCAGCCGATGGAACTTGGAGAATGGCAGGAATTGGCCCCGGCAACAAGGGCATCCCGTTCGGACACGTTCGTAAAGATTTCGGTCCTTGCGTCAAGGCAGTTGCTGAGTCTGAGCCTAAGACCAACTTGTTTGCTGTTGGGGAATACGTGTCGTGGTCTGATTATCTTCGAATCTTTTGCGAAACTCAAGGCTTCAAGTCCGGTAGCTACGAAGAGCTTTCCTACGACAAATTCTGTGAATTGCTCCCCGGAGGTCTTGGTCACGAATTTGCTCACAATGTACTATTTTCCCATGAATTTGGCTACGAAGGTAGTGACCCTACCGTTGTGCGACCAGACAAGGTAATTATATTCTGCTAGTTATCTTATTATCATTCTGAGTGATCGTTGACATCTTTTATAGTTTGGTCTGAAAATGACTTCGTTCCGCGAGTATTGTCAAGAGACTGATTTCGGGGCACTATACGGTGGAATATGAGAAAGATCTGGGACCTTTGAAATTCACTAAAGATGGCTTTCATGGTACATTACAGTCTCTAAGCCAAGTTTTCCGTTGTGATAGATATCCATTCATTTACTTGATAAAAACTTTATCTCATCTGATCTCAGTACATACAACCATAGTGGGGGCTTTACAGAATAAAACCAAATGCATATCCAAAAAAACAACGCTCAAAATGCATCTAAACCCCCTATATACACATATCCCAACCAGGGCCCAGATCTACAAAAGCCAACCCAAAACAAGCACACCAACCCCCCAAACCCCCCACCCAGCAACAACCCTAGCCCCACCATTCAAATAATACGCAGCCCCAAGATAACTACAAGTAATATCGCCATCCCCATTCCGATACCCATAACTAGCATTCAACCACTGGCCCGTGGGACACCCAAAGCCCAACGTCGAAGGACAAGACTTAACAAGCGTATAACAAATATCCTGACAAGGCAGAATCTCCTTATACGGACCGGGCTGGATCTGCGAATCGATAAGCGGATTGCGACTCGAGTTTGTCACGACGCTTTGTCGGTACACGCTCTCAGCTGGTAAAGAGGAGCCGTTGATGAATGGTTGGCCTGCGTTGCGGACTTGGAGGTAGGATTCGTCTTTGGTGAAGTCTTCGCAGCGGGGGATGGAGACGCTGCAGAGCCATTGCTTGTAGGCGTCTGCGCAGTCGTCGCAGCCGACGGCAAGGGAGTACATTGATTCGGGTTCGGCGGAGCATTGGACTTGTTGGAGGCTGTAGTTGAAGCTTTTGTAGTAGTCTGAGGCGTAGGTGTCGTAGATTGTGCGGAGTTCGCTGACGTTTTTGCGTTTGGGGTTTGCGGGGACCGCGTAAGCTACTTCGGAGCAGAAGGTTAGGTTGAAGAGTACGGCGCAGTTATCGTCTGATAATCTTGTTAGCAGAGAGATCATAGTGGAGTAGCCATCGGGTTATTCAAAATGCGTACCTGCTTTCGTGGAGAAATTCATCGCCTTCCACACAGACCCACCACCGCCGATAATTCCATTCCCGGATTGAGTCGAGTTACCAACCATAGCAAGAATGCCATTGTACGTCGAACTCCGATTCAACCCGGTAATGTAAAACTGCTCCTTGGGCTTATTTCCCAATCCACGAGAAGTCATACCCATCTCAGTCGAATTGCTAATCCGACCTAACGTTGAAAGCCGATCCAACGCGCAAAATGACCGCTCCAGTCCTGCCAGCGCCGTATTGTTGATATTGTGCGCGAACATGGTATACGGCGGGCTCAGCTTCATCCATTCTTTGTAATTTGTCGAGTTGGGCTCGGACTGAGTCAGGTTATTAGTGACCAGCAAGGCGGCTGAAACATCAGCATCGATGAAGTAGAGGAATGAGTCGTTATGGACGCTGTGGAAGGGCGCATCGATAGATGCAGCAATTTGATATTGGTAATCTCCAGAGAATGTGGTCGAGTTGCGTGCTACGACGCCGATGAAAATGTCGCCGTCGGTCGTGATATTAGCAGTCGCGTAACCACCCTCCGCGGTGATCATTGTCTGCAGGCTATCGTCCTTGCCAGGTCCGGGCTTTTCAAGCGACTCGTCCGTCGAGTAGTAAATCTCTAATTGAGGGAATGAGCCGGGAACCGTGTCACTGCTATTAGACGTCGGCGTGCGACACGTCGTCAGCGATAGATAGACCGTCGTCTGGTCACGCTTAGCCAAGGGCTCAGCTTGTTGTCGTTTGCGCAGTTCAAGCTTGATATCGTCATTCTCCTCCACGCCCCGAGAACTCAAACTCGCGGGTAACGTCGATATCGTAGTTGCCTGCTTCCCATTCACCACCTCCTTCGTGACGAAGAACCACTGTATGTCTCCAACCTCCAACGTCGAATCCTGGAACTGGTTGTTACCCAGCGACTTCGCATCACTGGGATAATTCCTCCGCACAAGGTCCAGCTCGGCCGGTTCCCCATCCTCGCCCACATTATCTCGCAGCTCCAGCCCATTAAACGAGTCCAGCGCAACGGGGAAACCTGCCCCGTCGCTGATGATCGGCCCGCCGATCAGGCTGCTCTCCGTTTCGTGGGAGACGTCCGCGGCATGGCTGGTTGAGGCATGAACGATGCCTGTGAAGAGCGGATTAAGTGTGCCGAGGACCGTTGCAGTCAGCAAGTACTGCAGGGCAGCGTATTGTTGTCGCATGGAAAGTTGACTTGGGGGGGTTCCTGTGGTGCGGGATTGCGCATGGAGATGTGTTCTTCAGGTCGGTGGCGCATGTAAGATAGGGTAGCTTCCAATGTTGGCGATTGCTCCTGGGCAAGCAGTTTAAGACCCACCAACTTGCGAACCTCTTCCTGAAAGGTGTAATGTCCTCTGCTGCATGTGGAAATGTGTTGGAGGGAGGAACCGATGCTAATCGCGGACGGCCTTATCGGATTATTGTTGCCTTGATGCCTTGGCGCCACGGACCGACGCGTGGCTAGTGAAGTATACAGGCCAGTCTAGATTTAGACCCATCGAACACTAGCTATGAGCAAGTACAAATTTAATCTTCTAATGCAATCATATATATTTTCAGGTATTCACAGATTCAAAGCAGAACTATACGATAATGCCAAATATACTCGAAGGTAAATACCACGCTCACAGAGCTGGCCGTCACAGAGAATCACAAAAGATATCAACACACGGCACAGCCAGAGAAAATAAGTCACGGAAAATGAAACCAAGTAAACTCGTAAATCAGTTCTCTCCTAGCCAAAAAATCCCCCCTTCCACAACATCATTAGACCAGCTTCTGCCACCTCGCCAGGCACATACTGAAAACCACAATGGCTCCCATCACGCCCAGAATACCAAAGAACCATCCCAGGCCGTCGGCGTTCTTACCCGGCACATTAACGTTCATACCGAAAAGACCACAGATCAAGTTCATCGGGACTAGGATAGTCGCGATCAACGTGACCTTGCTCAGCACCTTGTTGACATGGTTGCCTAGCACGAGGTTGGTCACATTCAGCTGAGCCAGGTAGTTGGTGTGCGAGCGGCTGAGCATCTTCTCAAAATGAGCCAAGTTGGACATCATGGTCACCACGTGATCCTGAATGTCACCCAGATACAGTCCGATGTCGCCGCGAGGCGTAACCGAGTACTGCTCGTTGCATCGCTTGGAGAAACCACGAATAACGTCCGCCTTGCCACCCAGCAGACGCATGAGACTCATAACCTTCTTGCGGAGACCGCCAATGCGTGGCAGGAAGGACTCAAAGTCGTCGACGCGCGCGATGAACACATGGTCTTCGATCGCCTCGGACTCGAGCTCGACATCCCGAATAACGGGACCGAAACTATCGACAATGTCGTCGATCATGGCATAACAAATCCAGTCGCTACTGAGCGAGACGTAGTCGCGCAGCTTACCAATACGCTTGCGCACGTTGGAGGCGTGCGGGTTCTCCTCGAAGGAGAAAGTCAGCACTCCATCCCGGAACACCACCATGTAAAAGTTGACCGGTTCCAGGAACTCCTCGCTAGTCTTGTCCATCTGATAGAAAGTGCGGAAACAGACAAAGTAGTACTGCTTGAACAGTTCCACCTTCTCGCGCGCCTCCTGTGTCAGGATATCCTCCGTGGTCAGCGGGTGGATCGAGAACGCTCGCGAGATGGCACCGAGCTCCGCCTCCGTAGGATTGACCACATCCAACCACCACACACCACCCTCGGGGCCCAGCTGGAACAGGTCACGGAAGCTGTCACCGGGGAGCACCAAATCACCCAATTCAGCCGCGTGCACGGTGGTCTGCGACTCGGACGAGAAGAACCCAAATCGCATGGGCTCATTGATGTTGGGCAGGGTCTCAACCAGCTCCTTCTCGTCCAGTACATTGCTGGGTCTCTTCTCATCCACCTCTTCACACACCTCGCAAGTATCCGACGAATCGGCCGAATCGGCCGTCTTGAATTCCTCCAAACCAGGACTCTTCACACCCTGACGCAGATCGTAAAAGATGCGAGGCTTCTTGCTCTGCGAGCTCAGGCTATGCTTGCGGCGGCAATTGTTGTTGCCCGTAGCAATATTGGTTTGCTGGTTCAGAGCCACAAACTCCTCCAGTTCCTCATAGTCGATGACCGGGATACGGCCGGGCTCGTCATAGGTAATTGGCACACCGGGCTCCTCCGGCGCACACACGGAGATGTCACCGGGCGGGGGACGGATGGCACTGGCGTTGCTGAAAGTCGGACGGCGCGCGTGGGTGCCTCCCGAAACAGTACGTTGCAGCAAAGCCTCCAGATCTGGGGGCGCATGGCTTTCCAAAGTGTTGGCACGCTCGCGCCGACGAGGGTCCGCAAAAGCATCGACTGAGTTGGGCGGCGAAGACGAACGCGCCGAGACAGAAGAACTGCGGGACAAATTCCCTCCTGCCAGTTCCTGCTGGGCGCAGCTGATACGGCGAGGCGTGTGGAAATTCGCCGTGGGATCGACCGAGAAGCGTCGGCCCATTCCAGCTACGTCATGCTCCGAGCGATCGTCGTCGATCACTGCTTGTTCAAAGTCTCGAAAGACGGGAGCGCCTTCGCGCAGGGCATCTTGCACCTGCAACAGGTCGGGACGATCGGGCATCAATTCGCCTCTCGGTCCTTGCTGAGCAGCGGTGTTCTGGCGG
This sequence comes from Penicillium cataractarum, assembly GCF_028827025.1. Taxonomy (NCBI): domain Eukaryota; kingdom Fungi; phylum Ascomycota; class Eurotiomycetes; order Eurotiales; family Aspergillaceae; genus Penicillium; species Penicillium cataractarum. The sequence goes on along the minus strand of NW_026622744.1, from coordinate 3,697,757 downwards.
CTCAATGGCTCTTCTTGCGGGGCCTCGATGCGCGGGGTATTCACGGCGTTCATATGGAAGCGGTGGTCATCCAGCTCGGGAACAGGAGTACTGTACCGGGTCAGGCACACGTCCTTCTCGGAACGGTGGCTGCTGGACATGGCTGCGGTGTGTTTATTTTGCTTTTCTGGTGGTTTTGATTGAAGGATGTTGCTTTTCTGGGGAGGATTGGAGGGGAAGAGGAGGTGAATCGGGTAGATCGAGTTTCGAGTTTAGCACGCCAGGTTGGGCTAATTTTGAATTTCCCTTTGAGATGGGAAATGTCGGTTATCGACTTTGAGATTTGGTGTTTTGAAGTTGTTAAGTTTGATATTGCTTTGTCGGCAGCACGAACAGCCACAGAACGTAAGCCGGTGTTCTTTTCTGATTCAAGAGGACCGTATTATGGGAAACGGGCCTCCATCCATGAGCCAGACCCTTCACGAGGGTCTGGCGTTCCCGACGTACGTCTGGCTGCGACGCTCAAAAGGGGGATTAGGCCAAGTTAGGGGGGTCTGGTGTCGCCTCCGCAGAAGACCCGGAACTTAGGGCCTGCAAGAGGGTGGAGGAGAGAGGAGTACTGAGTGTAGCGAAGTCCCGCCAACTTGAATGAGTCAAATGAAGGGGAGCGATAGTGCTCCAGGGCGACGACTGGGGGAGCGAGCGAGCAAAAGTGGACGCGAGCGAGCTGAGTCGCAAGCTTTATCAGAGAGGGTGAACTTCAGAGGGTCACTCGCAGAGTCTTCCACGGACGGGAAATGAACCTGCAAGGGCCTCGTAGAGGGGGTTTGGAGTTGGTTGATAAAGGCTGCAGAGATTTGACAGGGAATCTGCTTTTCCCAAGTAGAGCGGTAGTAGTTATATGTCTCGACAGACGAGAGGGGGAAGTGGGTGAAGGAAAGAGGAAAAAGTGGCGCCGAGACGAAAGGTTTGTGGCGAGAGACGCACGGGCTAAAATGGACGGCGGGCGATGATTGCGGGCGCGGGCCAGTCACGGCGACGGTAAATCATTCAGGTTCTCCATAGTGTATATACTCTGTACCGGAGAGGATCGTATGGATAGATCCACCTCGAGAATTAAATAAGAGAAACTCTTTAGATATTTCTAGGATATCTATTCTGATATTCTACTACATTTCATATATAATTGACATAGATATACTCAATCTTCCTGTACCGCCGTCGTATTGTGAAAATTTTCGGCGGGTCGGGTTGCAGACGGGGTTCGCCGGCCAGAAAAGACTAGAACGAGAGTTTTACCCTCTTTCGTCCATAGGTTGTTCCAGCCACACGTTTACCCCCTAGACTCCTAGAGCCCTAGGGCCAGTCCCTCGTCACCACTCCCGTTAGCCATGAGGCATTTGTTGCCGAATCTTCACCGGCATATCCTGGTACTTTTCGAGATAGGGTTAAGCGCTGACCATCAGTGCTTTTTTTCTTGTACCCTGCAGACTATGGCGTTGATCGGATGACCAGTGAATTGAGGCCTTTAACATGTAGCCTATGATCAGTCTTCTCTAAATTATTCTACGGAGTATGTCCGTACTTAGTAGGACTAATCCACCGAACTGCCAGTAGCGAAGACATGACTCCATAGTTAGGCACCTATCTTTTGTTCTCCCTAGATATGTACTCCATCCCCAAGAGACTATCACTAGTTGTAACACTACTTGAAACCAAAGGCCCATATATAACCATCACAGAAGACACTAATCATATCGAGAGACTAGCATAGGTCCAGCATGCACGGAATAAGTCTCCTCTTAGTCCCACCTTGAAGGTGTCGGCTATCTCAAGTGGAGACTAAAAGAGCAGCCCGGCAGCGATGGAGCATCACAAGAAGTGGAGGAAAAAGAAAAAGAGCACACGACACCTGATCACCACTAAATCCAATTCAGCCTATGAAGTTCTCCGACTGACCACTCTAACACCCTAGTCTAGCCTTACCAATCGAGCCAATTGACTCTCCACGAGTCCGCAGTTGATCAGCTCCACTCTTTTCCCCGACGTCGGACGCTCTTTTTTTCGCCAAGACCCGCATTCGAGTCATACAACCCCTCCATACAATTCGTAGCAACTCCGACGCAAAAGGCACAGTAACAACAACACCTTTCCCCCTCAATTGCACCAATTCCTCTAGGTACCGGGCCATTGAATCCTTGGAGGCTTCTGATTCGCAATTTATTTCCCTCCTGCCCACCATGGCCTCCTCTTTCGTGATCAGAACCCCTTGCTCCTCCGCCAACATCGGCCCCGGCTTCGACGTGATCGGCCTGGCCTTGTCCCTCCATCTCGACATCCACGTCACCGTCGACCCCTCCAAGGGCTCCTCCACACTCCCGCTCAACTGCGCTATCACCTACGAGGACCAGAGCAAGTCCACTGAGAAGATTAGCCTCGACCCCGAAGTCAACCTCATCACCCGTGTCGCCCTCTATGTCCTCCGCTGCCATGACCAGCGCGCTTTCCCCGTCGAGACCTCCGTGCACATCGTCAACCCTATCCCGCTGGGTCGGGGTCTGGGATCGTCGGGCACGGCCGTCGTCGCCGGTGTAATGCTGGCGAACGAGGTCGGTAAGCTGGGTTTGAGCAAGGACCGCCTGCTCGATTACTGTTTGATGATTGGTACGTGAGATATTCCTTGGAACTTGGACCAAGCATACCAACGGCTTTTTACTTCCCGGCGCAGGGTTCTGCTTCAGACTAGTATCTGCAAGAGAACTCATAGCGGGAGTAAAAGGAACAATTGGATCTTGCTTGGTCCACAACAACTCCCCGCATAATCGTATACTCACGCATTCCTCCCTACAGAGCGACACCCCGATAACGTTGCTGCATCCCTGTTCGGTGGCTTCGTTGGCACGTACCTGAACGAGCTGAAGCCCGAGGACGTTGCGCGCAAAGAGATCCCTCTCAGTGAGGTCCTGCCCGCGCCCGCTGGAGGTATCGATACCGGTGTCAAGCCCCCAGAGCCCCCATTGGGAATTGGTCACTACCGCAAGTTCGACTGGGCCCCGGAGATCAAGGCCATTGCAATTATCCCGGACTTTGTGGTGCCGACTGCCAATGCCCGCAACGTGCTTCCCCAAACCTACACCCGGGCCGACGTGGTACGTATGAGAATCGAGAAATATACCTTTTAGAAGACTCAATCCCTTCCCTCCAAGACGGCCTTGGTCTTTACTAAAATCTACGATATCTAACACTCTCAATTGTAGGTCTTCAACCTCCAACGCGCTGCCCTCCTACCCGCTGCCCTGGGTAGCTCTCCACCAGACCCGGACATGATCTACCTCGCCATGCAGGACAAGGTGCACCAGCCATACCGCAAGACCCTCATCCCAGGTCTGACCGAAATCCTGCAATCAATGAGCCCGGCCACCCAGCCCGGTCTTCTGGGTATCTGCCTGTCCGGCGCTGGCCCTACCATCCTGGCCTTGGCCACGGATCGCTTCACCGAGATTGCTGACCGCATCATCGCCCACTTTGCCACTAACAACATCACTTGCCAGTGGAAGCTGCTCGAGCCTGCCCAGGACGGTGCCACCGTCTCTCCGAAATAGAGCTGTTCCCAGGGGATGCTCCCTGTTCTTCCCAGCGTCATACGGTCGATCGTTTCGCTGTAAGTGGGCTCGCGATTTAAATATGACGCGCGTTGCACGCTGCCGTTCGTGTAGATGCATCTAACGACGGTGAGCCGGGAGCCGGGAGCCACGAGGGCTCAGTCCTCCTTGGATCGATCTGGGGGCAGGGTGCGTGAGTCGAAGCAGCTTCGAATGGCGCGTGTCCATGAGCTGACCGGCACGAGCGCACCCACTCCACCTCCCTTCTCGAGCCATGTGTCGGGATGCAAGATGGATAGTTTTGTTCACCGCTGCTTCTGCTTCTGCTTCTCCCGCATCATGCATGGCATCTGCATGTGGGCTGGGAAGATCATCCATTTTTTCGCTTGTTTCTTTTATCGTTGATCAATTAGCCTGGAAAAGTCATTTTTGGGACTGGGGTTCGTGGGAGACCGAGCGTTTGGATGCTGGTCGTTTTGTTACGAGTGGTCGCTTATTTTGAAGTATGAATATGCGGACCGGGTTCTATAGAGATAGACATTTGGAGTATATAGATGAATCATGAGCAACACGTCACCTTTTTTTGGGAAAAGTCCTCAATTAAACATAAACAAGCCGTATTTTCAGCATTGACAATGTAAAGTACTCTCGAAATTGACCAAGTCCGTCATTCGAAGTATAGTGCTTCTTGAATACTGTCCACTACGTAGCTCTCCGTCCCGCAGGCGGAGGCGGTGGGCAGATGACAACATTACGATAAGCGCCTCCCCAGGAAACTCCGATCCCAAGCCGCGACCAAAGTTCGGATCCTGTCGTCCATTCACCTACCAGTAATAATGGATAATATCCTCGCTCCGTTGCAAGATGCCTTCGAAGGCCAGATTGTACGTTACCATCACCACCGCGCCATACTACACTACACCATCATCCCTGCCCTGCTGGCCTATACAATCCCGCAATCCAGACACGAAGAGCGCGACATAGCTAACAACATCTAGGACTTCCACGGTCAACGGCTAGCTGAGCTACTTAGCACGGTACTGCTAATAATCTTCGGCGTAAGCGTTCCTCTCCCCACGTCCAACCTACAAGCTACGAGCTCTACTCTTCCAAACCGAAGCAAGCAATCGCCAGACTAACCAAATCCCATAAACCCAACAGGCAATCAGTTTCCTCGTCGGCTACATCTACAAAGATATCCATCTCACGCTATGGACCGGTCTGGGCGGTACACTGTTCACGGCGCTGGTTGTTGTTCCGCCGTGGCCGTTCTATAATCAGAATCCTGAGAAGTGGTTTGGGAGTGTGACGGGGAAGGTTGGGGGTGCGAGGGTTGTTGTTGATGGTGTTAAGGTTGCTTGAGGCAGGGAACAGAGAAAATATTTGGGAATTTTGTTTGGGATCTGGGAGTATAGACAACGCTGCTGAGTGTGGATATCTTTCGGAAATTGTGTATGCTAGAGCTACATCTACAACTCCAAGGGCGGGGAATAACAAGGATCATTGGTTTTTCCAACGTTTGTTTGAGACGTGATTTCCAGCCTTTCCGATCCTGTTTTGACTCTCGTGGCCGTCGCCATGGAGCTAGGTATCTGCGAATGTGTGTGTATTTGTAAGAAAGCTTTCAAAGGGCTCATAAGCCAACGCCCAGGCATTGCATTGTTCTCGTAGAATATTGTAAAAGGGAAAACATGGAAATTCACTCGTGAAAGACGACGCCCAGCGCCGTCTACCGTCCGTACTTCTGGAACTCCCAGTCTCGGTTGTCCAGTGGGCATACCTGTCGGGTCTTCAGCCATCGGGAGATGCAGTGGAAGTGGAATGCGTGCTGTAGAGAGAGGGATGTTAGTCAACACGGTCATGGACAAGGACAAGAACGGGGTTCCGGTTATCGGTTTGGAATGGGTATACGGACGTTGCAGATACCCCATGCGACGGTGCATTCCTCGTTGGTTGATGAGCCTTGGTTTGCTTGGCATTCGATACCTGTGGTTGTAGTGTTAATGTTAGCATTGATGCTGGCCCATCAGCGAAGACACCTCCCCGTGGAGACGTACACAAGTCCATAATGTGGTTTCGGCAGATGGCGCAGTTGTCAACGACGATATCCCAGGCCCAGAGGGCGACTGCATTCCACTAGATAGAGTCTCAGTTGAGCTGTTCTCGTTTTCAAGGTGGGTTGCTCCCAAGGTAGCAACTGCTGGATATATCTACCTTCTTGACTTCGAACTTCTTCCTATCACTGGCTCCGTCGGTGCCCTTTGCGACGGCCTTGCCCTTGGATGAAGAGGCAGAGGCTTCTTTCATTTCAACGTCCGCCATAGCTGTGGTTGTGTGGGTGTGACTTGTGGTTATGGTGGTGTCGGAGGCGGAGATTGGGAGAATGAATCGAGGGTTGGAGAGAGGGGATCACGTAGGGGACCCTCTCGTGGCGGCAGAAATAGGTGTAGCGATTAGACCCTAGGAAATTGTGGTGGCGGGAGGACAACCTTGGAGGTGAAAGGGATGATGGTAATATGGAAATGACCAAGGAAGATGACGGACACGGCGGAGCCTCAAAGGTTCTGGATAGCTCCCCCACTCCGTTGAACTGTTTGATTGTGTTTGTTCCTCAGTAGCTAAGCCTACTCCTAATTGCCAGGCGGTGAGTAGGGCGGTCTGAGCAAAAACACTGGGTGGCGGAAATCCTTAGTCATCCCCCGCTACGTCTGCGACCTGACTCCAGCGTCACTTGGCGATGACTCTCCTCTCTTCCTCCTCTACACCTACAACTTCCGCTAGACATGTCTCTCTCGTGCGATTTGCTCGTGCCTTTCTCTTCAACACTCTAGACCTCCTTTTCTCTTTCTGTGCTCGGTCCTTCTCTTTGCAACCCGTTGCACTCCCTGTTCGTTCTTTGCGCTCCGGCGTTGAATCATCTCTCTAATACCGTCGACAGCTGCTGAGCAGTGACTGGGCTTCATCCTTTGACTTTCCCGTTACCCGTGTTTCTCTCAGCGCTTGTGCCCTTTTGTTTCTTCTCCTTTCTCCGAATATCTTCCCATCCAGGCTGCCTATTTTTTAAGCCAAAACAACCCACCGTCATGTCGACCCAATCTCCTCACCTTCCCACTCCCAAGGGCACTCGGAATAGCAACAACGCCAACAACAACAACAACAACAACAACAACAATCACCGAAGACCCTCGAAGAAGCTGACTACCCCGCATACACAAAATTCCACTTTGTTGAGCACCCCGCCATCTTCGCCCCCGCGCAACATGAGTCCGGCTGGCGTCACAACCGATTCATCGGTCAACGTCCAAAACAAGAAGAAGCCTCCACGCTCCGGCAAGAAACCTCTGCCCCGCAACGGTAATGGAGTTTCGCCTGCCCCAAGTCAGAACGGGCACCGGCACACCAATTCGCAACCCAGCGTGGCGACTCCAGCGAAGGATAGCTCGGCAGCCTATGCAGGCCCAACCTTCCATGCGTCACCCGCCCCGTCGGCACTGCCCATCCCGAGCTTCTTTTCCAAGTCTTTCCCCGAATCCGATCTTGCCCCGACTCTAGAGACCGACAGCGACAATGCGGAGATAGAACCCGATCTTGAGACTACTCCGTCCAAACCTCGTGCTGCTCGCCCGCAGACTGCAGCCGTGACTCAGCCGGCGCAACCTTCCCCTCTCGATTTCCTGTTCAAAGCTGCTGTGCAGGCTCGTACTTCCAATACCATGGGTAGTCCCGAGGCCGCCGCTCGTGTGCGCTCGCCGCAGACCGATTCCAAAGTGTTGCGTTCAAATCCCAACCACACACCCGGTGGAATGTTCCCAATGGATCTCGAAACTGAGCGTGCCCGGGCTTCGCCAATCGGTCCTTCGTTTGCTCCTTCGTATCAAGATCGCATGAACGCGTTGCGATCTTCTAGTTCTCCGTCTCAGTCACCTAGTCCCGCTCTGGGTGCTAGTACTGAAGATCAAAACCGTTTGAAGACAGAGCAGCTGAAGTACATGTTGCTGAACCCTCGGCCTCAGGAGCCACCTTCGTCAACATCTCCACCAGCTCAGGCTCAGCCTGGCAACTACGGAGCTCCCAATCCTCTTCGGCCCAACATCAAATCGACCGTCCCTCACTACGCCACTCCGATGCGCACGTACTCGGGTCCTCCAGCTCAAGGGTATTCCGGTCCACCACATTCAGGGCACACTGACAACAACCATCATAACAACGCTGGTCGTCCGTCGTACCCTTACACCCATGCCAATGGCTCCCAGCCCTTCCGGAATACAAACTCGCCTCTGAGACGCGAAGTCCCCGGAGTTAATGGCTATACCAATGGCTATGGCAATGGTTACTACAGCAATGGTCACTCTTCTGGCCAATCGTCGCCTGCACCCTACGGGAATAATCATTATGCGGCCACTGCTCCCGCTCCTATGCCGCACCAGGCTGGCTTTATCTCTCCACAGCCGCAGTACACCCATGCAGCTTTTCCCCTGCCAACTAATTCTCCATCTCCGGCAACTTCCCGGCCGATCGATACCAAGAAGATGGAGGATGACTTGCGGCGAATCCTGAAGCTGGACGCTGCTCAAGCTCCTGGGCCAGGCCTTCCATCTAGTGGCATGCAGAGTTCATTTGCTGCTTAGCTTTCATTTTTTCATTTTTTCCCTCTCTTTTTGGTTTTTGATGAATGGGCATTTTTAAGGATGATGATATGGGCGTGATCTTTTCTTCTGCACAACTTGTCTTTTCTCAACACATTCTTGCTTTCATCGAGGGTCTGGATGTCTTCTATCTGCCATGTCTTCTTCTTTTTCTTTGGTTTTTAACGGCTTCATGCATCGGTTTCACAGGCGGTTTGCATAACATTCATGGACTGGGTCCATGAATGTCTCTGTTTTCTCGTGTTACCCTCGGCGGCTCATACTTTGATCTTTTCCTGTCCATTTCATCTATTCTTTGGCAATCATGTTTCCTTTCCTATGTCCCCTGTCTTTTTTTTTCTCTTCGCTTCAACGTCTATGACCTCTTCTTGCCACATGACGACAACGGTACTCGGTCGGGTGGTGTTTCTCATGATGCATTGGTTTCGGGTTTTGGGTTTCCAGTGGAAGTTCATCAACTTTGGTTTCGGCTTGGCTGGCTTCGGTTTGGGCTCGGTTCGGGTTTAGTTTGACGAAGCCGGGCCGCTTCGTTTGCATCGGTCGGAGTCGGGATCCTGCAATGCACTGTGCTTATTCTGGATTTGCACGGCACTTTGGTGCCTAACTGGCTGGGCTCGAGGACATTGAATGTCTCTCTGCTTGACTGGTGGCTGCGATTGTGATTGCGACAGCAATCATACTCATTGGTCTGCTCGCTGCTTCATTTCAGCGAGATCGTCATTCTCTCGCTTTGCGTTTCTTTTTTTCTTTTGTGTTTTTCTCTGCCTATCTTGTGTTGAGTGCCTGGCGTTGGGGGTGATTGACTGCTTTGGTGGTTGATCTTGTCAGCGTTATGCACTCTGGTGTATTTCCCCCTACGTTTGCCAGCCAGACTCTGTTCTGGATGGCTTTGTGATTTTTTTTGACTTTGGCATCTTGTATGTTGCGAATAAAATTCGCGTCCACTCGTTTGAACTTGCTGGTTGGTAGATATTTTCTTTGTAGTGCTTGGTTGTAGTGGTAGGGAATCTTGGTATTGTCGAGAAACTTCTTTGAATGGTGTAGATAAGGCCAAGGAATAACATTTACAAGGCTTCCAATATTAACAATGGTTGTACAACAGGATCATTGAACCTACATAGGCAAAGTCTTCGTGATCTTCAAAGACAATAAATGACATTAGGATACCAGCTTGAGATTACAATACTATATCTCATCCATATGGACACTTGAAGTGTTGACTGACAGCTTGATACCCTTGACTCTGAGATAAATATTCCCCTTGACCCAGTCAAGTACATGTCTCCACTGGACAAGTGCAAATTGAGCCGTTGAGCTTTATATTTCCAAGTGTGTACCACCATCAGGAAGGATGAATTGATTAGTATGATATCTTGGTATACACCTTTTCCATCCATGCATTATCGGAATTACCCCGTCAGTCCAGATCTGCCTCTTTAATTAGTTAAAAAAGTGCTCCCTTTCTAGTACCTTCAGCTGCCCATTTACGCTAGAATTCATACTTCTTGTAGAATAATAAACAGTATAAAGTACTAAATATACTACTCAATTGAAATACCTGACTGATTCTTATATCAAAACTCAATCCAGTAAACCCCCAAATTTCTTAACCACCAAATGGCTTGCTTGGTGGAGTGGTCCACCTTCTAGTCTTCCAGAGTTGAAACCACCGAATCACCGCCCCCCGAGCCACTCCGTTTAAATTTTAATGGAAGCAACGGCGGCGCCCGGGAGAACTTCTTGCGGAGGGGCCCTCGCCGAGAAGTTAAAAGGGGAGAACGGTTGATGGTTTGGTCTCCGGCGCTGATCTCAATTAGAAATTTGGCTAGAACGGGGTTCGTGTGGTATACTTGGCGAGTTTGGATCAGGGTCTTTACAATTACAATGATACTCCGGTAGATAGAAGTTATTTTCTGCTTGACTCAGTCTTGAATTTCTTTCTTGAGAAACTACAGCTCAATCTCTTCTCTACTCCGTCCTCTGTACTCAATTGTGGACATTCATACGTGGATTTGCCTCACCATCTACGCGGGCGTTACGTGGGCGTTTCCCACCCCCTTAATAATCGGGTCGAGACGCCACTCTGCTCCCCGGTCGTCGGGCCCTGCTCCACTCGGATTTGTCTGGGCCAACTGCTAATTTTATACTGCGGTTAGATTGGGTCACCGAGGCATCTGATTCGGTCCTGAGGATAAAGTATCCCCCTGTTGCAGGGAAAAGTTGGTTTCGTTGGAAAACCTGGTCCAGGGACATGAATGATGATAGGCAAATAGGGATAATAATCTTCTGAGAAGGTTAAAGGTTTGCTTTTTTTTTTGCTTATGGCGTGATAAGAGATTTTAGTGTAGAATTACCGAGAGGCTATGGATTCTGGGGATGTTCTCGTTCTGGTTGTCGATCTTGTCTCGGACCTGATGAAGCTTAATTTGGGACAGGAGGGTAGACGCCACGGCAGAGAAGTGGCTGAGGATTCAGGGCTGATACACGGAGGACATGGTAGTACTGTAGTACAGGGCCATCATACTACCGTCATTCCTAGATGAATGTTCTGGAAAAGTTACAGAACTTGGCTCGGCCGCTTAAGGGTATTTGTCGTGTCAACAATGTACAGAGTAGTAAATTGCTGATGGCGTCTTGCACATGCTGAACTATGTCCGTCAGCACTTTAGGCAGACTCGATGCACGTCGGCGTAGGCGTATGTATGTCAGAGTTTGAGTCGGTTGACAATGCGATTATCATTCATCATTATGTAGACTCCGTAAAAAAAGAAGAAAAGAGTCCAGTGCAAACGTGAGAAAAAGGGCTGGTATGCTGCGCTCGGCAGTAGCGACGACATCATGATCTGCATGCCTGAAGGTCATGGGCCTGGATGCGGCCAGGGGCGATGAACTGAGAAGATATCAGCACACACCAAAGTCATTGACTGGTACACAAGGTTAAAAGGTTCAGCGGTTCGGGGATTTCCAGTGGTTCAGTTCAGGTACCTGATAAAATTCCCTTTAACCAGAGTGGTCCGTCCAAAAAGGTGGTCGGCGGATCCTCAAATCACGGGGAAAGGACCATCTATCATATTTTTCGTTCCTGCCATCCTTACCTAACCCTCTCTCCCTCTCTCCTCTCTCCAACTACACTACTCGACTCTTACTCCCTTGAACCTATCTTTGTACCTTGAACTTCTCCTTCTCATTTCCCTACTCATCTTCCCCCATTTGATCACCACCCATATCTCTCGCTGATCCCCCCGTCGGAGACTCGGTCGCCAAATGACCGCCCTCTTGTGTCCTTTCTGACCAAAAACCTCTCCCCCCCCTCCCCATCCTGACACCATGGCGAACGCGTAAGTTCCCCTCTCTCTACTGTCCTTTCTAGCCTCTTATTTTCGCTTTCACTCCCCTTTTGCACTCATCCTGCTGCCGCTCCTTCTCCAAGTCTCCTCCCGTTCTCCGCTAACCCCCTAGCCCTTCTAGTTTCGGTTCGGCATGGCGCTCCTTTTGGCATACCATGACCTCCTATGACCGTCATGCCTCTCACGATTCTCCCTATCGCACCGGTCGACACGTCCCCCTGAGCCAAAGCCGCCATGAACCTCTCACCTCCATTGCTACCAGCGCTATCGAGTCCCGCCCCGACCTCACCAGCCCTTACGACGACGAGACAACCAAGGGCTTGGCATCCGCACAAGCGACCGAATGGAACGGCTCTCCAACCGAGGTGGGCTCGCCAAACCGTCCCTATTCCCCGGGAATGCGATCGCTTGCCTCTCAAAAACGCGGCTCCAACGAGGGGCCTGATGGTCCGGCAGAGATCCAGATGCAGAGCTTCCATGACGGCGCGCCCCCTCCACCCCCGGTCGCTCACTCCTGGCGAAAGATTGAGCGGTGGTTGGAGCACAACTACGAGGAACTGTTGGATAACCTCGGCGAAGGATGCACACAAAACGACATTAATGAATTGGAACACGAGCTGGATGCCACTCTGCCCCTGGAGTTGCGCGAGTCGTTGATGATTCACGACGGCCAGGAGCGGCCCGGTCTGCCCACGGGTGTCTTGTTCAGCTCTATGCTTTTGGACTGCGAAGAGATTGTGCAAGAGCGGAGAAACTGGAAGACTGTAAATGACGAATTCCTGAGCCACAATGCTCCCCTTTCTGCGCCGGTATCTAGCTCTGCCGCAAGCTCGTCCTCTGCTGCTCAGCAACAAAGCAACCCGGGCGCGTGGCGCAATGATCTGCTCGACCGCCAGGATTCGCAACCACCGGGCGCCGTGCAAAAGGCATATGCCCACCCCGGCTGGATTCCGGTCGCCCGTGACTGGGGCGGCAACCACATCGCCATTGATCTGGCTCCTGGGCCTGCTGGCAAATGGGGCCAGGTCATCATCTTTGGCCGCGACTACGACTGTAAATACGTGATTGCGCGGTCGTGGGCAGCGTTCCTGGCCGTCTTCGCGGAGGATCTATGCAGCGGCAAGACCTTTGTTAACGAGGAGACCAACGAGATGAAGCTGAGGGAGTTCAAGTCGCAGAATGTTGAGCCACCATATTTGGAGATTTTGCGCTGGCGGACGGATCAGAAGTACGGACGTCGGGCGCCGCGACGACGTGGTCCCAATGGTCTGGGTGCGAATGCCAATGGCAAATCCAGCAGTCGGGATTCACCATATGGCAGCCCAACTCGGGCCGAGGAGCGTGGCCGCTCCCCGCATCGGTTCTCCAAGGGCCCTGTGCAAAGCCCCAAGACGCCATTCGGCGTATCTAGCCCTCTTGCTCGTGTGACGGAGGAAACTTCGAGTCCCGTTACCACTGCCGGCCCAACGATCTCGGAGGATCCCCGGGAGAACGGCAAGGAGGTCGAGCAGACTGAAGATCTGATGGAGGTTGCTACGCCGCAGATCTCCAACAAGGAGAACGAGGGATTCCCCGAGAAGACGACCGAGACGAAGGTGGCCGAGAGTGAGAAGACCGAGAAGAGCGAAAAGAGTGACGGGACTGCAGAGCCCTCGAGCGTTATGGACTCGGAGGTTCTTGGAGAGATGAAGAACGTGGCTATTTAGAGTTTGAGTTTGAGCTCGTGCTCGTACTTTACGCTGAATGGACATTTTTCTTCCTTATTCCTCTTCCTTTCTTGCCGTGTCTTTACCTACCTCTATCACCTTTACCTTTCTCGCTGGGTCTTTACCATTTCTCTTTCCAATCCAAGGGCAACGCAGGCGTCGATGAAACGAACTTTTGGATCTACGTGCCACTGTTTCTGCTTCGTGTATAGAACTTTATTTTATTTCTTTTTTTTTTTTTCCATCCGTGTTTTTTCTCTCCGGTCTCTGTGGTTTCGCGGCATTTGTTGTAACTTTAGGGGGACTGAGGGTTAAGCTTGAGCTTTTTTTTTCATTTTCTTTGTTTTTTTCTTAGTGTTTTGCGTTGCTCTTTTTTGGACTCGCCATCAAGCTGGCTGCTGTGCTCATGGTCTCTAGCCTCTGCTTTTCTTCATTGAATATTTGCCTGTAATTCTATCATGATGCAGTGTTAGTGCTCTGTGGTTTTTTCGAGGGTCCGACTCCAATTCATTTCCCTTGGTCGAGGGTCTGGCTGTGTTTGGTTCTGGTTTTGTATCCTGTGTAGTTGTATATCCATAGAGTGCTCATGATGGTAAGTCTTTTGGTTTCTTTTGATTGGTATATAGATCCTCTTTCCTGTATATCATATCATCAAGAGGTATGTCATACTTAATATCAACATATACAAGCATCCATTAACAAGAGCCAACTCCTCTATCCTCGTTTATACCCCCAATTCCACCTTCTCCTTCTTTTCTCCTCAATCCCAATCATCATCATCATCCTCCTCCTCATCCCTCCTCACCCTCCCACTCCGAATACTCTTTCCCTTCCTCCCCGCAAACCCAAACCCATTCCCCCTCCTCCTACCCCCCTCATCCTCCTCATCCTCATCCTCACCACTCCCCCCCCACCCTCCCCAACCTTAACACCCACAAAAACCCCCTTCCCAACCATTCTCTTCTCCAAAACCCCAACTCTAAACCCACTATCCGTAGCATCAAACCCCCTCTCCCCCAACCCCTCAAACCCAACAACCCTCTCCACACCAACCCCATCCTTAAACCCAATCACACACGGTAACACCCGGATACCAAGTTTCTCAACGAGGAACGGCGTGTTGCGCACGTCTACCCGCGCGAAGCGCACTTCGTGGTGGTGCGGTGCTAGTTGGGACAGTGCGCGGTCCATTATCGAGCAGCGCGTGAAGTCCGGGTGGTAGAAGTGGATTAGACTGCGTGTTGAGGATGTTGTGTGGTCGAGCACTGATTGGTCGGTTGTTAGGGTTGGGTAGGAGTCGTTGTGCGTCAACGTTGCAGAGGTGGAAGTGGGAGGAACGGTGCTGGTGGAGGAGGGAGCATCCGTGCTGCGGTTGTTCTTGCCAGAGGCGAATTCTGCGTTTAGTTGTTGGATGCGGGTGTCGCGGTAGCTGGGGTCCTCTTCGTTTTCGAGGGCTGCGAAGAGGGCTTCGTCGTCGGAGTCGGTGGGCATTTTTGCGGGACGGGTGTGTAGGAGTGTGTGTGTGTGATTGATGGTGGATGGTAGGTTCTCCGGATGGTCAATGGTCAATTGAGTGGGTTTGACACTTATTTAAGTGTTTTTGTGGTTGTTCAATTGGAGTTGCTCGAATTGAGGGGGATGTTGGAGGAAGGTTGGAGGATGCAAATTAATTTAGAGGGGCACGGGGGTTGCTCCACCCGGTAGCTCTTGGTCCTATGGGTTGAGCTACTTCTTACGTACTATCTACTAGATATGGGTAAATAGGTTTGATCATTGTGCATATATAGTATTCTTTGCGAATAGAGTCTTTCTTGTTTTTAAAGGTATTAAACACTCAATCGATTTGGAATTGGGAGCGTTTTGGCATAGCATCGGAGTAAATATCGTATTCCATTCTCAGAAACTACTCTGGCATCTCTCGGTCTTCTAATTTCGGGGTGAAAGTGGTTGAAAAATATACAACAGAGACCTACTAGACCTCTTGGGTTATATTAGAGTCAAATAACCCTGTTGTTTCCAAGAATTTGTAGGTTTCCAAAAGCTTCTATCCGCCGTTATGAGCCTCACGACTAAATACAGGACCAAACACGATGAAGCATCCATGTGCTAATAGGTCGCCTTTCATAGTGATTCTTGGACATGACCTGACTGGAGGAAATGGCAGTAGACGTGTCTATCTCTTTAAGTCTCTCATCTGCCTCGCGGCACTCCGCCACAATGCATGGCCCTGTGGTGCAATCTGATTTGGCGCAAGACAAGCGCTATTGGTTGTTGGATGTCCAAGCCCCTAATTATGCAGCGTATCGCCCAGTTTCAGCCCCGCCTTTCACCCAGCCTCATTAGACTTGAGGCATTGGGCACTTTTTAGACGCCATCTCGGAGTTTCTTCTCTTCACTCGATGTTCTCGCTTTCCTAGATTCATCGTTGCTCTACCAACGCTGTCAAAATGGCGGATCCCTTGACAGTGCTAGGCGCTGTCTCGTCCGTCGTCCAACTGGTAGATTTTACTACCAAAGTCTTCGAGCGAGTGAACCACTATATTCGCTGTGTCGACGAAGCTCCAGAAACCCTACGCGATATCGGAATCCAATTACCTCTCTTCATCGACGCATTGGGTCGGATCCAATTCCATATCGACTTTGGCCACTTCAATCCACAAGCTTCATCCGCCCTACAGATGGTGATTGATGAATGCTATTCGCAAATGACTGCACTTGATGACCTCATGACAAAGTTGACACCTGAGCAAGGCGATTCAAAATTGACAAAGACTCGGAAGGCGATTCTCAGCTTGAAAGATGAAAAGACCTTGGAGAGAATCTTCTCTAAGGTTTCGGGATATATCCAGATGCTCTTGCTTTATCAGAATTCCGTGACTTCAACACATACTATGGTTAACACCAAATTGGTGTGGAAACAACTTGAAAACGCATCTTCCTTGCAAACGATGAGCATAGACTCTGTTTCCACGACGAGGGACTCCCAAAGCCTGTCAACTGAAACTGAAACCAGCACACCACGTGTGGCTTCAAAAACTCTCACCAACTATTCCAACCAGAAGCAACGGCGAACATCATATTTTATAGGGCTTGCCAGATTTGGCTTACTCTGGGCTTTCCAGGCAGATCTAGATCTCTCTTGGGGAAATTGTGGCTTCTCTATCAGCCCTAGCCTTCATTTTCAACGGCTGGTTAAGAACACTTCGCCCGGATTCCAGTTGGTGTACAAATGTGAAATTGAACAACTTGACATTCAAAAAGCATCCAACAAGCTCTTCAAATTATTTCAGAGAGGGGTCATCTCGCCGTGTGATACCTTCCCTGACGGAGCGACATGGCTCGAGGTATGTTGATAAGGTTTGCTCCTTGGAAGTACTTTCTACTGACAAAGACCTAGAGAATTTTGAAGCGTTCAATGTGCAGCCCAACCCTAGTTCTTGAGTTTATAAAGGTCTTGTGCAATTGTGGTGCGTCAATAAACGCCAAAACACCGTAAGTTGATAGGCCACCCAACATCTGCACTGTTCATCTCTAGTTACTAACGGCCTGGAGTACATAGACTTCTATCACGTGTTGCGAGATTCAATGTCGACGGAATTCATTTAGCATTGGTAAAGGAACTGCTTGCATCAGGATACGACTGCTCTTTAGACACTAGCCACACAGATCCTTCTAGTTGTTTGGCTGGCTTCTGCATCCATGCAAGTCGAGGCGGCGAAAGCGAGCCCTTCCTTCTCAGATTTCTTAAGGAATGTTCCAAAAATGCTTACGGTAAGTCTGGCTAATGTCACGTTGAACGTAGCGTACTGTGTCTAACAGTTATGTCCAGGGGTTTGGGGCCAGACTCCCCTGATGGACAGTGTTCTTTGTGGCTCTAACGCTGAGATTTCGAAGTTCTTGGAGCATTTGGAGTGCCTTGAAGGAAAGAATTTTCTCGGTCAAACAGCCTTTCACCTCGCTGTCCTACGATCAGATGTGCTCTCGCTGTTATTAGAGACACATTCTGACTTTGGTGGCACCGGCTTCAATGAACCCGACATTGATGGCAACAGCCCCCTAACTTATGCTGCAGCTTATGGATGTACCGAGTCGGTGAGAATTCTTCTCGAGGCCGGAGCAAACCCATTAAAGGGGGGGCATCTAGATTTTATAGAGTGGGCTTTGAATTGGAACCACTGGGATGTGGCAGCCGAAGCTCTCACATTACTTCGTGCAACCGCACGTGCCTCTGACGGATTTATACAAAGTGAACTGCATCATCTCATGTCTGCACGACAGGGTAATCCAGAGTCGTCCGAGCTTGGTAAGATGCTTAACCTGGGAGTTGACAAGAACATGCTATTCGAGGATGGCAAGACTTTACTACATCATGCTCCAAACTCAGAGTGGATAGATCATTTGTTTGATGCGGGATTTCAACAAATTGATCATAGCGACAGTAATGGCGAGACTGCTTTGATGACCTTCTTTCCGGATTGGAGTGGTCAAATCGCGAACATCCTGGCCCGAGGGTGTAATGTTAATCACCGGAATAACAAAGGTGAAACAGCATTGCAAAAAGCATACACCGACGGACGACGTTCTTATATTTCTATATCTCACAAGGATGCTGTCACTCCTAATTCTTATCGGCTCAAATCAATCTCGAGTATTCTTGCCGTCATAGCCAAACTTCTCCACCAAGGCGCAGACACTTCGATTCATGACAATTGCCGTTGCCCTTGTGCTCCTGATGGATGCTCTGCAATTCTTCAGTTGCTTTCTCGACGGGGATACTACGATAAGTGCTATATATGGATATTGGAATGTCTCTTAATGCTCAATGAGATCCAAGGACAGATAGTTTCACAGAAAGCATTGTTTGAGATATATCGTTTGCGGGAATTTGAATTGGCTGATATGACCCATGTCTGCTGCCGGAGAGTGTCCGCCATGACTCATGAGCCCATGGAGGATGCAGAAGTCGATGAAATTATTGACGAGGAGATTGAATTCGTGGCAATTCTCGAGGAGACCATGAGGAATAGGTCTTTCAATCCAGACAACGAATCAGTCGAAGAAAGATGGTTGAGTTTGATCGGCGACTTTTGGACCCCAGACACACCTTTCAAGTGCGAGGAATCTTGGTGGTTGTGGGATCCAGCTACCGGTAGACTTCAACGAGCTCCTTTTACGACCAATTCGATAAGCCCATGTAACACTACATCGATGAATTTTCGAATCGAAGAAGAGCGAGACCGGTATTGGTACTGGGAGGACGGGCCAGAGGTAGGTGGATTACCCCAAAGCTCAGTCTACTCAGCGTGGGTGGAATGGGTTTATCAAAATCCAGACAAGTACGACTATCCCCTTCCAGTGGACAGGGATTGGTATGAAAAAAGGAAGTATTGGGCGACTCGACAGGCTGAGGTTCTGGAAGGGTTATCATGATTGACTACATGATACAAATACCGTAGTTTTGAGTGTGTAACGCCATCCAAATAATATCATTAGTAATTTGCACAAGATTCAAATGATTATAATCCGCTTTTCTTTTACTTTTCTCGGAAGTGATGATGCAGAAATACTGCGTTCCTGCCCTACTGGTGCTTTGCTGGTACATACAGGGGTTTGGTGGACTCTGCTCCAATTTTAGCCGAGTTTTGTGAAGCTGGCTAATGAGAGAACCCATTTGAAGGCTTATCTTTCAAAATTGACGTGTCTAATTTAACCAAGTCTTTTTCTCACTAACTTATTGAGTCCTAGTACAGTTTTTATAGGTCCGAGCATTCAACATTTGAGGTTGAAATTAGCTGAGTCAGCCCCCTAAGCCCCCTGCTGAGGTAAGCAGGCTGGTTGCGGCCAAAAGATTTGCTCCCCTTGAGGGTGTTTTCTCCTTCGCGCGTCGTGTACGCTCCGCTGTCTCAACTCCGCTTCATCTCTCGACCATTTTGGGATTTTTGCGCTTCATTCCCAGGCGTTTTCTTTCGCTTTACTCCGCGTCGCCTTTGACCTCCTCCCTTCTTTCCCAACAACTTCCCCAATTAACCCGCTCGGGGCTACTCCGCCACCATGGTCGAAGACAAGAAGACTGACGACTACACCGTCGAGATGGACAAGCTCGATCAGGGGGAAGCAAGGAATTCGAGGCGGCGCCTCCTCCTTTGACTCGTGCTGCTAGTTCCCCGCCTTCCTCTCTATCGAACAACCCTGCCCTTCCGGTTCTGGCGTATTGCGGCTCTTCCATCCTGATGACCGTGATGAACAAGTATGTTCTGTCGGGATTGGACTTTAACTTGAACTTTTTGCTGCTCATGATCCAGGTATGTGGTCTTGATATCTATCGGGGTGCAATGGCCTGTCTAATTTGCTAATTATTCGGCAATAGTCCATCGTCTGTATCTTTGCCATCCAAACGTGCAAGTCTATGGGTCTTATTACCTACCGGGACTTCAGCACCGACGAGGCCAGGAAGTGTATGATCTTCCCCTCCCTTCCAGTCAATTTTACAATCTTGAGTGACAATAGGAATCTTAGCTAACATTGTTCTTTCCTCTGATAGGGTTCCCCATTACCCTCCTGCTGATCGGCATGATCTACACCGGTTCCAAGGCTCTCCAGTTCCTGTCCATCCCTGTCTATACCATCTTCAAGAACTTGACCATCATCCTGATCGCCTATGGTGAGGTTCTCTGGTTCGGTGGCTCCGTCACCAACATGACCCTCTTCTCCTTCGGTCTGATGGTTCTCAGCTCCATCATCGCCGCCTGGGCCGACATCAAGCACGCCGTTGAGAGCAGCGGCGATACCAGCAGCAAGGTTTCCACTCTGAATGCTGGTTACGTCTGGATGATGATCAACTGCCTTTGCACCTCTTCCTACGTGCTCGGCATGCGCAAGCGCATCAAGTTGACCAACTTCAAGGACTTTGACAGTACGTATTTCCCCCTGTCTTTGCGATGCACAATGAATTGCCATACTAATTCTCAATACAGCCATGTTCTACAACAACCTCCTCTCCATCCCCGTTCTCATCGTCGCCACTCTGCTCGTCGAGGACTGGTCCGCTGCCAACCTGGCCCGTAACTTCCCCGAGGCTAACCGCAACGGCATCTTCTTCGCCATGATCATCACCGGTGTCTCCTCCGTCTTCATCTCCTACACCTCCGCCTGGTGCGTGCGTGTCACTTCCTCCACCACTTACTCCATGGTCGGTGCTCTGAACAAGCTCCCCATTGCCGTCTCTGGTCTGGTCTTCTTCGACGCCCCCGTCACCTTCCCCAGTGTCTCTGCCATTGTCGTCGGCTTCGTGTCCGGTATTGTCTATGCCGTTGCCAAGATCAAGCAGAACGCCAAGCCCAAGACCGGCATTCTCCCTACTTCCAACCCTCTGGTCAGTGCCAGCAGTCAGAGCATGCGTGACTCGCTGCGCTCTTGAGCCAGCTGGGCTATCATCGAGTTGAATAGTTCAATGACAGGAGCTGCGCCAAAAGCAGAGAAAAGAGATGAAATGACCTTTCCTTGTTGTTCTTGTTCTCGTCCTTGTCCAGCAGGTCATCCTTTGAGTACTAAGGGTGACCTGGGACCCCGTGCATCACCGCTTCCCTAAAAATACAGTGGGGGAACTTTACTTTCTTGCATGTGTATGATTCACGTTTCATTGCAGCTGCCGATGCCCATGCTTTCGTGGGTTGAAGGGTCGATACTATGCTTTCGGTGTTGGTGGATTTTCTTTTCTTTCTTCTTCGATTCGACCCTTTTCTCTTCTGTCTTCAGTATGCCTCTCTTCCCTTTCGACAAGAGGAGAATAAAAGAGGAGGCTGACAGAAGAGCCCGGCCTTTGGGCTATAGTTTTAGTAATTTTCCGGTGTGTTTCTTGCGGGCATAGCCCGGTCTGCTTTTTGTTCCTGTATATAGCTATGCCATGTTGAAATAGAACGTGTCTTTCCCTTCAATACTTACAAATGTAAAATTTCAGCTTTAACTTTCAATCAAATAGCAGTAGTATGTTGAAGTGTAATAGTGCTGGAGTGCCGGAGGACCCAAGAAAAGCCCGGAACTTTGATCGCCCGAAGCCAGCCCCGTTTTTCACCTCGACTTATTATTCTCCGGAGTATACTCACAAGCTACACGCCACGACTCGCCACTTCCACGGGCTATTGAATACATCAATTCCATTCTCAATTCGAAAATCTATCGATAAACTCCTTAATAATTCCAGCCATGCCTCGCAAAAAGCAAAAGAGCGGCCCCGCGCCACGCTCCAATCGCCCCAGCGGTCCAGCCAAGCCTGGCCCTGCTCCAGCATCGCAGGCTAAGAATAGGGCTTCCAAGCCTGATTCTGCTGGTGGTGGAGCTGGTAAAGAGGGCAGTCAGAAGAAGCAGTCGCTTCAGGCGAATCAGAGGCCTATTGTGCCGTTTTTGAGAGGGGATCGCATTTTGTTGGTTGGAGAGGGTAAGTGCTTTTTGTATTCTGCGTTCTTTTGAGATGGAGTATATTCAATTTGTATTGCAAATCGTTATTATCCCTGGCTTGTCTTCATGGATTTTTGGGTTCTGTGATATACCCAGGCCTTGGTATCTGGAATTGGGGTGGGGGCAAGATACAAGACACGGACAGGAACGATCCATCCAGGCTTATATTTCGCTCATCCATATTTCCCGCATCTCTTCAGATATCTTAATATTTCTTCTGTACAAGCAAGCTAATATCTCCCCAGGTGACTTCTCCTTTGCCCGTTCTCTGGCAAAACAATACAAATGCCGCAAACTATGCGCAACATGCTATGACTCGAAAGAGACTCTCTTCGGCAAATACCCACAAGCCGAGCAACATATCCAAGAGATCCTAATCTCTTCAAAACCAAAGGCCCAGTCTAAATCCGAGAATGCAGAAGAAGACAAGGCCTCTGAACCCAGTGCTCAAACCACATCATCAACGCAAAAACCAACTCCAAAGGTTCTCTTCTCCGTCGACGCCCGTAAGCTCGGCTCTCCAGCAGGTGGCGGCAAAGAAATTCGCACGGGCTTCCCTCGCAAAGAACCCAAAATTCCGGCCTGGAAGCTCCACCAGCAAGCTCAAGCGCAAGGGCAGTCTACTCCCGCTGCATCACCACCTAGCGGACCATGGGACGTGATTTCTTTCAACTTCCCACATGTAGGCGGTCTCTCTACGGATGTCAATCGACAAGTACGCGCAAACCAGGAACTACTGGTAGCCTTCTTCAAGGCTTGTGTACCCCTTCTTTCTACAGCGCCGGCACCTGTGGATGAAGACGACGAGGAGTGGGAAGAAGATTCCGACGAAGACTCTGATTCCGAAGAGGAGGGCAACGAAGACGGCGATAACGACGCCCAAACCTCAGGCAAAGCCACTCGCACCGGTCCCGGTCAAATCCTCGTTTCGTTATTCGAGGGTGAGCCGTATACCCTGTGGAACATCAAGGATTTGGCCCGCCATGCGGGACTACAGGTTGTTACGAGCTTCAAGTTCCCCTGGGCTGAGTACGAGGGGTATTCGCATGCGCGAACGCTGGGTGAAGTTGAAGGGAAGGATGGTGGGAGAGGTGGATGGCGTGGGGAGGATAGGTTGGCTAGGATGTATGTTTTTGAGGTTAAGCGGGAGGAGCCGCGGGGGAAGAAGAAGAAGAGGGCCAGAGAGGGGGATAGTGATAGTGAGTAGTTTGAGTTGCTAAGGATATAGAATTAAGAAGACATTTGGTTTGTATTCCAGGTCATTCCAGACGAGATTCTGGCCGAGACGAGATATGGTGGTATTTCGCTTCATAGGATGAGGTTGATTTACCCTCCAACCCTGTTACATGATGTACACCTTCTTCATCTCGCTCTCGTCAAAGACTTCGCCCGTCGTGGGATCCTTGACTTTACCCGACTCGACGGATCCGACATTCTTGCTGATATCCAATAGTCGCGCCTTACCGTAGACACGACCATTAGGCAGCACGATCGGATCACCTTCCACGTAACTCTTCGAGTGGTGCGCATACGGCATCTTGCGCGCCAACTCGTTCAGTTCAGTAGAGCAGATGGGGCAGACGGAAGTCGTGGTAGACTGGGAGTTGGAGCTGGAGGAAGTGTAGGCGGAGTGACACAGTGGCGTCTTGAGCGCAGATAGGCCCGCAGAGAGGGCTATGTGTAATAATGGCTGCGACGGGAGGGATAAGAGTTCATGGTGTGTTTGGATGAAGAGGTCTGAGAGGAACTTCCACCGTTCATGCGAGAAGAATGTCTGTCTCTTGTTAGTCTAGGTAGACTGAGTTGGTAGTTGGACACTGCGTACCTTGTATGGTTCTGCCCGGGTATCTTGAGCAAAGACCAGCATTCCTGCTGCCCGTTGGATTTCCTTGCTGTCTGGGTCTTGGTTTGAGACTAGATACTTCCTGGCATGGTTGATGGCGTCGATTTTCTTTGATGGGTCCTGTGTCCGGACCATTTCGATGTACTGCTGTAGCCGAAGCTCGAATTCAAGATTGTGCTGTAAGACTTGTTAGAATGGCTTTGGATCCAGATTAACCAAACATGGAACATTGTCGCATACCTGGCTCTTCTTAAGAGCAGCTTTGTTCTCACCACACCACTGCAGCGCTTCTTTAGTCTCTCCCCGGTGCAAGCTCTCCACGACCCGCTGGCACTGTGTAAAGACATCCAGATCAACCAAGTCTTCTATGTCCCGCTCCTGAGCTAGCTGCTTCGCACTCTCAGAGTATCCCGACCGCAACATATGGTCCACCAGCAATCGATCCAGACGCACGCGTGACCATTGATCATACTTGACATCCGCCAGACTCGGAATCTGGTACAGCGCCTCCAGATGCTGAATACGTTTCCTCGATTGCGTCTGAATCTTCTTCTCTTCCTCTTGGAGGCTCTGCATCTTCCGCTTCAGTCCTTGCATGCGAGCTATCATAGCATCTAGTGCTGCGAGTGTCTGATCCGGCGTGTGAGTATTGGATAAGGAGGCGTTTGCCGCCTCTTTGAGTGCGGGCAGAACATATTCTTTCTCTCGCTCGACTACTCGTTGGACGGTCTTGAAGTTTCGTCGAGCCAGTTCATGGGGGAGGCGGAGGAGTGGTTGGTCCTGTACAAAGCGGGCAATCAGCTGGTGACGTCTTTACTGCGGAGCTGCGCGATCGTACCAAGATCAGATGGCTTTCCGGGTTGAGCTTTATAGAGGTCAGCTCGGCAGCCATGGTGGCGGTTGGATATGATATGTTTCGCTCTTCGACGGAGGGATGCTTTCTGGCTTTCTCTCTCGTCTTCTTCTCAGCCAGGAAGTCGGAGTTGGGAGAAGGTCTGGTGATGTGCCGGAGGGGAAATGCGGAGAGAACGGATGGGTCTGGTCACGAGATCTCGACTTCGTTATCAATATCGTTATCGATACGGAGGATTCCGTGGGCGGTGAGAAGTCTGGGTATACTTGCTGAATTCTAAATGTTTCTCTGCACTGTATCTTGAATCTTTAGCAGTATAGTAAATGTATACTTCAAATGAAACCCTACCATCTTCGAGAATAGCCTCTTCATCGCCCTAATGACACACATCCAGTCGTCAAGTCAAAGTACTCATTCCTAGTTGTATGTTACAGTTGACATGTTCTACTAGCATGAGCACTCGACTGTCCACAAACCTATACTTCTTTATCAGTCTCTTATCATAAATTTCGGATCCTCCACACTCAAAACACCGCCCTCCTACTTGCACACTCTGCACTGAGTATACATTTACCCAATACGTCACCCAACCCTCGGGATCGGAAATCGCTTTAGCGCAAATTACGTTGACATGTCAGTTTGGCCGAGTGGTCTAAGGCGCTTGACTTGAACCTCCCGACTCTAAAGTCAGGGCTGGGGGAAACCCCTTCATGTTTAGGCATCAAGTCCCTTCGGGGGCACAGGTTCGAACCCTGTAGCTGACGTTCCTTTTTTATGTCGTTGTATATCTTTCTTGCCTATCTCTTGCTGCTATGTACCATCTAACTAGTTTGCCTAAACTGAAAGCGTCCTTCCTGGTTCACTTCTCTGCTATGATGATCGAGTATTTCAAAGACTTCAGATAGATGTATACTTCCTCTGAGGGCTTTCAAGTGACGTCTCTCTTTAGCTTACTAGAACCCTTTTCAGCATCAGTCTTTACCGCTTCCTGTCTTTTTCTATGTTACTTTTTTGTGACGTTCGTAACGAGACCAAATTGCGACTCCGGACCTAGCCTCACTAGCCGAGATGACCTCGCTCTGTAGAAGACCCGACTTTTGGCCCCCAACAACTAGCTGTACTTAGAGGCATGCACGACTTAATTAGCTTTGAACATATCCTCTTTCACTCTAAAAAGCCGAATAATTATGCCTCCTTGTCCACCGCCGCAGGTTCTATGTCAACAAAGTTGAATCACAGATCATAACTTCTGGCCCACCTTTCTGAACGTCCTCTGGCGTCCATCATAATCCATGATTCCATGACAACTAGAGCCCGAGACACCCACCCCTGTCTACACTTGGTTTCATACTACTCCAGTCATCCAATGACAACGCATATCACATACTCCTAACGCTGTTGAGGATAGCCCTGCATCAACTAGTATGGATTAAGCCCTTTGACTAGGCTCAGCTTCCTCGACGCCCTACTCTACATATCAGTAGTCTATTGTTTTATTTTCCAGCCCCTATTTCTCCATCCTATGTATATCTTCCACCTCCCTGTCACACTTTCCGGCCTATGCCTCTGCCTTGACAAATATGTCAGAGTCCGTGTCAATACTCAGCCTTTCCTCAACGACTGAATCTGCCGAAAAAATATCCACCTCCGTCGCGACAACATTCAGGACTTCCGGGACGACTGAACTGGCCACGACCACCACGGCTGAATTGGCCTATACCGAATTAAGACCATCATCCAGCACAGTCGTCGTCTCCCAAACTCAGACCGACTCTAGGATCTCTGGCACCTCCACATCAAGTACTACTTCGGTAAACCCGACGTCGAGCTCTAGTGAAAATATCTCGAACGCAACAAATACCTCATCACAAGCAAAATCTACGGGCTTGTCTGTGGGTGCATCGGCGGGAATTGGGGTTGGAGTTGCACTAGGCGTGCTTCTCTTAGCACTCTCAGCTTTCATTCTATATCGTTACAAGCGAAAGCGAAGAGCAGTCGCACAAGAAGATGGTGGAAGGAAAAATACATACCCAGAGCTACCGGAACTAGGGATTGATGGTCAGAAGTATGAACTACCAGCTGGAAAGGGTGGAAGCGCTGTTGAGCTTGCGGGCGATACGCCTAAAAGTAGACAGACACGGACGGATACCCATGAGCTAGAATGATATGATACGCATATGTCAATCTTATACGAATTGTATTTTATTACAGACTTATCAATATACATAATACCAGATACCGTGCATGAAGGGCTACCAAGTCAAACAGGTGTAATAGATAAAGTGAACGACTATAGCTTTGGTTTAGCATACATTTGGCATGGTATATTCAAACATTATACTTCTGCGATGATCCAAAGTCCTAGGGGGAGAAAGAACTGACATTGTAGCAACCAATGAATTATAACATCTATCTTTAGGGGCAACTCACTTCTCTCATCAAGCAGATCTAAGCAGATCCTCTAATGAAACATGACCGCCGCCCACTATAAGCAGTGATCTGCCTCAATATTATCAAGTTCTAACAAGTATAGCAAATTTCTCAACGATACTGTGATTTCAATAGCTCTTAGATACGGACATACATATCTGGTTCAAAATGCCAGATATCATCTGAAACGTCATTTGTCTAGTCAGGAAGACACAAAGGTTACATCAGGATACGCTACAGAAGGGCCACTCAGTAAGTCTGACTCGCGCCCATAAACAAAGTACTGCAGTGTGGCAATGATATACGAGGCAACAACGTCCTTAGCCCGCAACGCGCCTATTGTCCCAATATAACCGGCCTCGATAATTTGTCTAGCCTCATCCGAGATACTCAGAGCATCGACAAGCACTGGAAGGTCGGAAAAGGTATAGTGTTGAGACTGTGCGAGTTGTAGCTCACGTTTCCATCCTCGTAAATTGGACCAAAAAGTTGCCCAACTGGAGTCTGTTGCCTGGGTGTGGTTTGCGTTACCGAAAAGCAGGAACGGACTTGATAGTCCTTTATCCACGACCGATCCCCACAGTGAACCATCTAGATTGATACCCCCAGCAAATCGATCGTCAACCAGTATTGCCTGTGCTGCCGTTGCTCCGCCGAGGGAATGGCCAAAGATAGTTACTCGATCAAGAGAGAGTAGATGTGAATTTTCCAGTGACAAAGGGAATATGTCTCTGACCACTTTTCCGTCGTGAATTTGATCAAGTAAAAATATCATATCTTGAACACGAACGTTCATTGCTGAAACAAACTCTGCATCTGTGCTGATGTTTCCGAGTATTCCGATGACCGTGTGACCATCGGGATATTCCACAATGTCAGCATCGTACGGATGGTCCACGGAGATAACGGCAAATCCGTTACTGGAAATATCCTGAAGCAGCGATGTGTACATCAATCTTGAGAATCCTAGAGCTGGTGTGAAAAGCACAACTGGATGATCTCCGTGAAGACTGGAAGACGCTGACTGCTGCTGTGTCTGAGTCTGGATACGAAAGGACTCAAACGTTCCTGGAGGTATTCCAAAAGACTGGAAAGTCTCATCTTCATACTTGGCTGTTGCATTTGGAATGTAATATGTAGAAAGTACACTCCCGCAATTAACGGGTGTAAATGTGGTGACCATGATAGAACGTTTCCCTCCTTTTGGGTCAAAGGGATCGGTTCGAGATAGGTCGACTAGTTCACTTGCTTGAAGCGTGACGTCGCATGGTCCTGTGCTTGAAGGAAGAGGAATAATTGCCGTTTTCCCGAGCCCGATGAGAAAAAGGTTCACGGAGTATAGGATGGCTAGAATCATCTTAGCAGCTTTTTGGCGAGCAGGATAAGAAAAAGACATAGATGTTACGAGATGGAATTATCAGTGGGATCCAGCGGCAAACAGTCCTGTATTTATATTTGGCTAGGTCAAGGCACTGGCTAATGACCCATCTCCTATGTAGTTAACATTTGAATACCTGATTAGTTCCGTTGTGGAACTCCAAGACACCCCCTGGTCGATGATTTGGTGAATTGGATGTACTTTGCCCGACAAGAGGCTCTTGACCTTGATGGGGGGCCTTACAGTGGATTTCGAAATCAGATTACCCCTTGGACATACTGACTGTGTTTCTCGGCCCGTACCCGAGTATACGCTGATCCGTATTTGGTTACGCTGAAACGGTCGCTGCTTGAGAGTATTTTGTCTTGTGGTGTATTAGGTTCAAAGCGTCTGTAAAATACTGTAAACCTGTACAGAATGTTCTAGGCAGGGGCCTCTGAAGGCGGGGTCGTTGCCCCTGGCGATCTAGCTCAATCCAAGCTCGCTGTCCTGCCTTTCTGTTGCTCTCATAGGGCCCTTGTCCAGCGCACTCAATCTGTCTCATGGGTCGAATTTACATTAAACGGATGTTATATGAGCTTTGCGGAATGAGTCTGCTTTTGGTAGCTGGCGGCGTATGGCTTAAGTTGACAGCCGGTTCGATGACCACTTTCCCGCAGGCCTGAACTCTCAATTTTAGCCCAGTCGGCATGTTAGCGTCCACGAAAGAAAACCAGGGCCGTGATTCTGCATAGAGCTATCTTTGGGAAAGCGCATCTTTGCCGGGACTTCCGGTCTCCATTGTATCCGCATGATCTCATCACGTCTCACCCAGCCAAGTCATCCAGTCAAACAGTCCATTTCCCTCAAAATCTTTAGTGAGTGATTCGAATATATCATCTGTTTTTAAGTCACAGAAAGGATTTCTTGCCGCATCTGCGGTTTGGTTGCACAATAGATCCATGTCGAACGAATTCGCTGTCTCACTCGATGTGAAAGTCGATTCTGTCACTGGACCATCTGATCCAGCCCGGGATTGTCCACTTTGAGTCAACACAGACTCCGCATGGCCAATGAGCACTCTTGAAACTTCCCTCAGCCTTGTGGCAAGGGGATTCTGCGAGGCTATCTTTTCCAGGAACTCCGGAAGATTCTCCATAGCAGCCAGAGCTTCTTGATTGTCCCTAGATTCACGGCCGGGGTTGAGTAAGATGTCACGAAATAAGAACAAAAATGCAGTGAATGGAGAGTAAAGAAATTGCCAGAGAAAAGGGTGATATGGCTCGTCTGACTCTGGGGATAGATGAAGAAGTAGGCTGAGCAATTCCTTAGAGCTAGTGATGCACTGGAAGCGCCGGGGTGGGGATTTTCGAAACAGAAGGATCTGCAGATAAAGGTAATGGAAATCCTGGCTACGAAGACCGATGTCTATCGACTTGGCATTTTGTGCATTGCAAAATGGCTTTTCGGATATCGCTGCAGCTTCAAGAGTCTGCAACGGGTTAAAGTGTCATTAATTGCATTTGAACACAAACCCTGCAGGATTGAGACATACCTTGTGTGCCTGTTCATACCAAGATTCGAGATTAGCAATGACCGACTCTATTTCGAGATCTTGACTCTCTATTCCACCGTAGAGGCACTGCCAGATATCTCCCATGACCTTTGAGAGCAGAAATTTCTGATACATGAGGTGCGATGCAAAATACCCTTTACTGCCATCTGACGTCCGGTGCTGCGTAGATGGTCGGATCTGCTCCAATGTCGGAAGACCAACCTCAATTCCCATCCTCTGAGGGAAAATTGGAGATCGACCGAATATGACAGCAAGCGCTTTGTCAACAAGATTAAGCTGCCAGAACCTCAGCCGCCGCTGTTCCCGAGCCTGAGCGTCGATCCTTCCGTGGGTAACACCCAGGGCTTGTAACATCCTGCAGGCACTTGTAGAGAGCATCCAGCATAATGAGGGGTCTATCAAGTCCGGTATGAGACCAATAGCCATGAGAATAGCCTGGACGTTCGCGTCGCTCGGTTTCATCAGGACGCTAATATTTCCGAGTGAGGCCCAGAGCTCTTGTCGTAGCTGGCTTTTGAGATGTACAGCGTCGGTGACTTTCAATATAATGCAGTAGTACATCACTAACCAGGCTTTTTCTTGAATATCATCTGGGCGAGACGCTTTCAGAGAGCGTACCACTTCAGGAGGTGCCGGACTGAGCAAAGGTTCTTTATCTCGCAACGCGTTCTCAAAAACTAATGGCATCATTAGCAGCTGGAACCATATGCGCAGTGGACGGTTTTCGTGAACTCCATACTTTTCGACCATTCTATAGAGTGCTTCTTGAATGAAAGTCGTGTTGTCTTTCCAGACCTCGCACTGTCCAGCACAGTTGGCTCGTTAACAGTCGTGGCTGTACTGGCTTCGTTCAGCATCAGCAGCGCGTTGAATGGACCTCGCAGATCCGGGCTTTTAGAACTGCCTAAGTATTCTTCGGTCATTTCAATATCAGAGGCAAGATATGATTGTGGGCGACCGTCGCTTCGCAGGATCTTGGAAGCCGAGCCATCATCAGACCCAGGCGCGGGCCGAGGAGTTGTGATTGCGCCGCTAGCTTGCTGTGTCTCATGCTTGCGTTTTCTAGCACGACGAATGATTCCTACTCGCGAGTAGATACAAGAAATTCCTTTCTTCGTGCAGCGTTCGCAACTATTCCGTTCACGAGAGCAAGTAATCTGCCGAGGTAGTTTAGTTTGTTTCCATCTCTCGATCGCGGAAGTAAGTGAAAACGCGGAGCTTACCTTGCTTGATCTGCATGAGTCGCAAGCATATTCGGAGAGGGCAGTATTCTCATCGCCCTGGCTTGTAGTCATTTCGATGTCGGACGTAACTGAAGGTAAAGAATCCCGGGCGTTAGGAAAGTCGGAGGTTACGGAAGTTCGCGGATAAGTAAAGTGAATCTCCGAGCTATTGACTTAAACTCCGAAACGCAACATCTTAGAGTAACTTCCGATGTGTTCTAACATCCGACATGAAAAGTTCCAGCATTTAACTGACGTGGAATAAATCTATAAGTATGTCATCTCTCGTCCTCTTGTCTGCATCTGCATCAAAATTTTCGTTCTTTGTTTTCGAGTTTCTCTCATAACATAATGCAGTCACAAGCACCCATCGCCATCGTCGGCGCTGGCCCGGCAGGTCTTACTCTCGCACGGCTCTTGGAGGTTGCTGAAATACCGTATATTGTCTTTGAACGAGATGTCTCTGCCACGTGGGCGAATGAACATCAGAGCAGTGGTACCCTCGATCTTCACCCTACCACTGGCCAGGCCGCTCTCGTTGAAGCCGGCTTATTTCCAAGATTCCAGTCCCTTGCCCGCTTTGGTGTTCCACTCACAATAGTCGATTCTCAAGGGAAGGTCCATGTTTCTTACTCCCGCGAGGGAGACACAGAAGAGCCAGAGATAGATCGAAAGGATCTGCGAGGCCTACTTCTAAGCTCAGTTCCGGCGTCTAGGATTCTTTGGGATCACAAGATACAACGCATTGAGAGAGTTGACAATGGATCTGTCACGACTCATTTCGAGAATCAGCCATCTAGATCTGGTTTTCGTCTGGTGGTTGGTGCAGATGGCGCCTGGTCTAAGATTCGAGCGACAGTGAGTAAAGTCTCCAATTTCGATATGGCTTCAGTGGAGATAATAGATTCCTGGCTCATAATCCCATTGTCATAGGTTATGCCCTCCGAGCCGCAGTATTCTGGTATCCATTTCTTTTCTTCTTATATCAAGCCCGAGAACCCAATCTACCCGTTGGCTGCCTTAAAGGCAGGGAGGGGAAATTATCTGGCCTTTGGCACAGAGCGGCAAATATTCCTATATTGCCTCGGTGATGGGTCGTACCACGTTTCTGTGGGTCTAAGGCTTTCTGAGAAAACTGTACCTGAAGCTTCCATCCTCGCGAGTGCATCGGCCCTATGGAATACCGTGCTGCAAGAATATTTCGCAGGCTGGGATTGTGACCTGACAGACTTCGTGCGGTCATGCGATGGCAAGTTTCGCTCATGGCCATTATACACCATGGCCGAAGATGCGATCCCGTCCTGGAATCATGTTTCGGGAGTAACACTTGTTGGCGATGCTGTACATTTGACGTAAGTGCATACCGAACTGTTTCTTTTTCTTCTCAGATCGCCACGGGAAAGACTTTCCCGCTGACTTTTATTTCTTTTTCTATAGAGTACCAACTGGAGATGGAGTCAACAATGCCATGCATGATAGCGTCGATCTGGCGAAGCACATCATTTCTCATGGCATCAATGACCTGGAGTCGGCAACATTAGCATACGAGGAGGCGATGCGGCCGCGTGCGGTGAAAACAATTCAGAAAGGTCACTGGATGACCCATCATATGTTCTTAGCTGCAGGCGCGGAAGAGATGTTGGCTGCAATGGGGGCTGATGGTGGAGAGGCGTAAGTCAATTCTGAAAAGAGATCCTTTTTTTAGGACGCTACAGTGTCACCAAGGCATTAAACCAGCCAAATAGTTCTTTCCTTATACAGGTAGCCATAGAGACGTCCACAAAAGATTAAGACCAATTCTGCAGATTATGAGCCAATGGTAAAATGTCTTCTGGATGACTTCAACAAAATATACGACAATTACTACAAAGAACACTTGCTCAGCTCCCCAAACCAGCCAAAAACAGTATGGAGGGACACGCAGGTCGCCGTGTATAGGTAATACATGTAATATATAGTATTTTACGTTATTCCGTCGTTCTAGTTTTTTAATGAGTCTATTCTTAGGAAACGATTATTTACAGCCTTTCCTGGTACAGACTAGTGTATACTCGGGTACGGGCCGAAAAACAAAGTCAGTGTGTTCCAGGGGTAATCTGTTTTCGAAATCGACTGTACGGCAGGCCAACATCGACAATTATTTCTGACAATCACCCATGAAAATTGCTTGTCTATGATATATTGTTACACACGTTATAGATCGATCATGTACTTGAAGACCATATATTAACAATGGAAAAGCTATTATAAGCTCTAAAACAGTTTTTAACTACGTACCACGCAGTTACCGCTCGACAAGTTACTGAAGAGGACGGTTGTCTATGTTTTCTCTGGATTGCACTAAACCTGAATGGCATATGAGGCATTTTCATGATTTCTGGCGGGTCGCTCTAAAAGATGACTACCGCTAAGACCTTACTAGCTAGAGGCTACATGTAGCCTAGGGCCACGCAATAAATTAAGGAATGAACATACTAACGAACACTCAGATGTTCAGTATGCGTTATTATTCAACCATAAGTGACAGTAAATGTCTCAGTAAGAAAGATATGTTCATTGTAAACAATGTATTCGAATCAACTGCTTCAATAGGGATAATTTAAAGCAAAAGAGATATTGATGACCTTGCCTTCCTGAAAATTCAAACCTCCTAATTCCGTATTTTCTCTACGGTGGGTAGGGATTGCTATGAGAGTAGCGACTGTTACAAGGTAGGCACTAGCATAGGACCCAGAGGAAGGAGAACTCTTTGCGTTTTGTTCAAGAGTTTAATAACGACTATTTACGGGTCATGGCCTCGCGGGCGCGGTGCGGGGGGCACGCACAGGGGACGAATTGGGCTGATTGCCGTTGACAATAGATTATATCCTACACCACGTTTAGCACTACTAGGGCCTGTCTTCTCCTTGAGTCGATTAGATAGGCTATCCCTAGGAACGGTGAATTCACGTACTAAACGGGCTAAATTAGCCTTCTTAAGCTAGCTACTATATCGTATTCAATGAATTCAGTTATTTTTTGATAGTGGTGTTAGGTAGGAAATCAAAAAATAGGATTATCTAGTTGAAATACGAATATCTTTGTGGTGGGTGCACCCACAACGGGAAACAGTGTGGGTGCGGCACTGCTACTGTCTACGTTTTGGGAATGTACATTTATTCTGTGGATTTCTACATCAAATTTAGGTAAACATCACAAATGGGTATATACATGCAGGCTTCATTTAGGAATTCTAAAGGAAATTTTTGGAATGGATTTAGCATGGGTGTAGGTAGTGGCTACTACCACGGACTGAAGTCTTCTCTTCCGACTTTACCACCGTGGGCAATGAGCATTTCGACCACCCGATGATAGTTCGGAATATTTGCTTCAAAAAGAGACATCATTTTCCTATTCCACATATCCCCATATTCGTGATAATCTTTACCTTGATCAACCATTTTTGCAGCGAACTTCGCGCGATCCAAGGGTGTATGCCCTGCCCAAATCGCATTGGCATCAGCGCCATTGACAAGTAACTTTTCAACCACATCAAGGTGGCCATTTCGCGCCGCAGCATGAATCACAGCGTTTTCATTCACATCGGCTCCCAAATCAATCAAAAACTGGACGATCTCGGTCGCACCCGACCATGCCGCGCAATAAAGGGGACCTCCCTGGAACTCCCCGTAATGGTCGTCGTGTTCTTTGTTGGGATCCGCACCATGAGCGACCAATAGCTTTACAATGGCGAGATAGTCTCCGGATTTGCCAGACTTGTGGGGTGCTTGATATCCATGTCCATCAAAATACCACCCGGGACCTGGCTGGTTGCATATGAAATTAGCGAGATGATATTCACTCTCTCTCAGAGGCTCGCCAACGCCTGCTCGCGCAGCATATTGCAAAGGGCTCATTCCTCTTCCGTCCCCTTGATTCACATTTGCGCCCATTTCGAGAAGCATTTTCGCCGCGGCATATTGCCCCCCTCGAGCTGCTTCCATCAACGGTGTCTGTGCTGCTATGTCCATACAATCGAGTCCCATATTGTCAACATCTGCACCAATCGATATGAGAAGTCTCATTATGTCTTCGTGTCCTTCGAAAGCTGCGTAGTGCAAAGGTGTGAGGCCATCTCTGTCTGATAATCGGGTCGAGTCGTACGTTTCGGCCCCTTGGTCAAGCAGCCACCGAACCATCGTGAAGTGCCCTGACTGGGCTGCATAGCTCAGAGGTGTCCGCTTCTCCATGCACTTTGAATTGACAGTTGCCCCAAGTTGGACTAAGTATTGAACGAATTCGAGTTGACCGCCTTCCGCTGCCCAGCTGAGTAGGGTACGTTCGTCGAAGTCTTTGAAATTCACATCTAACTTGCGACCAAGGGACTTCTCATGGACCAGAAGCATTTGCCAGGTTTCGAAGTCCCCCTTCTCAGCTGCGTAGCTCCATGCGGTGCGACAGTCGAGATCGGTTTCATCTCCGTTTGCTCCCAGTCTCAGGAGGGTTTGAACGCCCGATCTGAGACCATATTTGGCGCATAGGGGTAGTGCAGAGCCATTATTCGTAGATAAATTGTTCTGGAAGAGAGGTTCCTCGAGGAGATCTTTCAGCCGGCGGTTTGCCCGCAGAAGAGAGGCGATGTCGCAATCCTGTGATAGAAATGTGGTGATATGAAGAAGCAACTCATTGGGTAATCGAAGGATCGACATCAGAGCTAGGTGAGAATTGTAAACAAAGATTTGTTGCTTTTGTAGGCTTTCTAGGCATGTTTTTTTTGTTTGAAGGGAATTATATACTAGATCCGAGTCACTGCCCGGGACCTCGGAGATTCTGACTCAGCCTGAGACTATTAGGATGACTCATCCCCATTCCCCAGGCAGTTGCGGCCTAAGGCTTCGCTGGGAGTACATGGTAGCTACTCCAGAACTTAGTCTTCAAACCTCTTAGGTCTAATGCTACGACTTTCCTGTACGAGTGGTTTCGTCTCTTATTATATATATTCCCTAATGTATAGGAGCGTTTATATTCTACTAGACTAAAATTATGGACCAGCATTTCTCGATTGAGTAATATTGTTGCACTTAACATGAAGATCCATAAGAGATGTTTCGTACAGAAACCGACAATTCTATGCTTGGCTATCGAAATCAAATTCGGCTTCCAAGTTTGTCTTGGATTAATCCTCTTTATGAAGAATGTTGGCATATATATTCTGTCATCATTATCCTGACCGTCATGAACCATGAAAGATTGAGTAGCCGAGCATCACTCTAGAAGGCTCCAGCAAGAGTGGCGGGTTTATTACCTAAAGAGGAAATCTATAAGGCGTTCATATCGAGAGGGTTGCCCCACTTCTTGGGAGCCCTCTTGAATCGGCCAATTTTTCAAAGTTTCTTCTTTACTATTTCTTATTGACCTCTTTCTTCTAACCAGCAATTGAACACAAGGATCTCGAAGACTCCAGAACGACTTCAGATCCCCGAGGGTCAAACTCGCGTGATCAAGCACTTTGAAAAGAGGTATTGATATCTTATAATAGCAAGGCGGATACAAAGATTCTCACAGCTTCCAGTGCAATTAAGAGCCACAATGACGCTTAGACAAACCCCTGGGAGACTAATAAAAGTGACATGTGGGATAGAGGAAATCCTTCGCTCGCCTTAATTGATTTTATTAAGCAGAGAGAGAGGAGGCATTTTGAGTCCAATTTCAGATAGCAGCTGACGGAAAAGGGTTCTCGTACCTATAAGTTTCTGCTTATTCTACATATACACATAGACCTATGAGACTTACATATTTATAGGGATGCGGAAAGGGCTATGATATATTCATGTTTTCTCTATATGGTTTCGATGTTGTTGGACTCGAAATTTCTTCGAAGGGGGTGTCTATCGCAGAGGTGTACGCACGCAAAGAACTACAATCTCCACAAGCGTACGGTTCCGGGTCTACCAAGTCAAATAAGTATGAAAGAGGCTCAGTATCTTTCATTCAGGGCGATTTCTTCCAATCTTCCTCTACGAAAGGGGAGAAGTTCGACGTTATTTATGACGACACTGTAAGTCTGGAATGTCTAGGCCTCGGTATAAAACTAATTCCCTCTACAGTTCCTTTGTGCTCTTCATCCAACAATGCGTGCTCAGTGGGCTTCGCAGATTGCTGAGCTGTTGATTCCGGATGGTCTTCTGGTTTGTTTGGAGTTCCCCCTTTTCAAAGACTCCAGTCTTACGGGCCCTTCATGGCCATTGAAGGGCGTTCACTGGAATTTGTTAGCTGAGGGCGGTGATGAAATTTTGTATCCTCCCACGTCGGATCAACAGGTGAAAGGTGAAAATGGGGTCTTCCGAGAGGAAATGGTATATCAAGCCCGAGAGGTCGTATGAGAGCGGGAAAGGAACCGATGTGTTGAGCATTTACGCAAGGAAGTAGGCTCGAAACAAATTGGGCATCAATATAGAAATTTCGAAAATAGACGACCCACCCCCCTTCCCTCAGATACACCCGCTTTCTTTTCCAATGTCCCACTTTTATCACGCTATTTGGCTATAGAATGTCTCCTTGGGGGTTGTATAGTGATGTGCATGACTGTATAGTAGAATCTGAAACTTGATGATGGGAGAAATTGCGTGATAGTAAAACTACCCAATCTAGTAGGTCACAAATTCCAATATTAAAATTAGGATATAGAGAGCTGCGAAAAATGGCGCCGAAAATGACAGCCTCTGGCGCCAGAAACGGCGTCCTTTCCATCCGTAACTTCGGACAGCGAGCCGCTGCCATCGCCGCACCCAACCAGGACCTTTAGTCCTCCACATCTTGCCCTGTTGTTGACGCTCGACTCACTAGGTGTGGTTTCACTTAAGTTGATTATTGACGCGACAAGAAATTTCTATTTAATGTGTAATTTTTTGAATGGTACGCCTTCCTCATAGAGCTTTTGTCAGGTAGATTCTTCGGCCAATGTTTAATGATGCCATAGGATCCCGACACAGGGTATGTGTATCCCCAGTGGGTGACCACTCTTGACCTCCAACGTTACAGACAAGCTGGAGGATTTTTAGTCACGAGGAATAACAAGGGTTTGGAATTAGGTAACGCTTAACAGCTTGACGAAATAGTAAAAAAAAAAGATAATACTTTGGGCATGGATGTTCTATAAAGTTCTTTATTGGTTATTTCTAAATTCCTAGAGCTACCATCTGGAAAGAAGTCCGTTTATTTGCCTAGAGAGTAGATTGAGGCATTGATATTTATCACCGTAGGAGATGTAGGGCACGAGCCCACAAGCATAGTATATTTCTTTCATGGTCTGCTAGGCAAGTTGGTAGGTTCAAATGAGCATGCGTTGACAATTTAATAAACAAAAGAATGGACATAATAAGCCATCAAGAACTGTCTCTGGAGAATCCATAAAAGTACCACTGTAGTCTCTGTTTTTGCGTTCACTATCCTCTAACCATGGGCATTTCTCATGTGCTGCATGAGGTTGTCCGCACGATTGCATGGTACCTTATCACAGTCTTCAATGGGGCAAGGGTAAGCACCGGGAGAAAAGTGGACGTTTTTGAGATGACGAATCAATGAAGATTCGTGTTTAAACGAGCCGGAATAAAGACAACCATCCCATTTGCACCGAAAAGGTTGAGCTGGTGGGCGTTCCTGAGGTCTGTAAACAAACATAGTAAGTCAACACTGTCATGTATACTGATAATATAAATTGCGCCGTCGTAGAAAATATCAAAGGAATTCAGAAATGACGTACGGCTGGATTCTTCTGTTCTTCTTGATTCTATTTGGAAGACGAGCATGAGGCCGAGTTATGAGGACCCGGTGGTCGACTTCTGGATTGCACTTGATTTCCTCGCGGCTTGCTTGACCTGGGAAGACCATAGACTGAGCCCCAGGTGAGATGCGATCAGTGTGCGAGAATAAGGCTGCTGTGTTCCTGGGGAAATAATCAAGACCAGAGTTTGGAGTAGGGTTCTCGACGCCAGTCCAAATCGCATTGACGGCGTTTGTTGAAGATAGCGTATTCCAGTCACAATTTTCACCGGCAGTTGGCATAGCCTGGGGAGTCGAAACAGCATTCCAAGTCGTTGGTGATGCTGTTCTTGCATCCCCAGTCCACTTCCAATCACTGTTCGATGACATGGGTCTTTCTTGAGTCTGGGCTTGAGAAAAGTCCACCATGTGGTATTCATCATAGTTGACTTGATCACCCTGCCAGCTCATGTCGATCATCGACCAAGCCATGATCGAAGGAGATAAGCAAAATAGTAGGTTTTCAGAGGCAATGGGACTGATTAATAGAGTAACAATTGGCTGTGATCAGAGGACTTTCAGTTCTTGAGCTGGATAGTAGGTCTAACTTGGGAGACGAGATCATTTAAATAGTCAAGAACCCTTGAATATATCCAAGGCCCTCCAAGTATCATAGGCTTTGGGCCATTCAAGGGGCGTGGGAACGATCATGACGGAGTCGGTAGGATTTGAAAGTGGACAAATCAGAGTCTTCAATTTTAGGGCGCCATTAAGGTGCTTGGACTAACTGAACCCAAGGTCAAGCCTCCTGCCGAGCTGCTGAATTCGGCCACGGAGTAGCGCCCTTCCATTTCACAAAGTACAATAGCTGTGATGGATCTTGATTTCCAGGAGAACTTGAGAGCAAGCCAATAGGGATGATACAGCTGTACCAGAACTTGGAAAGGATCCAATGAAAGAACAGCATGTGGACTAAAGAATATGGCAAGTGACCAATCATAGATTGCTCGAAATGACTAGTGACCCACAAATCAATCAACAATCGACCCTGGTGTGGATGCGGGGTGGCGCACCATCCAAAGCCGAGACGAGGCAGACAGCCATCAGAAAAAGAAAACATGATGATTCGAAGGTTTTCTATAAAAGGCATTACCAGTACCGCCCATGGGATTTGTTGCCCAGTCCTCTTCATCACCAGACCTTCTGACAGTCACGATGGTCAACCCAGGATGGGACCTCTACAAGAGCGAGATCGAAAGGTTGTACATTCACGAGAACAAGACTCGTGCTGAAGTGATGAGGCTCATGGCAACAAAATACTCGTGGAATAAAAGTTAAGCTTTAGACACGGGGTTGACTTCTCCGCTTACGACGATATAGCGGGGCTGAGTACTCGAAGAGATTCAAAGAATGGTGATTGAGAAAAAATGACCAGCCGAGAAACGACCAATGGATAGCCAAGAGAATCGACAAAAGGAAGCGAGAAGATGACAAAGACAGCGAGGTCTTCGTCAATGGACTCCAGATCCATCCTACAAAGATCGCCAGGTCCAGCTATAGAAATGGCTTTCTGACCGAGTATTCACGACGTGGTAAGCTTCATGTTTGCACGCCATCTGAACGTGAAGCTGAATAAATTACAGGCCCTTCTCCAAGTACCCCCGAAGGCCATGTTGTGGCTACGCCCACATCAGCCGGTATACGGATTTTCTATAGTAATTTTCTACCGTGGATCCGATTCACGCGTCTGTTCCAACCTTCAGAAGATGATGGTAAGATAAATTATTGAAAGTTTCATGCGCTTGGCTAAAATTTTCTTCATACTCGCAGATAACTCCCCTTCTTCCGAACTCGCCTTAAACTCATCACGCAACGGCAAGGCAGTTGCTAGAGGCATGAATTTCGAGTTAATGCAGCACTTAAGCACCCTCATACCATGGACCAAACTTCAGCACCGCTTAAATATGCACAGCTCTTCCCGTACATCAGCCGCTCTGAGTATCCTCATGCCAGAGAAAGAGCCTGGTCAACATGATATCTTGTCAACAGCTCTGAGTACTTCAAGAGCAGGTAGTCAGGAGTGTCTGAGTGTAGTGCTCTACCTCATTTCAAACAATTTGACTTCGCGGAACTCTGAAGGTTTCTATGAGGCAATAGAACGAAACGACAAACTGGTCTTGAAAATCCTCAGCGATACTGGCTGGGATGATTTGGAGCATCTCAAGATTCTTCTTTCCGCTCGCGAGCCAACTGCCGAGTCCATCACCGAGAAATTGTTTGCTGCAGCAGTACGACAGCACAATTTCGACATTGTCCAAAACATGCTCCGTTCTGGCATGAATCCTAACGGGTTGATCGAGAACCTGATAGTAGAGTCGGAAGAAACCTTCTGTACCCCTTTGCAATATATCGCGGCAACTGATGAAAGTGCTCATGCTATCAAACTTTTCACGTCTCACAATGCCGATGTGAATTTCTCTGTCAACAATGATGGCAAAAATGCCCTATACTATGCCATTATCACAGAGAATGAGACTTCGATTCGTATACTACTGGCTCATGGGGCAACAGTGACACAGGAATGCGTTCGTTCAGCTACTGCTTTTAGGCCTGACGACATTAAGGATTTCAGGCTCATTGAAAACATCATAGACATCTATTTCGACCAAGATGTGGCAAGGGAAAGAGACT
Organism: Penicillium cataractarum; assembly: GCF_028827025.1. Lineage (NCBI taxonomy): Eukaryota > Fungi > Ascomycota > Eurotiomycetes > Eurotiales > Aspergillaceae > Penicillium > Penicillium cataractarum. The sequence continues at coordinate 3,656,310 of NW_026622744.1, read as the reverse complement.
ACACAAACACACTCAAACTAGCCGTGATGAGGAATAACGTGTCCATCGTTGAGCGTTTCCTCGCCAAAGGGGCTGATTTGAACGGACTGCTGCGTTCCTACTTCCCAAGTTGGTTATCTGAACACCAGACTACTTTATTGGGCTATGCAACCAATATCGGGAATATTGAAATCGTACGACTTTTGCTTCATGTGTCTGTTCGCAAAGATCCGTCGCTTCTTCGGCCGCCCTACATCTCCCCACTGGCCATAGCAGCTGGAAAGGGCTTCATTGATATCTGTGAACTTTTACTCAGCTCGGGTGCTGACAACCGGGCTGCTGACGAGGGTGAAAATACGCTACTTGAGCGCGCCGTTCCAAAAAATAACCTCGCTCTGTGTCAATTATTGATCAATCACGGTTTCAAGATCGACAGAGAGCCACGTGAAACTCAACCGTGCCCTTCGGCACTTATGATTGCTGTTCAGAAAAGGCTCGTGGATATCGTTAATCTGTTGATCAGCTCAAATGCTCGATTGAACGATGTCTTCGATATGGAGCCAGGTTCTATTCTTGCAGCAGCCGTCGAAGTTGGGGACGAGGCAATAATCAACAATCTGATATCTGTTGGCGCAAGATGGATAGGACTCGGAGTCAGCAGAATCTGCAATTTGCAAACTGCTATCTTTTTGCAGAACAATGGGTTTCTTTCGGAACTTGTGGACCACTCTGGTCCCAAGCTCCTAGCAGCGGCTATTTCGGCCCAAGATGATGGTCTGGCATGGTTCCTGCTCCATAACAATGCTCATCAGCAACGGAAGAAACCAACGCTTGTCGAGGAAACACCTCTGTTGGCTGCCCTTCAAGTTAACAACGTCGGCTTTGTGCTGGCTCTCCTTGAGCGTGGCGCTCAAGTGACAGATGATGCTCTCACAGAAGCTGTCAAAGACAATGTTGACCTTCTACCGACATTGCTTGCAGGGTTCACGGGAAGTGCCCCGACGGCTGTTTCAGCCGCGGTGCTGAACGCCTCAAGGATCGGTCTGGACTTACTTCGAGAAGCAAATGTTGCCCTGAAAGGAGTGCCTTGAATGTCCCATCATCGATGGGATATTACTGGCGTGCCGGACCCACAGCATTGTGGCCTCAAGTCTGTGCTTGAAATAGCAGCTTGGAAGGCTGATGACTTTATCTTCAAGTATATTTATGATTGGGCGTCTTCAGTACAGTTCAACTGGAGTCCAAAGACGGTAGCCCGTGCTCTAACACTTGCAATCTTTGAACAGAAGCATGATTATATAGCCGAGTTAATGCTTCTCGACGAAGGAGCACTGGTCGTGGGTGAACATGAAGACGAGTATCATAAAGCTGTTGAGCTTGCAGAGGAACATGGTCATTATGCCACGGCTAGACTCTTGAAATCATTCAAGGACTCGGTTGAATTGGCTTGACGTGGGGAAGATAAGTAGAAGCTATGGAGGATGGAAATTCATGTTGTGCTTGTGATGAATCTCGTCATGTAGAAGATGAAAACTCGCAGTAATGCCCAATCTGGAGCGTAGGTTCTCGACCAGTGATATACAGCAAGACCATAGAGGCTCTGAGGCGAGTACCTTGGGCACATTATATATTCTATAACTCTCTAGGGCTCCTACTGCCCTATGCCAAGGTTTATTAAAGACCGGAAATGGGAGAAGACTGGTAAACTGAAATTGTAGTAATCGTCTGGCTAGTGACTGCCACCTTCAAGCTATTCGTGAGGAGGTAGAGGATCTATCATTACTAAATATATGCTCTTTTTTTTACCAACGATATAGAATGGCCTTCCTCTTCACACGATTTGGATCAATGCAGGACTTGATAAACTGAGATTCGCGTTAAAAGGGATTCAGATTCTCTATTATTGGCTTCTTCAGGCATGACTAAACCTGTTGACAACCAGGTCTCTGTTGAAATGCCGTATAATAAGATGATCTTGCGAGAGAAATGAAGCAACTCAAGAAGAAAAAGATAAATGCTCACCGGGAATTACATCGGTTTGAACAGGCGATAACTGAGATTATGGCGTTATTCCAAGAATGAGATCAAGTAGAACAACATATGAGAGTCGGCGCCAACCTAGAAACGGTCAAAACTCACTACATCTAGTAAAATCACAGAACCCAGGTATTACAAGAACAAAACTTATAATTCGAAAATAAGATTCGAGCAACTATAAATCTTCAAACCGACAGATTCCCTTTTGACCCAAGACTCCAGAAAAGAAAGTAAAAGCAGAAAATATGATACAGGAACTAGACCAGGCAAGGTTGGGTTGGTCTTCTCTTCCTGGGGACATCTACTCGCTATCATCGCTGTCCTCAGCCTGCTTGGACTTTCGGCGCTCCTTCTTTTCCTTCTTCTCCTTCTTCTTGCGCTTGCGCTCGGCCTTCTCCTCGGCGGTCTCGCCATCGTGGCGCTTGCGCTTCTTCTTGTCATCGTCGGCATCGGCCTCGGCCTCGGTGTTGGGGGACTCAGCCTCCTCGGCAGGGGACTCGGCGGGGGCAGCGGCGGCAGCGGGCTGCTCCTCGGTGCCGTCAAGAGGGGCGTTGTAGTCCTTGTACTCGGACTTCCACTTGGCGGGGGTGGCCTCGTTGGCGCGGCCGTACTTGTCGAGCTTGCCGGCGGACTTGAGCTTCTTCTTCTCCAGGGCGATGGGGCCCAGACCCCAGCGGCGGGGGTACAGGTCACGCTCCATGATGCAGCGCTTGACCTTGGCGACGACACCGTGGTCGCAGGTGGTGAGCTCGACAGTGGACATCTGAGCGATACCAATGGCGATAGCCTCACCCTTGGTGGTCATGAGGACGACCTCCTCGTTGACCTCAATGCCAGACTCTGTAGATACAATTAGTTTTAGATCTCATGTTAAGAAAGGAAAGCATAAACCTACCGAAACGGAGCAGACCAGGAATCATCAGCTTGGCACCGTAGCAGACGGCGTTGACAGCGCTGTCCTTGACGACAATACGCTTGTAGGTGGTGAGCAGACTCTCCAGGGGCTTGATGACACGGCGGAGGTAAGTTTCGTCACGCTGGTTGTCGTACATCCACTGAGCGTCCAGAACGTCGTGGAGGGTAACCATGCCGCTCTCCTCGTTCATAGCACCACTGCGGACACGGCGGAGCTCCTGCATGTGAGCACCGACACCAAGGAGCAGACCCAGGTGAACACAGAGGGTACGGATATAGGTACCAGCCTCACAGCTGACCCAGAAGACACCGAGGTGGCGCTCATTGTCGAACTCGTACAGCTTGCTCTCGTGGATGGTACGGATACGGAGCTGACGCTTGACGGCAGAGATCAAGGGAGGACGCTGGAAGAGAGCACCAGTGAGGGTCTCGAGGGCGCGGCGGAACTGAGCCTCGCCACCGGGGATCTTGTCGTGCAGACGGATCACGCAAACGTACTCCTTACCGGCACCCTGCTGAGACTTGACCAGACGGGTGGCACGGTCAATGCAGACAATCAAGCAGCCAGTGACCTTGGGATCGAGAGTACCACTGTGACCAGTCTTCTCGGATCTATCATGAGGAAGTATGTCAGTATCGATTGACCTAGTGGACTTTTGGTGGAGACCGGCAGGGTGTAAGGAAGGATTTACCTGAGGATGCGCTTCATCCACGCGACAACCTCGTGGGAAGACGGGTTGGAGGGCTTGTCCAGGTTGATGACACCGGAGCTGATGTAGGACTTGAGGTCACGCTTCAGAGGAGAAGCACCGGCAGGGATAGGAGTGAAGTGACCGGTGCGAACGAGCACTGTAAAAGGGTTCAAGATCAGTTAGCCATGTTCAACGCCGGATTTTTCACTCCCTCGAAAAAAGTTTCACACGTACGCTTCTCGTAGTTCTTGAGCAAAAGAGGCCAGTCCTCGCTCGACAGAGTCGGGTTAACCGCCTCAGGCTTAATGGTGTAGTCCACCTCCATGTTGTTGACGGCGGCCATCCTGGTGGTTAGTATGCTGTTGAGGTCCAAAAATTTGTTCGACGGAACGAAATTTTGCGAGTGCGGCAGCTCCAGTGCCCGATCGGGTTAGCGCCCGCTTGATATCACGTGACTGTGGCTGGCAAGACTTTTCTATAGTTCCATTGGTTGAATGCAGAATTCCATGGCATTCGCACAATTTTACATGGAGAGGATGGACTTGAATGATAATGAGATTCTATACCGCTATGTGCTAAGGAAGAGTCGGTACGAGGTGATGCTAATTTATACAAAATTGGTGGGATCATGGGGAGAACCCGTCCTTAAGGATGTCATTCCCCAAGGAAAGACCCTAGAGAGGACACGAGAAGAGAAATAAAAGACTAAACTGTCTATGCTTGCTCAAGTCCTTCTTGACTGCATGGAGCGAATGCATTTATCCCAGTCTGCGTCCAGATCCCCAGCTACCCCAAGTCTCGCCGGCGTCCGTACCAGAGGTTCGACTCTGGGGGGCAGACGACGCGGATGGTTGGGGTGCATGATACGCCGTGCCATATCCACGATAACCAGCATTCGGGGTGTGCTTCCAGAAGAAACGCTGCACGAAGAGAGGAGTGAAGATGAAGTTTCGGCCACCTCCAAAGGTCGGGTAGAGGCGGGTGAGGAAGTCGTAGAGATGGGCACCGAGAATACCAGTGCATTCCAACAGCATTGAAGGCCAACCGCCACGAACCATGGTGATGCACAACATTGCGGCGGGCAAGTAAATCACCGGGATGTCAATGACGAAGAATCTCACACGAGTGCCTCGCTTATCCTGGGCAAAGGTCCAGACCAGGGCCATGATCAGGGCTAATTACGGGAGTTTAGCATCTGGCGCCTATACAGAATGCCCTCAATAAGGGGGCATCAAGGGGGGAAGGGCTTACCAGGGAGGAAAGAGCCATAGCCCATATAGAATCCTGCGGTAAGCTTCAAAAAGGTTAGCACGTTGGGCAATAATAGAGTGGGCTACCATTGGGAAGCAGAGTCGGAGTGGATAGTGGATGGAAAAGAATCAAAATGATATTTGGGAACGATAGATATAGGTAACAAGATGATGGATGATATGTAGAATGTAGGGCACCTTAACCACCGTTCGCGAATGGAATCACGACAGTTATCTCATAGGTAGTCCCACCAATCCCACACCGCATGCAGTACCATTGGATTTTTTGCGAATGAGGTACTGCACGGGATGCAGGGGTAATCTTCCTCGCTTCCAGGAACCGCTTCAGCTAGAATGTGGCTGGGCGGGCAGATAATGCGAGGTGACACAGGGCAATGAACGCAAGACAGAAAACAAAAAGCAATGACTCTACAGTAGCTGGCCATGGGGGCAAGCAAGTCACTTACCAGAATGACGGTGCTTACGAACAGGATGTAGATGAAAAAGTCACCAGGCTTGGAGAAGCGACCCGACTGACTCTCCAGGGCACTGCTGTAGCGCCATAGATTGTACAGATCGAAGACGAACTCCAAATCCCTTCCAGTCAGGAAGAAGCAAGTTGCCAATCGCCAGACCTGTGGAGGCAGTTGGAAGAAGATTTTGCTCGGGACGAAGAAAATGTATTTTCCAGTGATGAGCCTGCCCCAGAACAGGAGTGACTCAATCAGGGTCGCTGCCGTGAGTGTCCTGGGAGAGACACGTTAGTTTTCGCCCCGGGACCTGCCTTTGGGGGCGAGAACGACGAGCGTACCTGGACACGGGAGGTGCCCGCCAGAAAACATCCATCTCTGCCGATGGGGATCAGAGAGATGAGAAAGAGCTAGATGGTGGGTTAGAAGACCGTTCAAGAGCTCATGTCATTAAACCCGAAGGCTATGAGCTTTGAAGACGGGAATTGAGAGGTGTAAGAAGAAGGAAAGGAAAAGCGACGTGGAAGTGGGAAGAAATAAAAACGTGTGCAAACCCGCTACGGCGGTGAGTTTCTCCGATACCCGGGAATTCTTGGCGCGGCTCTTTGCGGCTCGCGGAAACGGAGACACGTCCGAGCTCTAGATGGAACTGTACTAGGCAGCAGACAAAACATTGACAAAACAATCTTGAAATGAATGAGAGATAACTCGAGAACCTCATCAAGATCAATCATTGTTTCTGTCTAGAGCTACAGGGGTTTTCAGTCATGTCGAAGCTACAAGTATATATAGATCGCACTATATTTTGGATCCTGCTTTCGGATGGAATGGACTGTTAAGATACATAACGAAGCAATAAATATACAAAGTGGTGACTAGCAATGTATTCATAGCCTCATACATAGTATCATGTTCAATTAATGGAAAATTAAACTCAAAATACAAAGCCATAGTGTTATAAGGTGCTATAAGAACTTAATGATATTGTAACCACTCTATTGAAGATAGACCTGGACCACCTTCAGACCTAATCATATGATGCAATGAGCATACCGCAAACCAGTCCATAGATAGATAAAAAATTAAAAAATTATGAAAGAGTGTATCATCAGGGTATCATCACAACCTATTTTACATCTACCATACACCACAAGTCCTCACAGTCCCCCTCACAGCAAGCCCACCCCTCGGCCCTTCAATCCAAACATCCCATTCTCCGCCCTTCCTAAGTTTCCCACAAACGGTTAAACTCTCATCGACAAACAGCGGCGCAAGATTCTTATATTCAATATGTTCAACCCGTAGACTTGAATCTTGGAAATGGCGCTCCAACACACTCAAAAGTAGTGTCAATGTCAACGGCCCGTGGACTAGAAGATTGCGATACCCTTCTTCGTTCTGGGTATAATTTTTATCGAGGTGGATGGAGTGTGCGTTGAACGTTAGCGCCGAGAAACGGAAGAGAAGGGATTTGTTAGGTGTTATTGAGTGTCGAAGTGTTGCGCCGGAGGGGGCTGTATAGAAGAAAAAGAGTTAGTTTATCCATAATATAGGCTGTTTAGTATAGAAGGAGAATATACACACCTTTCACTATCCGACCAGGCTCCCCAAATAGCGCCTGGTCCGCCTTGATCTCCGCCGCGCTCTTAGTCCGCATGAATATAAGGTCTCGGTTCTCAATCACCGACGCCTCGCCCGCGAGTGCCTCGTCTTCAGTCCATATGCGGCTCCTCGTTTGGGCCTCGTCTTCGCCTTCGGGTACTGTGCCTATGCGCCGCTCAATTCTCACAATCACTTTTTCGTCGCCCTCGCGGCCCTTTACGGATACATTGCGGATCGATTCGATGCACACGGCTCGCTGGCCGTCGAGCAATGGGCTCGCAGCCGGAAATCGCAGATTTCCACCAGCCCACAGCCTTCGATGGAAGGGATCTCCCGGTGTATGAAGGACGTCTGTGCCATCTGGGAGCAATTGCGACAAGGTTACTTGTGGCGGGAAGTAGATTAAGTGGTGGGCGAGTGGGAGTGGAGCTGGGTTCGTTATTGAAGGGAGAGTCATCCTTGGGTCTACGGGAGTAGACACGGTCTTCGGGAGGAGATCACATAATGAAAGATTGAGTAGGTGCGAGGGCTGTGGGTGCAAGTAGTCGTAGAACAAGGGGATTTTGCGCGTAGTTAGCTCCTGCTGTAGACGCTCCGAGAGGGAAGAGTAAGCGCGGGCTGTGTACCGCGCCGTAGCTCCCCCTCCTCGCACGAAGAGCAATGGCCGAGCTAGACACGTCGTCATCAGCAGGAAATGCAGAGCAAACAGCCAGAAATGCTGTCAACTCTCAGCGCGGGGAGATATGGAAGCTCAGATGGGCATCTCCGATAAACCTTCGATAAACCCTCGAGTTTGCCTTGTTTGTTAACAAACCCGCACGAGCATACCCTCACCGCTCGGCGCAGATCGCAATGCGTTGCTGGAGACCTGTAGTAGACTCAATTGCCCGCGTTGTTTGCGCCAGACGTGGTCTCTCCTGTCAAGCTCGTCCAGCATTCCTTCACAAAATGCCCGCCAATCGCTTGAAAGTGGCCTTCCTAGGCCCGCCGGCCTCGTTCTCGCATCAGGTACAGAGTCAACTCCAAATTCCCCCGCCAAGCTCATTCTCATTACCCCACATTATTGGCCGAATTGAGTTCGTCTCTAACAGTTGCTTTTTGTTCTTACAGGCCGCGGCCGAGTCCTTCGATAACACGGACGCTGAGTTACTTCCTCACGTCTCCTTCGCGGATGCCTTCACGGCTGTGCAGCAGCAAGTCGCCGACTACGCGGTGATCCCGTTCGAAAACTCGACCAATGGCTCCGTTGTGCAGACATTGGATTTACTTGCGGATCGTAACGCCCTTTACACGGACGTCGAGGTCTGTGGAGAGTACTACCTGACCGTGCACCATTGTCTGCTTGTGCGCAAGGGCACGTACCCATCCGGCTGGGCAGGCTACGACGGCTCCATCACAAAGCTATACACACACCCACAGGCCTGGGGCCAATGTGATAATTTGTTATCGCAACACTTCAAGGGCATCGAGAGACAAGATGTCTCGTCAACCTCCAAAGCCGCGGAGATCGTTTCGAAAGAGATGGGCGAGCACGCCGCAGCCATCGCCAGCAAATTCGCAGCCGAGCACCACGGCGTCGATATATTGAAAGAGAATATCGAGGATCGTGCCGATAATACGACCCGCTTCTTGATCTTCAGGAATACTCGTGTCGAGCGTCCTGCTCAACTTGAGTTCGAGCAACCTTCTACATCGACTGAAGCAACGACGCGGAAAACTTTGATCTCCTTTGCGATTGATCACTCCTCGCCGGGTGCTTTGGCGAATGCGTTGCTTATTTTCAAGGCTCATGGGTTGAACCTCACGAGTATCAATACGAGACCGAGCTTGAAGCGTGCTTGGCAATATATCTTCTTCGTCGAGTGTGGGCGAACACCCTCGGACGAGAATAAGGAGGCTGTTCTCAAAGCCTTGGATGATTTGCGTCACGCTACGGAGTTTTGTAGGGACTGGGGTTCTTGGAAGGACCAGCTCTGAGTGTGCAGCATTGCTATCTGTGTAGCTGTGACCAGTCGGTATGATTTCGGTTGTATATTTTTGGCATGATGTGATGATAAAAGGAGATCAGAGGGTAAAAAGCGTGCATGGATCTGAGATCTTTACATTTTGATAAAACAAATACACTTTTCGGGGCCACTTGAGTGGGCGAAAGACCTCGCAAGAAATTTCGGTTCTCACAATATGAAATGACCATACGGTCCTTAATTATTTGCTATACAGTAACAGAGCAAACCCTTAAACTACTCCAGCTACAAAAAGCAGAATGAAGTATGCTGAGCCAAACCAAGCCACATCATTTCAATCCAGGAACGTAATTAAGAGCAATCAAGTGTATTGGATTTAGTCTTTTTTAGAAATAACGAATGCGACAAACTAAAAGAACGAGGACCCGGATCAACCTTGAGGTCGACCCAGAACGACGGCGACAAATGGACCGAAGCAAGTAAACAATCACCCGCGCAATTGACCTTTTCCCTCTCAATCTGCGCTTATGCGCGGTACAGACAGGAGGCAAGGGGCGAGTGAATGTTGCAGAGAATCGCATCCAACCTTTCAAATTGCAATTTACACCACATGTTCGTCTCAGACACTGAGGTAACCTCAGTGAGCATGTCACGGAGCTTGGATGACCCTGTGGGGGGAGAGCGAGTTAGAAAATGACAGCGTTGATAGATGATAGAAGGAGAATTACTCACCTCTGAGCAACTTCACGGGGCTTGGAACGGGGTGGTTGATGGTATCCTTTACGGATTCTTGGGTTCCAGTCTCGGAGTCGCTTGCTTGATCCACGGGGCGAGCCGTCAGAAGACTCGCCTCGGGAGCTTCTGGCCGTTCATCCTCGCTCTCTGCGAGGTGGCCGAACCGTCAATCGTCGTAGAACTCGTCGTCGTCGCTATAATCCGCGAGCTGCTCAAAGTTGACCTTATAACGGAGAATGGCTCCGATACCACCGAAGCCCTTGACGAACTGGTTACCCTCACTGGACCGGTCCGACACGAACTCCAGCTCCGCACCAAAGTCCTTGTAGGCCTCCGCCAGCCACTCCAGGAAGGAGGACGACTCGATGACTTCCATCTCACCGCCAGTCTCCTTGTCCTGGAACATCTCACGGTTACCCTCCTGGGCCTTGGTGGTGTTCAGGATGACCTCCGAACCAGCGGAATCCTTCAGAACCCAGCGGGTGACGTCCAGGTTCTCGAAGACGATCAGAGTCTCGGCGGCACCGAGCTCCAGAGCCTTGAGGGTATCCTCGACACCGTAGCAAATCTTGCCGGTATCCTGGGAGATCTCCTCGAAGTACTTGCCGATCAGCTTCTTCTCCTGGATGAACTTGACGCTGCTCAGGGTCTCAGCTGCCAACTCGATGGCCTGGTTGAAACCGTTCTCGCCACCGTAGGACACATCGACAACCTTGATGACCTTGGACTGCAGACGCTGATCGAACATGTCGGATTGGTTCAGGTCGTTCTTGAAGTCGGCGGAACCAGCCAGGACGAGACCGGCGACGTTGACCTTGTCGTTGGTGATGTAGTTCTGAACAGCCAACTCGGCGATCTTACGAACGTAGTTGTGACGCTTTTCCTCACGAAGACGGGCGAAACGCAGCGCGGATTGACCACCACGACCCTATAAGTGAGAACAGGCAAAACGTAAGCGATTTTGAAGAGGCGAAGAAGCGTAAAAGTATAACGCCTGGAAACTGGGACCCTGCAGAGGAAAAAAAAGGGGATGCCTGGGATAAACTTACGTGCTTCTTGGGAAGATCGACGGACAGACGCTGCAGAATCTCACGAGTGTTACCACTGAGGGTACCGAAGAGCGCACCGTTACCATCCATGATGATGAAACCGAACTTCTGGTCCGACTCAAGCAGCTCGCTCAGGGCCTCGGTGTGGAACTTGTTGTCACAGAGGTAGAGCGAAGTGTTGATAGGCTTGAAGGGCTCAAAATCAATGTTAATCTTGCGCTCCTTTCCTTCCGCGGTGATAATTTCACCACAGTAGACGACCAGGCCATTGGGAGGGACCTTGTTGTACAACTTGAGACGCTGCTGAGTGGAGGTAATGGCCGAAAGGACGGACAGACGGTTCACACGAGACTTGATGTTGGAGGCAGTACCCTATTCGAGCGTTTAATTTCCGAAAATTTTCGGGGAAGTGGCGGGGGAGATCGGGGAACGGGGAATAGAGGAGGAGGGGGAAAGGCATACGTATTCTTCAGCCAACATCTTTGCGGCGCGAGAAATCTGATCCTTGGGGGCTGTATATGAGAGTTAGCGGGGGAAATGGTCTTTTTCCATCGGAAGGCCCAAATGACAGGCATTGACTAGAGAGACGTACGGATAATGAGCGAAATCATGGAGGTACCATTTCCGCGGGCAGATTCAAGACGCTTGATCAGCTTCTTGACCTTCCAGATCTCAATGTTCTTCTCGGCTTCACCGCCCTGTCCCTGCTGTTGGGAACTCATGATGGGCGAGGCGAAGGTGATCGGGGCGAGGAGAGAGTATCCGAGGCCTTGCCTATCGACGCCTAACCGGGGTCAAAATTGGAGAGACCCGAGGTAACAAAGGCAAGAGTCCTAATACCTGGAATTAAGAAAAGTGGCAAGTTAGTAAGGAAGTCAAGGATAAGTATGAACTACACAGAGAACTCACAAGTATATTGTAGTGGAGAGGACACACCTTTGACGTCGTTGCAAAATTCCTTTTCGCTGGGCGTGGGGTTTCGAGGGGCTCTGGGTGGGCTGAGGTAAGCCGCGTCCACGTTTTAGTTGGTCAGTTGGCGGTTCCGGTGGTTTCACGCTTTTCACTGGTTCAACTGGTTAACTGGTTAACTAAAAAGTAACTAAACTGACTAAACTGACCGAATGGGTTTAGTCTTGAGGATCGCCCTGAGTACAGTACCTGGATGTACCTAATCAATGTACCTAAGCTGTGTGATATGGTGTACAGTACAGAGTACTCTAATACTCTACACACACTCTTAATGCACCTGCATAACTACCGTTTCTTTTTTCTATTCTTATATTGTATATTGTATACAATTTCAGTCATTCACAATCTATTCTCCTATTCCATCCAGAAGGGTCCACTACTATTGCCCCCTCTTTTTTCCGTCAAATTCTTCCAAAGTTACCTAATAGACCGACCGATATCACCCAAGTACTAGGAACACACGCAGAATACTACTAGTACCCCATGTAGCTAGCTAACACTCATAGTCCTGCATAGTCATGTATCCCTATGCATCTCCAAATGAAAAATAAATTATTTCTCCCCTCAACTCCTAACGCCATTACATACTCGAAACTGTGGCGCGAGGTCAAAAAAGCGCTTATCAGCGCTGGGACGCTATCACCCCACACTACCAGACACTAACCGGAGCTTGGAGCTTCCTTCTCTAGTCTCCTCCGTTGCTTTCCTTTCCTTCTTATCTTTCCCATTTTCGTCCGATTTCTAGTCAAAAGGGCGCCTGTGCCGATTAAACTCATTCTGTGTTCTTTGGAAATCACAATCCACAGGTTCACGCCGAGACGGACCAGACCCATTCGGCTACGATTTCCGTCCCTGAGCCAAGCAAACGTCGTTGAATCTTCGCTTCGGAGTCCACGTGCCGCGATTGACTGGCGACTCTCCCGTTGCAACTACTGGGACCTCCTTCAAGAAACATCCAGGATACTGCCGGAGAATGGCGCCTGGAAATTCAACCGATCCTCGTGGAGAGCCCTCTCCCTTTGGCTCGTTGAGGATCCCGACGGCCGCCGCGTCAAACTCGTACGACCCTGGACACCTCGGCCATGGGAACCCTCTCGGTGAGGCGGAGCATTTAGGTAGAGAAAGGTATGTCTGAAACCCCCTTCTCTGGGTGAATTGATACCGTCGTGAATGTTTGCTAACGTCCGTGCTAGATCCTCCTCATTCTCGCGCATCCGCCAAGTCGGCGGGCCGAACAGTATCGATAACTTCGCTCGCTCGTGGCAAAGAGCTGCCTATTTCCCCGAAGTTATTCCTCGTCGCTCGTCTTTTGTTTTCGCAGAGTCAGACGACGAACTTGCCATTGCGACGGGTCTGGAGTATGGTTCCCGGAGCGACATCGAGCGGCCTCTACTGTCCGAGGACTCGGGGGGTGAAGACTCGGAGCAAGAGGACTTGAGTGCGCCAGGGCGTTCTAGGAAGAGTGTTCCGACTGCGGCTCTGCTGTCGTCGTCATTTGAGAGGAGTTTTGCGACTTCGTACGGAACTATTTCCTCGCGGGTTAGCGAGTCGACCCGCCGCAATGCGATCCAGTTCCACCGCGAGCAGCACCAGGTAATTGGAGATGGCACCGGGGATCCTGACCGGGAGCCGTTGATCCTCAAGCATGTCGAGCATGAGGACGGTACACACGAGGATATCATCATCGGGCAGTCCACCGTGCCTCAAACGGTCTTCAACTCGGTCAATGTGTTGATCGGTATTGGACTGCTGAGTCTGCCGTTGGCGTTGAAGCATTCGGGCTGGGTAATAGGACTGTCCTTCTTGATCTACTCGGCTGTGATTACCTCTTATACGGCCAAGATTTTGGCCAAGTGCTTGGATGTGGATAAGACTTTGGTTACGTATGCAGATCTCGCCTATATCAGCTTCGGACAGCATGCTCGTCTTGTGACGAGTATTCTGTTCTGCTTGGAGCTGCTCGGTGCATGTGTCGCTCTAGTGGTGTTGTTTGCAGACAGCTTATACGCACTGGTCCCTGGCCTAAGCATTCTACAGTGGAAGATTGTCTGCGGTCTGGTGTTGGTCCCGTTGAACTTTTTGCCCCTGCGGTTCCTCAGCGTGACTAGCATCCTGGGCATTATATCCTGCACATCTAGTAAGTTTCATCACATTGTGACAGATATGCAACACGAGTGGTGAAACATAGGCTAACGATGAATAGTCGTGATTCTTATCTGCGTCGATGGCTTGATTAAACCCGATAGTCCGGGCTCGCTGCGACAGCCTGCGAACACATACCTCTTTCCGGATAACTGGGCCACCGTTCCATTGAGTTTTGGTCTCATCATGTGTAAGAGGTTCTTTACCTTGTGTCTGATGACAGTAAGCTAATTCGAGAATATAGCCCCTTGGGGTGGACACGGCGTCTTTCCTAACATTTACCGCGACATGAGACACCCAAAGAAGTATGGGAAGAGTCTTTGGGCGACGTATATTTTCACGGTACGAAAATAACATTATCTTACCGAGGAATTCTAACGCTGACAAAATGGGAATGTGTAGTTCTCTCTTGATTGTTCTATGGCTATTATCGGCTGGCTTATGTTTGGAGATATCGTTCGTGATGAAATCACGGCCAACATCCTCACGGTGGATCTGTATCCACAAGCCTTTTCCGTTTGTATCATCGTCTTCATCGCGATTATCCCCCTGACCAAAGTGCCTCTAAAGTGAGTTTGACACTCGTCTTGATCTCAAGTCTCCATGGCTAACCGAAAATCCAGCGCCCGTCCTTTGGTAGCCACCTTTGAAGTCCTCTGTGGTGTGGGAATCGGACCCGTAACTGGTGACCGCCAGCGCGCAGAGACAATCCAGAAGCTAATCCGAGTAGCCGTGCGTGTTTTCACCGTGGCTCTGATCGTAGTTTTGGCCGTGGTCTTCCCCTCGTTTGACCGCATTATGGCCTTCCTCGGTTCATTCCTCTGCTTCACCATTTGCATCATCTTCCCCCTCGCATTCTACCTGAAGATCTTCGGGAATGAGATCAGCCGACGCGAGCGCATCCTCGATTGGTTCCTGCTCATCACGTCGACCATCCTGGCAGCAGTGGGAACCGTCTGGGCATTCCTGCCTCGCGAGATGATTTCAGAAGATTAACCGAATTTGACTCGGTTCATGAATGTTCGACGGCATTGATTTGTACCTTTTGTATATGCATGGCGTGATGCGGTGTGTTTATGATTGTATTGCGAGAATGATAATCATCGCAGAATGATGGCGAAATTATTGCGTTTAGCACCCGGGTTGAGCATCTCCTTTTTGAAACTTCGAGGTGATGATTCCCCCGTATAATTCCATAGTTGATAAATCAACTTGTTACTCCGCTTGGTTTGTACCAGATGGAATCCCAGACTGGATAGAATGTCGAGTAGTCTGTCCTCCGTCACGTAGCGTGAGTTATCCACGCATGCCACAGGCAAGACGAAAAAGAGGGTCGGGACAAAAGAGATGGAACATTGAGTCGTCAAGAATTCGACGCAGCGCTTAAGCATATCGCCCCGGCCAGTCGCATCCGGCACGTAATTCAGAACCAATGATAGACTGATAATATTAAAGCGCTCTGCATCCGAAGCTGGCAACGGCCGCTCCATAAAATCCTGCTGGAGAATACCCGGTTCCTGAGAATTCAGATCGATCCGACTAACATCCAACGACGGCGTCCTCGAACAAGCATTTTTCGTGCTCAATGCACCAACCTCGAGAACGCGCAATTTAGGTAAATCCGGTTTCCATTGATCCAGCTGAGGCTTGATCCAGTCGATGAGGAGTTTGCTGGAATCACCGCCTCGGTCCATGGATTGACCGAGCTTGCTGGCGATTTGATAGCTGTCGAGTCCGCCATTGGCTTGGATTTGAGCATCGATGCTGCTCACTTTGGCTGCATCGCCGGCCTTTTCAGCTTGAGCTCTGGCTTTGAGGAGTTGATGGTGAGATCGGATGAGATTGCGGGTTGCTTTGGCGGACAATGCAGCCTGTTTGGGTTTGACGGTTGGTGGTCGGCCTTTGGAGAGTAGGCTTGGCCTTTTAGATCGACTTTTGGGAGCCATTTGAATGGGGAGTAGTGTTGCAAGAGATGATTAAGGATGAAGTTCAAGAGGCATTATGGAGAAGAATGGTTGAATCTATAGTTGCGGGTCAGAGAATAATTTCCCCCATACCAGTAATGATTGGAGTATCGAAGTTCTTCATATTCTCCATCGCGAAACAAACCGACTTTCAAGAAAAAAAGCGGCCGATCGGCAGCGGTGGAGCCCCGCTGACTCAGCACTGCGAATGACTAAGCCTGGCCACCGCCCGAGATCACCTGACCCACACAGTGGTAGGGTTTTCGCTTAGCGAAGCCACTCCAAATTGTTCGAACTTCGACACTGCGACGACAATCACCACGACAGCGGACGACAGCCATGGCCCCTACCACCAAGCAAGGTACGTTCGAATGACCTCGCCTACTTGCATTCGACCACCCTGTGAATTCTGTGCGATCGAGAATTTGTGTTCCGGAGAAAGAGATGGACAAATCTTGTGCTTTCAAAAAAAACCCACCTCGTGGACGACACTGCGCAATAAGAGGTGGGAATTATTTATGGGAATTGCGGAAGACAATGATATATCGACTATACTCGACAACTTTGGCATTTGTTTCTGAACACTCCGGACCCATTTTCTCGACTGCACCGATTTACAATTTTCACAAACTTGATCACAATTTCGATATTTCAAGACATACCGAGAAACTGACCGGGTTTTTTTTCTTCTTCTACAGGCAATGCCTCCCGGGCTAACGCTGCCGCCAAGGCAGTCGTTAAGGGCTCTTCCGTACGTTCTCACACTTCCTCGATCTGATCATATCAGTCCATTTCCGATGTTGTGATATGGCTGTGATCAAATTTTCGACATACACTTCTCCACGAGACATCACTAACATGATCTTTTTGCGAATCTCTAGCTCCACAAGGCCCGCAAGGTCCGCACCTCGACCACCTTCCACCGCCCCAAGACCCTGCAGCTCTCGCGGTCCCCCAAGTACCCCCGTGTCTCGGTCCCCCGTGACCCCCGCATGGATGCTCACAACATCATCCTGTACCCCCTCAACACCGAGAGCGCCATGAAGAAGATCGAGGAGAACAACACCCTCGTCTTCATCGTCGATGTCAAGGCCAACAAGCGCCAGATCAAGCAGGCTCTTAAGAAGCTGTACGACGTTGACACCGTCAAGGTCAACACCCTCGTCCGGTATGGTTTCCCTCTACACAGCGAATAGGACATGATATGCGATATTTGTCTTGATCTGATCTACGAGAATTTTGTTGCTAACTCATTTTCTACAGCCCCGACGGCTCCAAGAAGGCTTTCGCCCGTCTCACGCCCGACGTCGATGCTCTGGACATTGCCGCCACCAAGCTGGCCATCGTCTAAAAGGGGAATAGGAAATTGATTTCTTTGGGTTTAGGCGAACTTTGTTTTCCACCGTGGTGATTCTCAATACCAGCCAGTTCCTTGGCTGTTATGTGCAGCAACGAGGGCTGAATGATACAAAAAAAGAAACATTTTCTTGACACGATTTAAACACTTGTTCCTTTTGTTTACGAGTTTGAGTATGAGATTGGTAGCAGTGAACTGCTGTTTCCTGTGTAGGCATTGAAGTAGGAATGACGTTGCAAATACTTGGTGCTATCTGTATCGTCTGAAGGTCACGTATATGGTGGAGTGCCTTTTCGATTGGAGAGTTACCATGTCTAGCCCGACTATAAGCATAATAGATCAGACATGTCGAGTGATCTTATCTGAACTTGATTCCATCTAAATTCAATCCCGAAGTCTCCAAGCACAAGACAATGGACAATGTCAAAGAACAAAAGTTATACACAAAGGATTCATTCACTTTGATTCTAGTATACAAGCGACTCATACATTCCCACCCCAACACCAGAGAAGAGATATCAACTTCTATAAACCCACCCAAACAGCCATGTGCAACCACAGTCTAGAAACAATTGTTGAACCATATCACAAGTCCAAATCCTCCCACCAACTGTTCTGCTGTCCGCAATGCAAAGTCATATCTTTCCGAAATGCGAGTCGTATTATTTTAACAAAGCCCCAGATCCAGACTACACTGGTATAGTCCAGACAGGACACAATCATGCCCAGCTCATGCCCAGCTCATATCCTTGAAAATAGGAGATATGAAGGAAGACATTTACTGGCCACGCATACTCCCCAACTTCTGCAGAATCAACATCTGCGAATCCATCCACCGATCAACACAGTTCGCAGCGCAGGACTCCTCGCTTCGGTCCAGGGTTCCGGATGTAAAGGTCTTGCCGGCCATGCACTTCTTGAAGCAGGTCTCGTTGAGGGAGTGGACGGCTGTAACGAGGGTGTAATTAGCAAGCGATTCCTCTCCCGGCTTGATATAACGAAGCAGCGGCGTCATTCTCTTTAGAACGGGGGTATGTATCCATGCTATCCGGGTGTAGTTCGTCCACTTACTCTGCTGGATGGTAGCCTTCTGCTGCTCGTTGGCCAGTTGCTGCTGGAGGTCAGCCTTGTCGGCATCGGTGAGCTTGGAGAGATCGAGGGAGGGGTCCATTGTAGCGGGTGGATGTGGAATGCGAAATGAAAATAGAGAAAGGAATAGGTATAGCGGGAGGTGGTCAAAGATAATAAATTCGAGGGATTGATAGTCCAGCTCTTTCGATCTCGGAAAGTTGCCCTGCGCACCGCAAAATCGAAGGCGGTCAGAACCGGCACAAAAATGACGCTTGCGCCCAAAGATTCCACCTCTTCTATCTTTCATCCGGGGAAACAGCTTACAGCTTACCTTAAGCACGTTACTTTCGTTTTGGAATAGACCTGCTCTATTCTCTCTTTTTTCTGCTTTTGATCTATCTATTTGGCTTCGCTCTTGTCTACGTTCTCGCAACTCACACACTCGCCACTATGCCTCCCATCCGCACTGCCCGCAATCGCAAACCCCCACCAGCGGGCTTCGATGACATAGAAGATACCCTGCTGGAATTCAGTAATAAGATGAAGGATGCTGAGAATGCGTCTCACGAGGGAAAGAAGAAGCACGAGGTTCTTTGGCCGATTTTCCAGATTAGCCACCAGCGTACGTCTTCCTGGTTTCCTGCGCAAGCGCGAAGGGACGAGACTATCGTTCTATCTATCCTTGGTTCAAGTTTGATGTTGATATGGATGCTAACCTTTTTTTTGTTGTGGTTACAGGCTCACGATACATTTACGACCTCTACTACGAAAAAGAAGCTATCTCAAAGCAACTCTACGACTGGCTATTGAAGAACAACTACGCCGACGCAAACCTAATCGCCAAGTGGAAGAAACAGGGTTACGAGAAGGTAAGCACAACCCTGGAACTTCTCTCTTCTCTTCTTTTTCTCTCCTCTCGTCTTTCATATCATAAGTTCCATCTAACTAACTCCCCCTCCTCAATCTAGCTCTGCTGTCTCCGCTGCGTCCAAACCAAAGAAACAAACTTCAACTCCACCTGTATCTGCCGCGTACCAAAGGCCCAGCTGAAAGAAGAACAGACAATTCAGTGCGTTAGCTGTGGTTGCCATGGTTGTGCGAGCAGCGATTAAGAAGCGCGAATAATCGATTCGACTCGAGACTACTTCGAGGGTTGGTGATCTGCATGGAGCTTGATATGGTTGCGGGCACTGGTTGAAAATGGTTTGGTTTGGGAGGCGTTTATGGGTCTTGCATGTCGTTTTCTTTCTTGTGTGTTCATTTTTACTTGTCGATGATATTTGACATTTTCTGTTTATTATGCGTTTCGGTTCAGTTGCATCGACTCGGTCAATCAGATACCCTTGAACATCAGAGATCAAACCTTCCAAGTAAGCCCAGAGAAACTACTCAGTGCAATAGAATCAAACTCTGTAGGAACGAGGATGCTCTACAAGAAAAAGTATTCAGACAAGTAATAAATTTCAAATTGCTAAACTAATCAATAGCGCCTCCGATGTATCCAGTCCAGCCCTAGTAGCTCCTTGATAGCATGTAAAACGAGTAACAGCCGATGAAACAAACAAAGAATAAATCCCAACCCCAATATCCCGAATCATGAAACATCGCTTGCTCATGTACATCTTGGCGTCGTCATTAATGTCGTAGTCAGGCCCATCTCGGGGCACAGTGGAATAAACAAAAAAACAAAAACAGGACAAGTCAGAACTGGCGCGTCTCGGCACAGCCTTCAAGAAACTCCCAGAAAAGGAAAAACCAACCACAGGCTATCGAAGCCTGGCGGTCGTCCTGAGGTCCATCTCAAAACTCCTTCAACCCAGAACGCAAACAAAGAGGGAATGACAGAAACAGGTAAGCCCACAAAGCATGACAGTATAGTAGGAGGGTCACAATAATGTCAGTGCATAGACACAAGGGTTATCCCAACCAGGACAGGGACGTATTAAACATCATAAACAGCTCAAACACCAATTTTGTCAAATCAAAACACAGACGACATGAGGGGGAATCAAACCGGGCTTCAGTTCCTGCCCGAGAGCGAGAAAAAAAAAAAAAAAAAGGTGGGAGAAATCAGACAATGACGGCGAGAGAACATAAAAACAATAGGGTCTTTAGAACATGGTAGAGTTGCTGCGGTTGCTCAAATGAGGCCGCGAATGAAGCGACTTGGGCTTCAAAAAGTCATCTTTGTTGGAACCACCAATCTTCTGGAATCCTTGCAACAGATCAACACCGTCTACCTCGGTGGGGCTGTCACTGGTTTCATCAAAGAGGTGGAAAGAGAAAAAGTCATCCTGGCTGGTATCACCAAGACGAGCTCCGTCCGCCACCTTAGACGGAGACTCGGGGAAGATGGACGACTTAGAGCGGGTGAGTGACGGCATGCTCAGTCGAGTGTTGATAGACGAGCTGCTAATGTCGAGGAGTGCATGGCTTCCAGAATCAATGCGTGCGCGCTTCACCGAGCGCTTCTCGGGAGAACCGAATGCAGCGGATGAGATGCACGCGTCTGCGCTTGCATCGGCAAAGACATCAAAGGTAGTGTGGAAGTGATCGGCCGGGGTCAAGGTCTCCTCATGGAGATTGAAGGCAGGACTCCACGGCAGTTCATCATCAGCGATACCCAAGTGCTTGATAGGCGAGTTGACCATTTGTTGAATCTTGCGACGGTGGTTGCGGAGGTTGGTATTAGGTGACACCGATGGCGGAGGCTTGGCTGGCTTCTTGAACTTGATAATAGGTGTCAAGGGTGGCGGAAGCATGCTCACATACTCGCCTCTAAGAGGGGAAGAGCCAACCAAAGTTCGGCTATCCTTCCGGGAAGCAGGCTGGCCAGGACTGATATCGTGGGAAGAGCTGCGAATGCGCGCAATCTCTTCCTCGGCACGGCCGCGCTTGATGCGTGGGGGCTCAATGTCCAGATCAGAGGTCAGGATGTGACTCGCCTTGTTAGGCCGCAGAGCGGAAGACTCCAAAGACGAGAAGTAACCACTGTCATTCATCGAAATGGACTTGCGCTTCCGTGGGCGCTGAGCTGGAGTAGGGCCGGCCTGGTGAGTTGGGGTAGGAGGAGTGCCTGGGCGAGAGAATCGAGGAGGGGCAATAGGAGGAGAGGATCGGATGGTCTGCAGTGGCGAAGAGCGAACCGGCGCGGCGCGTTGCACCACGGGATGGGGAACTTCATCGTCATCTTGCAATGCCGGGTCAGATGCTGGAAGAGTCGCGTCCGAGGATAGATCTTCATTTCGAGCCGGGACCTTGGGTGGGGGAGGCTGTCGCGTAGGCGGAGGTGGCACCATCCAGGTTGTGGTGGTCGCGGTTTGCGGTTGTGGAACGATTTCTCTCTGCGGAACGGCAGGGAGTGGAAGACTCGACATAGTGGCGCGTCGCACTTGCTTGTCCTTGAGGAATTGTGCCTCCATACCAGGCTCGATAGCCCAATAGTTACCCTTGCCAGGGTCATCCTTGGGCCGCTCTTGCTTGATGAAGGCTTTGTTGAGACTGAGGTTGTGTCGAATACTGTTCTGCCAGCCCGTGTCGCTGTTCTTGTAGTACGAGAACGTGTCTGAAATCCACTTGTAGATCTGAGCCAGTGTCAATCGTCGGTTGGGTGCGCGCAAGATGGACATGCCGATCAGAGTCGCGTAACTGTATGGCGGCTTGGTGCCGTCATCCTCGATCGTCGGCATTTGGTGTGGCTCGGGTAGTTGTTGAATAGGCGCGTCTTCGCACTTTTGCTTCTTGACAGGGCGCTCCTTCAGTGGAGCGGCTTCCATGAGGGTGCGCTTCATGGGGACCTTGGATTCATAAGACGGTTCCGGGAAATCGGCAAAGCTGCCATTAGCCGAGTCCTCGAGTGGGTAGTTCTCCTTGGGGGCCTCCGGGTTGACGCTAGAAAAGGTGGTGAAGAGAGCCGACTGCGGTGGCATCGGCATGGAGGACTGGGTGTAGATAGGGAAGGGCGGCTTCTTGGTAGGGGAGTCGGTGGTAAACATGGGAGGGTTTGGGGCGGTGATAGGAACGAAACCGAGTTTTCGCCCGGGATGTGAGCCCTGGGTGGACAATCCTTTGGTCGGTGATGGCCTGTGCGTGCCAGCAAGTGGAAGCAATGGGTTCTCAGTAATAGGCTGGAGTGGTAGCGGTGAGGGGTGAAGATGGGGCTGTGATTTGATCGAGGCTTGGGCTGAAGGAACCAATGCCGAGGGATAATTGTGCGCGCCGAGCGCAGGACGCGTCGATCCCATAGTCTAGATAGTCGGGAACGAGGCTAGGACGTCACCAGTCACCAAGAGGGACCATATGACGCGTCGATAAACAGTGTGGAGGGCGCGACAGCAACAGTGACAACACTGACAGCGGGGGACAACACAGCCGACGGGCAGTCTCGCCCAACGGGAAAAAGGCGAGACGAGGGAGGAGTGCAAGAGAATTCGAGTTGAACCAATGGTAGGCTACAAGAGAGAAAGGTCAAGTCAGGTAGCCTCAGGCTGTCATGCAGTGAGACTAGTTGTGATTGCAAGCGTTGGGCCACCAGGCGCTAACAATCGACACGTCCAATCTTGGAAGGCGAATCAGCGGATGATGGAGTCTCGCGAAGTGGGAATCACCACGAGAGGGTTCTGCTGTGAAGAAGGGTAGAAACCTCCGATGATCTGTCAACTGGCGATAATAGTGATCAGGATGATTAAGGGGGAAGACGAAGTGTCGAGGAGCGAGTTAGGTTGGAGAAAAGAAGTGGTGATGAGAGAGATGATGATGATGAGATGGAGAGTTGGTCGGGGAAAGGCAGCAGCGGGAGGGGGGTTTGAAAGAGGGAGAAGAGATCCTGGAAGTCGCGTCCTTTTGTCTCCCTTGAACAGGCCCTTTCCTTCGACCAAGTAGCGTGCAAGGGAAGACCAAGTGTAAGTGGGATCGGGACCTTTTCGAGGTGGGGGGTGGTGGAGGAGGAGGAGAGATAGTAGAAGGTGAGGGTGTCGAGAGAATACTGTACTGCCCAGTTGGACGATCCGTCAGGTATGGTATGGACGCGGTCGCGTCACGCGTCGTAGTATGGACAAGTGGATCTTCAGTACGGTAACCATGTGACAATACGAGTGTTCGGAGGGCGTACGAAGGGATTGGGGCTCCTTGCTCGCAGGCATTTCACAAGGCGCCGATCGAGAGCTAAACGGGAAGCTAGTGAGTGGCCCTTGGGTGTCTGGAGTTATGTGGCTCCCTCTGCTGGCCCTGCAGAAAAAAAGGGCTCCACTGTGATCAGAGCTGGACAAGAGATCCTACAGACTACAGAGGTACTATACAACTACTGTAGTCATATAGTATTCATTATGAGCTCCGATACGATGGGTCTATTCGATATAACTGCCAATAGTCTGTACTTTATATCCCCTGCTACACTACACCCTACATACACTTCCTAGTTCCTCCCACTCAAAAGTCTAGACTCACCCTCCCTCTCTCCCCATAATCCACCCATAGAGTATTCCCCAGCCCAACCATCCCATACTCCCACCCATAATCCATCCTCCACCCGTCATATTCCGGCTTCTATTCTTAACAGGCTCTCAATCCCGGCCACTCCATTGGGACCCCGTCCACTGGAATGCGCATGTAACTCTGAGACAGCGGTTGCGTCGGATCCATCCCTTGCTCTAGCCAACCTATGGGACTGGGCCCCGTCAACGCCCTGGCTGTTGAGGCTTGGCTTGGCCGTGAAGTCTATATGGCTCTGCGAGGAAGAAGCCAATTACTGGTCCAATAATACACGGACCTACTGGAGATCGCTCGAGGGGTAAATCGGGTGATCCGCATGTGCGTAAGCTCCGTGCCTGCAGCGATGATGATATCTTAAATCACATCCCACATGCAAGTGTAACTATTTTATAACTAGACTGCAGTATACTGTAGCACACGATAGTCTAGGTTATAGTAGTGAATATATTCAAACTGGCAAGAAATTGCCCTTGCTTTCTTCTTTTGGAGGATCATGTGAATTCATGTACAACGTACGGTGTAGATGCCCCTCTCAAACTTCATCCCTCAATCATGAAGGGAACGCATCTCTCGATCTATACTCTAATTAAAGGAAACTCAAAGGGGTCGGACATGGCATATAGAAATGAGAAAACGCCAGGCCCATGCAGAAAAAGAAAATCAACGACAGGACATAAATGCTTAAGCGCCCCCGAGTCCCTCGATGAAGAGCACCCGGGATAAATGCACACCAACTTTTCTCTATCACGAAAGCATTCCATCAAAAGCTGGGAAAAGCAAAACTGGGAAACATAGGGGAAAAGAAAACAGGCCCAAGGGATATCTCAAACGACAATGTGGGTTGCTCAACGACTCCTAGGACCTCTAATCCAAGAAGGTGAACATGCTAGTATGGATGATGTTAAGAGCGCGGTCGGCATCACGCTCTTCAATGACGCAGGAGATGTTGATTTCACTGGCACCTGAAGGAGAGGAAGAAAACCCGTCAGTTAGCTTTTCTTTCCTTTTGTCGAATGATTCGTACTTGTACATGGGAAGGGGGGAGGAGTGGAGGGGTTGGGAAGTTGGGATCGGCAACGAATGTCTTACCTTGTGAAATCATCTCAATGTTCACATTGTTCTCCCCCAGGGTAGTGAACATACGCCCGGCAACACCGATCATATTCTTCATCTGCTTGCCGACCAAGCTGAGAATGGCCATTTCAGGAATGATGTCTACCGTTCCGTACTTGGCCAAGTCATTCAGCGCTCCCTTCAGGTCATCATCGATGACCTGGTAGTCATCCCGGCCATTGCCATTGAGCAAAGGCATCTCCGAGTGAAGGGCCATCGACACGTGGACCTCACTGGTCGAGATCAGATCAATGGACAGACGCCACTTGTCCAGCACGGAGAAAATGCCCGCAAAGAAGCCGTGGGACAATGACCGCTTGTTCGAGTGTACGTTGATCACCAGGATCTTGTGTTTGATGGTCACGGCAGTCGGCCGCTTCGGCTTTTGCATGAAGCTCGGGCTCCGCGTGCGGAAGAGGCGGGGGTCGTGGCCGGGTGTGGTGCGCTCCAACTCGGCGGTGGAATCGGGGAAAATAACGGTGCCGCGGTTCTTGGGGTTCATCACGTTCTTGATGCGGATAGGGATCTTGGCGCGAATCACCTGCTCCATGGTGAAAGGGTGAATCACCTCGGATCCATAAAAGGTCAATTCGGCCGCTTCGGCGGGGGTGATAGCAGGAAGGAGTCGGGCCGTGGGGACCTTGCGTGGATCAGCCGTAAAGATACCGTCGACTTCCTTCCAGACCTGGAGTTCCTTGGCATGAGTTCCAACGGCGACGAGGGCAGCACAGAGATCGGTATAACCACGGCCGACCTGATCCAGCAGACCACCGGGGATGGTACCGAAGTAACCTGTGATCACAGGCACTCGGTGCCCGCAACCTGCGACCAGCTTGCCCAGAGCCGCTGCCAGGGAGTTGTAAAAGTCCTGATCGAGTCCGTGGGCGCCGATGGGGAAATCGATCACGTCGGCGAGATCAATGTATTGTGAGTCAACTCCACGATCTTGCAAGAACGCGGCCATGAGGCGGCAGCTAAGCTTCTCACCGGCGCTCATCACCTTGTCCACGCAACGAGCACTGATCTCCCCGAGGGTCTGGGCGGCCTCGAGGACCTTTAGCACTCGTTCGCATTCTTCACTAATATCGGCAACCACTTGGTCCCTTAGCTCCACTGATTGGATCTGTTCTTGGGCCACTTCGACATGCTCCAGCCGTACGGCCTCGACGAAGGTCTTATATTGTTGGGAGTGGGAGTTCTCTGCATCCCGGGCTGCCCGCAGTAACCTATATTCGCATGGAGTTAGGACGTGATCGGAGTTTGTCATTCGTATTGCACAACTTTCGAAGTCGAGAGAGCTTGTGGCAGGTGTTGTCGAGTATTCAAATGACTCACCGGTTGGTAGTGCCCTCTGCCTTTGTAGAACTGCTTCTTGCTGAGCATACAACAGCAACTCTGTTGTCAGCGAGGCTAGGTCTGTAACATATTGTAGTCGATGGTCAGCGTCTTGTGATTTTTGGATCAATTGAACCGATCGTCGAACGGGGGCGGGTGGAGGGGTAAACGTACTGGACCACCTGCTCGATAATGTTTAAAGCAAACTTGCCAACACTGGTGCCGCCAAACTTTTGTACGACCCAATTGCTATGCATGGCACCAAAGGCCGGACGGTCTGCTTCGAAGGAAGTCATGGCCAGAATTTCCAAGAACCGAGGACCAAGAACGAAGATAGATGGAAAATCACAACATGTAAAGAGAGAATTGGGGGAGGGGAAAGCGAAAGCGGAGGAGTGGGCCGGCTGCGGCGTTGCTCGTTTTTTTTTTTCTTTTGCGGTGACTCAACGGACTTTCCATTGACTTTTTTTTTTCGTCTCCGATTCTGCCGGCGAGTCCAGGCACGCGATGTCGGAGGAACCCCGCCAATGAATGACCGCCCAAGGGTCAGGACCAATGATAATCACCAATTACAATCACGCCATCGCCTGCCCCGCGATAACACCTGGGATAAAATGACGCACTGTTATTTCAAGGCTATGCTATTACACTACTACTGTAAGTAGATATGTTGTCACTTTACAGGTTATTTAGATTTCTCATACACTCTCCATAAATCAACCTATGTTCTTGAATCATAATCAGGGGTTTTGTTCATGACTAAGCCTCGGATCGGGGCAAATCTCTTTTCCTGTTGATCGCCACCCGGAAATGCCAAAAATGTATTCCAACTGTAGTAAATTTAGCTTTTCTTGGCGTGCCTTGTCTGCAAACAACCTTATCCATGTACAATTATTATATCCATCAAACAATATTAGTATCAAAAATCAATGATTCAATATTATTGAAAATTCAACACATCTATCATACTAAAGAAGTATTAAAGACTTTCAATAATATTCTCGTAAATTCTTGGAATCTTCAAAAAGCCGAAGAGTCGCCGAGGATTGGTGTGGTCAGTGCTCACAGTCAACACGGCCATACTTGCTAGCATAGCGATGGATATCATCCATCGAGCTACCTACAATAAACTATCTTCACTTCATTAGGTTTTAGTTGGTGATCGCGATTATAATAAATATATTTTAATACTCTATATAAATAAAGACAGCATCATCTAAGTAGTCATAGAAACTAGATCAAACAATGAGGCCTGTGTACTGTCACAATCTTAATATGTAGTAGCCAATATGTAGTAGCTATTGCTAGAGTACTAGGGATCGGCATATTAGTATATTAACTGTAGGAGTGATTGTCTAATACGCCCAACCGCAACCAACGTCTGGTGGCTTAGGCTCACGGCAGAGGCGTATCAACTTTTATCCAGAACAGCCAGGAAATATCAAGAATTGCAAGATCATATAATATCTGCCTTTTTCACACTTTCAGTCTTTGCAGGCCTGGCAGTAGCCCGTTGAAGCTCAATGGCCTGCTAGATTTGGAAGGGCAAACCTTGCCATAAACATGATGACCCTGGGGTTTCTTTGAGTTGCAGGCTGGAGGTAGATCCTACAGTATCTCAAATTGTACGGTAATAGGAAATTATCCCGCTTAATAAGACTCACCCCAGTTCCACTGAATGTTGTTGGATCATGCAGAGTTGGCCCGATATATATTTCCACCTGGATCACGTACTACACGTACGCAGTGCGACCGGGATGAAGATCTAAAGCCTATAAAGAGGAAAGCCCAAGATAAAAACACGCGAGGTAATCCCCATTAAATGGTGTATACAAACGATATCCGGTGGCTATGCCCGTGTACTTGATTGACTCATACTATGACGGGGCGGACGACTCAGCGACAGGGCCATATTTTGTTCCAAGTGGGTCTCATCCACAACTACCGCATTTCAGGCACCGCCCATCAAAAATCTGGAGATTTAAATATAGCCACTCCTCCAGATACATTGATCAGGATTACTCCAGGCTTCTTGTTGAGGTAATCAGCTGCGATTTCTTGGCATATCCATCGCCCTGCAAGTTCCCGACGTGGCTCTAGTGTTCTTGTCTTCAGCTGATCCCGCGCCTGACAACCATTCCAGCAAAACTGCCTCCCACGATAAAAGCGCAACTCAGAAATCATGGACAGCTCCAATCTCCTAACATGTCCATTCTGCCCCTTCTCAGATGCGGATGCCAGTTTCCTGGAGATGCACATTGATCACTGTCACCCAGAGAATGGGGCCCCGCAGACTTTCACGCCCGATCTGTATGGGCTAAAGGACACGCGATCTCCGTCACCGCTGCCGACAGATGACGACTCAACGGAGAAATATGTTGACTGTCCACATGGGTGTGGTGAGACTGTGACTGCAGCCGAGCTGTCAACGCACCTGGATCTCCATGTCGCGGAGGGTATTGCTTTCGACGACAGCGGGGTGGACTCGCCCCATTTCAATGCAGACTCCACAGGCCTCGATGATGAATACGACTCGCCACTTGATCGGGAAGACAAGCTTGATTTTCAAGGTGCTCTTTCAGGCGGCAAACGAGGCCAAGATCGTGACTGGGCACGCATGAATAATAGTACCAAACTAACTCGAGCAAAGAGCCCACCTCGGGCTCGTGGAACGGATGGCGCAATGCGACTTGGGGTATGCTACACTGCCATTTACCAGTAATCCAGGATATGTGCTAACTCCCCGACTAGCGTGCGGAACTGGGGCCCCATGCCCATGAAAAGAAGATGCCCTCATGGCTGAAGCACATGCTGGAAAAGGGTGGCCGAACCTCAAAGCAGACACATCTCACCACCGACGGGAAACTAGCCAGGCAGACAACAGTAGAGAACGAGACTGACAAACTCATCCCGGTTATTGCGAAGCTATGCGAACAAGACAAGACCGTCCAACGGGCTTTCCTTTGCAACCCCAAGGTTCGTCACATTTGCAAACTCTCCCGTGAAGGTGGATTCTGTGGGTATCGAAATATTCAGATGCTTGTGTCGTATATTACGAAGACGCAAAGTCTGGGACACACGTATTTCCCACATAGTGTACCCTCGATTCTGGATATCCAGGATTTGATCGAACAGGCTTGGGATATGGGATTCAACAGCACGGGTCGAACCGAGACGGGCGGTATCAAAGGGACACGGAAATTTATTGGAACACCCGAAGTCAGTTATGATAGGCCCATGATGGATTTTCGTCTGCTAATACTAATGTATCACAGGCACAAGCTCTGTTCCAAAGTCTTGGAATTCCGTAAGTGCTGCAATGGTCAGCTTGAAACCTATGAAACTAACATGATACAGCTGCGATGCTAGCAGTCTGGCTGCGAGCGAAGGAACTCCGGCACATGATAAACTCTACATGGAGGTAGCGAGCTACTTCCGATCCGTATGCTCTCTAGACGACGAGACAAAGAAAGTCTTCCAGACCGACCTCCCGCCTATCTATTTCCAACATCAAGGTACATTCGATCTCCTCGCCGAAGTGTCTTTTATGACCCATGTCTAATCGGAGTAGGCCACTCAATGACTATCGTGGGATTCGAGATCCGCGACGATAGCACCGCAAATCTACTTGTGTTTGATCCCATGTTCAAGACATCACCGGCGATGCAGCGTCTGATTGGCACATCCGCGAAGTGTGACAACCCGGTTCGTCTACTCAAGGCGTATCGGAGGGGAACCAAGTATTTGCAGAAGTATAAGCTATTTGAGCTTCTCAAGTGAGTAGATCAGATCAACTAAGGATCTCTGAATGATTTACTGACTTTGCGCAGATTAACCGGCTCGCCCGATACGACCTCGACGTGATAGCATAGCGTATTCCAGAGTATCTTTATGAAATACATAATACCTGAGCATGATATAATTAAAATTGCATCATTACTCAAGCATTCCCCATTTCTTGAAAACATACTCGCACATCCAAGATCATAGTATATAGAGTAAAGTATATCACCCGATAAGAGATAAGCGGAACCAACATTAATCCGAGATAATTTCATCCGGGGAACAAGCACTCTCTCACAATCAACCACCCCGCCAACAACAATTTCCTTTTTTTTCAAATTGCCCTTTTATAACAGGCCAAATACCTTACACAGCATGCGCTCCTCCCCAAACGTGATTATCACCGGCACCCCCGGCGTCGGCAAGACCGTACACTGCGAACAACTCGCCCAAGACACCGGACTCAAGCACTTGTCCGTCAATCAGATCGCCAAGGAGCGCGATTGCTTCGAAGAGTTTGACGAGGAGCGGAAGAGTTGGGTTGTTGACGAGGATAAGGTATGTCGCTCGTTATGCTTTCTTTATAGCTATGAAGGAGTTGCTGCGATGCGCTGTGTTCTTTCTTTTCCCCCTCATCTTTTTTTTTCTTGGTGGGGGGGGGGCGGGGTGTTACTATCGCTATCGCTGTCGCATTGTCGCGTCTTATGCTAATTAGTCCTCTTCGTCTAGCTACTCGATGCTATTGAAGATGAAGTGCTTCAAGGAGGATACCTGATTGATTGGCATGCTTGCGACCTCTTCCCCAAATCCTGGATTGATCTGGTCGTGGTTATTCGATGCCCAGAGACATCTATTCTGTACGACCGGTTGAGCTCAAGGTAAGTCGTTCTTTACACCTTCAATCAATCTATATACAATTCTAACACCAAATGCGCCGTTCCAGAGGCTACCACGAAGAAAAGCTACAAGAAAACCTTGACGCCGAGATCTTCGGCGTCCTATCCGAAGAAGCCCGCGAAGCCTTCGACGAAGAGATCGTCGTAGAACTCAACAGCGAAAAGGACGGCGACGTTGACAGCAACTGCGCCCGGATCGCAGAGTGGCTCGAGAACTGGAAGAAGCAACATGCTGAGGACGCCGAGTGAAACATGGTGGAAACATGCGATTTTTCGAAAATCGTTCTCTTTATTTCTGTGTCTGCGAGGGGGTCTCTCGTTTCTATCCGTTGTCCGAGGCGACTAGGGCGAGGGCTCGCTCTATATATATACCCATACCCGGCGCCCCTTACTGCCGGCCTTCTGCCAACC
The DNA here is from genome assembly GCF_028827025.1 of Penicillium cataractarum. Lineage (NCBI taxonomy): Eukaryota > Fungi > Ascomycota > Eurotiomycetes > Eurotiales > Aspergillaceae > Penicillium > Penicillium cataractarum. The sequence continues at coordinate 3,625,086 of NW_026622744.1, read as the reverse complement.
ACTGCTGGAACTTGACCAGCGCCTTGTACCGGTGGGAAATCCGGTTCTGGAACGAGACGGGGCCAAGGGGCGTTAGTGACTTGATTTCTTGGAATATTTCTGCATGCCGGTGCCGGTGCTGGTACTGGTATAATCATAGAGTGCTTAAAAGCGCTTACCTTTTCTTCCTTGTCCATCTCTGCGTATGTTTGGCCGTCGTACTCGAAGATAGGATCCCAGCCTGGACAAATACGTTAGTATAACATGAATTGAGCGTAACCTTGCTGCTCCTTCTGTTCTTCTAGACTTGGTAGATACGCACCAAAGTTCGTTGGGCCGCGAGGCCGCACAATAGTACCCTGTAGCATCCCATTAGATCCAAACCCCTCATATCAACCCAATACAACAGAAAACATACCGCAGTCCGACCCTGGAAAATAAGAGGCTCCTCGCCAGGACCCCGACAAAACGCAAAAGTGCACACTGCCTCCGCACTGCGATCATCGAAACCATCAAGCATCTTGTTCAGACCCTCATGGCCCAGAGATTCCATGAACGATTTGCTAAACCACCATCAGTCAATACGTCGTCACCACCAGGAGTTGCTTTTCTCGCCATGCTAGAAGATATACTTACATGTATGGCCCCGGAAGACCCTTAAGAGCGTTGAATTCAAGCGCAGTATCCTCTGTCAGCGCGGGGCCATTGATCTAAGCACCTTGTATTAGCCAAATATCTTTTTTCATAATGCCTCACTGGCATGATTATTCAATTATTAGGTCATATTAGATTGACTTACCGCTTCAGCAGCACGGCGTGCCTTTTCCTTAGCGATCTCTTCGATGGTGCCTTGGATCTCGGGGACGTCTACGGCCTGATTGTCGACCTCGATGACGCTGCCGAGGATGGCGCGCACCTCGGTGAGCTTGTTCTTGTTTCCTGTGATGAAGTTGATCTTTGTTAAGGTCATGATGGCGGATTGGGGTGTGGGTTGGCGGGGTGAAGTGGTTGGATGTAGTGGTGTAGAAGACTTTCGCTGGATGCTCCACCGATAAACCAGCACTAAACGATCTCCCCCGCGACACCGCTTAACCTGCCGAGTCGAAGTGGGTAGATTAACTACAGAGCATGCAGACTATAATTTACTAGATTATAAATAAAACATCAATACATCGGACAAAGACTCTTTCATTTAATTTCTAGACAAGAAATTGCTTCACTGTATCAAATCAAGGTCGTGGGGTGAAAAGATGTCACACTGATCGTAATCCGTAGCTCACAGAACATTTCAAAGGAGAAACATGTCTAATATACACACAACAAACTACTCCTCCAACACCCCGTTATCTATCCCAAGCTTATCCTGCTGTGCAATCGCTTGCGCAGATACAATCTCAGCCAGCCGCTTCAATCGTGGCGTTTGGAGCCCTGTAAGAGTTGTAGTTAGCAAATGCGGAAGTAGAAAGGGAAAGAGCGCGTAATAGCATGCGAATCTCATATCGTCACTTACAAGATGGGGTATAGGTCTCCAAAGCGGTGATCACACGGGGCTCGGCAATCTCGTAGGGACCACTGTCCTCCATATCCACGGGAGTCAGGAGGAGCACGTCGCTCTTCTCGGTAACCCGAGAAGCAACGGCCTTCATGATCTCGCCATTGATGGGCTGTTCGTAGTCGGCAACCAGGTACTGGTTCAAGAGCTTCTGGATTTGGTTGGGGGAGAGCCTGGGAAGAAAGGTCAGTATATGGACAGCCATATTGTATGAGTAACTAGAACATCACTTACATCCAGCAGATATCTTGAATAATCTCGATATCGTTCAAGGTGGCCTTCTTCAGCTGAAGCAGCTTGGTCGCTTGCTATTCACATGTCAGCGTATATCCCTATTTCACAAACGTCAACGGTACGTACCATCAGGTGCTCCAACTGCAGCGTTCCCTCGGGCATATCATGGCTCTTGCACCACTCCTCAATCCGGGTAATGTTGTAGTTGATCTGGAGACCACGCTTCCACGACAAGAAGTTTCGCCGCATAAGAAGATCGTTGAATGCAGTGACACCCACCAGCTTCAGAAGCTCGGTGACGGTCTGCGTGATGATGGTGTCCTCAATGTAGAACGCCTTCATAGCCCGGTAGACTCCATTCAGAAGGCTCAGCAGGTTATCCATGCTGTAAGCCGGGTTGTTGTTCGAGGGCAGCAGCTTGCCGAGGAAGCGGTTGGTTTCGCTGGTCACGAAACCAGGCAGAGACTGGGACTCGATAATCGCGGGAACAATCATCTTGTACAGCTTCTTCTTCAACACCTTCATCCATGTGTGGTAGATGTTGAACTCCAAGCTCTCCAAGTCGTGCTTCACAATCTCCAGCAGACGGTCATATTCGTAGTTGTCCGTCTTCTGCGCCTCGTACCAATCCTCAGCCAGGAAGACAAACGATAGCATCTCGTGGACGTTGGAAAGCCAGAAGGCACCGGGGTTGATCGCATCCTCGCCATCGTGCTGCATAACCTCCTGCTGGATGGACTGCATCACGTTGGCCAAGAAACGCTCCGACTCCTTGACAAATCCATTGTTCCACATCTCCGAAGTAACCAGGTTGATCAAGTACGCAGGGAAGAGAACCTCCTTCTCGGTAGGAGGAGGAGTCGAGCTGGGCAGGGGAATCTTCAAGTTGCGGATCAGACCCATCGTAACCTCATCATTCAGATCATCCTCTGCAGCCAACAAATTCTCGAGTTCGGCCTCCACCGAGTCCAGACCCGGAGAGATGGCGGCAGTTGACCGAGCGATGGCAGGCCCGGGGATAGCCATAGAGACTGGGCGCGGGTTGAATGCACCACTGAAGCGATCCGTCCCAACCCTCTCTGCACCAGCACTGCGCCGTTGGGGCTTGGGCTTCTTGGACGAAACAAGGTTAATCAAACCGTTCGCGGGTGTAGGTGCGGCAGCGCCATTCTGCAGGTCGCCATTGACACCGTTGACAGGCACCGATCGCTTAGCGATTTCGAGCTCTTCCTCGAGCTCCGCAACCCGTTGACGGAGAACGGCTTTCTCGGCCTCGGCCTCAGCGTTCGCAATCTTGAGACGCTCCAATTCATCGCTCGTCACGCGGATCGTCTCGCGGGTGACCCGCTCCTCTTCTTGCATACGCTTAATGGTAGCCTGGTTCTCGGCCTGGGTCTGGGTCATCTTGCTCAACTCTTCCTCAACTGCTTCCAATCGAGCCGCAGTAATACCGGCCTGGTTGGCCTCTGCCTGCAGCTCCTTTGCACGTGCCTCAAGCGCGTTATGCCGGGCACGCCATGATTTCAGTTGGGTTTCGTAGTTGTCCAATTGCGAAGCCAAGGACTTGTTCTCGAGCTTCAGTGTCTGCAAGATCTGGGTAAGCTCCACGACCTTGTTCTCCAGCTTGTAAGAGATTTGCTTCAGATCGCGGGCCTCTTCGCGCAGAGTCTTGTAAGCCTTGCGAGCCTGCTTTCCTCTCCACAAGTTCTGGACAGTGATAACCTTTTGACGGTATTGTCGCCAGGCACGCAATTGACGCCACGAACGGAATGCACGCTGAATGACCTTGGCTGCGTTGCCATTGATAGAGTCCATGATGTTCCGACGGCAGAGGAAACCCTTCATCACAGACTGGAACAAAATGACATTGTTCCGAATGGACGTGTAGCTCTTCCTCTCCTTGGAACCACGCCAGACCCGCTGAATGGTGGTTGCAGCCTTGTTTCGGCGGATCTCCTGAGCGCGCTGGCGAGCCAGGAATCCTCGAATGAAGGCCTGAGTGGTGAGGATGGACTCACGAGCCTCCAGATAGCGGCGTCGGTAGTACTTGCAACGCAGGTTCTTCTGGATCATAATGGCACACTCGTTCAAGCGCGAAGTTCGCAGGTTCTCCAAAAAGGCAAGCATACCAGCCCGGAAGAAGATCTTAGTCAGACCAAGCTGGTACTTGTCCTGCTTCTGGTGGTTCGCATCACCGAGGGCCTTGCGCAAGATAGCATGACACATGTCTCGGATCTCAGACGTCCACTGCGAAGAATGGCAGAGCATGTAGTAACGAATGGCAAACTCTTCGTATGTCCAACGAGTGGGATAACCGGCCGTACTAATTCGGACAGTCTCCAAAACACCACAAGCTCGCAACTGGCTGAGAACCATGGGGCCCTCGAACTTCCAAGCCTCCTTGGCTTCGTTGGGCTTGATACAACGAATGTAGTGCACATCGGTAGAGTTGATAGTGTTCATCAGCTCAATGAGCGAGGACTTGAAGATTCCACCCAGAGTGGGTTTGCGGTTGACAGCGACACCAATACGACGTCCAGGCGCCGCAGCCACAGCCTTAGATGAAACCGCAGCCGAGTCCTTCTCGCGAACGGCGGCGGCAGTGTCCAAAATCTCCTTAATGAAGCTATTAGAGGAGTTGCGCAGCACCTCCATGTGCTCATCAGGAACGGTGTCTCGGTTCTTCTCGATGAAGCCATCTGACTCGTAGGTAACATCAACAGCATAGTGGCAAACGGTGAAAGCGGACTTGCCGAAGCGAGGTTTCTTGTAGAACTTTTGCTTATCGGCAGCGAAGTGGTGGTGGAGCTTCGTAACAAATTGCTCGTCGGATCCCATAGGAAGTCTGGATTCTTCGTCCAGAAGAGCCAAGACTCCAAGCTTGGCCTCGATCAGATCAATACAGGGCTGGTTGTCGGAGAAATCAATGAATGTCCAGTCAATCTCCTCTCGCACATATTCCTCCTGCTCGAGCTTGAACACGTGCTGGTTGAACTCCTGCTGCAACTTCTCGTTCGCGTAGTTGATACAGAACTGCTCAAAGGAGTTCTTGGCGAAGTGCTCGAAACCGTAGATATCAAGGACACCGATGAAGGTCTTGACTCGCTCAATAACCTCATCCTTGGCCAACCCACGGTTGATCGTGTCCACGAGCCAGTCGAACAGACTAGAGTAGATGAATTTGGCAACCGAGTCTCGAACCACGACAGCCTGCTGCTGGGTGAGGTTGGAAGTAATCTTCTCGCCACGAGTGATCAGCTGCTTCTTAACGATCCACTTGGCGAACTCATTGGCATCAATCCCGAGCATCTCGCAGACACGCACGAGGGATGGCTCCGATGGTGAAAGAGAGGAGTCTGTACGAGTGGCCGTGATCTTCACATTACCCAGGTGCAGCAGAGCCGCAAGGATACGGAAGATTTCAGTCTGGTGTCCTGTTGACACACCGATGGTGGCCAGAGACTTCCTCGTCGCATCAAACTCGGCCTTGTCGTCCACACCGTCGATGATTGGCGTACCACCCTGGTTGAGATATTCAAATTCCTCGACGGGCAACAGACCCAGGTCCTGCCTCTCCTCGTCGGTGGCACCGGCCACGAGCTGATAGAAGATATGGTAGTTCCGCTCCTTAAGCGGCTGGAACACAAGTCTAGATCGCTCAAGTAGGTATGTACGGATCTTTGCGCCAATGATGTTCGTGCGCTCGTCAAACATGATCTCAATGTACTTTCCGAACCGAGAGGAGTTATCGTTTCGGGTTGTCTTAGCGTTACCGAAGGCTTCCATCACTGGGTTGGTTGCCAGAATCTGCTCTTCGGTCTCGGTGGTGGCGTCTGCGCGACTCGTGCTGTATTTGCCGGGCTGGTCGGAGGACTCCCGAGTCGCAAAGTAACGCATAATATACTTGGCGCTCACGGTCTTACCAGCACCGGATTCACCGGAGACGACGATCGTTTGGTTCTTGCCATCGCGGAGCATGTCACTATACCCGGGAGAAACATCATGTCAGTAACCAATATTCGAGTATACAGACCCATCATGCGGAACGGGTAACTCTTACGCAAAAGCTTCCTCGGCGATAGCGAACAAGTGAGGTGCCTGAGAAGCGCGCTGTTTCCCGGCATAGACTTGGACCATCTGCGGGACATAGAGCGAGTCGACTCGGGCAAAGGGATTGGTCGCAATCAGCACGATACCACTGTAGGTGTAGATTTCTTTCTGGGCATAGCGGAGCTTGATAGCCTGGAGGACTGCATAGAGCTGTCAGTTGAAGCCACGGGAGCAGACATGATATCTCAAGTTGAAACCAACCTGCAGGCTCGTTCAGGTGGGACAGATTCGTCAAGTCCTCGCTCGCTTCCAACATAGCCGGGTTCATCAGGGGCGGTAGTTTCGAGTTGTTGTCGACCTGCAGCTCGGCCTGGGTGGTCTCGACAGTCTTGGTCTGTTTTCCCTCTCGCCTGGTCAGCCTTTCCCCATTTCTCCAGACTCGTCGACAGAACTCCTTCCAGTTCTCGCTGCTGCGGGGACCGAAACACGCACCTCGCCATTTTCCAACTCAAACACCAGCTGAACCTTATCTCCGTCCACCAGCTTCTCTTTCACCTCGGATGCGACCCAGCCCTCCGTCGGGTCGGGCTGCCAGGCCCGTGTCCCGACCTCGTAGATGTGCGCCATGACGAGATCTGATCAAGTGAGCGGGCTCAATTTGATCGCACAGGGGAGGAGGACGATGTGGCGTAGGGATATTCCGGAAGAATGTCGGTGTTGGTGGCACGGGTATCCAAATGGGGGGGATAGGGAAAAAAGGGCAAATCAATTCACAAATGAGCGGTCGAAAGACGGAGAGTCTCACGGCAACCCCTCATCCACTCATGATCCGAAAGAAAGGAAAAGAGAAAGAAAAGAGAGTCTCTAGAAAGCACGGGGGGTCAGAGTTTGGGGAGGGGGAAAGAAAAGCGCGTCGGAGTAGAGTGAACTAACAGCTGGCCCATTTAGCGAGCGACAGCCCCTGAAGGGAGCTTTCGGGACTAACTTGGGGGTGCCGCGCCACACCCCCACAACGTTCTGTCACCGCCCTTCTGTGCTCCCTGCACGGTAGAATTGACGATGATTTGATGAGAGAATTGTGCAGGGGTTGTTCCTATATAAATGAAGATGATAGTTTTGGATATAGTACTGTCTCACAGTGAAATATTGGGTATACAGCCCTAGCTAAACAGGTCTGTCTATATAATATATGTCGAATAATCAACACTAGGGGTACCTCTTTTGTACTCGATAGAGTAAGATATGGCCTAATAACTAAGTCCACAGACAAATCGAAGATTCATAAAGCATCAAAGATCGATCTGATAACCCCTTGAAACCTCGTATAGATTGTTCCGGAACTTTACCCCGGATTTGGATCTATAAGAAGCCTCCAGGTCCGGACCCACGCACGACATCATCGACAACGACATCATCGGTGGCCCTATTACGGGTTAGGTAGGGTATAGGTATATGGACTACGACAACAGGACTATACAGTCTGACTCTGTAGCAGGAATTAGGATTTTAAGCAACCATCAGTACCCATTCCTATTGCCTCCCCTTGTAGTCTTGTCTTGGCCAAAATCAAGTCATTACACACTGATTATGTCAATTGATTGGAGAAATATTAGGTAGACAGGTCAAGTTCACGCAGTGCAAAGAAGGGGGGACAAGAGCATCAGTGAGAGAGACAGAGAGAAAAAGGAAACATAGCAATAACGTCAATCACAAGGAATTCCATGAAGCATGTCAGTGAGCTGCTCCGCTCGATGGCGAGCCACTTTTTTATCCTGGGGAAGTTCTAGTTTTGCTTGCACTCGGCGGCCTCCTTCTTGGGCTTGGAGGAACCATCCTAAAGGAGAAAGTCAGCAACTTTGTAACGTTGGAAGGTTAGGTCTCCAAGGAAGCCGTCGTCTTACCTCTTCGTCCGAGTCATCATCCACATCCCGGTCAGATCCTCGCTCATCCTCATCATCGTCCTCGTCCTCATCCTCGTCGTCCTCATCTTCAAAGTCATCGGGGTCGATCTCCTCACCCAGCTCCTCGAACTGCAGAGCCTCGCCGGTGAACCAGTCGATCGCACGGGGAATCAGCTTCTCCTTGATATCCTCACCCAGCTGGTAGTCCAGCTCCAGACGCTCCTCGATGTCGCTAGCAATGGACTCGTCATCATCATCCTCGACGGGTGGTTGAGGCGGGGAGAAGAAGTTGAAGAAGGACTCGGTGGGCACACTGATCTTGACAACGCGGGTCTGCTTGGTGTCTGTGGGAGGGCGGAGCAGAAGAATTAGTCTCATGATCATCGAAAGCATGCGGGGAGGGGCACGTAGTATAAGGTGGGAAAGGGTTTGCCCGCAAAAAGAATCTCAAAACTTACTCTTGTTGCGCTGCTTCTTGCTCTCCAGGCGGAGAGTCAGATCCTTATCATCCTTCCAGTCAATCTTGGAGCCCTCGGCGTGATCGTAGATGAAGTCGCCACCGTAGCCGCTCTCATCCTTGTAGTAGTAGGTCTTGGCGATGGTCTTGTTGGTGAAGAACTCGTTCTCGGCGAACTCGAAGATGAGGCGGAATCCAGGTTGGTCGAGGTACTCCATGCGAATGTCGGTGAGCGACTTGAGGGCCTCCTCGTCGCGCTCGGTGATCATCTCGGCGAGCGAGATCTGGTTCTTCATGGCAGAGAGCCAGAACTCGGGGATACCGTTCGTGGGCTCACCCTCCTCCTTGGTCTCCTCCTCGGCCTCCTTGGTCTCCTCCTCATCTTCCTCCTCGTCCTCCTTTCCGGCCTCGACCTCTTCCTCGGTAGGCTCGACACCACCGTTCACGATGGTGGCACGGCGCTCGTACAGAGGGGTGAATTTGCCAAAGTACTTCTTCTCGAGCTCCAGAATCTCCTCCTGGAGTTGAGCCTCCAGCTTGGAGTGCTCCTTCTGGATGCCCTTAAGACCGGCCACACGGCGGCGGACGACCGGGGGAAGGGACTCGATGTAGCCGGATGAGCGGCCGACTAGCTGACCAAGCTTGCCCTGGATCATGTTGATCAGAGCCGGGTTCCGGGCAAAGAGAGAGGCGGCCGCCGCGGTATCCAAGGGTTCTGTTCGAAACAGCGGTCAGGAACGCGATCGTAGAATGAGGGGGGTCCGGTAATTTTTTGTTTAAAATAACCCAGCTACCTACCTTCCTTGATGCTGGACACACCAGGCTGCTGAGCGTGAGATGAGATGGGAGCATTGTTGGCCGGCGTGTTTTGCGGGGTTCTGAAATTTTCGGGAGCTGGATTAGTTGTTGTTTTTTTTCTTCCCTCCTTCGCCGATAAGCAGGCACCAGAGGGATAGAGAAAATACTTACGGAGCAACCGGGAAGTCGGGCTTCTTATTCCTGATGGGCTCAGACATGATGACGGGAGTGGTTGTGTTAGGGGGGGGGAGGTAGAAGGAGGAGAGGTTGGAGAAGGAAGGGAGGGGAAGAATTTGATACGGGCGTTTTGAGAGGGGGCAACCTGAGAAGATGGTGGGATTAGGTGGGAATCCTTAGCGCCGGTGGCCGGAGGGGCCCTTGGCGGGACGCGCTTCTTGGTTGAGGGCAACTCTCGCGCTCCCAACAAAGTTCTGGAACGTCCTGACGAACTTGCTTAGCCTGTCCTACATAATACACCATAGGGACGACTATATCATAGGTCGGTCATAGGATGACTGATAATGTTGCATATGTATTCTCCATTTTTGCTGTTTCAACTATACAGAGTGGACCAGCAAAATACTGAGGCCTATTATGTCTATATCCAAATCCCCTCTCGGTGGCGTCTTTGACCAGATAAAATCACTCGGGCAAAAGGGGGGCAAAACGGACATGAAAAGCAAAAATAAAAATTACCAGTCAAATCCCCTTGTCCCTTGTTTGCTGGTCACGATGCAAAAGTGGATACAGGAGTACCAGTATGTACCCAATACACTATTCGTAGGTTACGGCGGTCCAGATCAGAGGCTCAGCCATTCCGGCCTCTGAACCATCCCACGCTGGTCCATCGACCCGTCAATCTTTGATCTTTTTATATTTAGAAACATGGTTCGGCTCTGGTCAATTAACTTGGTGGATACGGGAGTTTATAGACGTCCATTGATTAATGACTCGGTTTGGAAATCATATATTCGAACAGCCTATTGGTATGGAACCTACAGTAGTTAGACTCTATAGAAAAATCTGGGTGGTGAAACTGGTTGCCCTGTTGATGTATATATATCTAGACGGCGTATCATGGTAGGGTTCAACAAGGCAAATTCTCCGACTTTACTAAAAATGAAGATATGTAGTATCGACATATATATTTCAAACCACGTAGTTCATGAATATATCTACCCTGCAAAAATCCATCAAATGTCAATTAGCGGTTCTCCTACTGGTTGTAAAATGAAAAATGTCAAGGCCCGGAGGACTTCCGGATGGTCGCCTGAGGCCAGACATTGGCTTATCGGGTCACATGGAGATAAGGGCGTGTCACTAGAGGTCGGGGAAATCGCCTCCCCTCGCTGGTCCCGATGAGCTTCCCCACGGTCTTCAACTCTGTCGCATGTGGAATTTTCGAGCTACTGGGTGGCGTGGTTATGTCTTTACTGACGGCAGAACCATCCAATAACCATCCGTGAAGCTCAGTAGGTGTCACTTGGCCGGACCTTGATTGCCGAAACCCTACCACACGCGATCAACTCCGCACCGAACCCAGATACCGGAAAACAGAAACCCAGTGACTGGAATTTCAACACCATGGCCAGTCCCCCGCAGTCCCCGATGGGGACAGGTCCTATGGATCTCTCTATGCCTCGACCAAGCCGCCGGCGGGACTCCTTGAGGAGCAGGTTGTAGACCCTGGTCAATATGATATGAATCGCGATTGCTGATCGTATTCCTAGTGTGAGTGTGGTGTCCGACGTCGAGATGGCCCGAAACGAGGTATGTAACTCTACTATCTCCAAGAATTTAGTCACTCAATTGACGATCGCTGCGTCAGGTCTTCGACGGCCCTATCTCCGAAAGTATCCCTTCAAGCGTGGTCTCATTCTCGCATCGCCGTGCCCGAGCTGGATCCACGGTGAGTTTTACTTATTTCCAGGATGAAGAGGTCTTTGCAGAATGGTCCAATGAAGATGCGGTGGACGTGGACAGCGATCTGGAGGTAGCATCGCCAGATGGTCTGGATGGAGCAGATCTCGAGTCCCACCGAGGCTCTTTCGTCTCCAAGAGACTGTCCCGAGACTCGGTCGAGCATCCTCTGCTCTCTCGGTATCTATCGGCCAGCTCATATGGTCGGGACCGAAGGACGGGCGGTAGACTGAATCAGAAAGTGTATATCGCTTCGGAGGATCTTACAGCCGTCTTTGCTGGGTTTTCGACGAGCCCAACCGGTTATGCCGTTTATCTAACCTTGTGCATCCTCACTGGCGGACTCGCTTATCTGCTATTCCGATGGCTTCCCCGCTGGCGAGTCAGACTGATCGGAAAGGCAACACAACTGGCAAAATGTCAATGGATTGCAATCGAAGTGAGAAACTTCTCTCGACTCCTCCTACCATGACATTGCTTTGCTAACTTCCAAGTAGGACCAATGGAATCAGTTCACAATTCACAAGATTGATAATCAGTCTTACGGGCGCCCATTGTCAACGGTATTTGTAGACCCACCGGGGCATGTCTACGATGAAGACACCGACCCAACGATGGTAAATCTACGGTTCCTTGATTACAGGCATATGCGTTTCTGCTATCATCCACTTGAAGACAAGTTTGCCCTGATCAGTGGCTGGAAGGATCCATCTTGGACCAATGCGAAGGTCATGCGAGGGGGTCTTGATGCCGATGAGCGGGATAGCAGGGAGCAGATCTTCGGCCAGAATGTCATTGATATTCAGCAGAAGACTGTTCCCCAACTATTGGTCGATGAGGTATGTAAAGTCGGGTCGAATAATAGACACGAACGTATTTTCTAACCCCACCCTCAATCAGGCCTTTCATCCATTCTACATGTTCCAGGTAGCCAGTCTGTTGCTCTGGTCCATGGATGAGTATTACTACTACGCCGTTTGTATTTTCCTTATTTCTGTTTTCAGCATTGGAACCACCGTGTTGGAGACGAGATCGGTATGTTTTTATGTCTGCCCGGAAATCAACTTCTACTAGCTGACCTGTTATATAGACTATGCGCCGCCTGAGAGAGATTTCCCTGTTCGACTGTGATGTGCGTGTTCTAAGAAACGGATTTTGTAGGTTAATCTTGATATACATCGTTGCACAACGGGGTTATGCTAATTATCTTTCTCTACCATAGGGAGATCTGTTTCCTCCCAGGATCTGGTTCCAGGAGATGTCTTTGAGTTCTCTGATCCTTCATTGAACCAAGTTCCATGCGATTGCATATTATTGTCAGGCGACTGTATCGTGAACGAAAGCATGCTTACTGGTGGGTAGCTTTTGTCGCACTCTTATCGCAACAGGAATCTCTAACAGACAAATAGGCGAATCGGTTCCTGTGTCCAAGATCCCCCTCACCGACGAGGCTCTCAAATACCTCGATCTTAGTGCACCTTCCATTCATCCCAATGTTGCCAAGCATTTCCTCTTCAGCGGAACGAAGGTCATTCGCGCTCGGCGACCTCAGAATGTGGATGATGACGAAGCTGTTGCGTTAGCAGTCGTTGTGAGAACAGGGTTCTTGACGACCAAGGGTGCATTGGTTCGCTCAATGCTTTTCCCGAAACCTTCGGGCTTCAAATTCTACCGAGATTCTTTTCGCTATATTGCCGTAATGGGAGTGGTCGCTCTTCTTGGCTTCATTGCGTCCTTCATCAACTTCGTCCGACTTGGTGTAAGTCTACGATCTCAAAGAGGAAGTGCCACTATTCAGTCACTAACAAACGACAGCTTGCCTGGCATCTGATTATTGTCCGAGCTCTTGATTTGATTACAATCGTCGTTCCACCTGCGCTCCCTGCGACTCTGACCATTGGCACGAATTTTGCCCTTTCGCGTCTGAAGAAGCAGTCAATTTTTTGTATCAGCCCGCAAAAGTGAGTGGCATTCTGGAAACGTCCCAACCACGTATCTCTTTACTAAAACGCTTGCGATTTAGGGTCAATGTTGGCGGAAAACTCGACGTCGTCTGTTTCGACAAGACTGGCACACTCACGGAGGATGGGCTAGACGTTCTCGGTGCGCGAACGGTTGGCGAAAACCATAGGTTGGTCCTTGTTTCGGCAAGTGTTCTATCAGCAATGGCTAATATCGTCTAGGTTCTCCGAACTTTTGTCCGAAACATCTTCCGGCATTTTAACTCCTCCACCAAATGCGAATTCCCCCTTCGATCTTGAAAAGCAGCGCAAGATTATCTACACCATGGCAACTTGTCACTCTCTTCGAGTTGTGGATGGCGAACTACTTGGCGATCCTCTCGATGTAAAGATGTTCCAATTCACTGGATGGTCATACGAGGAGGGTGGTGGTCACCCTTCTGAGCAGACAAGCCCTAAATTCGACAACATCGTTCCATCTGTTGCGAAGCCCCCGGTAACTCATGGGGGCGATAGCCAACCGAATGGGCCAAATGTAAGTTGTGCATACCCTCTGAAGCCTCGGTATAATGTGTCGCTGATCCTTTTCTCCCACTGTAGATTCCCGTCGAACTCGGAGTCCTTCGAAACTTTGAATTCGTTTCGCACCTCCGCCGTGCCAGTGTGGTTGTCAGACAGTTTGGAGACAATGGCGTAAACTTCTTTGTTAAAGGCGCACCCGAAAGTATCAAGGACATCTGCATACCCGAGTCCCGTACGTATCATCTATCCTTCTACTATTACCGGGATTGAAGTCACTTACTCGTTACTGCAGTTCCTTCCGATTATGACGAGCTGTTGAATTACTACACTCACAAGGGATACCGTGTGATTGCCTGTGCCACCAGATACGAGCGCAAGCTCAGCTGGATGAAGGTACAAAAGTTGACACGTACCGAAGCTGAAAGCAACTTGGAATTCGCTGGCTTCATCATCTTTGAGAACAAGCTGAAGAGCACTACCACCCAGGTAATTTCTGAGCTCAACCAGGCTGGTATTCGCAATGTCATGTGCACAGGCGACAACATTTTGACTGCGGTCAGTGTTGCTCGCGAATGCAAGATGATTGGGCCTAGCGAACAGTGTTTCATCCCACATTTTGTTGAAGGTAATCCCAATTATCGACTGATTTATGAACTGTCTGGGACTAACAAACTTTAAAGAACCCGGCCTCGTTACCAAGACTTCTCTTTGCTGGGAAAGTGTGGACGATCCAGATCTCACCCTCGACCCGAGAACGCTTCTGGTATGAAATATCTCCTCGATTATGATAGCCACCGACTAATTTCCTCCTAGCCCACAGAGACCACTTCAGAAACTGATGTATCCATTCCTGGAATTGCCTTGAACGAGCGTAATTACTGTATTGCGGTCACTGGTGATGTGTTCCGCTGGATGATTGATTTCGAAAACGAGGATGTGCTCAACAGGGTAAGTTGGTCCAATTTTCCACAGACTTATATTAAGACTGTCTAACCACCATGCTCTAAATTCTAGATGCTGGTCATTGGTAAAGTGTTTGCCCGGATGTCACCAGACGAAAAGCATGAACTTGTCGAGAAGCTTCAGTCCATCGATTACTGTTGTGGCTTCTGCGGAGACGGTGCGAATGACTGTGGTGCTCTGAAAGCCGCAGATGTTGGCATTTCTCTGTCAGATGCTGAGGCCTCCGTTGCTGCGCCTTTCACCAGCCGGCAATTCGACATTTCTTGCGTTCCAAAATTGATCCGGTAAGTTTTAAGCATCCAATTCCTCGGGGCCAGCGGACTGACTGTTATGTAAAGTGAGGGACGAGCTGCCTTGGTGACCAGCTTCTGCTGTTTCAAGTTCATGAGTCTTTATTCAGCCATTCAGTTCTCCACCGTCAGCTTCCTCTATACATCGGGGTCCAATCTTGGCGACTTCCAGGTGAGTCCACGACCAGTCTTATCAGGACTAGATGTACAGTCTCCTCTAGAAGGTTGCTGACTCGTCACATAGTTCTTATTCATCGACTTGGCTCTCATCATGCCCATTGCCATTTTCAGTAAGTCCTCAAGCTATCTCATTCCGCTTTCATTTCCACACAAGCTGACAGTCATGTAGTGGGCTGGACTGGTCCATATCCTACCCTTTCTCGCAAACGGCCCACGGCGGATCTTGTCTCACGAAAGGTCCTTACGCCCTTATTGGGACAGATTATCCTGGTTGTCCTCGGCCAGTTGGCTATTTTCAAAACCGTCCAATTGCAGCCTTGGTAAGTAGACGATTTAAGCCATGTTAAAGTGTCGTGGTTACTGACTCCATGCCATCCAGGTATCTACCTCCTCAGCTCGACGTAGAGAAAAGCAACATTGTGAACTCGCAAAATACGGCGCTGTTCCTGTTCTCCTGCTTCCAGTACATCCTGACCAGCGTTGTCCTCAGCGTTGGCCCGCCGTTCCGGCAGCCAATGACCCAAAATGGTGAGTACTACCCATATACTTATTCCAAAGGACATTACTAACGGCTGTCTTCGTGATAAGCTCCTTACTTGTGTACCATTATCATTGATCTTGGCATTGCGGGCTACATGCTCTTCCGCCCCTCCGAGTGGGTTACGAGCGTGATGGAATTGACCTTCATGTCGGATGGCTTCCGCAGCTGGGTTGTGGCATTGGCACTTGGGGCATTTGCGATTGCATTGACGGCCGAGATGATTGCTTTCCCTCGTCTGGCTCGCATCATTGGCCACATCCGCGCTCGCCTGCAGCCCAACTACCGCAAAAAGCGCCGCCAGTACAAGGTTCTATTGGAGCAGATGCGCCTGTGATATCTGGGGCGGTCACATGGCATTGGAACTGTACTTGTAATGAAAAAGTGGAATATAGATAGATAGAGCGGTTCTCTTTTTGCACTCTATCAGTGTCGCATTGTCTCCGAACGGAAATGGTATAATACATTTCAACTGACCCCGGTCAAGCCCCACCTAGACCAAGGACTCTCCCAGATGAAAATAAAAGCATGATAGAGCGCTCTAATGGATCGAGCCCGATTTCAACAGAATTGCGCATGGTATTGTGGAAAGACGGAATGGTTTCTAGGCACACAGTCCGTCGTCTAGTGGTCCCATGGGTGCTTCCAGCCCAGGAGAGCAGGGCCGTCCTTCTTGGCGCGGTACATGAGCTATATGCCGGGTTTCAGGGTTAGTGTTTCCGTATATTTGAGGATCGAGCGGAATTGAGAGTCATACGAAGAACCACATGCTGGCGCCCAGGGCCGTGGCCGTGAAGCGGTAGAGCGGTCGGACCGGGTGGATGTGAATCGGGTGGTGGGCCTTGCCTGCCATGACTGAACGAATTGGGTCAGTCTAATTGAGTCATTATCTGAAGGGATTCGGGATCTCTCACTGTGTGTCGTGCAAGTGGTTGCTACACGAACGAGGGCAGATTGCTGGGGAAGAGAGACGAGAAGCGGGTCGTCGGCGGAGGTTCAACTCATCCAATCACGTGATCAGTGACGGCACGCGGCCGTTTTCCGGTCCCTTCGAGTCGCGCACTTTTTTTGGAGCTCGTTGCCTCTTGGACAACTTCATTTTCTACGGATTGGGGTGCCTTGGAATTTACGGCCCTCGTATAACTCACCGTTGTCTCAGAGATCCTATCCCAGCCACCGCTGCCTACGTCTGCAACAGCCTTGTTGACCGAGGCCCTTGAACAGCCCGTCCTGAACGACGCCGCATCACACCTCCCGCGATGTGAAGACCTGGTGCTTGCCTCTTTCTCTCCCTCCGGAATTTTAGCACTGTCTGCTACGAACTCGACCTCGTGAAATTTCTATAAGCACCTCTCTCCTTCACCTCCCTACGAGACAAACTCTACGACTCAAACGACTGCCATTCACGAATTCCCTCTACTAGCCCACGCTTGCCGACTCCAAGAAAGACGATTGACGATTCGAGCCACCGAACGCATATTTTTTTTACTGATATCGGCGCATATTACGACTTGCGATCACTCCGAACTCTGTTCTTGTTGGTCGTATCACGGCCGTCGGGGACAAGATGTCTATTGCTCCACTCGAGAAGGACAGCGAGGGCGAGCCTCGGTTTCCTGGCTGTTCAAACATTCGGGACTTTGAATTCATCGGCAAGCTTGGCGAGGGAACTTTCGGGTATGTCTCCGGCAGAGATTCTTTCAAGCAACAAATTTGTTGACCAGCGAGCAGTGAGGTCTACAAAGCGAGGTCAAAAAAGGATAACTCGATTGTGGCCCTGAAGAAGATTCTTATGCACCATGAGAAGGAAGGGGTAAGTGATGCGCTTGTCCTGTCTTCCTGGCAGTCACTGATCCTTATGTTTTACAGTTTCCCATTACAGCGATCCGTGAGATCAAACTCTTAAAAGCTCTTTCACATGTCAATATCTTGCAACTCAAGGAGATGGCAGTTGAACGGAGCAAGGGTAAGATCATACTCTGTATTTTATCCGTCAAGTCAAGTCTCTGACCACGGCTCCAGGCGAGGGACGAAAGAAGCCCAGCATGTACATGGTCACCCCGTACATGGAACATGACCTATCAGGTCTCTTGGAAAATCCCGCCGTCCACTTCACTGAGCCTCAGATCAAGTGTTATTTGTACCAATTGCTAGAAGGCTTGCGATACTTGCATGCGGTACGAACTCCTTCAAGATCTCAACTATAAGACCATTGAACTGACATCGAACGCACAGAATCAAATTCTGCACCGAGACATGAAAGGTGTGTGATAATGGAGGTCACCGATTTCGGAACTCAGCTAATATAGCACCTCGTGCTAGCTGCCAATCTATTGATTAGCAATGGCGGCATCCTCCAGATTGCCGATTTTGGTCTCGCACGACCCTTCGATGAGCCTCCTCCACAAGCCGGAAAAGGTGGCGGAGACGCGAAAAGGGAATACACTGCCCTGGTCGTCACGCGATGGTACCGTCCACCGGAGTTGCTACTGCAACTTCGTCGGTATACATCTGCGATTGACATGTGGGGAGTTGGGTACGCTTATTTTGCTTTGCTTCCGTTCTTTGTACAGCTACTGATCCTTGCAGGTGCGTCTTTGGTGAGATGTTCAAGGGAAAGCCGATTCTCTCTGGTAGCAGTGATTTGAATCAAACTCAGCTCATCTTCTCCTTGGTGGGAACGCCTACCGAGGAGAACATGCCTGGATGGAGCTCCCTTCCAGGATGTGACGGCGTGAAGAGCTTTGGTCATAAACCTGGCAACCTTTCACAGGTATTCAAGGAGTAAGTAGTTCTCGAGCATGCAACGACGCCCCTGTGTCTTTAAGAGGATATAGACTAACTCCATAATAGCCAAAGCCCCGTAGCCGTCTCGCTCCTGACGGAGCTTCTCAAGCTGGACTGGCGCAAACGAATCAATGCCATCGATGCGTTGAAACACCCATACTTCACCACACCTCCCCTCCCCGCAAAGCCTGGTGAGATCCCCCACTACCAGGATTCTCACGAGCTGGACCGAAAGAAATTCCGCGACCAGCGCGCCCCGATGCCTCCAGCTCCAGCAATGGGCTCCACCGATCCCAACTCCAATGGAGGATGGACCGGACCCGGATCTCGGCCAGACTCCCGCAACAGCAATCACAGTCGGATTCCGGGAGCCGCCCGCGGTGGTCGACCCAACGGGCCCCAGGGTGTTCCCCACCGGCGTGGACCCTTCCCGCCTCAACGAGAGAGCGGGCTTCCTCCGCGTCCGCCCTCTGCGGCTCCTCCGCCGTGGGAGGGATCACAGAGCGGTCGGTCAGACGGACGAGATGACCAGCGCCGAGATCGGTTCAATCAGGGCCAGGGTCGTCCCGGTGGTAGAATCCCTCAGAGCAACCACCATCATGACTCGTACGTCCCTAGCTACGGGGGTAATTCTCAGGATCGTGGGCGAGAATCTGGCGATTACAATTCTCGATCGAATCAAGATTGGCGCGGAGGAAATCAACGTGACTATCGCCGGGAACCTCCTCGGAGGAGAAGCCGCAGTCCTGGCTATAGAGACCCGGCCCGAGGCTGAAGATGTTCACACTTTGAGCCTTTGGTTTCGTCTACCTATTCCTTCTATCTCTCTCTACCTCCATTCTTCCGCACCCCCATACCCTCACCACCCTTCCCTATCCTCCTCCTTATCTCCGATAGACTCGATTGAGGAGTCGGTCTTTCGTGACAACCACTAGGGCCCGCAACAAGACGAGGCCTTACACCCCCAAGGCTAGCGAGGGAAAATGAATGAATGCATTCTTCATGACTAGCCTGCATAGTATCATGCCCTCGTATGCCTCGATCCTGAAATACACAAATCAACCCCGTTTCATGTTATGACTTTTATCTAACCTCCAATAAACAAAAATGATCAGTCCATGACCCTATATCATACAAACTAGTAGTGCCTCAGAAATGGAATCCTCTCCAATGAAATTCGAACATCTTGCACCACACCCTACAAGCTACGCCAAAGAAACGTCGTAAACATTGTAAATGGGATCAAGTAATATATGAAGCATTCCAAAAGCATGCAAGACTTTCCTTTCAAAACTTTTGATCTAGCCACTTGTAAATTTTGGTCGCATGAATTCAAAAAACGACACCGTCGCCGGAACAAAATATATAGGAAAAAAGAAAGAAAGAAACAAAAAGGTATTTGCAAAGAACATTCCTTGAGGGACCTCGTTGAAAGGGTCCCTCGCCTTAAAATCGTGAGATTTGAATCACCTAGATTCCAAACATGTCAAGTTGATTACAATAGCGCGTTTTGGGATGCGCTGTCTAGTACAGAATGCGGGTCATGATGCGAGCTGTAGGCGGTTGTTAGTATGAGGGAACAGAGGAGGTAGGCTCGGGAGGGGGATCTTACAAGAAAGGCTCTCGAGGCTCTGGTACAGTTCCTTGATTTGCGTGGAGTTGACATCGCTAATATCAGCCATCAAATAGGCAACCTGTTGATATTTAGTTAGCGGCTGACTTCTCCTGAAACCTTCTCCTTTCTGCGAGATATGGATACTTACGTCGCCTCTGCTATCGGTCATCTGCTTGTCGACGTTGTGGTCACCAAGGATTTCGTTGACTATACAAAGATGTCAGTTTTTTGCTTGAGGGGTCTCGAGGAGCACGGGGATGAGCTTACCCTTGCGCAACACACCGGGGATGTTCTTGTGAATGTAAACAACCTATATAACAAGTCAGATATCTTTGTACTCTCAAGTTCGGCGAACAACCGAGCGGAGCTCCATGGTTGCAGATAATCAAAACTTACCCGAGCGTGGCTGGGCTCATCAATGGTCAAAGAACGGAGGGCAACCTCGGGCAAGTTGACAGCACCCAGGGTGGAACCCTCGTTGACGTAACGGGTCAGAGCTGTGGCAACCTCGACACCAATGGCACTCTGGGCCTCCTCGGTGGAACCTCCAATGTGAGGGGTCAGGATCAAGTTCTTCAGCGAGCGCAGATCGGCACCCCAGGTGTTCAGATCGTTGTTGAAGTAGTCACCGTTGCCAGCGGGCTCGTTGGGGTACACGTCAAGAGCGGCACCGGCAACCTTGCCGCTACGCATGGCCTCAATGAGGGCGGGGATATCAACGACGGTACCACGGCTAGCGTTGATCAAGTAGCTGCCGGGCTTCATCTGCTCGAACTGCTTCTGACCGATCATGCCCTTGGTCTCGGGAAGCTCGGGAACGTGGCAGGTGATGAAATCGGCCTCGCCGAGGAGTTCCTCCAAAGTGTTGACCTGGCGGGCGGTACCCAGAGCCATGAGGTTGAGAACGTCGTAGAAGATGACAGACATGCCCATAGACTCTGCCAATACTGACAGCTGAGCACCAATGTGACCGTATCCGACAATACCTGTATAAAAGAAATCGTCAGTCTCGAACGAGCGGATGATAACCGGGATCTCTTTCAAAGCATGGATTCGGAGGCACCCAAGCTGAATGTCAAAAGAGTCCACATACCCAGAGTCTTTCCACGAATCTCCCAGCACTTGTTGCTGACCTTGTTCCAGGTTCCATTGTGCATTTCGTTGGAGCGGTCACCCAATTGGCGAGCAAGGCAAATGATCTCGCCAATGACCAGCTCGGCGACACTGCGGGAGTTGCTGAAAGGAGAGTTGAAGACGGCAATACCGTGTTCGGCGGCATACTGGAGGTCGACCTGGTTGGTACCAATGCAGAAGCATCCGATGACGATCAAGTTCTTGGCCTCCTTGAGGACTCGCGCAGAGAGCTTGGTCTTGGAGCGGATACCGATCACATGAACGTCACTGCGCAGAGGGTGAGTAGGAATTTCTTTTGGACCTGAGACTTCTGGGTAGTATCAATGAGGACTTACCGAATCTTCTCAATCAGCTGGTCCTCGGGAAGAGAAGACTTGAGGAATTCCACTTGGTAGCCCTGCTGCTTCAGAATATCACGGCCAGCCTGGTTGACATTCTCCAGAAGCAAGACCTTGATGTCCTCGGTGGCAAAGGGCTTCAAGTGCTTCGCATTGACCAGAGGGACCGTCCGCGTCAGGGCAGAGCTGTGGCTAGAGGGAGAGTGGAAGGAGGCAGAGGGGGAGGTCGAAAAGTACTGGGCCTGAGCAGCCAGGTCGTCAGCGCGAGGACGAATATCTCTTGCCGACGTCATATCGTAGGTGTGAAGGATAGGCGGAGGAATCAACTGAGGTTGTTGGAGAATTGAAGGGATGGAGGGGGTTTAACAGAGAAGGTAAGTTAAAAAGATGGAGATGACGAAGAATAATAATTGAGCTATGAATCACCGTCCAGTCAGCCCACCAAATTAGCTAAGCCCGTCAAAGTTGGGTCGACTCCGGAATCGGACCGTCACAAAAGCAGCAATTCCTTTAGGCCAATGGGCAAGTTCGGTTAGAATTCGGCGATTCGGGGTTTGCGTTGATTAATTGGATC
This sequence comes from Penicillium cataractarum, assembly GCF_028827025.1. Classification (NCBI taxonomy): domain Eukaryota; kingdom Fungi; phylum Ascomycota; class Eurotiomycetes; order Eurotiales; family Aspergillaceae; genus Penicillium; species Penicillium cataractarum. Next base: position 3,603,293 of record NW_026622744.1, on the reverse strand, counting down.
AATTTCTTTTTCTATGTTAATTTTTTTTTCTGCTCTTCAGTCCGGTCCCCGCCCGTGAGTCACGAATGTCGTGATGTCGTGATTGATGGAGGGGCAATCGCGGGGCGGATCTTTTTTTTCTTTTTCTTTTTCTTTTTCTTTTTGCCGCCAGGCTATACAAAGTCTATACAGAGTAATACTACTCGAAGTACTTGATTGGAGTATTAGTGAAGATACAAACAATCGTTGAAGTAATTCAATTGAGTAAGAAAATGAGCTTATTATTTTCGATACCAAGTAAACTTTGCACTGTGCAGCAAACTACGTGATTATGTCATCGACTCTAACCGGCAAGCCGAAGAAAAAGAGTGCAGAATACGCTAGACTACTATAGTCCTGTATGTACAACTCTGTGCACTAAGAGTACAGATGTATAGTAGTGGGGCATGGCGATCAACACGTTCGATTCGGATTAATTGCGGAGCGGAGTGAAGACCATACTCCGTGCTTTCGAGTATACACTATATGCAGTATGCATATACTGTAGTACTAACTAGAAGTACCTACATCTGGTATGCTATTTGTCACGTAATTACTATAATTCAGTACCATATCTATCAATGCGCAGACATACATGAGCTTTTACATGTTCATTTCCATGGTATCATTTGACGCTCGAGTAATGAATTTTTGGGAGGGGAAAAATGTATTTCTTTGCAGCCTATCCCTTCGCCCTTTAGACCTTCAGGTCCTGCATCTTCTTAACAGCATCCTCAGCGCCGGCTGCGGGCTTGTTGGACTGCTTCTTGGCCTTTTGCTGCGAAGTGGAGCTCTTGGGAAGCTCCTTGACGTAAGGAAGGAACTCTGGCGCACCGGGGATGTACTTGCGCAGAACCTCGGGGACCTCGATACCCTATTAACTCGGGTTAGCATCAATATGTTCAAATAGGTATCTTGCTAAGGGGAAGACAAGGAAGAGAGTAATATTTGCTGCTGCCACTTACGTCTTCTCTCTGGTAGTTCTCCAGAATACAGCACAGAGTGCGCTCGGTGGCACACAGGGTAGCGTTCAGGGCGTGCACGTAGGTCTTCTTCAAGTCGGTCGCCTTCTTGACACCGAAACGGATCTCCAGGGCACGAGACTGGTAGTCAAGGCAGTTGGAGCACGACACGAGCTCCTTGTACTCCTGCTGGAATGGGAACCAAGCCTCCAAGTCGTACTTCTTGGAAGCGGCGTTGTTCAAGGCACCGGAAACGATAGCCACGACGTGGTAGGGGAGCTTCAGGGACTGGTAGAACTCCTCGGAAGTGGCCATCATGTCCTCAAAGGCTTGCCAAGAATCCTCCGGCTTGGTGAGGACAAACTGCTCGATCTATTTACTGGGTGTTAGAAGCTGAGGTATAACGAGACGAAGGATCGTGAACTAACCTTCTCGAATTGGTGAACACGGAAGATACCCCAGGCATCCTTTCCGTGGGCACCAGCTTCCTTTCGGTAGCATGTGCTGTATCCGGCATACCTATATGTAACACCCTCGTCAGTTCTCAAGACCAGGCCAGGGAAAGAAGCAAAATAGTAGCTCTTACTTAATGGGGAGGTCCTTCTCCTGCAGCCACTCGCTGTCGTGCAGCGCGGACAAGGGCTGCTCTGAAGTAGCAATGAGGTACTTGTCCGTAGACTTGTCATCGCTCTCTGTGACCTTGTACAACTCCTCGTCGAATTGCTCAAGCTGGGCCGTCTTGGCCATGAGGTCCTTCAGCATGAACTGAGGGGGTTGGTTGGGGGTGTATCCCTTGTTGAAGAGGAACTCCAGGCCGTAGTTCACGAGGGCGAGGTTAAGGAACAAGCCATATCCAGTCAAGCAGTATCCTCGGTGGCCGACGATCTTGACACCACGCTCCGGGTCATATCCATCAAGGCGAGTCAGAACCTCGTGGTGAGAAAGGCAGTTGGGGCGTTCCATGACAGCATCGGTAGGGGTCCAGGTCTTGATAACCTCGTTGTTATCCTATAGAAGATTTGTGGGTCAGTCTGGGCACAAATCCGCTATTCAGTAGACATCCTGATGAGCATTTACCTCGTTGTTGCTAACGGGCACGGAGTCGTGAACGTAGTTTCCGATAGTGCGAATCTTGCGGTCACGCTCCAATTCCTTCTGGGCAGCAGCTTCTTCAGCGGCCTTCTTCTGCTTCTCCAATTCTTCCTTCTGCGCCATCAGTTCGCTCGCATCCTCCTTGTTCTGTAGAAGCAGACTGTATGAGCAATTGTCTTTTTGGCCGACTCTTTCGCCCGAAAGGGTAGGAGGAATGATCGACGCCGCAGATAGGAGGACAGTACCTTCTTCTTCATTCCAATTTGCTTGAGCAGCGGGTTCAGCTGCGAGCCAAACTGGGTCACCTCATAACGAGCTGGAAAGAACGAGGTTAGCGACCTGGCAGACTCCCTGTTATAAACGTGCGCAAACCTACCTCTCCGAGCCTCCTCGTACAACGCGATCACTTCATCGACAGCTTCCTCGGGAGCGAAGCGCTTGCGCTGGCTTTCCTTGATCTTGTTCGGGTTACCGCCGCGCTCGGCGATGAAGTCATTGAGGTCGAGCATGGTTGCAGAGCGAGGGGGAGAATCGAGGACTTGAGTGAGTCAAAAGGCCGTTCAGTTGTGGAGGGGTAAAATCCCAAAGTGCGCGCCCGCGGGGCATTACTTAATCCAGTCGCCCAACGTTTCAGGTCCCTTAAGAAGACTACTACCAACATATAAAAAGATCTAGGTCTTATCCTAGTGTATGAAAGGATGGAAATTCCATGTAAAAGCCTGCGTGGCCATTTGATTATTCTATGCTCGTTGAGTACCCAAAATCCAGATTCCCTCGCCCGTAAAAGTACGTAAAGAAAGTCAAAAAACCAGAAGAATTAAAAAAAAACCATGATCCATGCAACCAAGCCTGAACATGCCACAAAATCCAGAAAGACACAGAGAAAGCAACCTTGAATAAACCACCCCGACAGAAAAACAGTAGTGATTGGGAGATGGAAGTGGTCTGTTAGGTTGATCCCACTTTGCAAGCGAAGCATCCAAGTCACGCCGATGAAGTGAAAACAGCAAATGAGAAAAACATCAAAGGAATATTCAAAGCCCGTCACAGCTCAGACTAGAGCCCAAGGAATATGCTGGGTGGAATTCATCATCCCAGGACGAATTGGGTTAGGAGGAGGCAGCATTGTCGGATCTCATTGCGATCATTTCGAGACCCGCAGGTGTATCAGAGCTTCCTCTCTCCGCTTTTCCACTGTCACGAATTGAAAGATGATGATCA